>NC_056535.1:30370930-31070825 GCF_910596095.1 Thunnus maccoyii | reverse complement strand
AATCATCTTCTTCTTCTATGAGCTTTATTTTTAGTATGAAACTCTGTCTTTGTGCTTCCACAGACAGTATTTCTTTGTAGCAGAGAGATAAGTGACACAAAATGTGAATTTGGTACCAAAAAGAAGGAATATATATCATTAAGATCATCTAAACTTTAAGTATTTTTACTGTGAATTTCACCGTCACTTAGACTGAGATTGCTTTAAGGAAGGATCACAGCGGTCGCAGATTTATATATGTGCTCTGTATTAAGATAAACTTGAAGAAAACGTGAACCTAACCCATCATTCTCTGGTTGCAGCTTCTCAAATATGATGATTTGCTGCTTTTCTTTGACTTAAAGGGTTTTCAGCTGTTTGTCGAATAAAACTAGCAATATGAAAATGTCACATTGGGGTTTCCGGGACATCGTGATGGGTGTTTATTTTACTATTTTCTGACATCTTCTGGAAAATAATCAGCAGTTTAATAATAATAATAATAATCAAAGTTATTGCTAGTTGCAGCCCTTATTTTAATGACTCAGAAAAACCTAATAAATGCATCTTGAGCTGAGATTATTTTGTCAAACGCTGATCTCAAGGTCGAGAATGAACTCTTGCTCTGACGTCCAGCTGGAGCTCCGCATGTTGGTTGGTCACCTGCTAAACACTTGCATATAAGTGGAGGTCATGAACAAATGATGGTGGTAAAGGCTTATTATCAGTTAGGATTATGATGTGTCAATCATTTCAGCTCTTATAAATAACCATAAATACTCAGTGACTTGAAACTGACAGTGAAAACAGTAAAACTGGTAAAATTCAAACAATCTCAGGGCTGAAAGTGGTGGCGCCTCTTCATTCCCGATACAACCCCTCGGTGGTTCCCGCCAACCCGGAACTGCGTTTTCCCAGAAGCGTCTCGAGACCGAGCTCATGTTTGTTCCGGTGAGAGTCAACGGATCAAATACGTGTTCAGTGGAAGGGAGCTTTTGGGAAACACAGTCTCGGAGCAGTTGGATCGTGCCACCGCTCGGCTGTTTTCCGCCGTCTGACTCTTATTAAAAAACATCAGATTGGTGTTCCTCTCTCTCTCCTCTCTCTGTGGGGGGTAGGGGGGGGGGGGGCGGGGCGGTGACAGATCCTTACCGCTGTCTCCGGAGTCCTCGGTTGTTTCGTCACTTCTTCTTCTGCACCTCCTGCAGCAGCTTCAGGGCGGCCGTGTTCTTTGGTTCCACTTTGAGCAGACTGTTGAGGTCGTCCACACAGGCTTTTGTGTCCTGCGGGAATGACGAGGAGATTTTAAGAGTTGTTACTTTCTGTGGGTTTGTCATTACATGCGACACATTTCACAGCTTTAAAAAGGAACCTGAATCTCTGTGTACCGGCCTGATGGCTACAAAAGCTTAAAGGAACAGACCGTGTATATTAGAGAACAGATGTTTGACCTGATTTAGAAATGACAGGTTCCTCCTCTTTCAGTTTATTCATCCCTGAAGGTCACTTCTTTTCCTGAAATACATTTTACGTGTCAAAAAGAATTATCATGGCTGGACTTCAGTGTTTAAATTTGTAAGATGATGAGGAAGTTGAGGAGGTTCATCTGCACAAAATCTCCTGATGTTACAAACCAACAGCTGAAGCCTCCCTGAACGGTTGCTACACTCTGATTTGCATGTCTGACTTCATTAAATAATGTACCTGTTCTTGCATATAAAACACTAAACACATGAAACAACTTCTCAGAATGAAAACCAAATAAAGTGCAGCAGGTTACAGAACTTTTTCCCCACACAGCAGACAATATATTTCTGATCAGAGCCAATAAGAAGGAAACTGATCTGATAAATACAACCCGACCCGTGAAACGCTGCAGAGAGTAAAAAAACTTTCTGTTCCACATGCTGGTTGAAGAACGCTTAATTATATGTTAAAACGATCTCCGATGAAAACAGATTTCCAAGAGTTTGGCGAAGCTCTCGGGGAAATTCCCATTTTCGTTTTAGATTATGTAACGAGGCCGACTGACCTCTTCTCTCTGGCAGACGGGTACGCCGGCTGCAGCGCAGTGACACCCGACTATGGAGAAGTATGTATGTATATGAAATCAGCGTAAGGCAACATAACCTGGTTACTCTCAATAATCAGGTTTCTTGTCTGCATGTTGACGGTCACATCGGCTTTATAGTCAGAGTAGAGTCTGAGCTGATCAGGCGTATAATTAGCCGGTTTCAATCAGTGGCATCTCTACTCAATATGCTAATTAAATATGCAGTCAGTTAACAAACATGGCATGTCTGAGGAGGTCATGGGAAATGATGTTGCTGTACAGCCTCTACTCAGAACATTTCGTCTGTCCTCACTGATATAAACATCAGAAACACCTCTCAGCATAATAAACGACCATAAACTTCAATCAATACTTGAAACTGTTGCACAGCTGTTATATTATACTGTATTGATTTTAGAGATTGTCCCTAATAAACTAAGTGTATTTTTAGAGCTTTTTGACAGGCAGCTTTAGATGACAGGAAGTTGCAAAGTTAGTAAATATTTGAACTTGTTGGGCAGATTTTGTTCTTATGAACGTGGCCCGACTTGGCAAATCACATTTCCACCTGCATTAAAATGCTTTTTTCCAGATTAGACATCCAGATAAGATTGCATGTTAAGCAGTGATTAGCGATCTGTGTCTGTTGACTGCTCTACTGTAAGGCAGCACGGTTGTGAGCGAGTCGGGGCTATTTTCCAGAGTTCAGAGTCGTGCTGTACGGAGCTAACTGCGTCCTCTCTCTCTCTCTCTGTGTGTGTGTGTGTGGAATACTGATGAGGACGAGCTGCCGATTATCGAGGCAGGAAATCGTCAACCGCCCCGAAAACCTCCAGACGCTTTTGAAACTGACGTGTGATTGCTCTGTGTGGGAAACCGAAGAGCGGTGATGAAGGTTCGGGCTCTCTCTCACCTTGAGCTCCTTGTGAGCCTGAGCCCTCCTGTAGAGAGCCTTGACGTTGCTGCTGTCGATCATCAGAGCCTCGCCGCAGTCTCTGATGGCGTCTCTGTACTGCTTCACTGACAGGTAGCACAGCGCCCTGATGTGTCACACACACACACACACACACACACACACACACACACAGTCAAAACACAATCAAAACATCAGACAGCTTATATTAAAGAATGTCTAACCTGTTTTTACCTCGAACCAAAGGGACTAATTTAATACACAACATGATAATGAATGCAGGTCATTATTACAGCTGTAACAATATGTAAATATTTATTATGAAGCACCCCGCTGGCTGTCAGTAGTGTTGTTATGATATGAACTGATTCATTACAGACACATATTACATTTTCATCAGATTATACTCATACAGATAAATTTTATATTCATCCTTAAACACTTTCTGTTTATGGTTGCTGGTTTATAGTGGAAAGTTTTAAAACGCCACAATGGTCGAAATACTGAATTTTTCATTTTCTGGGCCTTCATGAGCTTAAAAATATTAAAAAGATACTTTAAAAATGTAATAAAAAAACTGCCAGTTCAATTACAAAAATTGGTATTGGCTAATAACACAAAATTAGAGCATGTGTGCAGAGTGTGTCTATTAAACTATTATAAATAAGAAACCTCAAACATATTTCTACCAAACAGTTTAGCCGACAAACAGCAAACCGTCTCATCAGTGCCGACCTTTTGAGAGAAAGAAGAGCTGGATCACCCAAAACGGAGGAAGCTATCACAGCTCTTTAACACTATAAACTTTTATTTAACCTCCTCTGTTGCAGTATTCACTGCTCCACTAAAGAGTGGAATCAGTTAACTCGCTCTCTATCTACAACTGTGAGTAGTCTCAACATCACCGAGACTCCAATATAAATATTTTGCTTAGACGCATTGATGAATTTCTCTTTGCCTCTTTCTGGCGTGACCAGACCCCTTAAATCAGTGTTCAAGTATGTGTGTGTAAACGGCAGGTAACCATAGCAACAGTAATTCCTGCTTTAACAGTTCAACCGCTTGTGAAACTAACATATCTGTGAGTTAACCCGTCTACACACACACACACACACGCTTTAAAAGCATCGATGATGATCTGAACTCAGCTCCTCTTGACGTCTCCGGGGGTTTTGTTTGTTATGACTGTGAGTCAGGATACCTCACTGTGTATTACTGCTTACATAGTGGCAGCTGAACCAAAAGATTAATACATTAATTAACGTTTTATAGGTGGTTGATGAGCAGATACATAGAAAAATCTGATTAAATAGAGATAAAACTATGGATGTACTAGTGATGATGGGACCCACCGGTTGGTGTAGGTTGTGATCTCAGCGGGGTTGTGTTTGAGGCTCTGGCTGTACTTCTCGATGGCTTTTTTATGCTCTCCTTTCTTCACCAGGGCGTTGCCTTCGTCTTTCAGAGCCTGGGCTTTCTTGATTTCTTTTTCACTGGGAGCTGACAGGAGGAGAAGCAGAGAGGAGGAGAGAGGGATGTGATGTGGAAGACAAACAGTCAAAGAAAAATAAAAGGTCATAGAGGCAAAAAAAAAGATGGATTCACATCTGAGTCACCCTTTAAAATCCTTCAGTTTCTCATGATGCACGAGAAATCAGATTAACTACAAAAACTATACAATTGTACCTAAATAAAGCTAAAGAGATGTCATCATTTTAGCTGAATAAAAATCACAAAACCAGCTGGTAATAATTCAAATTACATGACCTCTCTAAGCTCTAATCTGAGTAGAAAACATAATTCTTCGTCTTACCGGGTTTGTTTGTTTGTCTGGTGCCGTTCTGCTGCGGTGCAGGTTTGGGTTGGTTTGGTTGTGCAGCGCTGGCAGTAGATTTTTGGGACAGTTTCTCTCTGACTGACAGAGGAACGGTGGGGATGGGAGGAAGCTTTTCTCTCCATGATGGACCATCTGCCTCTGTCAGCGCCTTCGTCATCCTGAGAAACAGTAGAAGACACAATGGAGCGAATGTTAAAAAGGAAAAAAACTTTAATACTTTAATACAGGATGTAGAGATACTACATCCTGTGTGCTTTCATCAACGGAAAGTACATATGGCACCTTAAATCTCAACTAATTATTCTGGAGAAGAAGAGGTGAAAAATACCTGATACAGTTATGCAAAAACCTACATAACGTCAGAGTGGATAAATCTGAAAACACTGGGTTGCGTTGCTTCTTTTGTCCACCTCTGATATCTCACATGAACACAGAGTCGCCAGCCTACAGATCAGGTACCTGTTGGTGCCGTCATGCGCCGCTGCGATGTTGTAGTCGATCTGCAGAGCGGTCTTGTAGTCTACGTAAGCGTGCCTGTAACGCTCCAGAGCTTCTAAAGCGGCGGCGCGACGGAGAAGAGACTTAACATTGAACGGGAACAACTCCAGAGACCTGCGATGTACGAACACGTAGAGTTTACAAGTTACGTATCGATGCTTTCAAGCTTACCCCTCAAAAAATAAGACACTATATAGTATGACTGACAAATAGCAAAAACACAGTGTGAAGTGAAATAAATCAAATAAAAACACTTACATATTGCAGTCTTTCACACATTCGCTACAGTTGCCGTCCTTCAGGTAGCTGGCTGCACGATTTGAGTACAAAATGCCCAAATCCTCTGGGTTCTTTTTACCTAAACAGCAAATAAGACTCTTTAAGAGAAACCAAATTTCACCAAACTGGTAACCAGACAAACTGTATAAAGATGCAGAAAGAGAGAAACTAACAGACAGGCAACAGACACTCAGTATAACAAGAAAAGAGAGAGACTTATTGGTATACATTAGGAGGTAATAATCTTTAAAACATTTTCTGACTGGGATCAAAATATTGTTTATATGTTGAATTTATGGTTTGAAATCCATATCCTCAGCTAATAGTGAAGTCATACTTACTGTGCCTCTCCAGCTCTTTGATAGCCTGGCTGTAGAGAGTGGTGGCCTCTCCGTACTGGCCTGTCTTGAAACATTCATTTCCAGCTTGTTTCAACTCCGTCCAGGACCGAGACTTCTGTTTCTGAGGCATCGCGTCTATTTCTGTCTAATCTGAAAAGATGAAACAACACCGGTTACCATCTGTGCATGAAAATGTCTGAACCGATCACCGTGTCGAATGGATTCAGAAATATACCAGAGAAAACATCTGAACTGTAGTCAAATTGTGTCAAATTTTTCCAACCTGGATCCTATTTTCCCATCTTTTTGTGTCTCAGTGACTAATGGGGAGAACAGTTTTTGAAACGAGTCCAGTATTGAGTGAGACAGCTTCAGCCAGCAGCCACTAAACAGGCTGCAATGTAATCCGATGGAGTAATACCACATTGTTAATGTGCGTCCGCTAAAAGCGCCGCTGACAGGCTCAGAATGTTATTATAAGTGTCTGACAACATTATGGACCATACAGAGAAATAAAACATGTCTTTACTTTTCACTTGATCTGGTCTGTTTTTATTGTTTCTAACCAAGTCTCACTCAAGAAGTCTTGTTCTAAGATCTCGTGAGAGTTTAGTTGTCGAAATCAGGTAAATATTCAGCCATGACTGCTTCTGCTTCATGCTTTCTGTACTCAAAAATAACTTTTTGACAATTCAACTCTCTCTCTCTTGATATATATTTAGGCAGTGGCAGCTCACTGGCAGGTGCGACCGGCCAAAGGCACCTGCCAATAAGCTGCCAACAAGCCGGCCAAAGGCAGTTTGTTGGCAGCTGCCATGACAGTCACCCCTGGCAGCTACTAGTCTCCAAGACTAGTAGACTGTATATACATGTTTGGGGTTTGGGGTCTATATCTGTGATTAATATCCGTGATAGACAGCTGGAATGTTAAAGATCAATCTTTACATGATCAGGTTCTTCTTAATACTGCCTCTCCCAAACAAGTGTGCTGTTGAGACAGAGGGGACAGACAGGTTTACATATAGGAGCCAGGGCTTCTTGTGAACGTCCAGTCAATCCGGACCCAGCCCATGCCTCCTGTTATGACTATAATATGTTGTGATGTGTAACGTTTTTTATTTTGGAATTTTCTATCGATCAATAAATTGTTAGTGACGTTGAATATAACAGTTACAGTGTAGCTGGAGATCATTCACAGCGATCCTGTGCCCAGTCATATGTCGATGTCGTTGTCATGGTGACGGTAACTGCTGGAGAGTGTTGTGTGTTGTTGCTGCCGAGCTGACGCATTAACGTTACACCGGAGAATTTACTATCAGCTCCGAAAAACGCAGATACAGAATGTGTCTTGTTTTATTTAGTACACAAGGTCGACAACTGAGTTAGTGTAAATGTAGTTGTGAGCAGAGGCGGGTGGGCCATCGGGGGCACCGGTGCCGTAAACAAGTCAGTGACGGAAGTGAAACTGCTATCTGCCGCTGCCACTATCTGAGCCAACCCTTACTAACTTTTCTTGAATCAATTTAAACCCAGATTATAATCCATAACTACACACACATTTATTTATATTATCTAAATTATATGTTAGCTAACCTAGTTGTGCAGCTAGTAGTCTCGTACTAGCTGCTAATAGTTCAACCAGAATACTTTTTAGACAATTTGCTGAAACTGACAATAAAAGTTTACGATGACAAGGAGGCATACTTAGATTATGTTTCGTTTGTTGTCAGCTGTCTTTTGTTTTTATCAGCGTCACTTCCACTCTTTTTTGTCGGTCACTAGCTAAGTTAGCTCGGTGGCTAAGTTATGCTAACTCAAGTGGCACCAAAATAGGCGCTTTTGAAGTAAGCTAAGTTAGCAGGCTAACCACACAGCCGCTGCTAGCTGTGCTAATGTCAGGAGGCTCACACTTCTTACCGGCTGCAGGGTCTGAGTCTGAGGCAGTCCTCCTCTTCCGCACTACGCAGAGGACTCGGTCGAAACGTCTCAACGACTATCAGCACCTAAAGTAGTCTGTAACTTGTGTGTTCGACGGTAATACTGACATTACTCTGAGTACTCTCTATTCCTGGTCGTTCAGACCCACGCGGTTCTCCTGTGGCCGGTGTGTAGGGGGGTTTGTGGGGAGGTGGATATGGGCTGCCGGCTGACTCCGGTCACTTCTCGGGCTACAGAACCTTAATTTTTTTTCCCTAGGATGGCGAAGTCATGACCCGCCCTACTCTGCCTCTGATTGGCTAGTACTCGTTGCCTTCTTTGGTTGGGTTGGTTAGGTTTAGACAGGCTATTTTTTTTTTTCAGAACCGCATTCCGCGAAGACCCGCCCTACTCTGCCTCTGATTGGCTAGTTCTGGTTGCCTTCGTTGGTTAGATTGGTTAGTTTTAGGCTCTGGATTAGGGTAAAAATATCAGGGGCAGAGCCAATCAGAGGCTGAGTAGGGTGGGTCATGACTTCGCCATCCTAGTAAAAAAAAGTCCCTACAGGACGGTTATTATATTTCAGTGTCGCTTTCGCTTCAGTTTACACGCTGCGTTCAGGTCCTGTGGAAATTGTAGGACATTGGATGGATGATCCATCTGGTGAGAGGAAAGATCAAAATTCAGTGATCCTTTACTTATGTAAAAGTTGCAGTAATACAATATAAATAAAAATGTCCATGACAAGTGAAAGACCTGCATACAAAATGGCACAAGTACATCAAAGTATTATCAGCAAAATGTACTTATATCAAAACTAAAGGTGGAATGTATTATCAGCTAAATGTAGTCTACTTATAGTATCAAAACTAAAAGTAAGCTACCTAGCAGAATCGCTTCTGTTAATATTATATTATTATTTATTATTTTAGTGGAATAATTACTTGTCTGTTAAAATTTAAGCAGCATTTTAATAATGTCACTGGTCAAGAGAAGCATGATTTTATACTGCGTCCTAGTTTAACCTACAACAATGCATCTTATTTTGTAAACTGATCAAATGTTTTGTCAGTAAAAATAGTCAAGAAATGATGAGTAATAGCTGTCAGATCAAGTGTAGATCAAGTACAATATTTCCCACTGAAATATGGTGGAGTAGAAATATAAAGTAGCATGAAATGAAAATTAAATAAAGTGCCCGTTTAACTACATTGCTTAAGTAAATGTACTTTGCTACAATCCACAAGATAAGGCAAGAGCTAATAATAAAGAATTAAATTTATGACTGTTTTGAAAAAAAAATACTCGTCTGCCTATGTGGAGCAGGTGTCACTGTAATCATTAACGTACAGTCTTTGCTTTACAGGACACACACAAATACAATTTCCCACAAACACAGTCAAATACACAGTTATGTACTAACTCTGCAACAACTGTGTTCTTTGAAATTCATTGAAGTGGAGGACTAAACGGATCCACCATCAAACAGTATTTACAAATGAACAGAGAAGTTCATCTTTAAAGAATTTACCATCTAAAACTGCAGTAAAGGGTTGTCTGCCTCATTTCTCCCATCTTTTCCAATATTCATGAACGCATCATTAGAAAGAGCGCAGCAGTTGTTCGGTTTCTATTTCAGGGAGTCGATAACAAACAGCAAATCTCGCGTTGTCACAGTTTGTTCTTTCAAATCAAAAGTGAAAACTGCTGTTTCATCTGCCTTCATGTGACTCATTTCACCTCTACACTTCGCTTTCTTTTATTACATTTGGGGCAATTTATTACTGCACTGAAACTATTTCCTGTATTTCCTCTTTCATTTTGTTTTTAAATGATTTTATTTTCCTCTTTCATTTTGTTTTTAAATGTTCTAATGCACTTATTGGCCTCATGTAAAGCTCTTTGAATTGCCTCTGTGTTTTAAAGGTGCTATTCAAATAAACTTGCATGATTAGTTGTCATGTTACATTGAAGTACCATTACATCTATGTTTCCATGAAACATGAATCCAGGATGCAAAGGGGATATTTTGTCTATCAGGGGAACAGTTTTGTGTCAGGTTTTATCAAATAACATCACAATTTTTTTCACTGTCAGTCATTTTGTTAAATTTGCATAAAAAACACCTCTTCTTAGGTGAATATGTCATTTTTGAAACATATTTAAAGTGAAAAGTTCTTATTTCAACCAACTGTGTGGCGACACATTTTCATATTTGATGTATATTTCATATACGCAGTAAAACAACTAATATAACTATATGTCAGATTATATAACGGTGCCAGGATACATTTGATATTGTGTAAAACAGTGGTTCTGTCATAATTCTCCAGATAAAACACTGTGGATCACAGGCAGCATGTGGTCCTGACAGCAGCAGCAGCAGTGCTTGATGGAAACCGGCAGCCTTATATAGCCTGCCGCTGGCGACGACCTCGACCCCTACCTCAGTATAGGTGAAATCTGTCCCTCACCCGACATCAAACTATACAAAACACAACAAATACATTAAAACACATTTACACTACACTAACATCAAATAGACTGCATGATCTTAATTTATGTTACATATTACAATAGAATCATAGAAAACCTGAAACGGCAGATTAAAGTACACTAATACCCCTACACTAATTACCACATGGCATCTCCTGGAACCTTTAAATCGGTGCTCCGATAACCTGCGGACTCTTTTAGCCTGAACACCCCTGGAGACATGAACACAAATGTTACACATTATATTTCTGCACAATCAAGCAACAGTTAACGTTACATTCAGTCCATCATCATTTTGGGGAAGGTTATGAGCTCATTATGTTGAGGTAACCAAACTGAGTATATATGTTTGTCTTTATAGGGTTGACCGCCAATTACTTCCAGCTGAGAGGCAGCTACAGTATCTACAAAACACACATCATTAATACATGCAACAATTTCAATTTAATACAAAAAAAACATTCAACCCTTCAAGTTTGTGCCTTATTTCTTTTACCAGTACTGTTTACAAATTGTGCTACAAAATACCAGTAATGAAGAGGACCATCATTACAGGATCCCAACCTTTTCTGGCATTTGACCCCTTAAAATGTCCACTTGTGACGCCTCATCACAGGTCATAGCTTTTAGTGTGGATATAAGTTTTTTAGCAGTCATTTCTCCTTCTGGGATTGTTTCATATGGAGGATTTACAGAGGCCAGAATAATAATAAAGTAAAAGTATCCACTATTTAAAAGATAAATGCAAAATTTTGAGAAAAGTCAGTAAATAATAGACATAATTTTGTGTGACAGAAATATTTCTCGCCTTTCTCATCCCTTTAATCATTTGGTGACCCTTCGGATTTATGTTGAGACAACTTGGTTGAGAGCCACCGATTATCACAGTAGTGTGACGACAGAAATATCTATGGCGTTATAAAGACACAAAGACCACAGGGCTTTCAAAAAACATTTTATTTGTGTATTTCACACATTCATTAAAACAGTACAAATGGAAAGATACAGTGCAGTTTATACAGCGTTTGGTTTATTTTTTTTTTAGCCACAGGGAGGCACTTAAACCCCAGTTATGGATCGCCATTTGAATCCATTGTAACTGTGAAGGGAAGCTGACTGCAGCTGTCGTCCTCTGCAAAGGAGCAATATATAAACTTTCCAGAGCCAAACAAACCCAAGAGACAGTAGGAGTGAGACGTCTCTGTTTGTCCTGCTCTGCAAGGCATCCTTTAAGTTTGGCCATTTGTTTTTCATCGCTGCCAGGTATTATGGATAATATTTTATTCAATAGTTCAACCTGTGTCTGTGCCTATGTCTTCTCTCTAGAGCTCCGATTTGCCCAAATATTTAACACTATACAAAGAAAAATCCTAAAAGAAGCACAGAAGAAGAAGTGCAGATCAATTTCAGAAAACAGACCATAATGCAACAAAATGTGTTGTTTTTACTGATTTTCACAGCTGTTTGTTGTAGGTATGCTCTTTATTTTTCAAATGACTGAATGTAAACAAGACGAGTTTCCCTAAAACAATGAATTAAATATGTATTTGTAGTATTAGAAACAGTAAGTGAATAATTCCTGGAATATACTGAGTGTATTGCACAATAAAGACTATGATACATATATATATATATATGATATCCTGTAAAGATTATATAAACAGCCATGAAGTTTTGTCACAAAGAGTTGACATTTCTGACATTTTGTTCCTGAGTAAAAGTATTCGACTCTTATTCTGAAATACTCAGATTTACGGTCGGACGTAGACAGTGGAGCTGCCCTTAGCATTTCTGAAGGTGGAGCAGTCGAAGTCGGCCACAAGAGTCTTCTGTCCGATCTTGTAGGGAACAAAGAAGAACTTGATACGTATTCTGGTATTTGGACGCAGATCTGGAAGTCTGTGGATGACACAAAGAAACTGTTAGGAAGAACAAAACTCAGAATGGCTCAGTTTGTTGGTAAAATTTGTACATTTACATTGCCTGATGTTGCCCAGATTTTGGACAGTTTACTTTTAATTTATGCTGTGCAAAACTTCCCAATTTTTCAACCAGAACTGGATAAGTATCAAAGGCTAGCATTAAATGTCTGTTGTTTGCTTATTCTTTGACCAAAAAGTTCCTGATTTAAATAGAAAATTGCTAATTTTAGACTATTTTATGCAGGTAAAGTTTTTGTTTAGAAAATCTGAGAACATCTTCTAGTTTTTGTTGAAAGGGAAAAAAAGTGGTTTGTAGAAAAATGTGTTTACATTTCTCACAGTAAGGTATCAAAAAAAGGATTTTTGGAGCATCTGTACCAAAAGTCATATATCAGATTATCACAGTATTGACACATTTGAAATGATAGCCTGAAACCCTAACTGACAGAAAATTAAATTAATATATTTTTATTTCAGTAGTTTTAGTCATTTACAAATTAAAAATAACTGAAAACATTTACTGATAACAGCTTTTATTTATTTTCATATAATTAAGAATACTCAAGAAATTTTGAACAGACTAAGATGAAACATCAATTTGTGCTCTAATAAGCTGTAAAAGACAATTATGACATTTTATAGACTATAACATTAAATGATGACCCTCTAGAATTAACCTACAGATTAATCAATTGTAAAAAAAAAAAAAAAAAAAAAAAAAAAAATTAGTTGTTTTTGCATGTTTACTGTAACCAACCTTGAACAGCATCCAACATCCCCATGAGGTCATACACACACACACACACACACACACACACACACACACACACACACACTGACCTGCATTCAAATTCCCTTCTCAATAAGCCACTTCCAGAAACAGTCAGAGTGCACTCCTTCAGCGTCTCCTTGACCGTATTCGTAAAGATCACCTCCGCACTCGCCTCATGGTTCAGTCTGGTCTGACCGACAACCTGGAACAAACATTTTAACGCTTTAATTGAATATTGCTCAGTGAGGCAGCAAAACAACAATCGCTTGCAGTTACCCATCAGACGACAAGACGAGAGAGAAAAAACAGAGTGGAAAAGTTGTGTTATTACGCCAAGGAGAAATATAATGTTGGTATTAAAGGTTATATCTTCCAGAAAACAACAAACCAAACTGCATACATCACCTTCACAATACTCTGCTTCCTGTTTTTGCAGATAAAGCTTGAAGTTTAGCTCAAAGCACTGCTGTGCATAAGCACAGTCTCACAGAGCAGCTTGCATGGCTGTATTTTGTTAATTTTGAGTTAGCTGTCAGCTAAAGTGACAAATATTCTTTGTGATGGTGAATAAAGCTGGATGACAGTTGATTTTAGAAACAGATGGACAGAGGTTGAAGTGAACTATCTACTTACATTGATGGAGACGGGAGGGTCCAGCAGCACGATGTCATTTTCAGCCAGGTATGTCTCGTCTGACTTCTTTTTGTCTGTCACAATGGCAGAAACCCTCATACTGTCACATTCCTGCATGTGTTTATGGTAGGCCGAGAACGGGACCAGGATAGGGATGGACAGATCTGCAAGACACAGCAGATGGGGAGACAGATTTAAAGTTGGTGCACCAAAATTCCTGGAAAACATATAGTATTTTCTCACATAAACCTCGGGGATATTTGGGGTTTATTTGTCCAGGTGTAGAGATATCTGTCTCTGAGATTTATGCCTCCAGCCAAAGACAATAAAGCTGAATGGAATCTAAAAAACAAGAGTTACCTTTCCCAGGCAGCAGTGTCTCCTGCTTCACGTCAGTCTGGATGCTCGCAACAGGTGAGCCGTTGTACCTCATGCCCCAGACGCTGATGATGATGGACAGCGGCCTGGCAACACTGCTCTCACTGTGCAGCACCAGATTCAGACGCACATCCTCACCGTTCACCGGCTTGGACACCTACAGAACCACACAATGGGAAGAATGAGATATATATATATAAGTCATATATGGACGTATCCAACATATAGTGTCATCCAGCATGATAACAATATTTACTTTAAACCACATCTTGTGACATTTCTTTAGTAGAGAAATACAGGACTGACGCACAGTAGGGGTAACACTTAAAGTCTCCCTCCATTCAAGTTTTTCTTCTTGTTCCTACAGTTGAATGAGCTTCACTGTGCAGAATGACGTATGTGCAGAGTTTGAAACAACAAGGCTGTTTTCATTTATCTGCTGAAAGTGGAAAGTTTCTCTGAGCTCAATGAAAATCAGATTTTAAGTGGGCCTACTTAAAAGCTAGCATAATCCGTGACATCACAACTAGTTTGGAAGCCAATACACACTTAAAAAATTCCATATATCTGCTTATAACTACATTATAATGTGTTATAAACCATCTATAAAATGTATGTATACTGCTTATAAGGACTTAAAGTAAAGTGCTACCAAAGTGGGTAAAATCTGTCTATTTTGTTTACTTTTAAACAACTAACCAGTGATGTGTGCACCAACTGTCTTAAAGGGGAGGGGGTGAAGCAGAGTGCCATTTGGGTCGACTACAGGAGTAGTTTGATTAACCAGAACCTTTGTTTTTGTTGATGTCTTGATGCAGGAGAGGATGCACTTATCGAAACAAGTTCAAAGTTGCTATCTATGATGTGATTGGTGCAAAATGCAGAATGAAATGTTATATTGAAGCAGTCATATACTCAAGGTTACGCTGCACTGTCAGATAGTGTAACTGCTTAAGCCTGCGGCCACCAGAGTGCTGCATTCACAGCCAAAGTAGCATTCCTTGTTAGGGTGTGTTTTGCACTCACAAACAAGCACCACCACAGTATCCATAATTACAGGCAAGATTTTTCTTAAAACTGTTACAAATGCACAGAGATCCTGAAGTCCTGACAGATCACTGTTTAATCTTATGCACACAAGACAAAAAACATGACTGTATATTTTAAGACTTTCAATTGCTCTGTTTAAATGTGTCTTTGACAGTCAATTTTTTAAAATGTGGCAGGTTTCATGCTTAAAAAGTAAATTTTTCCATGTTTCATTTTGGTTTTTGCTTTTCTTAGATAGGAGACAGTACAGACGTGGCTGGAAATGAGGATATGTACTGAACAACATTACCACTGGGTGTGCTTCTCAATACTTGTGTTCACAGAGAACAATGGTCCATTCTTAACATAACCATAATACCAGGGCCAGTGTGTGTTCATTTAAAGTCCCCCGAGTAAATAATGAAGCCAAATGTTCCTTTTTTTTACACTGGTGCCATGTTGTGGACATCCAGTTGTTAAATATGAAAGTCAGGTTAGGACTTATTTATGGAATAAGAACACAGATCTATAATGAATCTTCAATCATATTTGTACTTTAGCCATTAAATTGTATTTAGGTATTTTAATATCATATCTATATTATATCTTTAAGAGATTGGAAATTAAATGCGTCAAAGCTCCACAGTCCACCAGGATGCCCAAGAGCTTCTTTTTAAAACTACTAACTAACTACTACTGAACAACTTTATAATAGCCAGATAGAAAAACCTCACACTAATGAGACTAAAAACAAGATCCATCCTTTTCAATAACGTCAGGGACTGAAGTTTCTCTGACGTACCTCTTCAAATCGCATGGACACTTCTGGCAGTGGAAGGATGCTAGTCGGGGTTTCATTCCCGTTCACCACCCCGTTCTGTGCCGTCCCTCCACTCTGCTCTTCCTCCTCCGTCCCTCCACTCTGCTCTTCCTCCTCCGTCCCTCCGTTCTCCTCTGGCTCCTCCGTCCCTCCATCCTCCTCTGGCTCCTCTGCCTCCTCCGTCTCTTCAGTCTCATCTCGGGAATAGTCTCTGGTGATGGCGTATTTAAATACAGCCCTCTCCTTCTTCGTTCCTGTAAGGGTAGTAATTCAAGTCAGTAATTTGCCACTGATTGTTTGATTTGTGATTTGTTTGTGTGGTAAACCCACCCTCTCTGTGTTTGTAGGAGTCAGTGATGTTCATCCTCCTGTTGGAGGTGACAGACTTGGTGGAGATGTTCTGACCGACTCTCTTTGTGTCAGAGAAGATTTTCACTTTGGAACCGTCGGCTTTGACCTGACAGGAAACAACAAACACAGACAACAGAAACATCACATAAACAAATTTCTTGAAAACTCATTTGTATTTATTTTTTTCACTAAACGTGTCGTTGATGAGGTTATAAGACTGACCAGCCAGTCGATGCAGTCGGCGTTGACCTCGGCGAAGACAAACGGGATGTCGTACTTCAGGTCAGTTTCTCCGTTCAGGATGGCTTTGACCGGAGATGGACCGCAACAGTACACACCTACAAGAGGAGAAACCATTAAAATCAACACACAGACATGAAATACGAGATGACAACAGAGTGTTTTCCACAGTATAGTTTTCATTCTAATTCACTGTGAAATGTGACTTAAAGCCATTATGCGGCGGATTCCAAAATCTCTCACTGTACATTATTCAGAAGCGACGTACTAATGAGGTAAAATTCACACCACAGTAGCTCAAGGAGAAGCCTTCTAGAATAAGCAACTCAGCATTCAGCTCCACCTTCCTCCCCAGAGGATGAATCTCTGTCTTTGTGATTATCTCTGACCTTGCTAGCAACACCATCAGGTCAAAACTTCCTCTTGAACACAAGAAATATGAAAATCTGTCAAGTAGATTGTGATGAAAACACCTGAGCACATTTACGCTCGCCAGAGGATGAACCCCCCGGGACAAACTCTTTGACCCCGTAACCTCAGGACAAACTTAACAACACATTAACATTTTATAACATTTATTTATGCCTCACTACTGATTTGGCTCTAAGAATAACAAAATCAAGTATTTCAGTCTTTTTATATTTTAAGTTATTATTCAAAACTCAGAATTTACTATCTATAAATTGTTATCTATACGTTCATATTCAGGAGGTGGTTAATTGGTAACATTTGGACATGATATGGACAACATATGGAAACACATTTCAATATTATATTTCAAATAATCTACAAAAGACTTCAAAGAGGATGATTCTGATGAGTTATGTTTAGTGCAAAAGTATATTTTCCTAAATCCCTGTTTTAGATGGCTTTAGAATTATTTGAGTAACACTGGCAGTAAAATCTCAGTGTAGAAAGCAGTCAGCATGTTCAATTTGGACAAGAAACAAAGTCATCAGAGCAGAGAAAAAAAAACAGAAAAAAAAACAGGAAAGTCTGTACCATCGCTCTTCTCCTGCGGTGTTGGATCCAGAACTTGCCAGCCGTCATATTTGCCGTCGTTTGCCAGGTCTGGCCGCCTCATCCACGCCTCCACCCACACGTGATAGTTCCTAAAACACAGCACAGCATTCAGTAGACTGAAACAAAAGGACCAGAACATTCGAGCACAGTGAAATCCATCCAAACAAAGTTGGTTTTGAAATAAAGAGGACAAACACAAAATCTTACAATGTTGATTTTGTGAAAAATGTTAAGTCACAAACAAATATGAGTGAAAATAAGATTCTATAATTCAAAACTGGTATAAAGCACAACATAATCCACAGAAACTGCAGCCCAACAGGCCCAACAGTACAAGTTAGAATCATTTAGAACCCTGATGTAATGAATACTTTGAAATATCACACTGCTCTGCACACTTGATGTGCTGGAAAAGGCTCAGAAACGACCTTTAAAGAATTACAGGACACTTAAACTCAACACTGGAATAGACAATAATGACATTATTTATTGGCGGATCAGAAGCTTGTTCATGCAGTTGTAAAAGTAAACAAGTACTGACATGTCGACATGTTTCATGGTCTTGTATTGTTTACTCTGTTCTGACCTATAAAAGCTGTCAAGTTTATTTAATTATTTTTAACAGGCAAATTACATTTATTTAATTACCTCTAAAAAAAAAAAGGAGTGGCGCTGTCTGGAACGGTACTCTACACACCCAAGATCATTTATAACGCTGCGTGTCAAACAGAGGAATTAAACTGTAAACCAGCTGGAGCCTTGACACCACCGACCTGATTACTCCTTGACATAGAGAGTTCACAAAATCTATTAGTTCTTTGCACAACTTTAGGGCTCTAATCAATATTGTTATATTAAGAATGGATCACTGTCATGTGAAAGATGTAGCTCCTGGAGAAAACCCCCAGAATTATAACTCAACTGTGCGTTTCCCCTCAGCTCTACAGAGCGTTTTAGTGTCTTTCAGGGTCATTGTTTTGATTTTTCAACTCTACTTTTTGCTAAGCGTCATTTCCAGCAGCAGCAGGCAGCTGTTAAAGCTCTGATAAACCCAGTGTGCTCTACCTGCTCAGCATCGACAGGCAGCCACACAAAGTAAGCGACCACATGGTGAAGAAAGTGGAGCATTTAGCAGCAAAAGAGCCAAATAAGTTGGTGGAAAGCAAAACAGAGTTAAAAGGAGAGTGAATATTGAACTTAATGTTGCTCTGTGTCTGTTGGATGTGTAAACATGCATCACTTAGCTAACACATGTCATATCACCGTAATAGAAAATAAAATGTCAGTGTTGTGTTCACAGCTTATTTCCACTTCCTCAAGGTGGCAGAAAAAATACTTATTGCTAGTTTGAAGACAAAAATCCTTACATATCGACTGCAGAAGCCAGTTGCCAGTTGTTAACTAAGCAGTTTTAGACTTTAATCACAGGAGCGGCGGATCAGAAAATGCTAATTTGAGTCATTTTTGGAAGCAACTAATACAACCTATTGTGTTGTTTAGAGGATTTGTTGTTTGGCCAGGAATAACAGTGGAAAATCAGCCTTGTAGCCAAACTCTGGTTCATTTAGTTCTGCTCTGTTGATCAGTGGAAACTGTCTGCATTGGATTAATTGATCTCTGATTAAAGATAAAGACATAGACTCAGTAAACACCAAAGCAGGTATGACTTCAAACTGTGTCTGAAGATTGAAAGATAAATATAGTAAGGCCATCATTTTCTATCAAATAACATCTTCTTGCCAACTAGAATACATTACCTAATTATACGCTGGAGAATTTAAGACATATATTTATTATTGTTATTATATTATCTGTGTTTTGTTTCAGTTTTCTTTGATTCAGGTGTGTTTAAAGGTGGAACACTTAGAAGAGACCATAAAACAATCAAGTATGAAAATGTTAAAATCAGTAATATCAGGTGCGCACGGTGTCCTGTTCACCCTCTGAAACTCACCAGATGCTGTCCTTCGCTGGTGCCACTCTGACCCCGTAGTCGGCGTGGTAAACGTCGATAGTCAGGTTCTTGTTGTTGTCGTGGGCTGACTGGTAGTTGGTGACGACGCGGCAGGGGATGCCCAGCAGACGCATCACTGCAACCAAACACAAAGATGTGAATCATTCAAATAAATCCATATCAGTGCACTGCTTCCTCACCTGTTGCAGCTCCGTTAGGCAACAATTAATGCCCAGAACAGCTGCTTAATATTTACTTATTTTATACAGTACTATGCAAAAGTTTTAGGCACTTTAGATGTTTAGATTCTTATCCATCACGCAGTACCATCAGGGAGGCATCAGGTATCATAGACATCTAGACTCTAGATTATTTTTGAAAGCTTCCTCACTTCCCTTCTAGTGCCTAAAACCTTTGCACAGTATTATACATATAGCAGGAAATGAGAATAGAAACAATAAGACTCCTTTTTTGTAGCAACAGTGCTTCAGTGCTATGTTTCTTTACAGATGTTGTTCCAGGTGTGAGACGCAGCAGAGTCAGATGTTACCTGAGCACATGACGCCGGCGAACACCCAGCACTGTCCGTACTTGACCGACTGGCAGCCGCTGTTGAACCACTTCTGAAGGATGGTGTGGCTGTTGCTCCAGTGAGAGGGAGCGAACCCGCCCCAAAACGAATTTCCCCAGCGTCCAACCAGGACGCCACCGTCATCTTGACTATTAATCTAAAAGAGAAGAACAAACAGAGATGGAAAATTTTTTTTTTTTACAAAAATTCACAACTTTATTCTCTCAGATTTGGACTCCCTTCCAGATTTTTCCCTCCCTTACACAGTCCCATTTATATTTTGAAAACTGCATCATTGACATCAGCTATCTTCTTCTTCTCTGCTTTAGTGCCACATTGCAAACATTTATAGAACATTACCACCACCAATTGTCCATCACTTACACTGTGCAAGTGCATTAGGATGGGATCTTTAATGGTCAGTATGTACAGGGGCAATAATTACAGTGAGAAAAACATGTTTCAGTGATCATCTGGGCTTCTGACTGTTGTTTTAAGACAGACTTGAAAAATTGCGAACTTGTCCTTTAAAGAAAACAATGACAAGGGGCATTTAAATAGTTTTGAAATCTATAGCATCTTCATCTATAGCAAGAGCACATACAGTAGCTCAAACAGTCACGACACCCAGGCTGAAAATCCTCCTTTCACTGTCATTTATCAGTTGAAAGTTTTAATATGTTGCAAATTCTCTCCTCAAACTAAAAAGGGCATTTCAACAATCATCAAATTAAGCTCATAAATGTAAAAAAAAACCACACAGAGCACGTCCTACCATGGCGCTGACCACGCGGCCGACGTAGATGGGGTTACAGCGAGCGGAGACGTCGTCACCCGGGTCACTCAGGTGTTTGCGGTTCTTGTCCAATATCTTCACACAAATCTTCACCATGTCCTCCTCAAACTGGGCAGGAAGGCAGACGGGAAAGGAGAAGTTTATTACAGTTTACTGGTGGTTTACCAGCACAATTACACAAATTACACACAATTAAAATAATAAAGATTCCACCTGTCGAGATGGACAATTATCCAACCATTATAATTATATAACATTTTACTTTCAGTGGAAGCAGTTTGTGGTGATGGTGATGTTCTTTTACATAATTCAGTTGTCAAAATTAATGATTCCAATTATATTGTAATTAAAAACTGAAAAAAAAATAGTTATTGAAGTCTTCATTTTGCACATGTGAATTTTCATCTTATGTAATGAATAACATAGTTCATTGATTTGAACATTGGTTTGATTAATTTATATAAAATTTTGTATGTATTTTCTATGTAATGGGATTAATGTAAGGGGTCACTTTTTTTGTTAAATCCTAATTTATTTGTGGAGGATAAAGGGGATCATTACAATATACTGTAAGTATACTGCCAGTTTAGATATACAGGCAACTGTTTCATTTCCAGTTTGTCTGTAGTTATTGTTGCATAAACAGTAATTCTGATGCCAATTTGCCAAATAAAAGAACAAATGGTGACCATCAGATTTCCAACATGTCATGCAATTTAATGTCAGTTGGACATTAAAACTGTCAGTTTGTCATGTCAGGGAAATCCCTGCATTTAAAGGGTATAGGAGTAGGTTTCTTTTATAATCTCACTGTGTGTGTACCTGTGCAAAGTCCCAGTTCATAGATATGATGTAGTTTCCACTTCCTTTGTAGATGATTCCTTGTTCATTCATCACATACTCCTGTCTCTCCACCTCATCAGGCAGAAACACCCAGTCATCTACAGAGAGAGTGAATTAATGTAGACAGACAGACAGACAGACGAATACATATATAGACAGACAGTATTCCAACCTACCAGGACACCAGGGGTTGAAGAGCACTGCAGGTGTTGCCAGCAGTGTCTCCTCATCCCTGTGCTTCACAGACAGCTGGTACTCCCCTACTGGGGCGTCAGCAGGGGGGGTGATGGTCAGGGTTAAGTTGCCTGTTAGCGGTGAGGAGCTCTTGTGAAGCTCTATCTTCCACACCGCCTTTGCTGATGGTGAACGCTGCACACCGTCTGGGATACTCAAGTATGACAGAGTACCCTGGTCCTCTGAAGGGTGTTTTCCTGTAGAGGGGAGCCATTCAGATATTTACTGCTGTAACAGTACTCTATATTCATCCATCCATTGGTTTTCACTGACTGAACCTTCCAGTCAAAACAATAATATCACTCTAAAAGTATTGTCAGTGTAGCCAAAGCCTGATACGGGTTATTTCCCTCTACTGTGGAATAAAGCAGTAACTAGCCTATAAAAGCAGTGAAATTGAAGAAAAATGGTAAATTGGACATTTACATCAGGTCAGACATTTCTGTTTTGTTAGATATGTCTGTGTACTATTAATCAGGGTTTCTTCAGTGTTCACCAAATTAAAATATATGTTTTTAAGACCTTTTCAATGCCACATACAATGTAATTTAATATCTATTATACACCTTTTTTTATACTCAATAAAACTGGTTGAATGATGGAAAACCAGACGGGGGAATAAGGCCTATAATTATTTAGTGAGGACATACATTTATTGGCATTTATATCACAATTTTGTCAGTACAGCTGTACATAACAATAATTCCTAGCATTATAATTAATCAATTAACATAACTTGGACCCAGATAAGTGGCAAAAAATTGATGGATGAATTAACCAATTACAAAATAGTGAATTAACTTAAGTTAATGAGCCAATGAGCCTCCTAGTTCCTAACAGGAGTGACAGTGTTTGCTACAGACGCCCGTTACTGTCCAAAAACTACTCTTAAAAACAAATAATTTAACGAGGGACTAACCGGTCACTGCAGTGATGACGAGCGGGTGAAGGTCAGGGTTGAAAGATTGCGTCAGTTTAAGGGTCAAGGTGAAGGGTTGGCCTCGCCTCACGATCAGCTGATCCACTGAGATCTCACTGGTGTGGTGTTCAGTGTTGTTGGTCTTACTGTGGAGGTCGACTCCGTTAAAGACTGAAAGAAACAAAAACATACAAATATGAACAAGTTGATAAAATCTGTGTTTACTTACTTATTAAAAGAGACATTAAGCTTTGGAAAGTTAATCAACTCTAACAGATGAGTTATGTGATTTATTTGATGCTGCTAATATTTAATTTCATTACTATCCACTATTTAAGAAGAGCAAATCTCCAAGTAGAAAAAGCAATATATGTATCATATAATCATAATTATCTTATCTTATAATTATAATCAACATTAATCATTTATTTCATGTCCAAAACTTGTCTACAAGTTTCAGATCAGATCAGTGTAGTTTTTCTGGTTGCACATTGAGATCATAACAAACTTAAAATGTCCTTAAATTACAGTTTTGCTTGTTATTACACAGTTTTATAGGTTATTATATATTACATTCTCACACCTCTTATTTTGCATTGAGACAGGTTAACACATGATGATTTTTTATGACTTTTTAAAAAAAAAAATTACAGTTATTACACAGTAATACAGTGGCTGACAGAGCTCAGTGCATGGTAATTTAAAAAAAAACACGAGCAAATAGACAAAACACAACGCAATAAAGAAACAAAAACAAAACGCTGCTTACAAATGAATAAATGAATAAAACACAGGCAAGTTAAAGTGTCCAAATCTTGTATTTATTTCATCTTGTTGCTGACTTTATGGTTTAACATCACACCTTGATGCTGCTGCACTGATACAAAGGTTTCCTTCAGGGTGCATCAGTACACAGTGACATCACTGTTGGGTGTAGATACAGGTGTGACAGGGTGCGGTTAGAGATTTGAAACTTTCCAACCCCACAAAGCATTTAAACTTCACTTTTCAGCCTGGCGTTAAGTTACTCTTTAAGAAACACATTCACCAATCTGACAACACATATATACACATACATGACATGAACGCACCGCAAATACAGAAAACATGAGCAAATAAAGAAACGCTGCAAGTCATAAATGATCGCAACAAATTTGCAGCCAGCGGACATTAAAAATGGATCAACCCAACAGATAATTAGTAAAATACCTGTACAAATGCCTGCAGTAACATTAGAACCACACAATCAGAAAGGTGTGACTGGCCCTGCCTAACCTACCTTAAATATAATGATACTGGTGTGATCCAGGAGAATGTGGGTGAGGCAGACAGCCAGATTCAGAGCCTAATGCTCCCAAAGGATAAAAGACCAACTCCCAGTATCTCTCACCTTGACTCATCTCAGCCAGAAACTGCAGCCTTTTGTTTTGCATTTAACATTACTTTTGTATACATTCCACAACACCTTACACCTCACTGTTCACACATTCACACCTACATTACTGATGTTACTGACTGACACCTACTTAACTATACTCAATATCTTTAATGTACTGCCAACCGTTGTGGCCATTTGTCATGGCCTAGGAGCCGACACTGTTAAAACTAAAATAAACATTGTTAGCTCATTTCCCAACATCAGTGACGTGTAGATGAAAAGGTGAAGTTGCTTGTGATTTATTTGAACCATTGTATTGCTTGTGTTTCTTAAGCTGCAGTCTATTGAGCTCTCTCTGAAGCTGTAAGCACTGATATGGTGCTTTGTAGGTCAAAGGACGTCTAGTCATCCAGGTTACATACACACTGTATAACCATTGTTTCAGCATTTAAATGACAATATTTCAATGTGAATCAAGTTAAATACACACTGGAATACAGTAATTGAAATGCTGTGTAGACAATTTTAAAAAAAGTTAAGTTTTAAACCAATTTAGACCTCTTTCTACCTGGCTGCCTCGATGTTTTTTGACCTGTAAAATGGCAAAAAAAAAAGCTTATTGGGTACATTATGCATTATGTTATTATGCAATATGTTCTACAACGTCACAGATCACGTAATGCCTGTTTAATCATAAAACGGAAAAACGATCAGCTCCAGGGAAGACATACTGACATGCTGAGACAGGTGTGATTCATGAAAGGTGAGTTCAGCTGAGAGTGCGGAGACACCTGGAGCAAACAAGCTCAGCATGTTATAGTAAGTCACTTTGTTTGAATTTGTTTTGCAGAGCGTAAAATGTCACTGATGTGGAATTCCAGTGAGGAAACATGTGCATGAATGGGGCAAGACATGACAGGACGATGTAAGAAAGACGTGTGTCAACTCTCGACGGCTTGCTAGAACGTCACGGTCCGACACCAACACAATCCTGGAGTTTATAAAAGCTGTTTAAACTGCATGATGGAAACCTGCCCTCAAAGGCTTAAAGATTTTATTATTATTATTATTAAGCTTTATTTATTCAGGAAATACAAAGAGAAGTCTGTGCGTTATAAGTGGCAGAAACAAGTTGACAACATGAGAGGACAACTTGACACAGGAAGTCTGAAATAGCGAGGAGATTAGTTTAGCTTTACCTCAAAGGACCAGCAGTTGATTCCTGACTTGTATCAATATTGTCACAACTTAATTCATTTTCTGTTGTTCCTTCCTTTAACTAACTTGATGTAAACTTTATGAACATTAACAAAGATTAGAAAAAAGTGAAGGCACTCAAATAATAAACTGGTGCCATGAATGTTGACAATACTGTTTCTTCACTCAAAATCAGACTTTGCAATGCAACAAATCTTCCAAAGCAAACAACAAAATATATCAACAAAACAATCTCACCTCAAAGCTTTCTATCAAATTACATGACCATCATCAGCAGATGCAGTTTGCTTAGTTATGAGGCAACTGTAGAGCACTTTAAGGACTTCTTGGACATGTTTATTTTTCATATTTTTGAGACTCAACTTTTAAGCTTTTAATCATGGACAAGTCATCCTCAAAGTGCTCAGAAAAAATGAGGAATTTGAACATCTGCACTATGTTTCAACAATATCTGAGCAAACTCCATCTCCTGATCATGTGATACAGTAGGATCTAAAGCTCCAGAACCACTCAACCATCTCCATGGTTGGGTTTAAGTAAAAAACTACTTGGTTAAGATAATGTAAAGATTGATCAGGTTAAAAGAAACCAATGTTGACTGTCAAGGAAGTTTTGCAGCATAACAACAACATCATGCTACCTCCACCTTTGCTCAGAACAGACAGAGTCATGATCCATACGGCCACTTAGAGGTTCTTGTCAGGTAAAGGTTGTTTTGTGGGTTTCAACAAATAACCAATGCTGTCATTTTTCTCATGAGGACAAACTTGAAAAATAAAATCAAGCTTTAAATGTTACAGTAGATCATGTGAAGAAACCAAAGAATCCCACAATCCCAGATTCATATCCTGCACGATGAAGGTCTGAAGACTGAGACGTGAGTACAAGTGGTCAACAGTGTGCAGATACTTTGGTTTCTTCACAGTCGAGAGTTTTTCATCCTGTCAGCAAAGTTTTATTGTGTGCAAGAACTTTGTCGAACGTAATATGATAGATGAAGAATTAGACTAACTGTCTTGTGCATAAAATATGTTGATATTCCTGTATGCAGCAGAAAGCAGGCGTTTCATCACCCTGAGGTGAGAAACAACTCTGCGACCTTCTGTTACGACACACAGAACACAGATCACATCAGATAATGTCATTTGGAGCTCATCTTTAATTGCAGGGTGTGTCTGACATGAACAAACACACAGAGTCTTTCAGGTTACATTTAGCAGCCAAAGTATGTTTTTTAAATATATTTTATATATTATTTTGTAAAGTATTTAAACTAAATATTCTTTTCCTTCCATTACTTCTTGTTTTAAGGTTTCTATGTGCGTTTGACAAACGACACCTGACAATGAAGTATGTAAAATATTTGAAATGCACAGTCAGCCTGGTCGCCAGATGTGTAAAACGATGACATTGTACATTTCTGCAAACCACAGATATGTTGAATATCTACGTTTCAACACGTGTAATAAAGAGCATATTAACCTTTCAACAATATGTATCCTGTCAACATTTCTAAAGTGACGTAGTTCACATGAGATCTGTATGAGCTGACTTTCTCATTAGGAGGAGGAGGAGGAGGAGGAGGGGTCGGTGGATGGTTAGGAAGGAAGTTTGTTGGAAGAAAGTTGGAAGAAAGTTGGAAATCAGCAGAGAGCATCCTAACCAAGTGGTTTTTGTGCCTGAACCTAACCAGACCTTAACTACAGAGTTGTCACATCATAAAACATCATTATTCCACTGATAACGGCTAACATTGAAACGTATCCGTGGTTTGCAGAAACATATAATGCCAACGTTTTGTTCTGGCGATTGGGTCGGCACAGTGCATGTTGTATATTTTGCGACTAGTAACAACAAAATCTAAATAAAACCTAGATTTAGTTTCAAAACCTTCTCCACACTGCCTGGAATAAAATGCTGTTGGGGAAATGCTGAATCAATGTATTTATTGTTGACCTAAAAATATTCAAATTAAGATATACTGAGTCTAAAAATACTAGAATCTGCCTATAAAATATCCATCAAGTGTAAATTTTTACATGTAGAATTTAAATTGCTAATTTCTTTAATATCTTATTTCATTTATTTAATTAAAATAGTTCCTTATCTATTTATTATCTATTACTTTATCTCTTGTGCTGCTGTCACATGTCAATTTCAGCACTTGGTGATGGATATAGTCTTATTGAATTGTTTTTAAAGTGCTTTTTGTTTTCAAATCACTTCATGACTTTTACCTAGAAACTTTTAATAAATTTTACCTGACTTACATTATTAATTCTCTTTAAAACCTTTCGTGCTCCTACTTTTTTACATCTATCTTTTCAGGTGTATTTTTTTCATATTTTGTGAAGTACAATGCATTACATTTTCTTTTATGATGTGCGCTATAAATAAAGTGTGTGTGTGTGTGTGTGTGTGTGTGTGAAAGCAATAATTGACATTTAACATTTCATGAATTGCTACACTGAGTTAAAAAAAATAGGTCTGCACAACATTAGTCAGACAACATCATATCTGTCACATCATAAGCAGAAAAGAACAAATTTTTCACTCTTCTTCTGTTCTTGTATTTCCTGCACATCTGCTCAACAACTGGCCAAACATAAACAACATCATATTTCCAGCAGCTCTAGAGAAGTCTGATATCACAAAACACTTTAGTGATCTAAAGCGGAGACGTGTTTATGAACGACTGTTTGGTAAAAATGCAGGGATGCTCTTCTTAGTCTTGTCTCAGCATCTCAATGTTTCTCTTAAGCAGATGTAATTTCACAGAGTGCAACACAGTGATGTTTGGCCCAGATTCCAGCAAACATTCCAGCAATTATGGAAGAGTTCAGAAGGTGAAAATTACCAGATTTTCTGTAATGAACATCAGCACTGTCTGAGTTTTGTTTTTCTGTTTTTCCTGCAGAGCATCTTGTATCTTTGTTTAATTATTAACTGCTATGATTATTTTCTGGAAAACAGATCGACACTGACGCTGTGATCTAACAGTATTATTATTTTTCTATTTATTGCACAATATGAAGTTCATACTGGATTGAATGCATCATCCCCCACATTTGAAATATCAGCTATGCAACAGTGTTTGCTTGTCAAAACATGTGCAAGAAAACATCACATTAAACCCTTCATTCATGCACCATTCAGCGTGGGCTGTCTCACTGAGACTTACACAGGATAAAGTATGATGACGCAGGTAAAAATGGATTAACTTTATAAAAAACTTTAAGTACTTACTCGATCTTCTGAATTCCGCTGTCATCTTGCCAGAACTTTCTCTCTTACAGTAGTAGATGTGAAGATTGTAAACTGCGCTCTGGCAGCCAGTCAGCAGCACACTGACAGGTGAGTTTGCGCTGATGGAATTTAAAGCACCTGTCGAGCTCCTCCCACTTCAAATGACACACATGAAACACGTCTTTCAACCTGGATTTTTTTTTATCTGTTTCCTGGTCGTTTAGAAGCAGCCTGTAGCTCAGGCCGCCACTGTGTCTGGGGTGTTAAGCGAGAAGATTTCTCAGAACATAAATCATTTTTTAGCAGTCTTGACATCCAAAGTGATTTACGATGCAATGTAAATCAGTTTCTGGTGAACTGGAAGGCACTTTAAGTTATGAACGTCAGCTTTTCTAACGTGTGTAGATTAACTACAGACCAAAAACTACTAAAAAGCTTTTCCCAGTTTCCTGTTTCAGCAACAATATGTGCAGAGTTTTCTTTATGAAAGAGTTCATGCTTTGTGCGAAACATTGAATGTTCTTGAAAGACTTTTCCTCAAACTGTTGGGATATATATTTGTATCATCTGCACTTCTTGTCAGTTTCAACAAGGTAAATATATTTGTGTACGCTGTTTTTTAGAACAGTAAATATACAATCATATCAACAAATCGACACCAATCAGTCACCTTAAAAGGCGATATTGATAGAAACAGCTATAGCTGTTATTATTATATATTATTATAAGAGGTGATAATATTATATAGAGCTGTCTATTGTACAAGACAAGCCTCCGAATTATGTTTTTGTCTGTCTTGGTGTTGAGTTTTATGATGAGTATAGATGTTTAGGTTCATTAATGTGGACACCAGGAAGAGTCCAGGTGATGAGGAACTAAATAAATAAACAAAGAAAACCTTGAACACCCTCGAAACTGCTTACTCGTGTCGAAAGTCATCAGCATGGGCAACATGTCTTTTCTAGTTGGTGATTATGACTTCATAAGATATGTAATGAGATGAAATAATAATAATGTTTAACAAGAAACTTATTCTGCCAAGCCTATGCTTGGTACAGTCAGTACTGAATAGTGTAATATCTGTCATTATGTAATGATATTGGGTAATGTCATGATGTGATGTAATATCATTCATTCATTTAGTCATGCTTAATGACTTTAAAACTGACAGTTACTGGTAAATGTACAGGTGTGTGTGTGTGTGTGTGTGTGTGTGTGTGACAGAGAGAGAGAGAGAGAGAGAGAGAGAGTGACAGTTGCAGGGGAGGGATTTTCAAAAATGACAAAACAAAGTGTGAGTCAAAAATTCCTTTTAAAAGTGAGGAAATATCAGGACTCGGTTACGTAAATTCTGTGTAATTGCTTTCAATCAAAAGCTGTGTCACCTCCCACTTTCTTTATGTGCTGTGGAAAAAAAAAAGAGATGAAACTATGATCACATCCCTTCATGTTCAACATATCTGGTTTACAGTTCAAGTTCCTCCCTTTCTCTCTACAGAAAGGTGATTTTGTGGTATCGTCATATTACAATAAATGTTACAAACTGTAAAAGAAGCTTTGCTCATTTTTATGCATTACAGAACCTTTTTTTGTCGCTCATTTTTCGTTTGTACTCTAGAAACAATAGACAAACGTAACATAAATCATTTTAGCAGGCTTGATGGCCAAAGTGATTTACAATCCAAAATTACAGTAAATATACAATTATATCAACAAATCAGCAAATCAGGAAGGAATCAGGAAGACTGATGTTTCACAGAATTATACTAATTTTCAGTGACAGGGAGTCATTTCACTACATGTAACTAAACTAGTAGTTTAACTACATTTTGCAGTAGCTTGTAGTTCAACTAAATTCTAATTGGCAGAGTGATTTTAGCAGTTAATTACTTTTTTTGACATTTTGAAGTGGAGTTAATCACTGGAACTACAATTTTGGCTGCAGACTAAGAGAAAAGAAAGGAATTACATTATTTATTCTCTCCTCTCTTGAGTGAAACCCCTTTGACCAACCCTCCTCTCTCTGCGCTGATGACTGAGCTGACAGGTGACCGTTGTCATGGTAAAGTTAGGAAATGGTCTATAAGGAGCTAGTTCAAGATAAACAAGTTTTAAATTAACATCTGCATAACAATGCAGTTTTACAAGTTTACATTTTTGCAGTTTTCTCTGTTATTGTGTAAGTGAGAAGTAGCTTACACTCTGAATGTATGGTGCGTTCTTATAGTAATTATAGTATGCCAGAGAATGATTTAGTATGTGATGACAGATGAAATAGTATGTCCCAATTGTATGCATACAAAGTATGTACTGTTGAATACATACTGCATGCAACAGCACATACCTCGTAATTGCGGCTGCAGTAAAAAGTAGAGGTATGTGATTCAGATGTACTGTTAGTTGAGTGGTATTTTTTGCAATCATTTCTCTTCGTTTTGTGTTGGCCTGTATGTTATAATGTTGTATTACATTGCAGGTGTTTTTACATTTTTTATGAAGAAGTTTGAACTACTTTTTTCCAAGTAACTTTAGTTATGTTTCTCTTGTGTGTAACTTTGCTGTAGTTCATCTGAAGCGATGCTTTCAGAGTAGCTTCCCCAACACTGTTAATGTTAATATCAATATTAAGCCACTATGTGTATGATTTATACATTTCCAACTGTGGTGCTTCCTAGCGGTAGTTTAAAAAAAAAGTTCACAGTGGCAGACAGTAATGTACGATGCTGCCTCCCATCACAGAGGTCCGACCTGCAGTAACTGAGATGAACGGGTCGTTTTCATCAGGATCGTCTCATTTTGCCGCAAATGAACACGTAAGACATCAGGATAATTTAGAAGATGTTAAGATCACATTAAAAGTGTTCACATAGTTGCTCGAGGTCCATGTTAAGGTGTGTGAGCAACCCTGACTCCTAGAAATTACATCTATATACAACTTATTCACAACAGCAAGTATGTTTTGTCTGAAACGTAATGTCACTTGAATAATGATTATAATTTGCCAAGTCGCAAAATGTTCCATGAAGAATGAATCGGCAAAATATTCACTGATAACGTATGTTATTTATTTTCCCTATCCGCTAATTATAATTACAGAATTACAGAAACTTTTTTATGGTAATGTTTATGCACTCACAGCACTGGGTTCATGTTAGTGGAGATTATGGTCTTGGTTTAAAGGTGCAGTGTGTAGAATTTAGTGGCATCTAGCAGAACAGACTTGTCAGAAATTGAATATAATATTCATAAGTATGTTTTAATTAGTGTATAATCCCATGAAAATAAGAATTGTTGTGTTTTCGTTACCTGAGAATGAGCCCTTTATATCTACACAGGGAGCGAGTCCTCTTCCACAGAGGCTACATGTTTCTACAGTAGCCCAGAACAGACAAACCAAACGCTGGCTCTAGAGAGGACCTTTCACATTTTTCACAAGTTTCTTGGCCACCGTCGGCTCTCCTACACGCTTGGAGGGGGAGGAGTATTCAGTTAGTTGCAATCTGCAACCTCATCGCTAGATGGCACTAAATCCTCCACACTGGTCCTTTAACATTGAAGAAAACAACAGTGACTTGAACAACATTTTTAATGAACTTTTAAACAAAACCACAATCTTTCACTATCCTTATCCAAGCAGCAGAATTTGAAATAGAAAAAAAACATTGTTTCTATATTCATTTGACTTGTGTCCATGTGCACATGCATCATTTATTTTTTGAGGAGTCAATCTGAACAATTTTAGTTCTTTTTGAGGATGTTATCATTTATCAATTTCCAGGTAACTATAAGCAGCTGTCCATCAAGAAAAATAACGATCTCCATGTAAATCACCTATCAGTCACCTCTTAAAAGGTGATATTGATAGAAACAGCTACAGCTCTCATTATTGTAAGCAATGATAATATTAAGTAGAACCATCTATTGTACAGGACAAACCTCTGAATTGTGTTTTTGGGTCTTGAGTGTTATGATGAGTATAGATATCAGAAGTTATGTGTATCATTTTAGATACATTAATATGGACACCAGGAAGAGCACAGGTAAGGAGGAAATAAATAAATAAACAAAGAAAAACCTTGAACATCCTGGAAACCTCTTACTCATGTCGAAAGTCATCAGCTGTTATTTGTCATGATGTGATGTAATTCAGTGATTATAGTGATCATTCAGTAATTAAAATTAATTCAGTTATTAGCTGGTAACTGACAGTTCCTGTTGTTGTACAGGTGTGTGTGTGTGTTGTTGTACAGGTGTGTGTGTGTGTTGTTGTACAGGTGTGTGTGTGTGTTTGTTGCTGGGAAGGGATTTTTAAAAATGACAAAACAAAGTGTGAGTCAAAAAGTCCTTTTTGAAAGTGAGAAATGTCAGGATTTGGTGACGTTAACGCTGAATAATTGCTCTCAATCAATGTTTGTATCACCTCCCACTTTCAAAGATGAAAATATAGATGAAACTATGATCACATAAATAATCACACAGGCCTCCACAGTCAACACCTGTGTTTCTGTTCAACTTCCTCTCTTTCTCTCTATAGAAAAATGATTTTGTAGTATCGTCATATTACAATAAATGTTACACATCATAAAAGAAGGTTTGCTCATTTCCATACATTACAGAAGCTTTTTTGCAGCTCATTTTTCCTTTGTACTCTATAGTTGACATTACATAGTGCATCAGTTACAGTACTTGTGTTGTGCTGTTTTCTTTGTATTTTATTGTTGACTTTTATCTAATTTAAAGGCCCATCTAGGAACGAGGATCGCAAGCTAGCTTAGATGATAAATGCTGTGCTATGTGCCATTAATTCATGCCTGACACTTGTCCCCTTTATAAATAAACATTATATAAATGAATACCACCCTGAGAATTCTTCCTGTATGTTGTTTTTTCTGATAATTTACTTAAAACAGATGACATGATGACTTATAGTAAAACAACTATATTTACATGACAAAAAATGAATAACTTCCAGTCAATAATTAGTTCAATAAAGACAGTAGATTCAGGTTGGCTTGAGGAGGAAATCAAGTGTTTAATTGTTGTTCTGAATTAATATTCTACCTGAATGAAATGTCCAGTATTTCATATGTTAAAGCCACATTTGCTTGTAATTTTTAAGTAATACTGTGGAGCACCGAAGGTTAGGTGGCTTGTTGGTAACTATAAAGATGCTTGTTTCTATCCTCAGGGTGGTTGAAAAGTGGGAAATCCACCTCAATGAGTTGTGATCTGTTGACTGACGACAGACTAAGGATCACCAGGCGACTCCCATTAATCTTTTACTCATCACTGTCCTTTCTCTGTTCACCTGCTCTTTGTCAGAAACACCAAACACTCCCTTTTTTAGTTTTAGCTAAACATTCAAGAGATGTTGAAAGATGATGACGAGCAGTTAGGATGAGAAGAAACAACTCACCTGATGTCACCTCTTCATCTTCAGGGAGTTACCTCACATCTCATGTCCAAAAAAAAAAAAAAATTCTGCGTCATTGTTTGTGTTTTGTATGTATTTTCTTGTTTTGTTTTTTAAGCTTTCCAAACTTATTTTAAAGGCTCATGTATGGACGAGCATTGCAAAGTAGACAAATAAATAAAATTATTAAAAGACCCGTATCCATAATATTTAGTATGCCAGAAAAATATTTAGTATATCTCAATACACAGTACATCAAATGAAGAGGAAATATTTGGAATACATAGTTTTTTTTTTTACCATGATGCATCACTACATTACATGCATTACACTGCAAAAAATGAGAAAAACAAAACCAAAAAATAAATAAATATAAGGTCACATTTGTTCATTATGCCAATTCGGCCATCATCACGATGGTGAAACTAATTCACTAGTGTGACATTAGATGCCTCATCATCTTTGCTGCAGTAAAAAAAAAGTGAAAACATACATTTTTAACTTTTAATTCAAGTCTATCTGAACTTTTCTTTGTGGGAGATCATCAGTCAGGTTTCTTGTTGTTCAGTTAGTCGTCACAGACAGACAATGACAGACGATTCAAAAGAGATTTTCGTGTTATTTTAATGAACTCAGTTGCTGCAGAAGAACACAACTCTTCCATCATCACGAGGATGTTCTGTGTGTATTTGGCAAACAATCAAAAGTAGATTAACTGTGACGGCAGTAATGACATGCGAAGGATTACAGGATGACATGATGCTTTCCACAGAAGAGTTCATGTTATGACACAATTGATATATGACCTATTTCATTTTTATTCGTTGCACATGCAAGTGCTTGTGAACACAATGATACACTGTTAGAAATCCACACTTTTATATGTAGTCCTGAAGATGCAGAGGACGTGCGCACGCACACACACACACACACACACACACACACACACACACACTGTAGCCATTCATTCCACACACTGGCACATAAAATCACACACACACACACACTTTTAATTACACACACACACACACTAGCTGTCCTGGTTAATAAGGTTTTTGGCTTTTTGCAGGTTGTGTTCGACGGCTCCTTCTAAGAACTGAACCCAGGTCAGCTCTGATTCCCCGCATACGTGACTGGACCTGTAGGGCCAGAAGAGAGAGGAGAGTAATGAAAAAGAGAAAAACGGACACATTAAAGGACGATCAAGTTATTTTCTAGAACAATATTCTGTTTATAAAGTTCGTCATCGGCTCCTATCAGTCACAGACAGAAACTGTAGTGACAGGAAGTGAACAAGCTGACTGGATTCAGTTTTCATCTCATCTGACAAGTTTTGCTGATAAAGACCCGAACGCACTGAAAGCGTCTGACGCACGTTTTGAAGTAAATCTGTTGTTTTAAATGGCCGAACGAGCACCAACAGCGTTATGAGGCGCATCAAACTGCTTTGACGCACCTAATCCGACCTTGTTTCAATTTTGGAGGGTTAAATGAAGACCCAGTGACCAAAACTGTTTTCTTCTGCAGCCAATGGAGAGAGAGAGTGCGAGCTAACTGAGAGCACGAGCAAGTGAGAGAGAGAAAGAGAGAGAGAGCGAGCACGGTGGCGATGAATGAGAGAAATAAAACATTATTTTCTGATTGTTTCATGGCGGTTACGTTCTAAAGCACAAATAAATAACCATCAAACAGATGATTTACCGTGGAGACAGACGCTCTTAGTTTAATTTCCTCCTTTTCATTCATTCATTCATTGCAACCAACTAATCCAGCAGTAAGTACGAAGAACAAATCTGTGTCGGTTCTGTGGTTGTCGGCGTTCCAAATCTGATGCCCGCAGTGCGCCGTATAGGAGCATCAGATGACGCACTTCAAATGAGGCGCATCATTTACCGTTTTCAGCGCGTTCGGGCCCTTCAGATGAACTGATAGGACGATTTACAGACTCACCACCCACATGTTTCTCAAACACTTTTTCTCACATTCACTGAATCCATTTTTATCTTTTGCATCACTTATCCTCTCGATTTCCTCACCTGCATTTCTTCATGATTCGTCTCACTTTAAGTAACATCTCAGCATGTTGGAACACATTAACTACAAACTGAAGACACCGAAAACCTTCCAAGGAAAAACTGTTTTTGTATTAGCTTTAGCTAAAAAGCGTAGGTGGATCAATCTTACCTGATGATCTCTAGAACTTTCTTTAACAGTGCTGCCAATTTAGACACCTGCAGAGAAAAAAAAAAACACATTTATTTGTTGTTGTTGTTGTATTTATGTACAACAGCTGAGACAGAAGCAGGTTGGGAAAGCATAAAAATAACAAAATTCCTTTTTGAAATGCCCTTTTTCTCTGCAGGTTTAAGCGAGAACCTTAAGCTGCTTTAAAGATACTTCAGGCAGAGAGGTATGCTCCTCACAAGAGCAGCTGATACAATCACTGAAAATGAATGTTTCTCCATTGAAGCATCAAAATTAGAAAAAAATGTAACCTGTTCTGACTGAAGCAGAGTTTTGACTTTCCTTCAGTAAACTAGTGAAGCGTTAAAACAAGTCGGGCCAGTTGGGCTGCACTCTGATAAGAACACAGATCCTCAACCACAAATATCTGAAAACTGTTTTTTTTATATATATACATGCAAGATGTAGCAGTGTGACTGTAAACTTTTTTCACTGGAAAAACAGTTCCTCTGAAAACTGTCAGTGACGGTGTGCTCTTTGGATCATTTAGTGTTACTGGGAAACACCTTCTAGACAGTGACGTTACTGTAGAAAATCTCAGAGACATATTATCTCAAAACTTGGACAAATAAAACCAAAACTATCTGCATGTCAAGATACCACATGAGGACACACAGAACTGACCCATTTAAAATAATCTTTGTTGCTATTTTTAATGCAGATCAGATTCATAACAATCAGTAAATATATTATCCAACATCGTCTGTGCATCCCTGGGACGTCAATTTAATCCACGCCGGTGTTTTCAGAGGCTGCATTTGAGCCGAATTTCAATCAGTTGGGAGAACGGTGCAGCAACTATGAACAACACTGATCAGAGTCTTGGACTCTTGGAGTTGATCTCTATAAAGTCAAGAACAGCGCAGTCAGAGGTTTTTACTTATCCTGATGATATGTTGGAGGGTTAACTTTGACAAATTCAGTACAATATTCTTTCTCTTTAAGCTGTTTTTGCTCTCTACCAACTCCTGATGGAAATATCTATAGAATATTATATCATTCAAAAAGATGTGCTTTAAAACAGGGTTTTGTATCTGTAACCTTATTTTTGTGAACTTGTACATTTATGTTTGTATCTGTTAATTCTGTGCTGCCTGGTTGCACCAATGTACTTGCAGACTGAACATTTTGGTGTCTCCTTGCAAACGTCGTTTGGCAAGTTTGTGCTTTCAGTTACAGACTGCAAGCCTGTATTCACACGAGTGTGTGTGTGTGTGTGCACGCACACAGACTTTTGACATGTTTATTGCATGTTCTGGTTTTGTACACTGAGCTTCGTGAGAAAGAGAGGTGGGACGTTCAACTTTTGACCAATCAGCTTTGTTGGAGCTGCTACAGCGAATCCAATTGGTCAATCATGTGACGGCAGCTAGAAGATCCCAGGCGGACCACAGACTTCACACTGTTGGCCTCCCAGAACCAGGTAAAATGACTTCTTCAAAGTCTCTAACCTGTATTCACATAAACCCCAGAATGAAGGACATTAAAGGACCAGTGTGTAGAATTTAGTGGCAGAAATGGAATATAATATTCAAAACTATGTTTTAATTAGTGTATAATCACCTGAAAATAAGAATGGCTGTGTTTTTGCTACCTTAGAAGTAGCCCTTTATAGCTACATAGGGAGCAGGTCCTCTGCCACAACAACATTAATATTTATACACAATCTAACAAATATTACAATAAGACGTCAGTGTGGCCCAGGAGTCCATATAGCCAATAAATTAAAAAACATTACATCACTACAGTCAATAAACTGATAAATAAAAAGACAACAATAAGTGTGTCAAGTGATGCATCTAAAAACAGGCAATAAATATAAACTAAAACCATTTCCATTAGGCACAAACAGAAAAACTAGACCTTACAAATAAACACAGCTCATGTTGTGTGTTTGTATGTGCAGGTGTGTGTGTGTGTGTCTGTGTGTGTGTGTGTGTGTGTGTCTTACATTGTTCTCTACTCCACTGTAGTCCATGGGGGGGTAGAGACAGAGAGCCAGATCATCAACACTGATGAGAAAAGACGGTGAGAAAATCATTTATCCTGACTTTTTGAAACATTGTAAACATGTATATCTTATTTTAATGAAAATTACAGATTAAAAATTACAGATTAAATGTTGGATTAAGTGTTTGATGTGTTACGGCGAAGCAACATTCTTTCCACAATCATGACAATCATAAACAGCAGAAACAAATGAACAAGTATAAAAAAATGAATTTGAACTGTTGCTGTTCAGACAAAGAAAAAACATTTTTCCACACTTAAGACTGATGCAGGAAAAAAACTTCTATGCTCATTGTCTGCACTTCTATTAAAATGAGTTACTGCTGAATTTGAATGTGTAAAATGTCTAAATCTTGAAAATCAAGTTATTACAATATGCACCAAAGAGTTAAAGGTGCAGTATGTAAGAATTAAGTAAGAATTTGACTTTAAAACATTCACAGTTAACTAAAATGATGTGTGTGTGTGTGTGTGTGTGTGTGTGTGTGTGTGTACCCTGGACTGATGTCCTTGCTGATGTCAGCCAGGTCGTCCAGCTGGGCCAGGTTCTGAGGCGTGGTGACGTCACCGTTAGCTTTGACGGCCGACGTCAGTTTCCTCAGACACGCCGCCGACGCCTTCATCAGCCCCTGGCACGGACCGATCACCTGCCGGTCCTTCTCCGACCAATATGTGTCCTGGTTGCCTCGAGGCTCGTCACCTTCCTCGTCATCGTCGAGGATGTCGTTGAACGGGTCCTGAGGCTCAGATAACGCCTGGATGGAGGAGAAACAATCTTTTTATATTTAACATCGCAAACAGAATTTCAAACTGCTTCACATTTGTAATAGGGCTGCCACTAACAATCAATTACATTATTGAAACTTGTTTATGTACAGGTGGAATCAGTGATGTGGAAATATAGATCATCCTGAATTTATGAAGACAAAAGGAGGCTTTTAAAGAGATAAACGTACAGGCTTCTCACTATAATATACTTACAACACAGGAACAATTTTAATACAAGCCGTCCTCTTACATACTGTTCCATTTCAAAAAAACCTCTGGCCACTATTGGAGAATTTACGGTGTGCGTGTGTGTGTGTGTACCTGTTCGATTTCCTCTATCGCGTCCTTCACAACTCCGATCTGATCAGACAGAACCACCAGCACTGCTGCCTTATTATCTGTGGAATACAAATACAAGATCATCAATAAACCTTAATTCATTAAAATCTGGAAAAACTTCAAGACAAAAGAGCAGAAATATAAATATACTGAAACACTTTTTCTTGGCAGAACACAAGGTCTCACATTCATCAGATCCTCTTAGAAATAACAGCTGATTCACAAACCAGGAGGAAGTACGAAGCTCTCCACATTAGATATCACTGTCATACAGACTGAGTGTCATACAGTTGTCATGAGCAGATAATTGATCACATCTGGCATCATCACCTAAATACATTTTAAATTTGAAATTGATCTGCAGTGACTCTAACTGTAAAAGGGAGAGGAAGAGTGTGTGCAGAAGGGCTGCAGCTAACAATTATTTTCATTAATCATTCAATTATTGCACTGGCACTATTTCCTGCAAACACAAATATCACTACTGAAACTATTGACACTAATACTTCTGCAGCTGATATAACTTTAAAATACAATAAAAGCAAGTTGGAGTTGGACAGAATTGTAATGTATTTTAGGAGGTATTCAGGCTGAGCCGTGCTGTGAACAGCCCCAAGCAGTTGAGCGGTGCGAGTGTTTTTCCACTGCACTAAATACCAAGGTTAGAAGATCATCTAACATGTCAATGTGAGCGTTTCCGCTTATATTGTTCCTCCCTGTAATATTTAAAACTGATTCGCTGATTCCCAGATAGCCCCAAATATGTCCACATGTTGTTGAGAAGACCTGAATCTGAAAGTTCACCGGTGGAAAGCTTTTAATGTGAGGCAGCAGCTTAACGAAGCTCTGATACAGCTGAAAGTGTTTTTTAAGACTATCATGCTGTCAACCACAACAACACGGCTCAACACAGATATCCCCTGTTGTGAGGCAATAGTGGGAACGCATGTCATCACAGATCGGCACACGGTAATGACAATCACCCTCCGATTATTTACATTTTTAAAATCCTGTTGACTGGACTAACCTTGAGGCAACTGGGCGAACTGGTCGCAGGCTGACCACACACCTCCTGTTGATGTCAACTGCTCCTGTGTCAGACTGGAGGGAGAGGATGAGGAAGAGAAAGGATGAGGAAGAGAAAAACCAAGAGAGAAATAAAAAGGGAACATAAATTAAAACATGCTGCTGTTGTTTTGCTGAAAACAAAAATGCAAATCTAAAGATGTCAAGTTTACAGTTGATTGTGTTTGAGCTATGAACATAGTGAAAAAAAGTGTCTGCATGTGTGTTAGCATTACCATGAAATTTCATGTGTTATGACAACACTAGCGCAAGTGTGTGTTGAATGGTTGTATCCACGGATGTGAACATAAACTACAATTTACTGTGATATCTTACATTCACTTTCTGTTTGTGTGATTGTGTGTGTGTGTGTGTGTGTGTACCTCTGTAGCGGTGTGCTCAGTATGACCTCCACCAGCTGTGCGACTCCCTCCAGAACCTCGACCGTGGCGTCTCTGACCTGTCGCCGCAGACTGACACCTGAGACACACAGAGAGGAGAGACGACGGAAACACAAGTGACAAGCTGAAGTCCAGACGCTGACAAAGTTTATATCCATTTTTATATCTATTCATAAAATCTAAAACAGCAGACATAACAAGCTGTGGGCCGGCACGCTCTTGGTTTTTGCAATATCAAGTATAATCTGAGGTTCACTGGAGAGTTTTAACGTTGCATGATTAACTAAAAGTCCAGAGCTGCAGAAAATGCTTATATGTGAGAACAGGACGGAACAGCTTTTCTCTTTTATTACTTTTAATATTATTATGAAAGTATTTAAGTATCAACTATCAAGCCAAACCACATTTCAGTGACTAAAATCAGACTGCATGAAACTGACGCCCTAATATAGAAAAGGACAGCAGTAAAAGAAGAGAACTATATGCAAAATAATACATGACTGAGAACATAGTAGGACTGTGGAGGTGACGGGTGTTACCTTGGCTCTTTGGTAGCCAGTAATACACTGTAGAGAGAGTCAGGACGCTCTTCATGATCGACTCTGTCAACTTCTCTCCGTCCTGCAGAGAGTCCAGGAAAGAGAGACAAAAACCAAATTAAAATAAAAGGTTTAAGTGACAATTAAAGGTCTTAAAGCTGGAGAGCTTCTGGCAGTGTAGGGAGTAAAGGGGGGCGCTCAGACACAGGCATGCAGCACGCTCTCATGTGCACCCTGAATGACAGGCACACAGAGAGGGCGGGTAAAAACAGATATGTTTTGACGGTCCACTGGCCCACCGGCTGGGATTTGTCCCAGTATGCCCGATGGCCAGAACACCACTGGCCGTAACCTGTCGTTACGGCTGTTACTAGTTTTAGCTGTAGTCTATCTATACATCCATTCATCCTTCTATCCTCAGTCACACTTCACCAGAGCTCACATTTAACAGGTTAATTAAATCCAGGTGTCTTGCGAAGGATCAAAACCGGTAAAATATTATGATTACGATAATAATCTGACCTGTTGTGATGGCAGCGGGGGTTTGGAGAAGGCCAGGCTGAGTTTCGTGGCTTCTTGGGACACTGCCTTCACTGCCTGGTCTGAGGACAGAAGAGACAATTAACTCACATTAAAAGTCCCATTAAATGACTTTCAGATGATGATTTTCTCCCACTGTGGCTTGTTGGAACAGGATCAAATGACGAGATCTATAATTACATAGATGATTGCACTTGATGGATAAACACTTTGAATGCACACCAAGAACAAAGTGGAAAAAAAGCAGGCGGAGGATGATGAAGATGATAAACTATACTCAACTCAGAGTGTCCCAGAAGTTGGAGAGGTTGAACGCTCCGTCTGACTCATTGGACTCTCCATCTGTGATAGAAAAATGAGCATTCGGTCAGACAAATCTTCCCGCTTCCAGGTTAAATTCATGGACAAACAGCAGATTCACAGGCCGAAGTGACAAAGGTACCAAATGCTTGTTAACTTTGTGACTGATTTTGCGATTAAATTCAAATGTTCAAAATGAATGAAAAATAAAAACAAATGTGCTACTAAAATTTCTAAGGTAATGTCTCAGAATTTAGTATTATTATGAATAAAAACGAATGGCAAGAGCTGAAAACAACAGACAAATAATCAATAAGTTTTTTGTGTTTTCATCAGCAAAATAAAGGTTTTACAGAAAGTGGGTTTAAACAGGTTAAGGTTTTTGCTATGATGTCTAACACTTTTTCACAAGTGGTGAAAAAACAGAATCTGCTGCTAAATATCATTATTTATGTTTCCATTATCTCCAAATCAGAAGTTAACTTCAGCGTCGTCATCCCTGTCTAGCTATTTTATCCATTAACAGTTTCTCAGTTGTGTTCTTTCAAAACATTTACTAAATTACGACATATGGCAGTGTAACAAAATAAAACTACATAACACAACGCTAACAGATGATTTTATTCATAACATTTACTCCGACTTGACATGTCAGCTATTTCAGACCTCAATACAGTTCAACAACAGCCCAATAAGACTATCTAGTTGTATCCACACCTCTCTAAATTAGTGGTTCTTAAAGTGGGGTCCAGGGACCCCCAGGGGTCCTTGAGAGGTTCCCAGGGGGTCCCCAGCAAAATTATATTAATTTATATATAATATTTATAGGTAACATAATGACATAGTGTATGACCATATTTGTCGTGGGTTTCATACACTTTCTGTAATAAAACACCTAAAAGCAAAAATCTTATCAGATGGGGGTCTGTGGTCTAATTTGTGTCAGTTTAGGGTCGTTGACGTGAGAAAGTTGGAGAACCACCTCTTAATACATGTTGTAATGTTCTGTATTTTGTCTGATCTGATCTGCAGTTTTGTAGACGTGCAACTGATTACAAACCAACTTGCACATTTTTTTATTATTGTCCTTATGATTCATTCTGCTTCTACAAGTTGATCTATTTCTTTAAAAAGTGTTTATTTTTATTATTAAATATATTTACTTGTTTGTTTTACTGTTTTTATTCTGTGTGTTTTTGCTTGCTTTTATTGTTTATCTGCTTTTGCCTGTGTACTTTCTCAAGCGCTTTGTGTATAAACTGTGTTATATAAATACATTTGCCTAAAACAGTTTCTACATAAACTGGACACCATATGTTGCATCATACAGTATTTAACTCAATGTCGGTTACCTAATAAACTGACATCTGAGTGTTTATGTCGAGCTGTTGCAGAAACTTAAAAAGGAAATTTCACAACTTGCTATCAGTTAAGAAAACAAACACATCTAACATAAAGCTTGTTACCGGATAACGCGGACTCTGTAAAACTACAAACAGAAACCTTCAGTGGAAAAAACAAGCCCAGCGAACATATAGACTTATTATTTAGCTTTGTGCTAATGTTAGCACGTTTAGCTTGAGGCTAACGCTAGCATGAACATAGCGGAGTTAGCTACTGGCTAAATATTAGTCCTGCGTCACAGCTAATGTGTGATATTTTACCTCTGACTCGGTCTTTGACACACTGGACGGAGTTCAGCAGGTTTCGTAAAGGCACAGACACATTTCCTCCACTGTTATCGGCACTCATGTCACCAAAGTTTTCTGACAGCTAAATAGCATGCGTGTTGTGGAACTGAAGAGGGACAGGATGTTGGACCGGGGACGATTATAAAGGAGGCAACAGTTCCGACGGAAAAAATAAAAAGCGACACATTGAAGAAAAGGTTTTAGTGACATCTTGTGGTGAAATTTAAGTACTACAAGTAAAATGCGTAAAACAGTTAAAATATATGTTGTATCATGATAAAGCTTGGGCTGTGTGAAGTTGTGAGAGGCATTAAAAAATATATATTTTATGACATTTACGGACCAAACAATCAATCGATTAATCAAGAGAATATGGTCTAATTAATCATTTATCACATCGGTCATAAGTTGCAGCTCTAAAGTAGTTGTGTGGTCTTTGGATAGGACATAACAACAGGGCCTTAATCATAAAAAATATTTTTTAAAGTTACGTGGTGCAAATACTGACATAAAACAGCACTGAGATTTAATACAACAGTAATCTAGCAAACCATGTGGCTTAATCTATAAGCAAACACACATTAACCAACAACTACACAGCACTAAACATAATCACAAAGACTGAAACTGAATAATGACACAAGCAGCAGCTGAGTGACACAAAGCTGCATTTTCTGTACTTACACTCACACAGAAAACTGTCCATTAAACCTGCATTAACTGATTTTTTTGTCACACTTGGGGGCAGCAAAAACAAGTTGTGAGCACAACACTGACATACCATCACCTATTAAATTGATGATAAGTTGAACTTGTTAGCAAACAGTTGCTTATTTCCACATCCAGCATTATTTATTTGGAGTCTTTTCTGTCCACATGGTGAATGTAAGTCTAATATTCACTCTCTTTTAGCGCCTTACTTTCTCTTTACTAACCCCTGAGGGAAATATCTGGCTCTTTAGCTGCTAAACGCTCCACTATGTTCACCAGCTTGTCTACAGCTTACTGTGTCACTATGAGAGCGCACCAAAGTGGTAAAGTTGCAGCCGGACAGCTAAACAATGAGCTGAAACTCACTATAAAGCTGTGAAGCCGAGGGGAGCTGTAGAGTCACTGATAATTCTCTGTAGATTCATTATGAGTGACACCTCTTACATTAGACATAGACATTTGAAACATTATTATTATAAAAAATATTGATTATAGCTGCTTTAACTGTCCATTTCTCTCCTGGTATACAGTGCCTGAGTGAAGCAGCTCGGTCTCTTAAATTTGCCACTCCTGATTTAGTCCACTGGGTGTCACTGCTGAGCTTTCCAACCTGTTTATTTGATGTTTTCTGTCTCTCTCCATCAGGATTTGCTTACAGGACTCTTTCTCTGAGCAGGAACTTGCTGGTTTCAGGATCTTCGGAGTCTTGGGCCACCATGAACATGGTACGACCCACAAGAAGCAGCTTGACAGCCTCTTTTAAATAGAAACTCCCTTTAGTCCTCTGTCCAAAGATGGTTTCACCTACATGTGAAACATTTCCTGTTTGTGTATATGTGGGAATATTACAGAGCAGCTTAACTTTTAATGTCAAAGTCATCACTGGCAATATGTTTGATTAACTGGCAAATATGAAAACACTACAGGATGTGACTTTAGAGTTTTTCTGAATCCTAATGATGAAAAGGATCCTAAAGTTGTTAAGTGTGATGTGACATTTTGAAAGACTGAGAAAGAAGGACCCATACTAACACCAACTTCTACTTCTTTTTAAATCTCTTTGGATAGTTTTTTTCTTCACAGCCTTTTTACTCTCCTCTATCAGTTCTTCCTTTTCTATGACTTCATCATTCCTCTCACAAGTTTAGTTTTGCTCCTTTACTTTTCTGCATGAAAACTTTCAATCGCATTCCTTCTCACTATCACATAAATCTCTTCCAGGAGTCGAATGCTGGGCATGATGTAATGATCCAGAAGAAGCTCAGACAGCTGCAGGAGTTAAAGATGCGGGTAAAACAGCTTCTTCCTGAGAGAGAAACTGCTCTGGAAGGTGAGTGAACTTCATCATCATGTCCGAGTGTCATTCACAGCATGTTGTGTTCAGAGATCACAGTCTCACATTCTGTTTGTATGTTTGGTTGTGTGTTTGCAAATGTACGTTATTCAGCATCAACACAGAGGACACTCAAACTCATAGCCAGAACTTTAGATGCAATCGCTCGATGAGTTGCTTCAGGGGACAACAGGGATAAATCAGTAGGATCAGTTTAATCCATTGTGTGAGGTCCTGGCTACAAAAAATACATAAACTAAACAAAACAAAAAATATCTAAAAAAGCTGCTGGTGATATGCGACAGCCTTCTCCCTCCACAGGACAGAGGGAGTCCAAAGTAATTCATACAGATCATGCCCTTTCTGTAGAGAGGCAGAGAGTAAGGGTGTTGTTAAAGGACAGGCTCACAGTTCTTCAGGTCTGACTTAAACAACAATCAGGTGTCCCTACAAGTATTGAAACAGGTTTTGCTTGCTGTAATCATTCCTCCTATTCATACAGGCCATAAAGAGATCCCTTTATAATGCGCTTTCAATGTAAGTGATTGGGGATTAAATCCACACTCCTTGTCCTCAAGCAAAAATGTATTATTTAAAGATAATATGAGGTTTCAATAGATATCTTCCACAGTTAGTCTTTTTGGTGAAATTTCCCCTCTTTTTTTCTCAACAGATACTGTTTTTCTGGAGGAATTTGGCACTAAAGAGACCGTAACTTTGAAAGATATTGACTTGATTTGACTAAAACATGGAAGGAGGGCTGTGGATATTGTTGTCCCCCATCATTTATATTGAACGTGCAATATGAAAGGATTTTCTAATGGCCAGTATGAACAGGAGGAATGATCCAGCAAGAAAAACATGTGTCAGTGTAATATGACCACCTGACTATTGTTCTGGACAGACTTGGAAAATTATGAACTTATCCTTTAATGTAGGTGCATCAACTCTGGTCTCCTGCAACAGAGGCGCAATGTTTATATGTTCTCCCCATGTCTGCATGGGTTTCCTCCCACACTCCAAAGATTGAACTCATTATAAATTTGGTTGTGGTTATTTATTTATTTTTTTTACAGGGACAAACATCATTGTAAATGAGCCAGTGTTACCAAGAGAATATTTTTAAACTTTTGTCCCTCAGACAGATGGAAAAATTAGCCATTAAAAATGATGATGCAGTTTTATAAGACCTGGCTGCTGTTCATTACCCATGTTGAGAATTGCAAGTCGAATAATGCATTTTGAGTATGATTGGATGTGAATATTGCTGAAACATGCAGCAAAATTGCCAGTGATTTATATGTCGCAAGCAGTTATTTATACTGAAGGTGTGATGTGTGTTGTGCATTATTAGCATTACTTTTTATATCTTTTGTTTACATATTATTTAATCATTGATTCATACTTTCTTTTAATTTCTTCTCCTGACAAATTATGTTGGTAGATGGGAGGTCGAAGGGTGGTGGGATCTGCGGCTGTTAGGGTTGTTGAAATGTTCACAGTTGTATCATTTGCATTTACCAGACTGCTAAATTACCTGTTTTAATATAAAAATCATGAATAAAGCAAAAATAAACATATAAAATCTAAACAAGAGGGCAGACTGTTTCTCCAACATTAGATTAGCTGCAGTTTAAAGTCTAAGACAGGTTTAAACTTGTGCTGTTTGGAAGAAAATCATGTGGTCTCTGAAACCTCAAAGACACTGCTGTCTAAGTGGCATCTGTGATTTAGTCTATTCCCTGATGCCGTGTCTTGTAAAAATCATCTAAATGCCATCAGAGGTCATTTTGCAGGAAGTATAAATTAAACGTGCTGCAGACATGGTCTAACCATCCCTATTGCCACACAAGAACATTTCAGCAAAACTCTGGAATACACTCAATGACAACATTTTAAAAATTCCTGCTTTGCACAATATCTGCGCATGGCAACTACAGTAAGGTTAAGGTTAGGTCATGGTTGCGGTCACAGTTAATAAAAAGAAAAACATTGCTGGTACATTGCAGGTCTGTTACAGGACATGAACTCTGGTCTTCTGCATGAAAGTCGGACTTGCTACATACCCATTCACCACTCCAACTTCCACACCTGTACTTCCATGTTGGCATTGGATGTAAATAGTGAGGTGCAGAGTCATTCAATATAAACCCAATTCAAAGTGATACTTAGGTCAATCTAACAGAAATTGAACTTAAACTTGCTGCAGACCTGGTCTAACAGAGATTAAAGGCTGCAGAGTTCAACTTAAGTTAGATCATTTTATTCATTTCTACAAGATATAATCTTTCACCATGTATGACTTTATGAAGGCAAAGGTATCAATGGTGTCAAACTAATGTAAAATTGTGTTAATGTCCAGCATTAATGTCCAGGAGCATTAATGTAGGCAAGTGAGCCACTTTTAAACTGTTCACTTAACTGAGGAAGTCACAGAAAAAATGTTGTTAAGTTCAGTTGTGAGCAGTTTAACTAAAGAAAGATTTTCTCCTCTACACCTCTTACATGGTTTCATCTGAATAACTGTTAGAGGCACAAAGAAGTAAAACTATTCAGTATTTCACAAGAAAAAAACATGAATACGGTGATATATTTATCTAACTACTTAACATTTTTTTTGTTGTTTTTTTTTTAGGTTTTTTACAATAAATCTCACAAGGGAAGGCAGAAATAAAGTATAAAGCAGGGGAGAAAAGATCCTCCCCTGCTCTCCCCAAAAATTAGAATAAATATTTATAAAAAAGGTCTTTCCTATATGGCTGTTGGTGTCAAACACACATGGCTCACAAAGTACACAGACACACTCAAGTTCATTCTTTTTTTTCCTTCCTGTTGTATTTTTGCATTCTGTATCACAAGTTTGTCTGCAATAGATCCTTGATTAGTTTAGGTTGTTTTTTTCATTTCCCTTATTTATTTTAAGTCTCTTTCTGTATCAAGTCCTCTGACACATATTTGTGATAAAGTAAGAACTTTAACTTGAGAAACAGTCTAAACACCTAAATGAAGCTGATTATAATCTTATACTTTCACTCTCACTCACACTGATTTATTCAAAAAAAGTGAACCCTGATCAAAGTTGCATTTAATGTCTCACTTGTTGCAGAAGTACAAACAGCTCCAGTGAAAACGATCAGTACAATCACAGACAAGTTCATCTCAAATCAAAACCTGTTGACTGTGTTCAGAGAACAAAGCAGCTGAAGCAGGAACGACAACTACACAGTGTTGAGCGCCCAGCCAGATTTGATTACACCACTGTTGCCGGGTAGATTGTTTAAAGTTGGAAAACCTCCACCAGGAAGTTGATGGGCACGGTGATTTGTACATGATGTCTTAGCAAACATAAAAGGTTTGAAAGGCAATGAATTGTACAGCTACAAAATGTGACGGTCCAAACTGAAATACAGACACATGCTATAAGGAGAAAACATTCAAGTTGCTCCTTTCAGTGACGGAAAGAAACTCAGTTCAGTTACTGAAGGACTGTAATTAAGTTCAGTCCTAAGGTACTTGTGCTTTACTTCCATATTCTGCTACTTTATACTTATACTCCTCTACATTTGAATATTGCACTTTTTACTTCACTACAGTTATTTGACAGCTATAGTAATTTTTTACTTTTCAGATTAAGATTTTACATTAAAACACTTATGATAACCTTATAAAATAGTTTCCATTGTTTTGCTTGCTCTGCTTCGCTGCATTAGTTGAAATCAGAGAATTTAAAGTATTTTTCTGATATTGTTGTTGTTCTGATAATTTCATTGTGTTATTTAGTTTTGTTTTGGGTCTTAACAATGGAGGTTGCTCTCTTTTTACTGACTGCCTCTGCCTCCTTGGAGATATTGCTCTTTAAAGATGAATTCAACATACCCCCGAAAACTTGTTTTTGCTGACCTCCAGTGGTTTAATCTCACACCTTGCTGCACTGATGTACAGAAAAGTGAGAAGTTAACTAATTTAGCAAGAGTCAAATAAGTTAACATGTCACCCTTATTGATTCAGTTTGCCTCAAATATCTCACCCCGTTATCTCAGTCAAACACCAGACACACACTGCTGGAAGAGTTGAAACTTACTCTTTCCAATCATGACTTTATCTCTAATGTCCAGATTCATCAGATTCAAACTTCATCCTCAGTATTAAAAGTAATTCAGGTGATTATTGTCTATTTATAGTCACAGTGCAAAGAGGAACTGCCAGTGGCCAAAGCAGCATGACTTTCCATGGTGCAATTATGGCAAAATGTGAACATATATGTGCTAAAAATGTGCTGTAGATTTTTTTCCGTATTCAGAAGTTTATCACTAATACCCTTTGAAAAAGATGACCAATTTGTTGTGCAGGATAGGTCACGTAGGTTTTATTTTGCTTCATGATCCAATACTAGAAGGCTAGCGCTTTGAAAGTCTTGCATGAACTAACAGTTGACAGAACACATGCAAAATGTCCAGGGGAGTTTTTTAGATTTTATTGTCTCAGTCTTTGTCAAAGACACTGAAAAACAACTTTATTTTCATCTGGATCTGCGAATGAAACATCTCATGGATTGATTGCCATGATTTCCGTACACACATTCATGGTTTCCAGATGATTTGGTGATCCCCTGATGTTACCTCTAACGCCATGATCACATCAAAATTTTAGTACTAAATACCAGCAAAATTAATGACATTCCCATCAGCTTCAGCTGTGTTTAGCGCTTGTTAGCAAATGTTAGCATGCTAACACGCTAATCCAAGGTGGTGCACATGGCGAACAGTGTAGCCTATCTGCTTCACATCAGCATTATCATTTTAAGCATGTTAGCATTCTGATGTTATATCGAAGGGAGACGACTGCACACGCAGTGATTTTATTATATAACCGACATTTTAACAACACTTTGGCTGATGTGAGGCATTCATATTTGCTTGGTTCTAAGGCACTTCTGTATTATTAAGTGCCAAGTCGGATATATTAGAGCTTTCAAAAAAATTCCAGTTTCCCAGTTGTAATTGTGACTTGGAGGTTGTCGCGAATGCTATTTAAAAGTTGGAAACTCATAATTACTCATAATTATTGACATGAACACTGCATTAGCCTTGTTTTAAGAAAAAATCATGCAATGTGGTGCAGTGACTTATACTTTCTGGCTGCTGAAACCTCGTCATTCTATTTCCATTACTGATTTCCGGCTGAACCATTAACAGTAACATAGATTTTACAAAGAAATATGTATCTATATCCAGATACATATTATATGCTAATACCAGCTGTTGATGGGGCTATAATGTCTTGACTTTTCAAAAATGTCCTCACTCTCAATTTGTAAAGTGGTCCTCACAAAGATAGAAGTACAAGAACACACACACACACACACACACACACACACACACACACACACACACACACACACACACACACATCAGAAAATCAACCAGTCTAGACTGTAGAGAACAAAACTAATGAATGTATTTCATATTGTCAGGCTGCAGTTTCTCAAAGGGGTGTGTGTGTGTGTGTCAAACCCCTTTTCTTTCTGCTTTTCTCTCCCTCTTTCTTTCATCTCTCTCTCTTTCTTTGCTAATCCTCCTTCTTTCTCTCCCTCCTCCTCACCTTTACTCCTCCCCACTCTCCATCTCTCTCTGTTTCACTCTCTCTCAGTATGTTTTATGTCTCAGACATCTGTCCCTCTTGAACACTTGGAGGATTGCAGGGGAGGAAAAAAAAAAACAGCAAATCATTTTATCACCTCTTTTCTCCTTCTCTTTTCTCTCATTTCCTCTTTTTCTCTCCTCCCTCCCTCCATCTTTCAGGTGTGATCTGTGTGGGGAGTCTCTGTCTAGACAACCGATTATACAAAATAATGAACGAGAGGGAGGGAGGGGGATAGACGGAGCATGAAAAGGGAGAGGGAAAGAAGGAGATGTGAAGAAAAGAGAGGCGTAGTGCCAGACAGAGAGGGGAAAGAGAGAGAGTGTAGGAGGAGGTGTAAAGAAGAGGAAGGAAGGAGAGGCAGACTAGAGGAAAAAATATAAGAAAAGCAGTAAGCAAAGGATTAGAAAGAAGAAAAGGATGGAGAGAAACAGGAAAGGAGAAGAATAAGACTGCAGAAGAAAGAATGAAAGAGTGAAAAAGAGACAAAAGAGAACATAAAAAAGCAAGATGGAACATATAAGAAATATGAGAAGAAATAAGGAGAACGGGAATAAACGAAGGAGATGGTGGGAGGAACAAGGAAAGGTGAAAAGAAAAGAAGGGGAGAGAGAAAGAAAGAAAGAAAGAAAATAAGCAACAACAACAAAAAACAAACAAACAGGAGAGGAAAAATGAAATGTGAAAAGAAAAAAATCAAACGAATGAATGAGCTGAAACCAGCATGTCAGACACACACACACACACACACACACACACACACACACACACACACACACCCAGACTAAGCATCACTGAGCCAGAACAGAGACGCAGTCTGATCTGCTGTGTTAGGAAACCCTATCAGTCACACAGGCTTTACTCACTGTGTGTGTGTGTAGGTGTGTGTGTAGGTGTGTGTGTGTGTGTGTGTGTGTGTCTTATCTCAGTGATGAGTAATCGAGTCCAAAAAACCTCCCAGACACACACACACACACATACACACACACACACACACACACACACACACTGTAATAGGCTTATCCAGCGCTGCAGTTTCAGCCTATAAACTGGGACTTTTTTTCTTTGCTGTTTGGGATGAAAGAATATTTTCTTATCTGCTAAAACAATATTGACTTCTGAAGAAACCTTCATACTTGTGTGTGTGTGTGTATGTGTGTGTGTGTGATTGTGCATTCTCATTTCATCTGTATTCATAATTGACACCAGGAAAAGGAAGAGAGAGATGTGAATAAGACAGAAGGTGAGACAGTTATCGTGACAGACAGACATATCAGAGAGACAGACAGACAGGCAGTCAGTCAAGTCATTTCTCTAGAGGGACACACATGACACCCAGACAGCTGCAAAACAAAAGACAGACAGACGCAGGTCAACGGTTTCCTCATAACGTCAGATAGGCAGTCATCTATAGAGAGACAGACAGGCAGTCAGGTAGCGAGACAGACAGACAGCAAGAGAGGCAAACCGACAAACCACCAATCATTTATAGGCAAATAAGGGTGTTTTGTTTGCTCTGATCTGAATCAGCAAATCAGCTGGTAAACTTGTTGAGTTTTCCTGTTGGTTTGGTTTATTTACACACAGCTAAAGTCAAATAAACCAAAATGCATCGCTAAAAAACCTCTGCTCATTGGTCAGAACACAGGAAGAAGGGTCCTGAAGAAAGTCCCTTGCTTAAATATCAATGAGGGCAACATACTTTGTTGGTAGTCCAGGTCCAGGCTAGCTGCTAGCGACATGGATGTAATATAGGAAGTGGATACCGGACCCAAAGACGGCACCTATTCACGAGGCCAGAAAAAGTTTTCTAGCTCCCAGGTTTGCATCCATGTTATGTGGCACAGTGACACAGTGACAGACTTTACATTGGGATGACATCACACACTTTAAAATCACTTTTCTAGGCTCTGGGAAAGTTTTCTAAATGTAAAGCCTTAATGGATTAAAAATTCATAACGCAAAGAATAATAATTGATCTTGTCTGCAGTTTGAAGTGTCCTGTCAGCAGTTTTACAGACTCTTTCATAATAATCATCTATGGAGAAAATGCTTTTTTTTGCTTTTTGCACAGCAGGGGATTTTTTTGTTGCACTACCGCGAGTTGCCACCCGAAGAAATTGGCAGCAAGGCTTAGTGGCGGCATCTTTAAAGTATGCATGGTTAGCAACTGTTGATTTCACTCATCCACGTCCCAGCATGCACCCTGCTACATGAGCTGTTTACCTCAGACTTGCAAAGTATGCTTTATAGTTGGGGCATGTTGTGGTCGGCTCATATTCCCAGACCAGTGACCAGACCCAAACCACTTCCTCTAAAGGGTCTCGGTCCTGTTGCTTTGATCTGTATGCAAGTATAAATGCTGTGTTCAGATCTTCACAAACAAATTGTACCAAAGAGGAAAACCAACCAGAGTCTGATTCAACCAGACTAAACAACGCAGGTTTGAAAACACCATAAGACAGGCAGTGAGACACTCAATGGTCCAGTCAGACAGTCAGAGCGTTTACATGCATTTAAAAGATAATTCTGGTTTATTTCAACCTGGCATGTTTTCCATTCATGTGGCCATTGTGGCTTTATGCTAACTTTTGCACTCACCAGCTCCGTTTCAGAGATTTGGGAAAACAAGGAAATAAAGTGTGTCATAGTCCTTTTTTTTTTTTCCAGTAAGCTGATATCTGAAAATGTCATGCAAATCAGAAACCTGGTTACCGTAATCATAGTAGGGAATTACCTGAAATAACACAGCTTCTCTTTTTTTTTTTTTTTTTTTTTTAATGCAGTCAGACAAACAGCGAGTCAGTCAGTCAGCGAGACAGACAGGAACAAGCAGGCTGTCTGTCTGCATACAACAGACAAACAGTCTAAAAGATAGACAGACAGGAAATTGAGAAGCATCAAATCTGTCACACTGTAATCAGATTAGTCTGATTATACAATGACATAATTAAATCCACCGCACACACACACGCACACCGACACTAGTGCTGCACTAGAGGGAAATTAAGCTGCCAGACTCTTTGTGTTGCGTGTATGTGATCAATGTGCCTGTGTACCTTAATTTGTAATATGTCCGTCCAAAAAAAATGTGTTTATGTGTGCGTGTGTGTGTGTGTGTGTGTGTGTATCTAATTGTGAGTGTGTATTTTACCAGTTTGCCTGCTGATTTAATTTACTGGATTTAAATAAAGCATAGTTAATGTGTGTAGGTGTTTTTTGTGTGTTTGTGTGTATGTATGTGTCTAAATGTGATTGTGTATTTTACCAGTTTGCCTGCTGTTTTAATTTACTGGATATAAATGCAGCATACTTAATGTTATTTGTGTGTACGTGTGTGTGTGTGTGTGCCTAACTACCTCTTTTCACCCTTTAATTTGTCTCGCCTGCTCTCTCTCTGCTCACTTTGTTTTTCTGCAGTTAAAGGGAAATTCTACCACAAAATGCCAGACAGATATACACATATTTTAAAGGCCCCCGACCTTTCAACATACACCCACATAAAGACACACACATCCTTTGCTATGAATTTGCAATCATATCTGATATTAATACAAAGATGTAAATGCCTTGTCTTAAGTTTTGTCCACATTTGTCGGTGTTTTTCTGCAGTGAATAGCATCTCACCCCCACTAAAATAAGAAAAAATCTATCTTGGCAGATATGTAGGTAGCTGTAGATCACGGAGGCTCACAGAGGAGCTGATGTGCACACATCCCGACTTGCAAAAATGTGTGGCCCACTGCATCGAACAAGCCGATTGGGCAATCTCACTTTCTGTCAGGAAATGACAAATCAAAAAAGATGTTAATGTTGTACAATCCTGGCTGTAGAACCTGGAAGGGGGATTTTTGTCTCATGGTTTGTTTGTTTTTTTTGACTCAGATTCGTCCAGTTTCGGCCAACAGTCTCACCTATTACAGTGCTCAGTAAGTCTCAACGGTCTTAACTTTCTTTTTCTTTTTTTTCTCCTGGCCAGCATCAATGGTCGCTCTCATAGCAGACTAGAGAGTTCCCCATAGAGATGCTCAAGTCTTGAATGTCACGTACACTGTAAATGTACTGAGTATTGTATACTTCTTATACTGAGTCTTTTTAGGTGTATAGTTTTATGCACAAATGTCCTGAAAGATGTCCTTTTACAGTTAGCTTGTAACATTGTGCAATTTTAGCAAATAATGCAACATCTACTGTAGGTTAATTTACATATTTTCCTCTCTAAATCAAAAAGACTGCACTGATTAATTGAAATTGTATCACAGTTGACTTTTTTTGCCTTTTTTGTCCCTGTTTGGACTCGGTCTTGACTCTGACTTGATGTCTTAATCTCAAAACCGTTTGGACTTAGACCTGACTTCACTGGTCTTGACTCTATATGAGCATAAAAGAAACAACCATGTAAACATCTCTGTATGATCCCCATGCATGTTCACTTAGTAGATGCAGCTGGAAGAAGCACGTTCAAGGCTCCAGATCAACATAAACCTCGCAACTGAGGTTAAAAAGGTAAAACGATATTACATTCTTCCTCCTGGTTTCTTTCTTGTGTTTCTGTTTGTTTCACTCTTCGTCTGCTCATCTTCTTTTCCAAGTGATCCCTCTCCACCCTCCCTTTCTCACACCTGTTTCCCTCATCCTCTCTCTCTCTCTCTCTCTTTCTCTCTTTGTTTACGACACAATCTCTTCTCGACAGAGGACATTTTTAATAGTCTACTGTGTCTAGCCTCAGAACTGGGGGAGTAGGGGATGGGTGGGCAGGGAAAAGACAGAAGTGTGTAGACAGAGGAAAGAGAGAGACAGAGAGACAGAGAGAGAGAGAGGGAGGGAGGTTAAGGTGGGGGGCAGACAGAAAGACAGACAGAGGGTGAGATAATGAGATAGAAAAAGGATGAGAGAGGTGGATTTGTTATTCTTGCAGGGTGTTGCACAGACACAGACACAGACAGACATTACCTCACACAGCTGCTGCAGTGAGAGGAGAGGGTGACGGTGTGTGTGTGTGTGTGTGTGAGTGTGTACAGCCAGGCGTGAACCTGTTTATAATATCCTGAAGCACAGATTTTTAGGCAAATGTCAAGCTTTTATCAGAGTGTTTTCTCAGAGAGCAAAAACTCTACTTCTATCTACCTTTTTGGTAGCTGTGGCCAACGTTTTTTATTGGTTACTAATAAAGTTTTAATTGTTATAAAGAAGTCTGATGGTGCAAGCTGTCAGACGATCAGTCAGGTTGTAAAAACCAGTTTAGCCAGATTATCTAATCCACTTTATTTGGAGGTAAAACTGAAAGTGGGCATGTTCAAAATAGTAACATCTATTTGCACATGCAAATTGAGTGTGCGCACAATGCAAATGCAGTAGGTCAAAGTTGATCCAGGGATAGATGTTTGCAACAGACAGTCCTTTGTGTTCTCGTCGGTGATGCTTCATGTCTGGTGTGAATTTGGGGTAAGCATGTAAAGTATTATCGTCTTATTGTTGCCTGAGGCTCTTTGTCAGGGCTTGGTAACACTGTGGGGTCCCAGAAACAAGATAATACTAAAGATAATCTAAATCTAAATCATGTAAATTGCAATATTATATCTGTGATATATTTTCACAGTAAATTTTAGAATATTTAACACATTTTTGATGAAGTTTCACCAGCGTTGTGACTGATCAGAATCGTCTATGGCATAGACTCTATGCTGATCTGTGTTGTACTCAATAGTACACTAGTATGAAATCTCAGTGCCACACAGGAAGTGATTTTTTTGGTGGGTGGTAAAATGATAAAAGAAAGACAAAATGATCTGTGAGCACCGAGCAGCACACGCTTGTTTATTGACAAAGAAGTCTGACGACAAAACTATAATTTCCTAAAGAAACAGCCCATAAACATGTCTGACCGGACACCCGAATCATTGGGATATCATTTGTCAGTGGCTTTTTAAGGCTGTTTCTGGTCTGATTTGGTAAAGGTTTGGTTAGACTTAAGAACAAAACTGTTGGTAGGAGACGGGATGCAAACATGGACCTGATGGGTTTTGTCGCTAATGCTTCTCGCGTCGTTGCTTCTGAGAGACAACAGTCATTATTCTCACAGCAACAAGAGGACCTGGTTACGGAAACATAAACATAGGTTGTTATGTACATTTCAGCAGCCAATGGTGTTGTTTTTTGTGGTGAAGACTATTGTCTAACATCATCATCAGTGCAACAGACCACTACTGTGTCAATTAGCTATCACATTGAGCTCTAGGGTCTTTTTGCAATAGGACAAGACAACCAGACAGGAAGCTGTAAATGAGTCGATCAGCTATTTCACGACAGACTTTATGCAAAAACATCTCTTTATTATCTGCATTACAACTGTTTTGAGTCAGTTTTATGTCAGTATTACACGTCCACCAGTGATTTGACATGTTTTAACCATCTAAAGATAAATTACAGTTACTTTAAATTAGTGCTGGTAATATTATCAAATCATACCATAAGTATTTTTGTAGATTTTTTATCTTCCAGGAAGCCATTGCTTTCAGTTTAATTCTATATGCTATGAAATTAAAAACGTTTTTGTGATATTTAATGAGTCACAGTGAACAGCTGTATTTCTTAAAGAATCTTCACCTTATTCAGTTTTATTTGAGTAACTTTTAAAGGCTTGAGAAGATAAAATACAGTAATTTACAATAGATAAGGCAGAAAATCAGAGGAAATGTTGAACAATTTTGTCTGTCAAAAATACTTTTTTCTGTTGTCCTATTCTATCATCCTACAACCCCTTAGATTAATCCAGCGACCTCTTGTAGGGGTCCCGAGCCCCAGGTTGGGAACCACTGAGTAAAGAGACAGCTGGTGATGAAAACTCATGTTTAGCATTTTAGCCATAATTGTGAAGCCTTACCTGAACGCTAATCCCTGTGGTTTTAATGCTAACCCCAACCCCTAAACTAACCCTTGTAGATACCTACAAAATGATTTTTTTTCTTCCTAAACCTTTCTGTTCTTCCGAGAACATTCGGTTCCCATAAAGGTAGAAACACAAGAGCGCACACACACACACACCCATGAACACACGCATAAAATGCAGACACGGAAGAGTGGGATTGCTCAAGCCTGCCGTTTTTCGGTACAGGTCTAAAGTCAGATTAGTGCTCGTCTGTCTGTCTGCTTTCACGGAGAAACATGCTTAATCCCTGTTTAATCCCACCTGCAACGGGATTGGCCACCGCCTAAGACTCTGACGGCTATTACCCCGAATACAGGCATTAGTCACAGACTACCACACACCTGGGCTGAATACCACACACCTGGGCTGAAAGACAGGGGGAGAGAGATGTAAAAATGTTTATTTTGTGTTTCTCCCGCTCACTAATAATGCACGTCGAATCGAGATGGATTGAAAAAAAAAAGAAGGAGAGAGGCAGGAGGATAAGTGGAAAGAAAATCACAAAGCAAGGGATTTGGATGAAGACGGAGACAGAACGTACGAGAATGAAGGGAGAACGAAGAACAAGCCATAAAGACAAGCACAGAAGAAGACTATTTTAAAACACTTGTGGGAGATAAAATAAGAAAGAGACAAAGACAAAGGTGCAGTAGATAAATGTGCATATATGCATGTAGACACGTAGACAACAAATTAGACACTGAAGAACAAACACAAGAAGAAAGGTCGTGTTTAGAGCAACATGAGAGCTGTGGAAAAAAAAATACAGCTCCCTTGTTTAGGTTTACTTTTAGTTAAGTTAATTTGACATTGCGAGACAGAGAACATCACCTCACACACACACACACACAAATGTCAAGGATAACACTATAAAATTCAGTTAACATCAGGTTGAAATGTCAAATGAAAGTAGAGGTGGAAATAATAAAATTAATTACGGCTGAATTATAGTTAGTTTCCTCAGTTTCAGGGTCCTGCTATGGGACGCTTTAATAGAATGGAGCCATAGTTAATGTTATTAGTAACACCTGTGCTTTTTTCCTACAATGACAAGTCAAAATGTCTGCTGAGAAAAAGGCTCATAGCAATCCTTGATGTAAACATAGCAAAGATGCAAGAAACCTGACTTGACAATATGCTACTAACAGACCAACTCAGATATTAATTTCATTGAGGACAATACTTCGACACGGCGGAGTTTAAGTGCAGAAGCTCCAGCAAAAAATCTCAAGGTTGTCCGGCAACCAACCACTCAACAACTCAGTAAAATCAATTATTTTAATGGACATAATAGGGAAACATTTTTAGTGGACATATCTGCAAAACTGAAGTTCAGTAAAAACTTATTGAATTTATTTTCCCTATGTAGCCCCTTCTAACAACTCAAACATGGTTAGCAATTGTATGGCTTCATTTAGGCAACTTGCTTGAAGTTTGGGAAAAGTCATGATCTTGGTTAAATATTAAAAAAAGACAACACTGCCTTTAAGCACAAGAGGGACATGTTTGCTTTTTCACTGTTTAGCCAAATCCACAATTTTTTCCTAACTTAACCCTTAAAGGGGGACATATCCTGTATATTTACAAATCTATATTTTTAAGTTGGGGCTTTACTGGAATATCTTTGCATGATTTGTGGTCTGAGAAACTCCCTATTTAACTTACACTGACCCTTTCTGCAGCCCCTCAGTTCAGCCTCTGTCTGAAACAGCCCGTTTTAGCTCCTGTCTCTTTAAGACCACTTTGGGCCACTCTGCTCTGATTGGCCAACTCTTGGAAGTTGCCCCTCAGGAGACTTATGCTGGCTCAGAAGTTACATCAACAAATCATGTGATATATCATAGTTGCAGGATTTTACTACTTTTTCTCGTTCTTTACTCCAAGTGTCAACTTCTCAAATACATCCGTACATGTTCAAGCCAAAATCTGATTTGAAATATGAGATTGGACAAAAAGCGATCAGAGCAGAAATATTTCTACATACATTAATCTCAAGATTCGGACCTTTGACCATGTTTAGCATAGATATCTGACATCATAATAATATATAAATAACAGAAAATCACAAAAAGCATTACATGTCCCCTTTAAAAAATAACATTTCAGTAGCCTAAACTGCATCGCATGTGGTAAGGATTAAGTGAAAACCTTGTGAAACTCCTGATACTCCCACGACCTTATGACTTCCACTCACCATAGTCCAAAACATATTTCCTCCAAAACATATTTGTCTAAACCATTTATTAGTATATAAATGTAATTTTTAGGGGACATGGTTGCAAACAAATATGCATGAGTTTACATTCCTGGTAGATAACTTTTTAAGATGACCACTGTAATTCTTCTGCTTATCTCACAATCATGGTGAATTTCCAGAGTAGTAAAATGCTGTCTCATAGTATCATAAACCATTGTGCATTGTTTTGGCGTCTGATATTACTCAAACTGCTTTTCCTGGATTGTATTTCATCTTCTCACGGGTTCCTGAAACAACAAGCCCTCACCAGCGTAGCCCTGTCTTTTAATACAGTGCCACTTTCGGTCTGGACCCCAAGAAAAGACAGTGATAAATAGATACTGTACACTCACTCTCAAAGAGAGTCAGACGAGCAGAGAAAGAGCAGGTCCTCTGCCCAATGATTCATCCACGCCGCTCTTCAAAGGAAGGGTGCGATAAAGAGAGAAAGAGACTGAGAATGACCACACCTGGGTGTCCGTATTGGTGACTCAGCCCCTTTAGACTGTAAACTGACTCACCTCCTCCAGCTTGACTATCACTGTCTCGGCCTGCTGTCTGTGCCAAGGCCTTCTAAAGACAATACAGACAAACAGATCAGCTCTCTCCGAATGGCTTTACAACATTAAATAAGAGATTTATCGTAAATAAACTGTATGTGTTGAACACCTTTGCGTCGTTCACCGTTTCTGTGAGAATCGTGTTAAGGCGAATGAATGATAATAGATTCACCTTCCAGTTACAGTTTTTCTACGTCAGGGGTAGTTATCTGAACTAAAGTCATTTCATAAAATATAATCCTCAAGGCACCTTAATAAATTCTTATCGTCTGTGTGCAGAAGTTTATTGCTGAATAAAGAGACTGCCCTCACAAGGAAAATGACTTGAATCAGCCAAGCAAATGTCAAGTGATTTCGTCTTGCCGAAAGGGGCGTCAGATCAGAAATGTTCCAGTATGAATTAATAATAATTTTTTTAAAAATGGGTCAGTGGAGACAGATAAATTATGATTCTTCTGAATAACTGTTTTGAGACCCTTTTTCACATGTTTGTATTTGTTTGCATACTATTTAAAATATGCTAATGTTTGTTAGCCCGCTAAAACATTTCATTTATTTTAGTACGCCAACAAACATTAACACGGTAATTCCTGTACATGTAATGTAAAAAAAGAATCTGTGTAACATTTCTAAGAGTGCTGAAACATTAATTTAGCATGCTAAACAAATATTAGCATGCTAGTATTTTATGTAGCGTTACTGTAGCCACATACAGAACCTGTTACAAACATGTAGATTGACTGATAAGGTTACTTAACCAACTTTTCCCCAACATTTACTGTTAATATCAATGTACCAACACATGTATGGCCTCTTTGATTGTTCCCCCGCAACTCTACTAACTAAATGAATACTTTACCTTGGGTTCTGTTATTCATGTCATAAATGCGTTTAAATTAGCTTGACGATCCAACCAAGCGCAGTCATACATACAGACAGAGAGTGGCGGTCAGCCTCTTTCCCATGCTGCCACTTTACTGACACCCGACAAAGTCATGCATTTCCTGAGCAATGTGTTTCCATGCATTGTTTATTATCATTAAAGTCCCAGTAGCTCATTTAAGTTTTATCGTAGAGAATTGGGAGGCTGTTGACCACAACAATCAGCTTTTCCTCCATTTTGTTTTAAGTAGTTTTGCATATTTGCATAAAGTTGAACCTTTCTGAACTTCCCGATGTTGCGTTGCTTGGTGTCTTTTGACTCTTTGAGTAGTGGTGTAACGGTGTGTATCGCGGCATAATTTTATTTTCCGATTTTTCATCAAGATAAGTGGTTGTAGTTTGTTGGGTAAAATCAGATTTAAGCCTTAAGCCCTCTACAATCACAAGAGTTGTATCTCTAGAGTTCATACTTGCTTGGAGCATGGAGTGTTAGATAATATATTCAACCTTTATCTCTTAAAAAATGACCCAGTATCACACTACAGACAGTCCAGTACCTGATGACAGTCGTACAAGAAGCTCCTCTGAAAGCAAAGAGTGGATCCGCTCACATGCACAGGTATTACCATTATTTTGTCCAGCCTCTGAGCAGGTCTGGAGATGTCAGTTGAGTGCTGGAGTCCAGCAGGGGGCAGCAGAGGCCCTACAGAGTATTTCATACTGCTGAATAGACAACCACTTTACATTCCTACTGCAATTAATGGTAAAACTAAGGCTGATTCTACAGTATCATCTTATTAAAGTTTGTCTGAATGGTGTCGCTATACCTATTCTGTTTAAATCAGCGGTAGACAGGCTGAACTGATTTCTGTCTGTTTAATTCTGGACAATTCAGTTAAAATTCAAACTAAAGTCAACGTGTTAAAGGATCAATTTTACACAAATTACAGAAAAGTTTAGAGATTTCTTCATGATGCTCAAGGTATCCACAAATTTAAATTTTATTTAAAAATCAAAAGCAACATGTCTCTCCAAAAATACTCTGTTCTCATTATGAACTACAGTATTTTCTTCTCAAGGTATTACATAATGAAAACTGATGACGCTTTTTGTAAGTAGCTTGAAGTGACCCTTTAATAGGTTAGTGATAATTGCATCTACCAACAAAATTGATCAGTTCAAGAACTACTGGAATGAGTTACGCGGGTTAAACGGTGAAAAAATGTGTTCTGCGCCTCAAAAGTCACAGGTTTGATCTCAGTAGCTGTCATAGCGCCTTTGAGCAAAGCTGAACTGCCTCCTGCTTAGCTGTTCTCAGTCTCTTTTGATCAGATTTTCAGCAGATTGTAAGATGTAATCGGTTGCTCTCCTTACAAAAGTCAGACATTTTTCAGCAGTTTTTTTTTTCTGTACACACTGAGCAATGAATTTGGGTAGTATGTTATTTTCTATGCATGATTTGGGCTTTGGTGAGTCCAGCTGGCCTATAAAACCACTTTAACATGCAGGTATAAATTCAAGCAGACCTAATTAGAAAGTTGACTCAGATGAGACATGCTGTTACAGTCTCGCCCAATTGGTCCCTTGGGCCTGTCAATCAGGGAGATGACGCAATGCTGTCTGGCTCTGTCGGTACCCTGCACACACACACACACACACACACACACATGCACATGCACACACACACTTATATTGAACATTTTGAGTCAGCTGTTATAGCACTTTTGGGATGATTAATATTTCAAAGGTTATATTTTCATTAATATCATCGATACACGTGTCCACTGTTGTAAAATGTTCTTAATAGGTTTTTGCCTGCATGCAAGTGAGGAAGGGGGTTTATATTATGGTGACATATTTTAAGTAACCATATAATATGCAGCGTTTCCATGTTCAGACAGTCCACTGTTATGAATCTGGGGAAGAAAACACAATGAAATATCTAAAACACAATAATATACTTTATGGTTTTAAGTAATGTGAAATAGCTTGAAAGAAATTGGGCTAAAACATTAAAAAGTATGGAGCCTGGTGTGATGGGAGGAAAAAAAACAGACTTAATGTCATCGCTCTGTAGTAACAGGAACTGAAGTTACATATTGTTGTGGTTAGTTACATTGATGACTGATGATGTGGCTGAAAGCTCCAAAAAAGAAAGCTAGTAAGTGGACTCAACAAAGTTGTATTTAGTGTTATTAGAGTCCAGTTAAGAGGTTCTTCCAGAGCTTTCAACCCCATCACACAGTCTTCATCAGCGCATGGAGTTTCATAACGCTTTTCTCTGTTGAAGGATGTGGTTCGGATGAAAGCTCCAGAAAAAGATGGTAAGTGGACCTTGTGTGGAAGTAAGACTTACTATTATTTCTTTTTTTGAGACCATGAATTAGAAATTTGTGCACAATTTATGATTTTGATGTTTATTAGTCGATTAATCGATTAGTTGATCAAAAGAGAAGTAATTACCAACTATTTTGATAATCAATCAACTGTTTTTTCTCTGGTTTCAGCTTCTTAAATGTGATTATTTATTCTTCTGTGATAGTGACTGTGGTATCTTTAGCTTGTGGACTGTTGGTCGGGACTAACTGAGTAACTTGAGAGCATGAATAAGTCATTTGCACACAATTTGTTAATTTGTGAGCACAAAGTAGTAATTTGTTCACAAGTTATTAATTTGAGAGCACAAATTAGGTATCCCGGGATAAAAAAAAATTAGTAATTTGTACACACAATTTGTTATTTCAGGAACACAAATACCAGAGAGTGCAAATGATCAGGCTAGATCCTGCACCCACTCAGACTATGTGAATGTCTAGACCCCCAGCTGTTGTACGGGTGTACTGATCTGAGGCCAAATTGTGATTTTGGGGCCATATAAATAAAATAGACTTGACTTGTCTTTGTTTTTCTGTTGCCCCCCCCCCCCCCCCCCCCCCCCCCTCCCCCCCACCCCACACACACACACAGTCTGCAGCCTGAGCCTTGGCAGACCTGCTTCATGTGATGTGCCAAAATAGCAAGTGGAAATTGGAAATGGGAGACAGACAGAAACCGTGTCACCGAGAGAGAGAGAGAGAGAGAGAGAGAGAGAGAGAGAGAGAGAGAGAGAGAGAGAGAGAGAGAGAGAGACATACAGCGAGAGAGAGAGAGAGAGAGAGACACATACAGCGAGCGAGAGAGAGAGAGAGAGAGCGCGAGCGAGAGAGAGCGAGCGAGAGAGAGAGCGAGAGGACCAGACAGACGTCCGTTAGCAGTTTAGTCGCCGGTCACTCGGCTGAATACACGGAACCATTAAAGCTGAATTCTAACGGACGGAACCGGACATTTAAACTAGCTGAACTACATTTTTTTTTAGCAACGTTCAAACTACATTCAACGGCTGCAACTTACCGATACTTCACCGGTAACGCCGATAGATAAGATAGATATAGATAGATAGATTTTTCGGAGGAAGAGGAGGAGAAACCGGAGACAGGAGGAGGACCGCCGGACCGGAGGGGAAGGAGAGGAGGCTGGAGAGAAAAGGGAGGATTTTTGGGGGAGAGTTTGGTGTGTGTGGGTTTTTTTTTTTTTTTTTTTTTGGTCTCCTCTCCTTCTTCCGATCGCTTTTCTTTTCTCTTCCTCAGCCCCCTTCTCTCTCCGTCTTCCTCGTCTGGAGTATTCATGTCTGGTTTTAGGAGGCTTTAAATGTTGAACTTGATGGGTGTTTTAAACGCCACCGCCGCCAATGTCTCCTGTACTTGTAACTGCAAACGCTACACCTCCCTCCAGAGCATGGAAATCAGTGAGTAACTTGCATTTTTTTTTAATGAGTTTTTGTGTTTGTAATTCACTGACTTTTCCCCCCCTTGTAACCATGTTTGAACTCGTCGCAGTGAAGCTACACGCAGCCGGTATTTTGCATTAATAAGTCAACGTAGCTAGTTTTTCGTTATTTGACCAGAGACACAACTATACTGAAAGGAGAAAAAATTGCTAAGCTTCTTGATTTTATTTTTTGTTGTTGACATTTTACAGTTTGTGGGGTGTTAACAGTCACCATTTGTCATTATTAGCTTAGTTGGTTTGTGTTTAACTGACATCCTCTTCCTCTCGTTTTAAAACATGGAAATCACTAAAATGTGCTTTTGATAGCGGGTCTGTTTAATGTTTAATGCTTTTTTGTTTGCATCTAAGTTTGCCTCTTTTTTTAACATGGCAGCCCTTGTTTTTTAGTAATGAGACCACTTTTCTGTGTCTCTGCTGGACGTTATGATGTTCACAGCTTGTATAAAACTGTATTTAGCTTAATTAAAAGACGTTAAGTTTTCTCCTCCGTGCACCTTTTTTTTAAAAACCTATTTGTGATTAACGATTGATTTTGAACTTGAACCGAAAAGGTAAGCTTCCCATCTCTTTCCATAGAGTCTGAATGAAAAAAAAACCTCTCCTGTTTTAGCTTGATTTGTACAATTTCCAGGCTGTTTTTGAGCCGTTTTGTTCGCCATTAGAGCTGTTAAGTTTGACAGATGCTGAGATTTTTTTCGGTCGTCTTCCTGAACCGTTGGCGTTGTCTGCTTTTGATCTTATCGCTTAGCTCACTTCGTTTGAAAAAAAAAAAAAAAAAAAGACCTGCCTTTTCGCCGGGTTTATGGCGGCAAAAATGAGACTTAAAGTGTGTTGAAACTAACAGAAAGTTACCGTAGGGGACATTGGAAGCTGGATATTGGAGGAAAAGGTGGGTTTGTTCGTTGGAAAAGGGGGGAGTTTGAAGTTTTGTCATCGCTTCGTCATTCGAGCAAAGCCAGACGTCTGTCTAGCCGTCTGCTGCCTGCGTGAGCGCGTGCGTCCGTGCGCGTGCATGTTTTTATATATATATATATATATGTGTGTGTGTGGTCGCATCCAGGAAATCCCTGTATGTGTGTGTGTGTGTGTAAGTTTGATTATGGGGTTTTATTCCCACTGGGGACATCCATGCTGATAATGTATACAAGTCACAGTACTGTAAGGTCATTTAGATGAAAGCTGTGTGTGTGTGTGTGTGTGTGTGTGTGTGTGTGTGTGTGTGTGTGTGTGTGTGTGTCCAGCTGAGGTCACCAGGGCTGACTCAGAGCAGCCTTGTTGAAGCAGCAATATTCAACTGTTTACAAGACGATGAGGATGCTGCAAATATTTGTAGCTCTAATCAGCGGGACTGGTGGTCATAATAATAATAATATACATATAAGGCCTTGTAGTGATGCTGTAGTAGCAGTAGAAGTTGTAAAGCTGAAACAGTTAGGACGATTTATTGATATGTCCATATATAGAAAAATAATCTGCAACTGCTTTGATAATCGACTAATTGTTATGCCAGACATATTCCCCAGATCAAGCATCTCAGTTTTGAGGATTTGCTGCTTTACTCGGTCATATATGATAAACTGAATTAGATCATTTTCATTATCAGTTAATCTGATGATTGTTTTCTTGAGTTGTTTAAACGCTCGGTATGTAAAATGCCAGAAAATAGTGAAAAGTTTGAATAGAATAGCTTGTCTGACAAACAGTTCAAAACCCAAAGATATTCCGTTTACTATCACATAAGACAAAGAAAAGCAGAAAATCTTACAGTGGAGAAGCTGGAACCAGAGACTGTTTGACATTTATGCTTAAAACGACTTAAATTATCAAAATTATTTCAGATTAATTTTCTGTCCGTCGATTAATCAACTTATTGTTGCAGCTCTAAACTGAATATCTTTAGTTTTTCTAGTGTTGGTGGGACAAAACAAACATTTTTCACAATTTGACACGTTCTAGACCAAACAATTGGTCGAACAATCTATTAAATAATTACAAGCAGATGCCTATTGGGCCTTGCCAGACCGGGTTAAATACCACTTTATCTTGGAATTAACAAGTGTAAGTAATAGTGTGAGTATTAGCAGCAAAAAAATTGTAACAGTAGTAGTACTATTGTCTAGTCGTAGTGATACATAAAATGGCCAGAAGTATGTGGACACGTGTACATTACACCCCTATGAGATGGAACAATGGGCATTCATCAGCCCTCCTCTCTCCTGGGAAGGTTTTCCACCAGATTTTGGAACCTGGAAGCAGGAATTTTCCCCCGTTCAGCCATAGTGAGAGCTATAGTGAGGTCAGCCTCAGTCTCAGTCTGCGTTCCAGTTCATCCCAAAGTAGTTGGGTGGGGTTGAGGTCAGGGCTCTGTGCCGACCAGTCAAGTTCACACCAAACTGGCAAAAGCATATCTCTATGAAACTGGCTTTGTGCACCAGGCTGTTGTGATGTTTAAGTTCATAAACTGTTGTCATATAAGTTTGAATTATCTGAAATATCATTGTATGCTGTAGCATTAAGATTTCCCTGAATTGGATATAAAGGGCTTAGCCCAAACCGCAAAAACAGCTCCAGACCAAAAGTACACAAAAGTATGTCCACATCAATCTTAACAGTAGTAATGTTAAAAGCTGTAGTAATACAGCAATCAATCAATGTAATAAGATCACTGTCTGGACATGTATCAGAAAGACAAAGATAAGAATGCAGGCAGAGACACAGGCAGACACACACAATTCCTCTGTCTGAGAACAGACGTGATGTTTAGTCTGGAGGACAGAGGGAGGGAAAAAGATAAACCAAAGAGGCAGACAGAGGAGAAGAAAGAGAAAGAGAGGAAGATGTCAAAACTTTGTAAAAAAAAAAAAGGAACAAGGTGTCAAATAAAGAGAAAACAAAAGAGAAAGAAGCGAAATAGAAAGATACGAAAAGAGAGCGATACTCTGGTATAAATGGAAAATTCTGTCGGGGGTTTGATTGAGAGTTTGGGTTTGGATCCTGAAACTAATGATGCATCGGCCTCACGATTATGTTTTAAGCTGTTTCAGCTGTACCGAACAGTATGCACTGGAGTGTGTCAGGCAAGATGAAAGACACAGTGGAAGAAAGCACAACACGGCATAATCCATGTTACACAGTTGAGATGCGGTGATCAAAGGACGACGGAGACACGACAGAAAACGCAGGGGTTCCCTAAATGTTTTACTTTGAAAGAGCTTTAAAATAGATACACACATGGGTAAAAAAAATCTCACATTCAATAACAGACATCTGATATGTTTCTTGTTGTTTGGATCAAATAGAAAAAACTTTCTACAGTGTGTATTGGGGACACTGCCTCTACAGAAAGGATGCAGAGTTTTTTAAAATAATACAAAATTGACATTGACAATATGATTTCAGTCCTTCAAGTGATGTTTTACAGCTCTAGTACGGTATAGTAATGTTCCAAAACTATCTCAATTTAGTTTCAGTAAGCTATCTTCTACAGAATGACATAAAAGTTCCCTTTTTGCCTTTTGGAGGACTGAATGCTTTGTCCTATTTGGTTTATATTTTTCAAAATACCAATTACCCTTTAACAGGGTTTCAGACAGACAAGCTTAAAACTTCTTCAAAGCCACCAGGAATTAAATTAAATGCGTGATTAACAATAAAAATGATGAAAAAAAAGCTGACAGCAATAAAAGAATGATTCGTAATGAGCGTTGCTAATCCAGGAATTCAAAGCAAAACATCTAGTCAGCGACTTTGAAGCTAATATAAAACATAACACCCTAGCAACCGAGCTAGCTGAGTCATCCTGGTTAACTGCTTCCTAGGAAAAGGGCAATCCCAGGAAGCGATACTAATGCTGTCATACTTAGTATTGGTGTGGACTGACCGTCCTTTGCACCTCTAACAGCTGGATTTTCAAGCATGTTCATTCGAATTTAGATGAATTCAGACTTCCCAGACTTGAAAAAGGAGCTGCAGAGACCCTGACTCATTTCAAGTGATCATTCATCTGTCTCTTCTCCCGCACATCCTCTCTCTCATCTGGATCTGTAAAGTTGTAATTGTAGGGTTACATACAGTATACCTGTTACACCCTCTGGCATATGAGAGCACACACACACACACACATACACAGGCGCACACATACACACACATATGCAAAAACACATCTGTTCTGAGCGGCAGACATTGCTAGTCAAAGCACATGACATCAGCATTACTCACAGGCTAGCCGTGTGTGCGTGTGTGTGTGTGTGTGTTTGTGTGTGTGTGTGTGTGTGTGTGTGTGTGTGTGTGTGGTGAAGTCATTGCTGGTATCAGCTTGTAAGAATCATTTCCTACCAGCAGCTTGGTTTCCCTGTACATTTGTTACTACATGTCTGGCCTTCTTAACATCAACACCTCCACAGTCTGTCTCTACAGCCAACATAAATGTTATCCACTGTGTGTGTGCGTGCGCGCGCGTGCGTGTGTGTGAGTTCAGCTGGAGGGTAGTTGTATTTATTTTGGTTATTGAATTCGAGGAAAAGAGTCAGAGTGTTCCTGAGTAGACAGGCGGTGACCACAGTGTCGAGCACAGGAAGGACACGTCGTGGCTGAACGTCTTTTCTGGTCGACATCGTCCTGTAACTGTTAAGTCCCAAGTCTGATCCCTCCAACAACCCGTGAACCTATGAGCAAGACACCGACCCTCTATGTGATCACATGTGACTAAAGTATGAAGACATTCAGTGGTAGACAACATGTACTTTAGAGCTGCAACGATTAGTCGGTTGACAGAAGATTAATCGCTAGCCATTCTGATAATTGCTTTGAGTAATTTTTTCTGGTTCCAGCTTCTCAAATGTGATTTGTTGTTGTTTTTCTGGTTTCTATAGTTTCTGTGTTAGTAAACTGAATATCTTTTTGTTGTGGACTGTTGGTCGGGTCAAAACAAGGCATTTTAGGTAGTGATCAACATTTTTGAACATTTTTTTTACATTGTATAGATGAATTGTTAATCAAGAAAATAATTGACTAATGTACTTATTCTGCTTAGTGAATACTGACACCTTTTGCATCCCTTATGAATCCATTTACGCTCAGGATGAGGGAACTCAGGTGTTTTATCAACCCGAACTGAAGCCAACCCTGTATAATGTTGATACTGTAGTTTGTGACATAATTTCATCTGAGATTTTGTGATACAGTGACATGAATATTATCATTTCTGCTATTGCTTAAGCTACATTAGAGTTGTATGAGATCATTTTCAGGACATATTTTAAGCTACTTTAGATGTGAAATTAACTGCAGACGTCATCAATCATCTCAGTTTTACATTTGTTTCCTCAGAGACCATAAAACCCACATGTAGATTACGTTAAATATTCGAGCAAAAAGCGCTAGCAGTTGACAATATTTGCTCTATTTGTAGCTTGAAAAAAAGTCACTCTCACATTTGAAATCATTCTTTTTTTAATTGTCATGTGTCATTCTGTCATTGTCATGTGTCATTCTGTACCAAAAAAAAAATCCTCCCTCTCCACATCCTGTTTAAGCTGCAGCTCCCATGTGACAGAGCTGATGTCTACTAATCACTGTGAACAGCATCTCGTTTTCCAATTATAGTCCTGACAGTATGTTTATGATGCAAAACTCACATACTGAGGCGACCTGACTTTGTCTTTGATCCCTTTTGCTATATAACAGCCGTAGCAGACGCAACTTTTACGCCATTTAAAGGAGATAACTGTCGCAAATGTATCGTCATCATAGCTTAGCTGAAACAATGCGAGCGAGGACACCAAAACAGTGGAAAGAAAAGCAAAGAGTCAACTTCATTAGCGTTTGTTTTGTTTACGCTGCTCTTTTCTGACATTATTGTCTGTTTATGTCGGTATAATGTTCATGATATCCAAAATAAGGAGAAATAACTGATGGAGAGATCCAAGAATATAATAAAAAATGAAATCCAAGTTCATTTTTGTTCTATTTTCAAACATGGCCGACACTTATTAGACAGTGTTTCCCTTTCTTGTCTCTACCTTTTAGTTCTCGTTGATTGGTTTTCTTTCTTTCTGTCTGTCTCTGTCTCTCTTTCTCTCTCACTCAGTGAATCATGGAAATTAAATGATTGAGTCTGTTCTGGCTGGCCTCCTAGACTTATTATGTAAACCTCTCTGTCTGGCTGTCTCAGTACTCTCTGTGTGTGTGTGTGTGTGTGTGTGTGTGTGTGCGTGCGTTACATGCGTGCGTGTGTGCACATGTGTTTGTCTCCGTTCATCTATTAATTTTCTGTCTGTGTATTTCTGTGTGCGCGCATGTGATGTTGTGATAGTCAGATGAAGGAGAATTTTGTAAAATTTATATCAAGAATATTGTTCTACATTTGCCTTTTGATGAGAAGTTAAAAGGATAGACGTTAATATTTTTAAGCACCGGCCTCACGGACCACCGAGCCCCTAAATTTGGTGGCCAAAGTACATTGTTGGTGGCACAGATATGAACTTATTTAAAAACAATAGAGAAAAGGCAACTCATGAATATTTATTAAAATTAAAAACTCAAGTTCTGGTGGTACATGTATGCTCTTATAGTCTCTTAGTTCACAGTCACCCCCCCCATGCCTCCGCCTCATACATGCTCCCTCCATCCCTCCTGCATTGTGCCTGAGTCATTCATGTGTGCAATAAAAACATGACAAAAATCAGTATAATTATAATACACACATCCAACTGTTAGCCTACATTTTCCAACTCATTCAGGTGTCCTCCAGGCTCTTTCCCCTCTTATCCACCATCTCTCTAGTATACCTGCAGCGTTGTAGCCACCAGTATCAGGCCTCTGTATACAAATGAGTAAAAGTTTATTGAGCATGTCAGTGCTCAGCCTTGACCACTCTCTTCAGTGTTGAGAATCCACGCTCGCACGCTGCTGTGGACGCAGGAAGGTCTTGAACAGTTTCAAAAAGGTGGCCGATGTGGGTGAATCTTTTCATGTGGTCATCCTGGAAAATCAGTGCAGGGGGCTCCAGTGTGAACCGTTGGTGTTGTGCGAGTGCTTTTAAATCCATCCTCTCTCCCTATACTTCTTGAAGATTGCATCCATTTATTTCAGGCACAGGCCGAAAGTGTTTGCAGAGTGCGGTGATGTGGTGACAGCCATACGCTGCCAAATCCTCTTGGTTCTTTGGCCAGACGCAGGTGTTGAAAACCTGGGCAGCTGTGAACAAGTCTTGATCTAAAAAAGTCAAACTGCTCTCTGAGGTACTTCTCCGTTCTGTGAAGAACTTTCTTTCTCTCATCTTCAAGCTTTCCATCCGCACAGCCAACCAGTTGCACCTCCTGGAAAAACTCCCTGAGCCTCCTTGAAAAATGCATCAAGGTGTGGCCCTGGTGAAAACCGCATCGCTGTGAGAGAGAGATAAGTTTTCTCCAGAGCCTGATGGACATCACTCAGTGTTGTGGAGTCGTCTTGCAAAATCAGCTCAGGGGTGACAACTGATCAAGAACGTCTAGTAAAAAGAAGACAAAGCGCAGAGACTTGTAGCTTTTCAAAAATGTACAAGTGAAACGAGCCCTGCCGATCATGTCTGCACTGTTTTCCTTTGCCTCTGCTATAAGCTCAAAATTTGCAAGCACTGGCTTAAAGCTGTTGCATAAAGCAGCGAGAGCTCTCTGAAGATGAGGAAGCCTGTGTGTGCCCCCCCCACCCCCACCCCCACCCCACCCCAGACTGACAGGTTTCAGGATTTTTTCATCCATTGCCTCTGCGACGTTCTGGAGATCTCTCCGTGCTTTAGGGGAGTAATGGTAGGTCGGTAGTAATGCCATTCAAGACCTCTTTGACATCATTGATTTGTGGATTAGCTTTTAGTGCATCAAGAGCACCAGGTTCAAGTTTATGAGCCAAGCAATTGATGTCTAGCAAGTAAAGGATCTCAGCCGTCAGTTCTGCTGTCACTTCATTTTCCCTCCTGATCATCTCCTTCCAGTGTGGGAGTCCTGCGTTCATTAAGCCTGGATAAGGAGAGTCAATCAACATATTCCTCACTGAAAATGACCAGTAAGGCCAAGGAGTATCAAACTTAAGGTTAAGAAAATACAAAAAGAAAAATGATACAATCTTTTTAAAGCAAGAGATCTTATGATAAACTTACCAGTATTTACTGCATGCATGTGACACTGTGTGTGACAGCGTTCCAGTTCCTGCACAGACACAAATGTGTTTCGAGGAAGTCCATCATCTAGAAAACGCACATAAACAAGCTCCAGATCCCTGGTGCTGCAGTCGCTGGAGGAATATATAGCGGGCTTAGCACAGCTTCTGTGGGGGAATTAATTAATTGTGGGGGATTAATAAAGTATTTTATAACCACCTAGCTAACTTTGGCTTCCCTAGCTAATGCTCCCTAAACTTCCCTAGATAATGTTAGCTAGGGAAGCTAGCATTAGGTAGCTGGTTCGGTTTATATGAGCAAGAAGTAGATAGCTACAAATGAATCTACTGCTGATGCCAGTAAGTAGATCAGCTAGCTAGCTAACTATATTAGAATTAAACCCACCCACCTTGCTATGGCTTTGTTGTTTACGTATCCATGCACCACGTCCACACTGTTCAAACCGTTGGATCAAACTCTGCCTTTTGTGTTTTTTTATTTTGCTGTGATTGACTGCTGGCATCATGCCAAAACCAGAACGGCTTTAATCCTCATGTACAATAAACAGACAGTAAATTGTCCCAGAATAACCGATGTAAAGTCGACTCAGCTGCATCCTCTTTGTTCCCCAGTTCCCCATATAACACATGACACTGGGAGCTGCCCAGTACAGCCACAGTCTCAGTGGGGCAGCTTGGGTTTCAGCGCCCTGCTCAAGGGCTCGTCAACAATAGCTGTTGATGGAGGGAAGAGGCATTATTATTGTTATTTCCTGTCCCTGTCCAGGTGTTTAAGTCATTCCTTCATAGCTTTGTCTTTGCAGTATTTCATTCCCTCACATGTAGAGCTGCAATGAATAGTCGATTAATCGCCAACTATTTTGAAAAAAATTAGCAAATTCTCACATTCCAGCTTCCTAAATATGAATGTTTTCTGGTCTCTTTAGACTTCTATGATGGTAAACTTTGGGTTGTGGACATTTGGGCACGTTACCTTGAGCTTTGGGAAACCCTGATCGACAGTCTTTACCATTTTCACATATTTTATACGAACCGATTGAGGAATAATTGACTGATTAATTGAGAATGAAAATAATTGTCAGTTCCTTCTTTTAAAAACAACTTCTCGACTTTGTTCTTTGTTTACATGCGTCTTCCTTGCCAACTTTCTTTATTTTGCTTCCTTCATGCCTTTCATTCAACCTCTCAGCTGTTCATTGTTTCTTGGTCTAGACACCCATAACACAAACACAAACACACACACACAGACCACAAAAAAAAGAGTCATCAGCCTGGTCTCATCATGCATATATGTAGATACATGCAGCGTGTGCGTCTACAGGTCAAGGTCATCGTCACTTCGAGGGGGGGTTGTGTGCGTGCGCGTTTTCTGCATATGATCTGCATACAAGACGGTGTTCAGCTGAGGCCCTTGTAGTCTCTTGGACCCGTTTTGTCCCATTAATTAGTCTGAAGTCACAGCCGACCCTATATGTCTGTCTCGCAGTGTGAATAAATCCATACAGAGACTGTCTGAGGACCAAGAGGCTGCGCTATAAATAAAGGCAATGACTGTCTGCCAGCTAAATGCATACACTGTCATGCAGCAATGTGGAAAAGATTGTCTCTTGTTTTTCGTTAATTAGTCTGAGGAAGAAAAAAAAAAAAAGCCTGTGTGGCTGTCTGGTCCTCTAAATACCTCAAATGTTGTTTGTGTATGTAGTGTTATGGCTTTCATTAATTAGTGATTCAAATACTCACACTAGCATCTGATTATATGTGAAAAAAGTATTTAAAAGTGTCTATCGGCTTTTTATAATTAGTGGAATAGATTGTGGATGCAAGGTTGTGTGTTGGAAAAAAAAAGGAAGTATATTTTAATGTCTCTCAATTGTTTGTTGTGCTATGGTTGTTATGTGCTTTTGTTTATATAATCTGATATTTTGAGTCTATATATAACTGACCGATCCTCTGGATGTCTACACTTTCATACGCAATATGGAAAATATGTCTGTTGAAATGCTGAAAGTTTTGCTTTGTCACCGTCGGGCCTAAATGTGGTCACTTATTTATAGTATGTTAAAAAGAGTGACCATTACTCAGTCTGAGCCGGGATAAACTGACATGACATGGTCTAGGTCGTAACTTGTGCTTCATTATTTAGTCAGAGCCAAGATAAAGACTAAACGCCTACATGTCAGTTGGTGTAATTTTTCGGTTGGCTCTCATTAAAAACTCCGAGCCACAAGACATTGTTCTATTGTAATCTGTTTATGTATGAAAAGTGTCTGCTAGTCCTAGAGAGCCGAGATTAGGGTCACTACAGTCTGTGATATGAAAAAAAAAAGAATGTTTTGTATCCTCTGTCATGAATTAGTCCGAACCAAAATCCTTACTCTCTTTTTCTCTGTAAGAAGGTGGATGAACAATGCCTGCAAGCAAAACAACAGTGTCAAACAAAATGAAGCCAGTTGTTTATACTGCAGATATAACGTTTATGAATAATTACTTTTTCAGTTATTTGCTGTTAACGACTCTTTATCTGCTTGAAGGACCATCTGTTGTTCCTTTTCAATTAGCTGAATTTAATATTTTTAATTCAGAGGCATTTTCGATGAAATGTATGTTAGTACATGCCTGATAAAGACGTCCTGTATGCCTAGAAGTAAGAAACATCTACATCTCTGAACAGGCCTCCATAAATGATTCAGTCTACACACACATATAGCGTCTAATTTCCATTTTAAATTCAGATATTCAGATGTATGCATGCAAATTCTCGTCGTGTTGGGACATTTTTTGCATATGAACGTTGCTCTGCATCTGCGGAGTGGAGGGGGGTAAGGGGAAGGGGGTGACGTGATGCCCCAAAGCAGTCTGGAAGGGCAAAGGTCAAGGGTCAGGTCAGAAGAAGGAGGGAAGGGGGAGGGGTGAAAGGTTCATTGTCACAGCAGTGGAGTCTGTGTGTGTGTGTGTGTGTGTGTCAGTAATATTTCACTACAGATTACTTTCAGTAACTTTCACTCCCATTTTCATTACGTGGAGCTCAATCTCAACACTCTCAAGTTGTCAAAATGTGACCCTGCAAGTTTTAAACATCACACACTTAATAAATCTATTGATTACATTGATTAACTCAATTTCATTTGCTTGTTTTAGCCGTTAGAGTGCAGATATATTTCAGTGTAAGTATGAAGCCTTTGATTGAAGTGTCACAGATTGATTTGTTACTTCACATTCATCAAACGTTACGTGCTGACGATACTGCCAGTGAATGTAACAACTGACAGATTGAGATCTGATTGGCTGGACTATCATGATTATACTGATTGGAGGGATGTTGCAGTTTATCAGTCAACAAAGTCTCAGATAACAAAGTTTCACATCAGTCTTGCAGCAGTTACACCGGCTCCAACTATGTCAGATACGCATGTTGAGTCTATACTTTGATAGCACTCCACTGTGCTGTGAGACGCTGAGACGTCACTCAGTCAGCTGGTCCGGTCCCGACTGCGAGACCGAGTCTAGACAATAGACACTTAAGTCTACAAAACATACACGCGCACTCTCAGCCGCCCCCCTCCCATACACATGACATAGACGCTCATGACCGTGGGCTTGACCCTTACACATGCACGCTAACACACACACACACACCTGCACACACACACACACACATACACACACACAGACTCGTAGGGAGGACTGTGTCTACCCCCCCTTTGCCCTCTGGCCTACAGGAAACAGCTGGGACCATATCATTTGCATCCACAAACTCTCACGCACACACACAGACGACGCTCTGACCCCGCCTCCCTGTTTATATTACTAATAATCATCATTACATATTCAACTATGCAAACACACAAGCACAATGCACAAGCGTATCTTTACTATATAATCCCAGCCCGACACAAACCGAGCTCCACCTCGACGACGACAACAACAACCCCTCCACCCTCTTCTCTACCACAAACACAAACACACATATATACACACACAGAGGCTAGACTACAGTGTGTCTAGACAGAGCAGCAGGAGCACACAGACACTGTAGTCAACTTTATATGCACATCACAGAGGTGATCTGAATGGTTTTAGGGCTAAAGGGTAAATAAAAGTCTCTGCGTGCACATCAAAATAACATTTCATCACAATAATGTTGTTAGTCGACGTATCCATAGTAACGGCATTCTGATTATTCACATTTCATCAGCTGTGGACATGTCTACATCCACACTAAGCCGGCTAAAATCTGAAAACACATCTTTTTTTTTTTTATCTTATTCATTTTGTCTTTCTGTCCACACTAAGCTGACATGTTCACACCCAAATACTGAGCTTTTAAACATAACAGTCTCCAGAGTGGATAAATAAAAATACATCTGAAATAACCTTTTTTTTTTTCCTCGCCAGACGGGAAAAACTGAGCTTTTCTGAGAAAGCTATGATGTAAGCTTGCTTTGAAACACGAAGATATTCCACCGTGTGTTCTGCGAGCTTGTGATGGGCCGTTCTCTCTATTTTCTGACTTTTATAACTAAACGATGAAGCATCAATAGTTATCAGATTGACAGACAATGATAATCATTAGTTTTTCTTTATGCACATGGTTTTTACATGTAAACAGTGCCTCTAGATGAGTGTGTCTTAGTGTGGATGATGTGTTGCGTGGAAGGAGAAAGGCTGTTTCTCACCCGTATCTGACCCCTACAGCTGATTGCAGATGAACAGATATGTACTCTCCATCTGCAGACTGTAATTTTAAAGGAATGGAGCGAGTGTTTCTGAACACGTATCCACACCTTTTTCCGATGTAGGTACTTTGATTAAATCTCATCGGGGGATCAAAACAGAAATAAAAAGGAGAACGAATACTGGACTCAGACATGTCCACACACATTCTTCTGAGCTCCACCTCTATCAAACGTCGCTTTGAGCTCAATGTCTCGGTCCAGTTCCTTTCAGTCAGTAGATGGAAGAAGATATGAAGGGGAAGAATCAATTCGGACAGAACTTTTTCCGTCTTCCTAAGAACGGGGACGGTAAGGACGGAGTCTTGTTACAGGAAGTAAACTGCGAGCCGACATGTTTCTTGATGAAAGCTGACAGCTTCTTGGCAACGTCAGAAACACAATCGCTGCTCGCATTGTGTCCGACAACCTCCCACACCTCGTTCAGCGGAGAGAGGGAAGGTCTTGCCAGCTGGCACGCACTCATATATATGAGGCCCATATCGTTTTGTGCTCCGGAGGCACAGAGCCAGTTTCCCAGCTTGTTTGTCATCCATCCATCCATTAAGCCTTCATTACTCAACCATAGATTCATTCATGGTAAACATTTCTATCGCTGATGCTGCGGAGAAATGTTGACAACTGTCAGCTGTAAACTGACACACATGGAAATTTGCTTTGTCTTTGTCAGATTTCACATGTGACAGACGTTGACTTGACTTGAGAGTTCAAACCAACAGAAAATCTGTTTTCCAGCATATAAACCGCTGAAAACCCAACATGAAAATACTGTGGGACAGTTAAATATTTTCACTTTTTATCCTCCTTCACCAACCTCCCCCCTTCTCTCGCTCAGTCTTTCCTTTCCTTACTTTCCTCGCCATGCTTCATTTGAAGGGCTTTGTCAGAACGATCTTGTTTGGGTTCCTGCGGAGGTTTGTTTTGTCTAAAGTAACGCACAAAAGCGAAGGCGAGTTGATTCATGCGGAGGATCAAGTGCAGATCTGGGCTGATTTGACTCTTTGAGTGAAGAAAAGATATTTTCAAAGCCGCTGAGCCGCCGCCGAGCTGCTGTACCGAAGCAGGTGAGGCTTCGGTGTCGGCGTCTTTCTCAAAGGGCACCTGAACGGTGAAACAGAAGAAGCGTTAAAGCTGGTTGGTAGAGTCTGAGACCAGCATGGTAGCAGTGAATATGGACAAATGTAATCATAAATTATTCAGTGTTTATGTAATGCTGAAGTGTTGCTACCCAAAGAAAACACGGAGGTGATGAAGTGTAGCAATGTTATTGTTATTATGTCACATCCACTCAAATATTAATGCTTGTCTTTTACTTTCTGGTTCATAACAGTGTTTTTTGGCTTGTGACCCTTTAAAATAAACCAATGTTCACTTGTAAGCAGTCATCACACATTGTATCCAGAGTGTGGATATGAATTATGAACACTATCATAACATCGGAGTCATGTTTGTGTCCGCCTGATGAAGTCCAATATTCACTCTCCTTTCAGCTTTGTCATAAACTCCAGCAAATCCAGAGAAAAATATTTAGCTGATAGATGTTCCACTTTCCTCATCGGCTTGTCTCCGGCTTTGTCTGTCGTTCGGCGCTGAGCAGGTAGTGAACAGTAGGTTTACCAGAGCTTGTTCGCCAAAAACAGCTGTCTGATGCTTGGAGAGCGGTGAGACTTAGCTAAAACTAGCTAAAAGAAGCTAAAAAGCGACCCCCTTTCACATTACATGTAGTCATTTTATTAAATCTAAAATATTGTTGTGTGGAGCTTTCAGTGAGGCTGCGTAGAAGCTGTCGAATAGTCTCACGCACACACATTTTAACACGCAGGCACGCCGTAGACGTTTGTAAGTCATATGTTGACTTGTTTTCCTGCACACATAAACCGTAGCCACAGCTAGATGTGTTTTCAATTCATTACTATTGTTTATGAATGTGCAATTGATTTTTCCCAGACACACACAAACACACACACACACACACAGGGTCAGCCAGACATTCAGAGCGTTCAGACATTGTTGCGTCTAGTCAGGTGTGTGTGTGTTTGTTTGTTTGCGTGTGTGTGTGTGTGTGTGTCTGTGTGTGTGTAAGGACCGGCTGGGCTGGTTTTAGTTTGGCAGCAAAACACTGTTTGGACAGGGACATCATGTCTGGCTTACACACACACACACACACACACACAGACACACTTGATCTGACTCTCACTACCCCATTCACCTTATCTAACACACACACACACACCTGCAGTTTCAGCATTAACAGGTGGCTTTGAATATTTTTTTTACACACAATTCTCCTGATTTTTACCGTCCTCACAAAACAACAGTATCTTCAACTTTTAGAGAATAAAACTCTCAGCGTGTTCTTCTATCACACTGTGGCTTAATGCGAATGTTATGAATCATCTTAAGACCTTCAACTACAACTGAGGTTTGGGGAGATGGGATTCAAATATCGATTGTGTAATTTTAGAGTGCAAAGTTCTGCACAAATGGATGTATGACACCGAGTCTTGTACAGTTTGTTTATTCTTGCAGCTTTTACAGATTCTTTGGCTGTTTTTTGATGCTAGAAACCAATTATATCTCAGTTTTCAATACGTAAAAAGTCTGAATGCTATATTATTACACTGATAATAGCTGCAACAAGCAATGGCGTTAAACTGGATGTTCAACTTAGCAATCAGCCCTAAGTCTAGTCTAGAAGTCCAGAAAATTGTGACAAACCAATAAAGATAAAGATAAATGTCAAAATTATGATATAGATATAGAGTTATACACTTCTGCTCAAAGGCACTTTAGCAGTATTTTACAGTGCAGACAGGAGGCACTGAACCAATAACTTCCCCTAACCAACCGGATGAACTGTGAGTGTGTGTGTGTGTGCACTCACTGCAGACTGTTAATGATAACTATTATGTCTAGTATCGCTCTGGATCACAGCCATCATATACGGAAACACACACACATACACACACACACACAGCACTCTGCATGTGACCTCCCCTCTGCGACTCTGTCTGACTTCCCTCTCTCTCTTTCACATTAAAATGAACAGTGTGTGTTTGTGTACGTAGGACTGTGTGTGTGTGTGTGTGCGTGCGTGTGTGCGGGGGTGCGAGACGACAGGGGTAGTCTACCTCCTTCTGGCTAGAATTCTAATGAGCAACTCACACACACACACACACACACACACACACACACACACACACACACACACACAGAGCCAGACAAGCAGCTGATAATGAGGTTTGATTTTCATATGTTTCAGACAGAATGCTCTGCAGGTCAGCTAGTACACAGAGGAGCTGTGTGTGTGTGTGTGTGTGTGTGTGTGTGTGTGTGTATTTGATACCTCATTGGGACCTTTTCTGGTATAAACACCAACCTTGTTGGGACCAGTAGTCCTCATGGAGACCAAAGCCAGGTCCTAAAGAGGCAAAACGTCATTTCCTGGTTTCCTGGTTAAGGTTAGGGTTTGGGTTAAGCTGTCCACAATGAATGGAAGTCAATGCAATGTCCTTAAAAGGATAGCTGTGCAAACCTGTGTGTGTGTGTGTGTGTGTGTGAGTGATTTCTGGTCCTCTTGTATTAGACTTAACAGACTCTCACTTTTTCCATTGTTAACATTAATGACCGTGTGTGTCCATTACAGCATTAGGTGTGTCATTTTGCTTTTTTGTCTGTGTTTTGTCTCCCTCTCATGTTCCCGATGTCAGTACAACCAGACTTCTGTTTCGTTTTTTTTAAAGCGCAGCCAGACTGCCATTCGCGGTTACATTAAAAACCACAAATAACACAAACATTTAAATCTCGGTTAATGTGTCACCCTGCCCTGACCCATTATGGGCACGAGCAGACACTCTGATTGTATTTACACACAGCGCATGTTACGTTTTCTGTTTTATTTCTGGAGAAGTTTATATTTTTAAGATGTTGGGTCACCACCGTTGTTTTGTTCTCAAAAAATAATATTTCAAAAGCAGAAGCAAAAGACAAAAAAAAAAAAAGTTAGGAACATAAATAAACAGTGACTGAATTATTGCTAAATATTTACACCAGCCACTGAGCAGATGTTGCGTCATCTGTCTGTCATTTCTGCATTATTTTTATGTCTCAAGTGCTCGGGAGGGAAAAAGATATCTGAAGTTGTTGTAGTTTTAACATAAAGCGCACAAACCTCCAGACAACAGGTGGCAGACAGAGGAAAACTATTATACATACAAATAGTTCTGCAGTAAACTCATTAGTTTCATAATCAGTCCATCTGTTGATTATTCATCAATTAGTCGTTTGGTCTTTAAAATGTTGATAAAATGTAAAATGATAGAAATAAGACAGCATAGCAACTATATAAACTGAGAATAAAACTGCTTTGAATGTCCTTTTCATAACACTACATCATTCTTATGAGTTAGCATAACAAGCTAAAAAGTAATAATAAGGTAGCATTATTCATTGAGAAACAAAAGCAACTCATTGAAGTTGCTTTGGAGCTTATTATCGACTCCTCGCAACTGTTCCTCAAGCACGTCGCTCTCAAATGAAAGCTGTCGCAAACCGAGATGCCTCGAATGGCTTTGATCAGCTGTTCATTCACAGAGCGCATCCGAAAGTCTTTTACAGTCAGAAGGTCAGAGGTCACGGCAGCAGTACAATGAGACTTATCGAGGCACAAGCCGCTCTTCGCGCTCGCCGTGTTTCATGTTCGGAATATTATTATTTAGTGGACTCGGAGGCTGTGACCTACTGTACTCGCTGTTAGCGTTAGCATAGCTAGCGTTCCAGGTGGGACTCACAGTTTAACACGGGAGTTCCCTGGATTAGCACGCTAAATTTAGACTAATGCTCCACTCTTCTTCTCTTCTACTCATCTACTCTACAGTATTTATTCCACCCATTATCTACTCCCAGTATATTCTCATCTGCTGGTTTTGTTCCTTCTCTTACTTCTATCATGCTTTACTCAAATCTCCTGTCTTTTTTATTGCATGAATCTTGTTTCATCCTATTCTAATGAGTCTATGCTGAACATTCAAGTTACTTGCAGAAACTCTAGGAAACGAGGAAAAAAAATCCTTTCATCAGGATACAAATAAGCTCTTAGGGAAGCGATTACTATCTCCCTCTGTGCAAAATGTAGTAGAAATTTTGTACATACAGTATGACACCCGATATTAAGTAGATGTACATATAACGTTACGATTGATGCCCTTCCTTCGCGTGTTCTTGATGTCTGACATTCAGTGGTGTCTTGTAACCCAGTACCAACATGTGCCAAATTTTAGTTGAGCCCAGAACCCATCATGTTGATAACTCTTCAACACGACACACCGTATGTAAAATAACCAGACACGCTGAAATAGCCTGCGTTGATAGGTGCGCGGTGATAGAATGTCCCCGGCGTGCGGCGTAGAGCGTTTTTAGGACGTCGTTTAAAAGCGGCACCTCAGGGGTTTTTTTTAAACGGTTATCCACATTTTCTCACCTTTTATAGATCAGACAACTAATCAGTTAATCAAGAAAATAATCCACAGATGAGTAAATAATGAAAATAATGATTTTTGCATGAATGTGCATGAATGTGAATGCAAGTTTTTCAGTTTGCTCTCTAGAAAATTCATTGTGTCACGATATACTGTGTTTCAGTACAGTAACACTGCATTCACTGTGACAGAGTACCTTATCTAAACCTCCCACTGCTGCTACAGCGTGTGTGTGTGTGTGTGTGTGTGCGTGCGTGTGTGTGTCGTCCCAAACCAGACGTGTAGACGTGTTGGAAATGACGTTTCCTTTTTCAGAACGAAGAGTGGTGAAAGATGAGAGTCAGAAAGGAGACGGATAGAAAGATGAGGAGGGATGATAATTGACCCCCTTACCCCCCCCCCCCTAAAAAACACACGCACACACACACACGCACACACGTACACACACTCACGTCCTTCTCCGTTTTCCCACTGTTGAAACCAGCAGTGGGAGTTTTGTGGACCAAAGTTCCCACACTTGTTGGCTGCACCATGACCGTGGCTTCCAAAGTCAATGGAGAGGGTGTGTGTGTGTGTGTGTGAGCGTGTAAGTGTGTGTGTGTGTGTCTATGTGTGTGTGTGTGTGTTTGCTTGTGTGTTTGTGTGTGCCCCCCCCTCCTTCCACTCTTTATAGCCTTTCTCATGGAAATTGGCAAGCAAATTGTGTGCACCTATGACCTATAACTCTCTCTCTCCGACCCCCCCTCCTCTCTCTCTCTCTCTCTCCCTCACACACACACACACACACACACACACACACACACACTCTCACACATAGACACACACAGCTGTCTGTGCTATTTCTGACTACCCAGACTGTCGAGTCATCCGAGGACTGAGAAAGGGGAGGAGGGAGGAATTAGCAAGCTTCTCTCTCTTCCTGCCCTTTTCTCTTTCCCTTTCTCCCTTTCTTCTCTTTTCATCATTTATTTTTTCTTTTTCTCTCCTCTCTCCTTTTGTCACTCCTATCTCTTTTTTCCCTCTGTCCTCACTCTATCATTTCCATCCCTATCTTTCTTTCCCTTTAAACATCTTAAACTATTATTTTTTTCTCCTCTTGCATATATTTTCTGTCCTACTTTTTTTTCTACCTTCACCCCCTTCCTTCCTTCCTTCCTTTCCTCCTCCCTCTACTGCGTCCTATCTCCTCCTTCCTTTCCTCTCTTTCCAACTTCTTTCCAACCTCCTCCCTCTTCCCTTCCTACCATATTTCTTCCTCCCGGTCTCTCTCTCTATTCCTTCCTTCCCTCATATCATCCTCTTTTCCACTCCTCCCTTCCCTTCCCACCATCCGCTCTCCTGACCCCCTCTCCACTTCTCCCCCCCCCCCCCCCTCCTCCCTCTCTTCTGTCTGTCTGCTCTCTCTCCGAGCCATCTGACTCGGCAATGACCGCCTGTGACCTTTAGCTGAATGCAGGAGGAGGAGGAGGAGGAGGAGGCAGATAGACGGAGAGCAGGCAGCGGATGACAAATGAGCTAATTGCTTTAGATTAACCATGGAGTGTCTGCCTGCCTGCGAGGCTTACTGCCTCCCCCTGTCTAGACAACACCACAGAGGGAGGGAAGAGCTCAGCAGTCTCTCTCATGCAACATGACTGAGAAGTGAAAATGTTTTAATAGGATGTTTTGTTTTGTTTTTTTTTTTGTTGTTGTTTTCTTCAAAGTTGCACAAGGGAGAACTTAAAAGAAGTGTAACTTCGACGCAGAGATATTGTGTCAGACGAGGTCAGTAATCTGCCCACAGCAGGAGATGGATATTAAAGGGGCACGACAACAATTTACTGTTGCACTTCTATAAAGTTTACAAAGAGTGATGAGTAATTAGTGAAGAGTCATTATCGATTAATGTACCAATTATTTATTGTTTAATCTATAAAATGTCAAAAATGAATGACTGTTCATACATTTCCCATAATTCTTATTATTTATAACCATATAAGAAGTTCAGATTATTTTTCCTTTGATCGACTGATTGATTAATCGACTTATCGTTTCAGCTTGAGTCAAAACTGTTGTAGTAGAGGCAGAGATATCCTGACTTTTAAAGTTCCTATCATGGGTCAAGCTCCAAAAACTCTAGATCCTACACTTCCCATAATGCAACCTGATAAAGTTTCCTCCAATCCTAGTAAACACCCACATCTCTCAAACTTTCAACTCCAGTCTTGTAACAGGGTTTCTGTTTTTGTAGTTTCCAAATCCAAACTGAGACAACCCAGTAAAAGTGTTGCAGTGCCCCTTTAACTCACTCAGTAAGTCATATAATAACCAGAGAGGAAAAGATTTAAAGTTGGTGAGTCAGCCGTCTCTGGAAGGTGCGAAGGACAGATGTCAGTCCTAAGTTTCGATTGGCCACTCCAGTTTTTCTATAAGTGTCCAAACCACCAGCAGAATGTAATACGAGACCTTCACACAAGACTTTAATAGTAAGAGAAGACTATAAAGCCAAATAATTGACTTTTTCAAGTCTTTTGAAAAATGATCTGTGGATGGAGACGCGGCTTTGACTTCTAATCTCAGTACTTCTGGATATAAAACAACATGAGAACAATGATGCGGGCTGAGTGCAGTTTGTAAAAGAGGAGTATGAAAGCTGTGAATTCAGTATTTTGTTGTTGTTGTTTGACACGTAGCATCATACATATGAACATGTCACTGAGATCCTGGAGTTTATGCGCCTCTGCGAGTTACCCAGAAACCCATTTTCGGCATACCGAAAACGCGCGCTATTGTGTATCCTTGTTGAAGTGTGTTAAGGCCTTAAGGATGTTTTTCACTGGTGTATCTGCACAACACATTTGTTTTGACAGTGTAAGAATAATGTTGTCATGCCAAAAAAAGCTTCGGAAACTGAAAGGAAGTAGAGACGGAGGAAAAGAAAAAGACCAAAACATGTTTTTCTGCTTGGCTGAAACGGAAAAAAAAAAATAGTGGATCAATATTATGTAATCTTGTTACACCGTCTTTTGGAAATGTACTTCTAATGTGCAAAAAAAAAAAAAAACATGTGGATGGAAACATCACATGAGAGACCGATTTTCCTGTCAGCGTGCAGAATGGAAGGAGTGAGAGAGACGGGAGAGGAGAGGAAAGAGGGAACGAAAGACGAGGAAGAGGCAACAGAGAGAAAAAGGGAAAGCGTGAAAAACGAGAGAGGACAAGAACGAGGAGGGAGGAGCGGCAGTCTGCTGACTGATCCGCTGACCTCCCCATTTGGGGGCTGACAAGTTGCACTGCAGGCTGAGAGACACACACACACACACACACCAACACACACACCAACACACACACACAGTCAGCTGCTCAGTGTGTTTTTATAGCAATAGCAAGTATTTTTCTTTGAATTATGACTCATCAAAACCAAGAAGCTGAATGGAAACAGCCCTTCATTTCCTCAGTATTGCAACACACCTGTCACACGCTGCGTTCACTGAAGCATTAACTAATAAAATAGTCATTAATTCAAAGTGTAATTACTCGTCAAAGCATGTACGACTCTTAAACCCGAACCAAATATATAATAAAAGCGGTTCATGTTGTAACTTATGTATGAATGAAATCACATCTTTAAGCAGACGCGGTGATGCGGTGCGGCCCGGAGTTATTGTGTTGTAATCATCGCTGGAACGGACCCATCGTTTACTGTATGTCACTAGTTCCAGCTGTGCTTCTTCCTGCTGTGACAAGTCTAAATGTCATTCTGAAAGCAAAACAACATGTAAAAGTCAGACAGATTTTTGAAAGAAAGACAGAAAAATTTAACCAGAAATGGTGATTCACAACAAGGAAACACTCAGGTTAATTCCAAAATGTGACAGTAAACTGAATATCTTTGGGTTGTGAACTGTTGATCAAGACAAAACAAGACATTTTAGTTTGCGCGCTGGGATTTGAGTAACAATGATTTTTCACCATTTTCACCAGACATTTCATAGACTGAACGACTCATCGGTTTATTGAGAAAATAAATGACTGATGAATGATCAATCGATAATAAAAAGAATCATTTCATTACTCACTCTTTTCATCACTTAATTCCACAGTATTGTTATGTTTTGATAAAAAATACAGTCTGTCTTTATAACACAATGACTAATCAAACTGCTGCACTGTCTGTGTATTAATTTGTCATAATTTCAGGAAAGAGAAGAGAAGAGAGGCTTTGTTACGTTTTAGTTTGAAAAGACAGAAGAACATAAAAAAGAAGAAAGAAAGAAAAAGAAAGAAAGAAAGGGAAGGAAGAAAGAGTGTTTTAACTGAAAGACGGAGTTCACTGCCAGCTGACCAAACAGAGAGACAGACAAGCTGTCAGCAGGCAGTGTGCCCACACACACACACACACACACACACACACACACACACACACACACACACACACACATATATACACACTATCAGATCATGGTCACTTTCAGGGACATTACATAGACTTACATTAATTTCCTGGAGACTCACCCAAACCATAACCACCACTTTTCTAACCCAAACCCTTACCCTAACCTCAACCACTGACCCAAAAATCTCATTTTTCCCATACTGGGGACACGGCTTTTGTCCCCAGTCGGAAAAGCCACTTAACCGGTCTTTAGTCTGAAATTTGTCCCCAAAAGCAGCCACTGACAGACCACACACACACACACACACACACACACAGATGGCAGGGCTGGCATCACGGTGCGTTCAAGTGTCTGTTTCTTGTTGCTTTTTTTTTTTTACAATAACAGTTTTCTTTAATAAGCAGAGGAATGTGAGTGTTTACATTGAATTATTTTACTGTGTATGTTTATGATCTTTCCTCACATTTCTCCAACCTCCCCTCACTCCCTTTCTTTCCTTCCCTTCTTCCTTCACTCCATCCTTTCCTCTTTTCTTTCTTTCTTTCTTTCTTTAATTAAAATATCGAATTAAATACTGATATTCTAATAACTCAAATATTCTAAAATCAAAAGTAGAAGTAGAAGAAAAGTGGAAGTGACGACCATGTGACCGATGAACTCAATAACTGCAGTTTACTCATACTCAGTGTGTGTGTGTGTGTGTGTGTGTGTGTGTGTGTGTGTATGAGTGTGTGTGCGTGGGTCATGCTAGCTAAGCAGCAGTTCACACATTAACCCTCACGTATCACAGCTGAAAATAGACGCAGTCACTGTGAAATCAAATCTCTCGTTTCACTTCCAATACCTCCTCACTGATCGGACTTATTTTTATGTTAATTTCACACTCTGAGTATTTGACATATTTTCTGTGTTTCCACACATATGGAAATACCGATACATACGCAGCCTTCGTCTCGGGTCATTCTGTACGTCCTCGTACGGCTGCGACCACAACATTTCTGATAAACATGTTGTAATGCTTTTTATATTCTATTTTTACCTTTATTTCCCCTTTCACCCCACTTTCTTTTTAAATATTTTGGAATGACAGGTCTGTTTGGCAGCTTAGCAGACAACACAAACAGTTTCTCATCTTGCTGCTTCATGGAGGATTGAAGCTGTATACTGTATAATATTCACACTTGATTTTTCATATTCTTTAATGAGAAGTTCAAGCTTCAATCTCTGCCCTCCCTTCCCCTCTCACCCCCCCCGTCTCTGTCTCATCATTATTCTGCCCGGCCCTCTGACCCATCTGTCTCTCCCAGACGCTCCCACCACTCCCCCTCTTTTTCTCTCCCTGCTCTCTGTCTCTTTTCCTCCCTCCCTCCCCCCCCTCCTCCTCCTCCCTCACATTGACCCCTTTTGTTCACAGCTATTTGGTGGTAGTTGGGGGGGTTGGTGGGGGTTGCGGTTGGTGGGGGGGTACAGCAGGGGTCTGGTCAGCTGTTTCCTCAATGTGTGTGTGTCTGGACAGTGTGGGAATGCGCGTGAGAAAAAGTAGGAGACAAAGCTGGGTCCAGCCTCAGAGTGCGTGTGTCAGCCGGCGAGGACACACACATACACACGCGTGTCGGAGCATCCGCGGGACATGTAGTTCGGAGTGTCGCTGCAGCTGGGGAAGTTTTCTTTTAGTTTCTTTTATTTTTTTGTTGTTTCGGTTGTAGTTCTGAGCTCGTTAACTGACTCGCTGGGGAGAAGATTTTCAGGTTGTAATCACTGGAATACAAAAATCTGTGAGAGGAAAAAAGTCTTGTAGAGCAAAAGGGACTATGCAGCCTTCATCAGGGAGTCACAACCATGACAACTGTGTTCAGACGCAACTGTGTGGTGAGTTCCTCATCTCGTCTCTTGGTCGGTTGGCACATTTTGGCTTTAATTTGCTTCTGTGTGTTGATTTGTTTGATGCAGCAAGGATGGATGCTGTTGCTAACGTGCTGCAGCTTGCAGAAGTAAATGTATGTTTAAATGTTTGTTGTTTAGTCCTGTAGAGTTGTCTTAAACAATCAGTCAATTAAGTGATTAGTTGACAGGAAACAAGCTATTTTAATGAACTGTTTAAGTCATTTATCAAACAAAAATGCCAAAAGTTCTTCGGTTTCAGCTTCTTAAATGAATATCTTTAGGTTTTGACAGTTGAATCAGTCACCTTGGGCGACTTTTGGCTCGCCTGATTGTAAAAATCCCTTTTTTATTTGATTATAATGCTGTCAGAAACACTACTAATCCATCGCTAAACGCTCTTCGGTTTCTCGTTTGCTAATAAGCCATCAAAGCTGCAGAAAATCTCCGTTAGTGAGTCATTAAGACGCTCGTTTTAACAGTGATTCATCAGGTCTGCGGTTGTAATGATAAATAAGTTGTTGGATGTTGGACCACATTCTCTGCAGCTCTTTGCCAGAAGGTGACGGGGTCACTCTGTCTCTTGGAGCAGTTCCACTGATGATCTAAAGCTAAAAAGACAAAGACTGATCTATAATCATTAGTAAATTGGTCTTTAACTCTTAATAAGACCATCAGTCACAACTTATAAAGTCTTTTTAAAGAGTGTGTTAAAGAAAAGAAAGCGTGCCTCGAATATATTGACTCTAGATATTTGGAAAATATGGTTTTGGCTGCTCAGCTCTTTTGGAAGATTGACAACAATTGTTGGGAGCTCTAGTTCTGCTCTAATAGTCGAGTTGGAGTTTGCTGTAAAATGTATTTATATGTCAGGAATCAAGTGGTTTTGTAGAGTTGTGTTCTATTCAGAAACTGGAGTTGGGTGGTAAAACACTGCAGTGAAGGTGACGTCCAACCAGCCGTCAGTCAGACGTTTCCTTCTGTTGTGTGACTAAAAGCCTCTCTGACTGTTGATGCTGCTTGACCTGAGTGAGATATTTTGTGTATGAGTGTGTGTGTGTGTGTGTGTGTGTGTGTGACCCGGTCTACAATGTTTGTAAAGTCAGCCCAAACCGCCTTTGTTTTAAAAACGATCATAGGCTTCAGAGGTCGTTAAATAAACCGGTTAAACCAGTTCAATAAACCGGTTTGATGAGAATCATGTGTGTGTGGTTGAAATTCATAAAAGCTTATGAATGAGTTACTGCAGTCAGCTGACTCTGTCTCTGCGTCTCTTTATGCGTTGTAATGGTTAGCTGGTCAGAAGGACACATAACAGGACTGTGAGAACTGGTGTGAACTGTCTGGAAACCAGTCTGCAGTCTACGTGTGTGTGTGTGTGTGTGTGTGTGTGTGTGTGTGTGTGTGCTGTCTGCAGGCTACTTTATGTTCCTCTGTCTGACTTGGCCCTGACCTATGCCTGCTCACTGTGAGAAAAATGTGTGTGTGTGTGTGTGGTAGTGTGTGTGTGGTGGTAGAAGTGGGGGGTTAGAGCAGACTGTCTCTAAACAAAGCTAGCCCTGTCTGTCTGGTCTGGCTGTACGTATGTGTGTGTGTGTGTGTGTGTGTGTGTGTGTGTGTGTGTGTGACCTCTACATAAGGACTACATCTCTGTCTGGACTCTGTCTGAAAACCCTTTTTTCTGTCTCACAAGACAGAAACATACAGAGACCTTGCGGTATTTACATTTCACAGTTTATTCATTTAGAGTCAGACAGCATTTTATGAGTAAACTGCCGCTTTAAGAGACACTTTAAGTCTCTGTGAATATATGAACTGTTTTCTCTTTTCCTTTATATGTTTAATTATGTCATTTTATTTCTTTTTATCAACAAATCCAAAGAGAAACGGTACATTTATAAAGTACTGAAACAATTTACTCTTTATTTAGATCTCCATTAGCTTCCATAAATTGGTTGCTAGTCTTTCTGGGGTCCACAAAGCAACAGTGACAATAACACAAACAACTATTATAACCAAATATAAAGATCAGAATCTATCAAAAAAGTTCATAAACCACAATAACAAAAAGTAGCAGCAGGTTTTGTTTTAGTGACTTTCTGAAAGAAAATCTTCTTTGTTGTGTTTTATGTTTGTAGGAAGCAGATTGCAGGCACTTCTTCACTAAACAAGTGTGATGTATTACGTCAAATGTCATTTAGCACGACATCTTTTCATGAGACTCTCCCTAAATCTGTTAAAAATCTGCATTATCTGTAGCCGAGATAACCGCAGTGACATAACTATGACATCATCAGGGTAATCTTCTCTTGTTTAGTCGAAGCTCCTCCAGAAGCTACAGAAGACATAATACGACTGTGTTCCCAGGCTGAGTGGTACTCCTCGTAACAAGTGAACTGATTGTTATGTGTGTGTGTGTTTTTGCAGCCCAGCTGGAGTTCGTCCAGATCCTGGTGATCGTGGTGGTGATGATGGTGATGGTGGTGGTCATCACCTGCCTGCTGAATCACTACCGCCTATCAGCACGTTCCCTCCTCTCCAGACATGCCCCGACACGCAGGAGACACCTGCCGCTGGCCAACGTAAGTCAAACACCACGTTTACACCGTTGACCGTCTAGATGTATGTTGTCCACACTGCTTCATATCTGACCTTTGACATCTGACCTAGCCCAAAAGTCACAAGTGATCCGTTTGCTTCCGTCTTTTTCATGTGACGGTAGTGTTTTCTGGTCGCCGGGTGAGATCAGGTTCAGCTGTGGAACTCAACTTCCTTCAGACTCACACAAGCTACTCAGTGTCGGTTTCAGTTTTTGTCAGACTTGAGACTAAATTATTTTGACTACGCGGATGCATCTTCTCCTTTCTACGGAAACAAGGTTTCTTGTTCACATGACATTTAAGAAATCAGATTAGTGTTCAGCTCTTCAGCCTCCTCTCACATTAAAATAAAATAAAAAATGCTTTGTGCTTTCAGGGTACTTTACTGGAGGTCAAGTCAGTTTATTTACTGAGCACTTTTTAAAACAACAGTACAATTAAATGATTTGATTTCAAAAAGAAATTAGATTGTTAGGTACGTTTACACTTGAATTTTCCTGTGGGTAAGTGTGAGCAGGTAGCTGTCTGATGATTTGTGGCCTGAGTTTTAAGAATGGATGGCTAAATAATTACAGTGAAATACTCTCCAGAGGAGTTCTGCCTATTGAGAAGTAACAAAAGCTTTACCAAACTTAAGATGAGGTGAAAAGACAGATAAATATCACATCTAGAACAAGTTTTCATAGTCAACTTTTATGCAGGAAAATAAAGCAGGATGTAACAGAAGCATGTATGAAGTCAAAGACACTTTAACTGCAATATTATGTTTGTTAATTGGCTTAAATATCTCTATGTAAACATATAAAATAACATTAGATCCATTATGTAGAGCAAATATTCCATATATAATCCAACTAGTGACCAAATGAATTAAAACTTTGTGAGTAAAAAATACGAAATATATGTAGTACAGCATGAAAGCAGAAGATTTATACAAATTATAACAAAAAAGACAAAACAAAGCTGTAAGTATATGTTGACTTTAAGTTGTGATTATAGTTATTCATCCTCATTTAACAGACCGTGTGCTGCGCAGGCTGAAGAAACGAGCGAGGAGACTTTTTAATGAAAGACAGAATCATGAGGGAAAACACAGTTTGAAGAGCGCTGACTGACAGCATGTGATCACAGTGATTAAACGCTGCTGCGGGCTAATGCTAACGCACTGACTCACTTCTTCATCAAGGGCCACAGTAGCTTGCAATGACTATTTCAAGGAACACACACACACACACAGACGCAGACTTACACCTGAGGCTTCTGCAAACATATGACTTCACTTGTGCTCCCTGAATCACTACTCTCTGTGTGTGTGTGTGTGTGTGAGTGTGTGTGTGGCTCCGGTCTTTAAGTAAGATATGAGTAAATGATGAAGCACACAAAGATCTCCTGATAAGCTCAGGGGAGTCATTGTCCTTGTTAATTTAGATTAGACACACATGCGGTCAGACATTCAAAAAAAGTATCGCCAGAGAATGAAAGACCTGCACAAAAGTTGGAAAAGTTACAAAAGTGAAGAGCTGCTGTTGTGAGTTTTGACCCTGAAGGCATCAAGACACAAACGTGTTGACTGTCAGGAAGAAATCAGTCCAAGTTGATCACTTAGTGGATCGTTCAGTCAGTTTTAGATTCAAGTAGACTGATGATAACTGATAGGAGCCACCAGTGTCACTCAGTTGTTCACTAGATGAAACTTTATTAATCTACATGAGAAAATTGAGCCGTCACAGCAGCAGAAAGTTAGGAGATTGATTTATGTGTGTTTTTGTGTGTATGTATGCTGTTTGCTGGCTTTTTGGAATTGTTTGATTGGTTGTTTGTATAAGATATGATTTATTGTTCTGTTCTTCTCAGATTTTTATTTCTGTATGTTAAAATATAAATAAGATTAACTGCCCGACAATCTGATAAACAAAGATTAAAAAATGATGAAAAAATGAATTAAACGTTTTAAAGATATTGCAATATAAGCAGGAATAAGAGCTGCATGAGTCACTGAGACCTAAATACAAGACTTTGAAAAAAAAGCATTGTAGCAGTGAGTGTGTGCTGTGCACCACTGGAGCCCTCTAGTGGATGAATATTAACCAAACAGTAAAATGTACATGCTGCTGCATGATCTAAATCTAGCAGTGTTTTGGATGTATTCAGTTGTCCCACTGTGCAGCAAATGAACTTAACAGCTACTCACAGCTAGAAAAAAAACGGTCAAACTGTTCTACAGCTGCTAAGAAACAGGAAGCACCCAACCGATTCTGCAAATTTATCAAGTTTAGCACCCATTCCTCATCAGCTACAGCCTGTCCCAAACAATTTGGCAGATAATGCTTTTAACATACTACATCTAGCTTTATTAAACATGGGGTCTTTGGCAGGGAAAACATTTTTAATCAATAATTTTACTATCAAGCACAATCTTGATTTCATGTTTTTACCTGAAACGTTAGACCAAGATAACAGTGCAGCTGTTCTCATTGAGTCAACTCCTCTCAACTTTATGAGTGAAGCTAGAGTGCATATGAGAGGAGGTGGAGTGGCCGTTTTGTTTAATGACTCCCTCCAATGTGAGCAGATATCTTATGGAAATTTTGCCTTTTTTGAATATGTGGTGCTTCAGTTGAATTCTTCTTCTGTTCCTAAATATCTACAGGCCACCTCAATACTGTGCAACCTTTTCTGATGACTTTGCTGATCTGCTGTCTGTAATCTGTATTGACTCTGACTGTGTAGTTGTTGTCGGTGATTTTAAGACAACCACCAGGAGAGAGGGACTAAAGACCTGTGCTGTGTTCTTGATAACTATAGATCGACTCAGCATGTGACACCCAACAAGTGTCTGAACGTTTTTTAAAGTTGTGGTGACTGATGTTGCTCTTTCTGTGCTATCAACATGCACACAAATGTTCAAACAGTAGTAACTGAAAACATATCACTGGGTTTGCATCAGTGGCATCTTAACACGGCTCTGATACGTGTTGCCCCTCGGCAGCCAATCAGAACAGAGTGGGCTCATCGGTAGGTGGGCCTTAAAGAGACAGGAGCTAAAACTGCCTGTTAGAGACAGAGGCTGAACTGAGGGGCTGCATAGAGGGCTATTGTAAGATAAATAAGGAGTTTTTTTGAACTGTGAATCATGCAAAGCTACACTAATGGAGTCCCAAAATAAAATTACAGAGCTGGAAACAGAGAGTGGAAGAATCTCAGTATTAGTATTACTGGATCTCAGTGCTGCATTCAACACAGTCGACCACAACGTATTACTAGACAGACTGGAAAACTGGGTGGCACTTTCTGGTACAGTACTAAACTGGTATGAATCCTACACTTTGTGTCTGTAGGTAACCACACATCTGAGTGGACAAAGGTCAGCACTCAGCTTCAATCAGTAATGTTAAAAACCACAAACCAAGCCAGGAATCTTGGTGTAGTCATGGACTCAGGACCTCAGGACCTGGATTTCAACAACCACATTATTACCACCACCTTAAGAAAATATCAAGGATTAAAGGACTCATGTCTCAGTAGGATTTGGAAAAACTTGTCCGCGAGTTTGTCTGTGGACAATTTGTTTAAATAGAAGTAAAATGACTCAATAATAAAAATCAACTTAAGTAGGTGAATTAATACAAGTGATTAAGGCATATGTTCTCTCTGTCTCACAGGAGGGAGGTCTGTGGTCTTCTGAGAGTACGGGAACAAGCAGTGGTCTGAATGAGGTGAGTTTTACTTAAACCAAGCGTGTAGCGTGAGTTTTATTGAACTAAATATAAGAAAAACTTACCAAGAACCAAGATTATGAATGTTATGTAAACATAAATGTTACACAGTGTGACTCAGCAGTAATTTAAAGTCATTCCTCACACAGCACCAGGTGTATAACCCCCGCGCCCCGGACCGAGGGGTCCCCTCATCCTACCTACAGCGGGAGCCTCATCACGCCCAGCCGCAACCCCAACCTCCTCTCCAGTCCCAACGCTTCCAGCACACATACGCCCCGAGTCGCTTCCAGCCGACGTATCCCTACCTGCCCCAGAGCCTCATCGATCTCCCCCCAACCATCTCCCTCTCAGACGGGGAGGAGCCCCCGCCATACCAGGGCCCCTGCACCCTGCAGCTCAGAGACCCGGAGCAACAGATGGAGCTGAACCGCGAGTCGGTCAGAGCCCCGCCCAACCGAACAGTGTTCGACTCCCACCCCCTCGACCCATCCAACTCCTGTCTGCAAGCCAGGTAACTACAAACAAGATGTCTGGATCGCCACTGCTGTTCCCTATATAATGAAAACTCAAACATTAATGAACAAGTTGAACCAACTACTTTTTAAAATTAATCTCATGCCCCTTTTTGACCGAATAGTTCCAGGAAATAAAACTCCTCTCCATATCTGGAGAAAAGGTGATGTGATGATGATGATAATATAATGTATGATGTTTGAGATGCAATTTCCACACAAGAAACACCAACTTGGTGTCAACAACAGCCATTTTATTAACTGTGACTTCAGTGTTTTAAATGGATTTTCTGAATGATAAAGGAGAAAATGCAGAGGTGGAAAAAGAGACAGAAAACTTCAGCCTGAGATCTGCAGATAGTTTTATGGTTATTTCTGTTCCAGTATATAACTGCAAATAGAAAATACATTTCCTACTTCTATCTGTGTTGATTACTGCCCTCTCTCACCCTCTGTCTCTTGTTCGCATACACACTCTCTCTCTCTCTCTCTTTAATTCACTTTTTATAGACTCATCTAGTTACAAGCATTGTTTACTTTCTGCGTGAATGAAGCTGTATAAAAGTTTTAGCAGCTGCTACACAGTCATTAGAGAGTACTACCCCCAGAGCAGTGATTGCTTTGGGATTATGGCCAAGGAACTAAATTTAAATCCCGGTTCCTTTGGTCAAAATGGAAGTAATGTTCCTGAGTTACTAAAATGGTTCCTGGGCTCCTGGAAAAGTTCCTTCAGTGGAAACGGGCTATTTGTGTAAGAACATCTAGACGCTTGTGCTCTACTTTTCTTTGTAATCATTTTTCCTGTCCTTGTTGTTCTGCTCCCATCAGTCTTATTTATCTTTGTCGCTTTGCTCCCAGTCTGCAGGCCCCTCCTCCCAGCGTCCATCCAGGCATCAGCGTGCTAGAAGCCCAGGAGGCCTTGGCCCGGCAGCACAAGCAGGGCTCTCGAGTAGAAGGAGCTCCCCCGGCTTACAGCGAGGTGATCGGGCACTACTACCACCCGACGTCCCTGACCCCCAGCCACAACCATCGGACTCTATCGCCCTCACAAGCACCCCCGTCCTCGCTGATACACGGTCTGCTCCGGCCTCCACCACAGCAACAAGGAAGCGTGGACAACAGGAACGCAAGAAACACAAAGGAGAAATCCCAGAAGCCCCAGCAGGTGTGACAGTACTGCTTCCTCTTTCCTAGCTAGCTTGGAAAACCAGGATTATGTCTGCTAGCCACTTGGGAAACGGTCAGTAACCACTGAGGAACAAACTAGTCAATGGTAAAGTCCACTCTGAATGGTTTTAAGATAAGGGCTGGTTCACGTTAGTTGTAGTCGTAGCTGACATGTGGTCAGTTTCACAGTTTCCCCCCACTTCATGGATCAGGCTAGGAGTGGGAAGCAGCACACACGGGCTTCTTGTTAGGTAAGAACTCCTGGAAACCACATCACTCCTACAGAGCACAGTGAACATCTGATACTTCCTGTTCCACAGCTTCCTACTACCTGTCTGAGGAGCACTCGAGATGAACAGATGATGATGTCGAGAGGAAGAGCAGAGGGCGGAAAGGGAAGAGCGGATACAGAAGCCTCCTCCTTCCCTTTACAACTCCACCTCATGGCTCCTCTATCAGACTGATCTTTACAACTAGTCTTCATTCATTATAAATATTTACTTGTTCTGTTTGTTTCTATAGAACTTTTTCTTTGTTTGTTCGTCTTTTTCACGCTTACAAAAAAAATTCCTATCCAGGCAAACGGCGAAATGTTGCAATCTTCTTGGTTCTTCCAGGTTTTTTTTTTTTTGATTTGTTTTGTTTTCTAGTGCTAATCCCCCCGCCCCCCCTTCGCTGCTTTGACTCCCGTTTAGTTGTGTTTCACTTTTCACGACCGCACAGTCCAACGTCGGCAGCGACTCCTGCGCCAGGCTTTAGCTGTATCACTGGGACATGTTAGCGTTTAGAGAGACAGTTTAGATCGAGTTAGCGTTATCTTTAACTAGCGTAGCAGCTGTAGCACAGTGCTAAAAAGTCCTCAAGCTAAAAGTTCTGCCTTATATCGACCAACCGATGCAGGAGTTGTCGCTAAAATCCTTTTTTTGAGTTATGTTTTTTATTTTATGTTTTCTAAAGAAGGTTTGCACAAAGTTCAAGACTGTTCACCACAGAAAAAGAGAAAAAAAAATCCGCAATATGATTGATCAGAGAGAAAATAGAGAAAGTAGGGGTATTTTTCTAAACTTGATGGATTCTAATGAGTAAAGATGTGTTTTTTTTTTCCTGTTTGTTTTTATATGTTGTCTAGTTTTAGAAAAAGAAACAAACATCAGTAATCTGTCGGGGTGCCAACTTTCACGTTGAACAGTTTGCTGCATACATGTCGGCGTGTATATATGTTACATATCGAGTATATACACGCATGTATGCGAACCGGGAGTGAACTTAAAAAGCACGAATTTAGAGTTATTTATATAATTGCTGAAAAGAATTGCACTATTTTTTAGTCTGCGCAGATGGAACGTGTGAGAGAGACTTATATTGAGAAGGAGCTCTGTCTGTCCGGGCTGAAACACAACCAGAGAGACGTGGAACCACGGGGGGACTCACCAGAGGGGGGGGGAGGCCGCACAGTGCACAGCAGCCAGTATCATGAGAACATATCATGGGAGGGTTCTGACTTTGGTACAACGGACTCGGATTAACCATTACTGTACCAGTGATTTTTAAGAAAAGAAAAAAAAAATCCCTGGTTTATGCAAATATCCGAGTCCCGCGAGCCAACCACGAGTCAGCGTCCGACCTGCGGGCCCAATCAGAAACTCTGCTCGTAGCTTTTTTTCTCTCATCCTATCGGCCGAATTGTTCGCCAATCCCAAAGCTGGCTGTCACTACCTCGCCAAACACAAGTCAAGCACATACGAGTTTGCTCACGTTAATCAGACTTTGTCGACATCGAAACAAACGTCTGAACTAATCAAGACGATGTGTAATGTAACAATAGAGTCGGGTAGAGTAGAGTTAGTTTTTTTTTAATCCTGCTGTGTGTTATTTATGTGAATGTCAGAATATTTGTTCATCGGATGAAAAGAGAGGAAACGACACAGAACCAGTGAAACCGAACGTCCCCTTTGTAGTGAACTACTCAGGAAGGAAGCCAGGTCGCCTTACAGGCCCTAAATGTGTGATACACTGACTGTGCACTGCTGCGGCCAAACACACACACACACACACACACACACACACACAGTCCTCTTTTTAATCTCTCCTGCCTTCTCATTACAACAGTAACACACATTCAAACCAAGCCCCTTCTGGTGAGTTTCTTTCTCTCTCTCGCAGGCATCTCTGAGCACTTTACTGCACCGGGAAAGAGACAACAATCTTCTGTCAGCCAGCGTCAGCCAGCCTCGACTCACCACCGCACCATAAAACTTTAAAACTAGAACCTTTTAAATCTCTAGATTAAAATCTACAACCTTTAGAGACACACTTTTAAAAGATGCAAAGAGTTGGTGCTCCAAAATTGTACACATCCTTTAAAGGAAGAAAATCAGAACAAACTTTTTTTTTATTTCACAAAAGAAGCCAAAGTTGTCAAATGTACAAAAAAATTTCAATAAAATTCAGTGTAAAATTGGCAAAACTTTGATTTATATCAGGATAAAAAAAATAAGTAAACAAGATAATTAATGTCACCAAATTTTAATTTTTGATTCTCAGTTCTGCTGAAACATTTTGTCAGCTCCAAATAATATTTAGGTTTGATACCCGGCTTCTTACGGATATTTCAGTTTTGGATCAGAACTCTTTGTGTGTTTTGAACGCAGCACAAGACGGGTTGTCGCAAACTAGACACACTGAAGTGTTGAAAAGTGACACGAGTGTTAATAGCAACTGGTCTCGTGTCATCTGTTTAAGAGTGTGGAAATAAAGGTGGAAGGATGTTTTAGGCTCCTAAAGTAGAAGATTAGAATATCTAATCTCTCTGCTGCTTGTATAAAAAAGGGTCTAGTGTGTTAAGGTACCACAGATAGACCAGCGCCCTCTAGTGTCCAGTCTTTATGCAACAGCGCCCTCCGCAGGGAGCGAACCAAACCGCAGCCAAAACTCCCGAAGCTGAATTAGCTTAGCCTGAGGAGAAGAGAGAATTAAAGACCAAAAAAAAAAAAAGAAGACATTTTATAATATGATACGGTGAATCTTTCATTCCTTTGTCTTTTCTTTCCTTCTCAAATGAATCACAGGTGTCTAAAGCTGGATGGATGTAGATACGCCTCATGTATCATCATTACATTTGAGTCACAATATGTGAAAGATAAATCCCTGGTGATCTTTGAAAAGACCAGAACATCTTTTAACAATATTTTTCTACTGTTTTGAAGGTATTTTTAGGAACCTTAAAGACTTTTCTAACAATCCAGATAAAGAAATATTAAATCTGCTGCACAATAGACAAGATTTTAAACCTGTTTTCCAAGTTGCAACTGTTTCCTGATTCAAACAAAGACGGTAACTGTCTTTGTTTGATTACTACAACACAAACCAAAATTGTAACGTTTTTATCGTCAGTTATATTTGTCTATGAATGTTACTGTTCATGCACATTAACACATTTTTATTTTCCTTGTGCTGTTCAAACTGCAGCTTCCTCTTTCCTGTCACACATTAGATGGATTTTTTAAAATCTAGATTGTTGGAAGAGTCTTTGACAAGAGTCTTTAAATACCTTTAAAACAGCAGTAAGTGTTATTTAAAGATTGTCAGGGATTTATCTTTTAGAAAAATGTAAAGATAATACATGAGAAGCACAAACTGGGGGATAAGAGGCACACAGGCACTAAAATATGGCATTTGAAACCCAGTGGTGCAGATCTGATGTCATTATGTCTGTTTAAACAGGAATGAAAGTGGATTTTTGCTCCTGTTTAAAGAGACATGGGAATATTGTCATAATTCAGTTTTCTACAACAACAGTTGTTGAGTCCTTCCTTTAACTTCTGTGATTCAAAAAAAAAAACAAAAGACAAAGGTGAAAAAACTGGCAAATAATCAAAAGTCAGGTCTTTGTGGTCTCGTTTACTGTCTCTCTGTCTCCTTTATTCCTGTGCTGCACAGCCATGTTGGCGTTTTTTATTTTCATGACAAGTACTTGAAGAAAAGAAAAAAAAAAATCACAATATAATGAAATGAACCTTTTGACCCAAAGCAGCTAAAGGAGTGATGATCGGATCAAAGTATGAATCACCTTTGACCTCTTAATAAGATTGTGAAGCCTGGTCCCGATTCAAGTTTCGCTAAATTATTGACCTTTTCCTTTCCTTTCCTGTCCTCTTTCCCTTCACCGTTATGATACTTGTGTTGGGACCGGGCTGTTTCCTCTTTAGTACGGTTCGCTTCCCTGCATCGGAGGGTTCGCAGCGGGTATGAGAAGGCTGGACGGGCTCTGATCAGGGCTTCACAGTAAAAAAAAAAACAACAATGGTAATAATAATAATTTAAATATGAGACATAAAAACAGTTTAGGATCAATCTCTCGCTTCAGGGAAACCTGCGCTGGCTGACGATACAAAGGAAAGACATGAGGAGAGGAAGGGAAACACACACACACTCCATCACACACACACACACACACACACACACACACAGAGAGAGGTCATAATAGTTCTTTAGCGTTAATGTTTTTTACAGCCACTGCTAAACGATGTCCTTGTGTAAAAATGCATCTTAACGTTCAGCTGAAGCTAATATGAGTCAGACAAATCTAATATTTTTTACATTTTTAGTCCTTCTTCACTGGCATTGTTCCTTTCCTCAGTGGAGGAATAGCTGCATGTAGGCTTGTTGCTGAGAAGAAACACCAGTATTGAACCTACATATGACTTCCAGGATGAAAATTCGCACATGATTTGTCTAACTGAGAGTGCTGAAGTCAGAACAGAGAGGAGGAATGGTTACAATTACCAAATACCTCTTTCAACATACATATGGTATGTGAGTATTCAGACAGACTCGGAAAAAAAATCTGAACCTTTAAGGAAGAAGTGTGAGTTACTGAGAAGTGAATGTTGTTGTTATGGAAGTTTTAGCGCAGACAGTTTAATCAAATCCAGATTAATGTTATCGCTTCCATGTGAGACCAGTTTGGACAGCAGTAAGCTTTATCTGTTTGAACTGGTCACACCTTTCTCCTCGCTGCAAGCCAGTATAAATATTAGTTAGCTAGCATATTAGCTAATACAGCAGAGTTTTTTTGTAAAGTCAGCTCACACACACACACAAAGAATTCTGTCTTTTCCCAGAGGTGTGTGTGCAGTTAATGTACACCGACTTGCCCTTGGAAGGACCTCCAGCTGTCTAGACACAAACTAAACACACACACACACACACACACACACACACAAAGCAGACTAAACAATCTAACCTAAGAACCAGACCTTACACACACACACACACACACACAGGTGCACTTTCACTCATCCACATACTTTTCTTTTTGTTATTTTGGACCACACAAGATAGCAAAAACATTTATCTCACACACACACACACACCTGGTTCACCCCTCCTTCCTCTTCCTGTCTGAAAACGCTCTTCCTGTTCCCTAGAGATGCCTGCCGTCCAATGACAGAGCTCCTTTCAGGCCGGCCCCCCCCCACCCCCCCTTCGCTGCCATTGGCCGGTTGTCTTTCGGTCTCCTCGGAAACGTTCGTCGTTTATTATTGTATGTTGTACAAGTGTGCCTGCCTGCGCTGAGACGGGCAAAATGTGAGTGGCTGTAGTTTGGGCTGTCAATCATCCCGAGCCACGCCTCCTTACTGTCTCAGATGATGATGATGATGATGATTGGATGACGATGATGAGATTGACGGTCATGATGATGATGATGATGATGATGAAGATGTTTTTGATAGTGATGCCGCAGAGAGCGTTGCAATACACCTACTATTTGCCTTTTTGATAATATTAGTTCTATTTTAACGTAGTTTGCTAAATGTAAGTTTTTTTTTTTTATTGTTGTTGATGTTATTATTGTTTATTCACTTGAGAACACAAAAAGGTCATTTTACTTCAGTCCATCGGTCACACAAAAACTTTTTTTTTTTTTTTTTTTTTTCTTTTGTGAAACCAACCTTGAGAGTGTAAAAACTACCTAACACACATAAGCTGCAGATCACTGGGGGAGGGACGTGTAAATACGAGAAAATCTACTTCTGCTTTTAAGTGCCCTTTCCACTTTTAAAGTTCGCTCGCAGCTGTTCGAAGAGCAAACGGTGTGATTTGTCAGGGGACGACATCGAGGAACCTGCGTTTTTACATACATCAATCACCCGAGAACAGCTTACTTACTTTGTTTTTTGTTTTTTTTGCATTTTGCTCACGCACTTACAAGTTCAAGTATATTTCTTTGTGCATGTAAACATCAAGTCCTAGTGATCCAGTTTGTCCGCCACCATCCCTAATCATCACGTCTCCCACGTCGCCCGACCCAGCGTCTACATGTGTGCCTTCTGGTGTCCGGCTCAACGGAGACTTCGTCTGTCTGTAAAACACGCTATGGTGCAATGAACTCCTGCCTTTTTTTTAAACACGTAGACATTGGAAAGCATGAAAATATTAACATGACATTACATGGCTGTGATGTACGGAAGCTCGTTTATGCCAGGAAAAAGAAAAAAAATGTATATAATGTTGGAAATTACAAAACAAACAAAAACAAACACTGAGGTTAAAAATGTTTCATCTTGAAAACAGCAGTTGACAAAAAAGATGATTTCGTCAACTGCTGTTTCCTTGCGCGATACGATCGAAAGCTGGTTGTTTTTGTCAAAAATACACAAAAGTATGACTTTATTTATTTATTTTCCAAGTGTTGTCTTTGTAAAATCAAAATTATAAGACTTACAACATCAAGTTTTTGACTATGTATCTCATTGTTTTAACTTTTCAGTTTCTCATTCTAACTTTTAATTTTTTTTTTCTTTTCTTTTCCTGGCTATAAAGGCTTCCGTACCGATGAAATAAGATGCTGAATATTTAAAAATTTAGCTCAGTGGTTACTCATGCTGCGTTCCAGAGATGTCGGAAAGAAATTTGGCTAAAATCCAGAATTTGCTCCGTTTAAGTTGTATTTTTAGCGAAGCACAACCTTCAAATGCATCATATTATCAGAAAGAAAACATGAAACAAGCATTTGAAACGTTGCATATACAGTTAATACAGCTAATTTCCTTTTAAAATGGAAAAAAATAAATGCAGGAACCTACCAGCTAGGAATTCTTTACTTCCGACATTTAATGAAACCCAACATGAGCGACGGCACAACCAGAACCATCATGACTGCCATGAATAAAAAAATAAAGTGTCTGGCTCCTTGTACAGAATCTGCTCCTCCAACAGTCTACAGTTTGTCCAACACACAGCACAGCCCACGTTTCTGTCCACAGCATCGTTAAAGACATTTCCAAAGAAGGAATCATCCTAAACGAGACTCTTGTCGCAGAAAAGAAAAGAAAAGAGTCACACCTGACTTGAACTTTTGGGAAACAGCTTTCTTTACAGTTAACTTTTTTTTCCAGTTTCTATGTAACTCTGTAGTTCACCTGTAGACAAGTATGTTAAGTACACGATAATACGTCCCAGGACTAGTCTTAAAGAAGGAAAAACTTTGCATTAAGAGCTTGTATTATTAGCACTTGTCGGTAGCTGACTGGAGAAAAGTTAAACGTAGAGAAAACTGTTTTCTCCTTTTGTGTTTTTGCTCATTCTGCATCGTTGTGTTCTTCTCTGCTCGCTCTGCTCTTTGAATCAGCGCCGCGTGGCGCCTTTCCTCTGACAATGTTGAAGAAAAATATACAGAAACACTCTCTTTTGGTTTGCAGTATGTATGTGTGTGTATTTAAACAAGGCAGCACTCCGGTGCTCGTCCAGCCGCAGTGACTATTGTAGAAGTCTTCCACCTCGTCGTTGAGTTTTATCCTGCAAGCATGTAAAATGTGAGACTTGTACAATAGATCAGCTCGTGCGGTCGGGACTCCTACACGCACCTGGTCAAAGCTGTGATAGAAAAATACGACTACTCGTGGATCATCGTCAGCTTTTCCACTTATCTGTAAAATCTTTGTCAAGACCAGATGTCAGATAAAAACGTGTAGGAGCCCTGATCTGTTCTCGTAGAAAAACCGTTTCCCTGAACTCACGTTTTAGCACCAGGCTCATGATTCTTCCATCGACGTTCAGGAAGGAAGATGAACACGGCGCTAAAAAAAGAGTCCAGGGTTCAAATCCGGTCTGTTATCTGTCACAGCATGGCTCACATACTTATATAGAGGCCTACTTATTCTCAATGATAACGGTTGCTTATTTGTGTATTAAAACAGTTTATTTTAATTTATATTGGATGGTCTACGTGTTGCTGGGTTTGTTACGTTGTTATTTTTCTTCTCTGTTTGTTACAAACAGAAGACAATGGTTTATCGTTGTTGTCACAGAACATGGTATGAATCAGACACATTTCAGTTAGCCTTCGATTTAAAAAATGAATAAAATCTTTTATAAATATGTCAGCGTCTCCTCCTGGTTATTTATTTGTTCATTTATTTGTTCTCAGTGTTTCAGGAACAATGAACCTTTTATTCAAACGCTTCCAGTTTTTCCTGGAATTAGAAACTTTGAGAATGATCACAGTTGTTTTAGTTTGGAAGTCGACCGCTGTGTTTGTCATGATTATGTATCCGGCTAGAAATGTGTTTTTGTTTCAGTCAGCAGCACAGTCAGCAACATCTGGCAAATTTTAACATTTTTTTAAAGAAGCTAATGAAAAATTCCAAGAAATTAAAAAAAAAACAACTTATTCCCAACATTCACAGGGGGATGCAGGATGTCTCTTTAAAGGAAGGAGGGGAAGGTGCACCTGTGAACCCACAGAAGGGCAAAAACTATCAAAAGTGTGATCGTGGAGAAGAGAGGAGACATTTTATTTAAACTTTATGCAGTCTGGAAAACAAAGTGGTAAAAGAAAAGTAGTGAAAAAGCAGCTGAATTTCCTGGACTTCCCTGGAAAACCACGTGTTTCTGAATGAATGCTGCACAGAACAGTAAGAACCACTGAACTACGTTTATCAAGATTTTTACAATAGTAACAAACATTAATCAAAGTTTATTCTTGATCTTACAAACAGCAGTCTGAGTAGTTTCCTAATTTTTTATCTCAGGATCCACTAGCAAGTTTTTTCCAGGGCTTTCAGCCACATCTCAATGGTCTTCCTCAGTGGATGGAGTTTGCTCAGTTGTCATGGAGACTGCTGAATTTATGTAGATTTGTTTTTACCAGTGAGATTAAATTTTAAAACATTGTACACTTTTGTAGTGAAGGGAACAAACTACCGGTCTCATTTTTTACTTATTTACACATTACCTATAACATTCTCTAAAATCTTTAAAATATTTGTGTTTTTTATCTTCTATTTATTCAGACACTTTGTCCTCTCAGCAGCTGAAACTGATGAACAAACTCATGACCGCTGTAACATCAGCCAGCGTTCAGCAGGTGGCGCAATTTACTTCTATCTGAAGTCAGTCAGGAGCTGCAGGGAGACACTGACAGTTAAAAACACTTGAGCTGAGTGTGATGAGTGTGATGTCAGGCCAGACGTTAATTAACTCTCCTCGTTTTTATCAGTTACAGCCATTTTTCACAGCCGACATTTTTACTTTGCATGGTAGAAAAAGCTATGATATTACTAATAACATTAATAATGAGTGTTTAAAGGGCAGCTCACATAATGAAATCTCATGAATGAACTGAAGGAACCTTCTTCACCAGATCATAGCAGTAATCATATGAGGAGACATGTTAGTGTCACATCCACTAATTCCATATAAATCATTTCTTTTCCTCATTAGGCCTTTTTTTTTAAACAGCAGACATTTTTACACATCATAGCAAGAAGAGCGCAGACGTAACTAATAACATTAATGATGACTGTGTTCCACTCAGAGGACTTATAGCTGTTAAAGCTTTCAGATGGAAAGAGAAGACGGAAGAACAAAATGAAAGAGGGATGAAACTATGTAGAGAATCCTTGATATCAGCTGCAAGCCACTATTTGACCTCATCTGGCCTCCCACACTGAGGACTGACTGTCTCTAATTGAACACGTGCTCACATATCAGCAGATGTTTAGATATAGATATGTACAATATGTTTTTACCTCAATCTAGTACCTTAAACTTGGAGGTTATTTCACTGACTGTCTAAAGGAAATTTTGATTAACAATGTTTCTTAGAAAAACATGTAAAAATGTATTAAAAAAGAGAAGAAGAAGAATTTGAGACTTGATTTGAACTTGTGTTAAATGACCTGAAGTTTAGATCTTTCCTGAACAACTTGAGTCTTAATCAGAGACTCGAGCTGACAGACTCGAGACACGACTTGGATTGGACCCAGAATAACTCGAGGCTGGACTTGGACTCGTCGGCGATGACATAATCTCAGCTCTGCCCAGTGTGTCAGCTGGCAGCTGCCTGATCTCTAAATGATAGTTTTCCAGCCAGATGGATCTCAGCCCGTTACTGGTAAGATTCCAGTGACTCAACAGCTTTAAACTTTACACATTGTTCTCCTCTTGCCAGGTTTCTACGTCAGATGTCACCTCACGGTAAGGTACCGTGCAGGGTTATTAAACCGCTCGGGCTACTATCTATCTTGTCTCTTTCTAGTATCAGGCTGTTGGCAGCGGGTCTGCTGGAAAAACACCATCCAGTTGTTTTATGGCTCACTTGGCAAAAGACATGAAAAGATTGCATTAGTTAACGACATGTTATAAAATGGATGATGAATGAAGAGATGGCAAAATATAGGTTGATCATTGAAACTGATTCCAAAGATCGTTCAGGGATCGTTCAGTAATTTTACCAACCTGTTAATTTTCTTTCTTGGCTTCAACATTCTCCAGTAAACCAACGATACAACTGGTTTTAAATACTTTTGGCTGATGACTGCAGGTCATCTAGATACTTATCATTACTGCTGAACATTATCCAAAGCAGATTTAAGATTTACAGTATTTTAATGAATTCACTACTCCATAGAAATACACTTTGATAGTTTTTAAACTTGATTGAAATGTGACATATATCACAATATGTCACTTTTATTTCTAAGCAATCATTGTGCAGAACACATGCAGGTACTGAGTCCAAAAAACTGTAGATACGTTCTGCTTCCCAAGAACCTCAACACTGTAAAATGCTTCATTTTAAAAATATATTCAGGTACAGGTGTGATGCCTCCTTTAGGCTTTTTAGGAGGGAAACTCTCTTTGGTGGTGCGTTCATAGACACATTGCATGTACGACTATTACATATTAACTGTGTTTTCAGAAAAGAATTTTGTTTCTTGATGTCTGAAAGTGTCCTCAAACGCACCGACCCCTGTCTGCAAGAAATTACATATATATACAACTAAACTGTTGTCCCTGTTTCATCAAGGCTGCCTGGATTATGTTCACAGGCAACGTTTTTCCAACGAAAGAGGCACCGCATTTAAACATCAGACTGAAGTCGGAGGGAGGACGTCGAGGTGGACGGCGAGTTCGCAAGACGTAGAGACCGGGGTTCACATCCTGAGTCCTGTGTGTGGTTAGATTCAGGCAACAAAAGCATTTTGGTTAAGGTTAACTGTAAGGAGAGGGTTGTTTTTTGTAATGTTGTAATGCTTTAAACCTTAGTATAACACAAAGAGAAACTTAACTTTGACAAAAAAGGAAAAAAAGAGCTGAAAACTAACGACTGCCTGGAAGGAATGACATCAATACAAATGTTATGCTTCGAAAAAAAGTCAGTATTAATGTGAGATTTGGAGCTAATCAGTTAAAGCAGACAATCTGAGTTCGGTGTATTGGTTCAGAAGCAAAGGAGGAAGGAAGAAAGACAAATGACAAGGATAGAAAGGAAAGAAGGGAGGGATGCAGGTAAGCAGCGACAAGGAGGTAAAAGTGAAGGAGAGAAGGAATGAAAGATGTTCAGGATTGTGGAGAGTCCTCTCAGTTTAAACCTCTAAACTGCATGTTATAGTGATGTCTGGAGCCTTCACGAAGCAGCAGGATATTTCACTACATCACCCGGAGTTCCCTTTCAGCATCGACCAATCATGACCCAGGGCCGGTCAGCATCACCGCTGACGTCCAATAATGGGTGAGTGTCCGACTGGACCTTCCATGATGTCACAGTGTCATCTCTTGCAGTCATGTATCTCACTGCGCAGAAACACACACACACACACAGCTGATAAGGCCTCACCTTGGCTGTCACTGTCCGTCCACCTTTCATTGCACAACTTCCCTTTGTGCTGACTGTCGCTGTTCCTCTTAATCTCCCGGCTCGGCTCACGCTGCAGCTGAAAGTTTCTCCACAAGTTTTTAATTTTTTTCCATGTGACATATTTTTGATTAGGCCCTCTTAACTAGAGCTCATCATGCTATAAGGTGCTGGACCTCCTCCCTGTAGGTTATCTGGTCATTTTTGCTGATGAGGCCTGTCAACATGCTGTCACATGCAAACTTGATAACTGCTAAATGTTGTCAAGGTGAGCAGTCATTGGTGAAGAGAGAGCAGAGACCCTGTGGGACTCCAGAGTTCAGGATCAGGGTGGTAAAGACATCAGAGACTGCTGATCAGAAAGAAGGGACATATGTCAAAATGTCTGAGATCAGGGTGAGGACACATGTCAGGAAACAGTTTACTCATCTGATACATGTTGTGAAAAAGATATGTCGCAATAATGAAGAAGAAGAGATAACTGAAGTGGATCATCTCATTGATTTACTGAACCAAAACATCAGAGCGACACGTTCATCCATGGAGGCAACATGACTAACATATGAAGAAAAAATCAAAAATTAGCAGCAATTTAAAACTAAACATGGAGATCTGCAGCTGACTGGAACAAAAACTATGATTTCTCTCCGTCACCAGCTGCACAAACATCACTCCGGACGTTTTATGATTCAGTCGGCCGAGCAGATTAAAAGATTGAACATCAATAAAGTTGAAATCTGATGTTTGAATGAGGCCGTTAGAGAATGCAGATCTTTGACCTGAACAGTTAGCTGACTCCGAAGGTTGTTAAGTTAATTAGGAAGGAAGCAAGGATGTAGGGAAGGAAAATGATAGAAAAGGAAGGGAAAAGAAACAGAGGGGAGGATTTGGTTATATTTATGGTGAAGGAAGAAGGGCAGAATTAATGAATGAAGGGGGAGAAGAGAGGAAAGAAAGAAGGCAAGGGGAAGAAATCGACAGATGAACAGCAAGAGGAAAGAAAATAAAGGAAAAACGAGCAGAAAGGACAGCAAGAATGTAGCGAGGAAGGAAAAGAACAAAAAAACATTTTAAACATTTAAATTTTTAACATTTCAAAAGTATTTTCTCCATGAAGATACAATAAAACTTTGACCTGTCCTCACTTCTTTAATTGACGGTCATCAGAACAGAACAGCATACTAACACCTGCACATGCACTGATAACAGCTGAGGTATTTTATCAATACAACTGATAAAATGTACCGAGTCAGCATCGTTACAGAGATATCAGCTCTTGTTTTCTTCTTTAAGAAGAAGCCGTCATGCTGCCGTTCATTCATGTTCACACAAACAACTTCCACACAGACCCAGATAACCTGTCACAGTAAACATGAGGAAACTTTTTGTATTAACCTCATTTTATTGTGCTGAGATGTGTGTGTTTTTTTATCACATAACCCCCAAAAAATGACATTTAAAGAAAGGAATGGGTGGTTTTGAGGTAAATGTATTCAAAAACAGAATGTTACATGATTTCACACAGTTTTCTCGATTTTTTAACATTTCTAAATAGCTTATATAGTTATTTTCCAGCTAGAATGTTGCTTGAAACTAACACATTTAAACTAAGCTGTTATCTTTATTACCTCTTCTTGAGGTACTAATACTGCTACTGTGCTTATATGGTGCAATCCAAGATTACTTTATGTTTAATATTAAGTATACCCGTGACCGTGAATTATTCCAGCCGAGGATTACAGTGCACAATGCACAGAGAGGAGGAATAACGAGTTCACATACATATTATAACAACAGCTTTTCCTTGTGAGACACAAAAGTCATATTCTTGCACGGCCACATGAACCCTGTCAGATAAATGTAATCATTTTAGGTGTTAGAACAAAAGATCAATGCTGTTGTTTTTCTCTTGGGGACAGTTTTCATTGGTCACATGGCACAAATGTTTAATTTCTATTTGTAGCCTTAAAGGATAAGTCTTGCAATATTCTATATTTTTCCTATTGTCAACAAATCTCATGTGCAGAACCAAACCAACAATGAAATTATCCTACTTACAAGTGTCGTGCATGTATCTAAAGTCTGATGTATCTTATTCCTCTGTGCCGTAGACCTCCGTTGTTGTCCAAAAACTATTAAAAACACATCAATGAGCCACAGCAGTGCACTGGGTGACATGTTCCTTCACCCCTGTAGAGTGTGATTACCAGAAACGGCTCCAAAGAGTAAAAACAGTGATAGGATTGTAACTCTCAGGAGAGAGGTTCCTTGTACAGCAGAGGCCACTATGCAGGAACATGGTTCTGTTCTCAGAGCTTTGTACTACATACATTTCTCAAAGAACTTCAGCACAAAGTCAAGAGGTTGTGATATGTAACACAACAAGCTAACGAAGCTCTGACAATAGAATCACATTCCTGAGTTACTATCTTATGGCTGAGATGTTTCAAAAGAAGCTGCGGTTACCATTCTCCTCAGGGACGCAGGAACACGTCACCCAGTGCAGCGGTGTGTCTCACTGACATCTTTTTAATAGTTTTTGGGCAACAACGGAGGTCTACGGCACAGAGGAATATGATATATCAGGCTTTGGAGACACACACAATATTTGTTAGTAGATCAGTTCATTGTTGGTTTGGCTCCGAACATGAGATTTGTTGACAATATGAAAAATATAAAAATTCACCAGCCAAATCCTTCAATCAAAACACAAGAAAAGTCGGTTTACATTATTACATTACATTATACATCATGAAAACCAGGAAGAAACAAGAAGGAACTTGTCAGATGAGCTACAATATTGAAATGTATTTATGGATAAACAAATAACCTGCACAGTTTGTTTAAGTTACATAACAAATCTGTATGAAAACAGACAGTTTGAGACACGCAGTAGAATCACGGCTCTGCATACTTGCAAGGTAATTATTTCCTGAGATAACGCTGCTGAAAAACAAGAACACTCAGATGCTCCGGTGGCTGCCAGAACACAAGGAGTTAATAATTGTTTCACAGAAGAAGAATTTCCAGCAACACGAACAGACAAACAATCCCGTCATTGCCAAGAGAAAGTCAAATATGATGTTTTTTCTTGGTACTGTTGAAGTCATATCGAGAGATTAACAGAGCTGCAGCGTGCACACTGTGCACTATTGTACAAGGTCAACAGAACCAGACATGCAGGGAACAGAGCATGCTATCAACAGATACATACCACTCTCCTCTTTATTATAACTTCACTACCCATTATTAGTCATCAGTGAGATCCCTTTTATTATCTTCTTTATGGAGATTATAGCATGTGTGGCGTAGAAATGTATGTATGTAATGTATGTGAATGAGTAAACATACATTATGATCCTAAATATCACATAAACTGCCAAAATCTGCTTCTTATCTAGTCATTTTGATATGTATGAAAGTCTTTATTTAAATTCAAAGTCTTTCAACAAGTAAAAAGAAAATCTGCCAGAGCAGTAAAAAATATTTTAACCTGTTTTCAATAATTTCTCATGTCAGGTTTTATTTTTCTTAATTCTAGCACAGTGACCTTCCTTATTCTTTCTTGCTTTAAGATATACAATAGATACTGATTTCTGGAAACAGGTTGAAACATTCTCATTCATGTTTTAAGAAAATATGATAAGAACTCAATTTCAGGCCAAAATTACTTGATAAGATGGAGATTTTTTGCAGTGTGTTATGTTATGAAGTAGTATTTTATGAATACTTTCCAGCATTCACACCAATAACAATAAATAGAGGAAGTGTAGTATATACTATTAGACTTGGTTTGATCGTTAATACATCACACTGTAATTAGAGGTGTCATCTGAGCTGAGCCGGGCTGCTGATGTCATCATGAACGCTTTCCCCCCAATTACTCACAATCAAACTTTGTCCCATAATTCTCTGCACCTTGTCATCGTCATAGAAATGACGCGATCAGTTCACACTCTCTGAATATGTTACAGGCAACAAGGAAGCAACTGCCCCCGCTGACAAATTCAAATTCCAGTTCACAACATTCAGACACACTTTGTCTCCTGAATTGAAAAATTGCAACAAAGTGACAATAAAAAATCAAACAACTTCAAACTATTTAAGATCCTTGATTGTTTGAATTGCTGGACTTTTGGCCGCAGGACTAAAAAGCAAAGACTTAACAATAAACTCTAATTCTACTCTAATGAGCAAAATGAGTTTTTGAGTTGTGTTCACTGTCTGCGGGATTTATGCAACCCTTCAAAGAGTGATTAAGGATCTTTTTTTGTGGAATTATGGCCTCCACATGTTTGTTTAGCCCTCTCAAAAATGTAAACTGCGTTGAAATAATTCAGGTTTGTTGAAAAAGTCTAGGGGACTGTGTACATGAAAACACTTGAAGATAGCCTCCGTCGCAAATGAGGCCCAAACTGCATGGCCTCAAGAAACCAGCCAATCACAAATAATAATAATAATAATAATAATAATAATAATAATAATAATAATACAAAGACAATGATTCAAACATGAAAGCTACATGGTTTCAATGGTAGCAGCGTCCATAGCAACCACCTTAGCAACAATAGAAAGACCTGAAAGAATCTTCGTTATAACGACAAACTAAACATCACATATATTCACTGAACAGAGATTATAAAAATAAAATGCACATTTCTCGTTAGAAATGTTATCAAAATATAATGCTGAAACCATCTTAAAATATTGCATTTTGCACCGAGAATAAAAACCAATGATTTTGCAGATTATGAAATTTTAAAGGTCAAATTGAGCCTCTGGTGCTCTGTGCTGTTTGTGTTTTGCAGCGTCCTTAGAAGCCCTCACTAAGAACCATTTACAACATCAAGAGTGAACAAGATATACAGTTTAAACACACAGGATTCAGATCACAGATAGTGCCAAAAACAAGTTAGTGATGATTAACTTAAGTCACCGCCATTATCTTCATGTCTTACATAACAGCTGCAGTGAACCATGGGAGAAAAACAACATGTGACCTCATACAGCCATGGTGGCGCTAATAGCAGGCTACGGAATCAACCACTGAGGTTTTGTGATAAATGTAGTCTAATACTGTTGTTTTTTTAACATTTGCGGTGTTTTTTGTGTGTAGGAATTTACATTATATGTGTTAAAAGTCTGCTTAACTTATATCATTAGTTACTTTAAATGGAATAAGACAATAATTTGGATATATTTTATACAGTGCTGTATAACTAATGTACACCTGTATCAAAATCAGCAACATTTCTATTATTAAGTAAATAACTTTAAGAAGATAAGAACTGTGTATAATCTACATGGCACTCATGAAACCTAATTATCACTCCCTCTGTGCAGGAAACACATTAAATGTTGTACGTTAAATTGACATAAAGTCATAATTTGACATAAGAATAACACTCTGTAGACAGTGCAGTGGCGCCAAGCACACAGTGTGCGCTCCAGCTGTGTCGGCAGGAAAATGGATATTGATGACCTGTTACTGCTGTGTGTTGTGCAGAAAAAGAAATAGAAAACCAGAAGGTTATAGGTTCACAAAATTCTTCAAAGACGAGAGGCGTTAGGAGAATCCAACACTTGTTACAAGAGTTGCCGTCTTTTAAAGACAAATTTTATTCATACTTTCGTATGAGTCCACATCAATTTGATGGTATCCTGGCAATCGTCAAAGAGGACATCAGCAAGGACCAAATGGGCTTCAGAGACCCCATTTGCACCAAAGACCATTTGGCAGTATGTCACACATAAAAAAAATTTTTTTTATGTGTAATTTGCAACCTAATGTTGCATTATGCAAGTGTTTAATAGGTTGTATACCACAATAGCCAAGACTGAGTGATTAGAGTAGACCATCTAAAAAGTGTTTCCTATTAATCAATTTCCCATCAATTAGCTTACATAAGAGAAGTAAGCTACACAGGCCATAGCCTATAAGTTCTTACAGGGGGCAATGTAACTTTTACACATTGTAAACTGAAACTATTTGTAGTAGTAGTAGTAGTAGTAGCAGTAGCAGTAGCAGCCTAGTGCAAGTGTTCACACCTCAGTCACTCAAGGGTCAATCAATGTCAAATGAACACAGAAAAGTGGATTTCGACACTCACCATCTCAAACTGTTGTGAAATTGATTCTATAGTTAGAAACCAATATTATAATCCTGCAACATTATTCTGTAGAAGAATGTCCCACATTTTGTTTAATATCAATTGCCATCATTTTTTGTTTTTTACATACTTAACCACAGGGGACTCATTCAAAACGATATACCTGAACTATAGAATTGGAAAGACCACAGTAACAGAAAGAATACCTGATGTGTGTTGCACCATATGGGTAAAGTTGCAGCCTCTGTGCATGCCAGGTCTGACGGAGAATGATTGGCTGGAAGTCGCAGTTGGATTGCAGCAAAGTTGGCTGTTCCCCAACTGCATTGATGTCTTGGATGGGAAACATGTGGTCATCCATGCACCATGAAACTCTGGATCCACCTTTTATAACTACAAAGGTGGTTTCTCCATTGTTGATGGCCTTGGTTGACCACAGGTGCTGCTTCACCATCATTGATGTTGGTGGTCATGGTTCCAGCAACGCCTTAGGCAAAGCCATTGGAAATGAAACCCCCAGCCAAGACCACTTCCTGGCTCCTCACAGCCAGTCCCCCATGTCATTGTGGGGGATGAGGCCTTTCTCCTCTCATGCAATGTAATGCACCCCTTCCCTGGACCTGGACAAGGCTAAGAGGGTGTACAACTATAGGCTATCAAGGGCCAGGAGGATGGTGGAGAACTCGTCTGGGATCCTTGCCTCCATGTGGGAGGTTTACCAAAGGAGGATCTGGTTGCAGCCTCAGAACGTGGACAAAGTGATAAAGGCCACTTGTGTCCAAACCAGGATGTCTGGTCACTGTAATTAAACCTAAATTAAACACTACTTTAAATAATCTCTTGAATAAATGTTATATGGACACTTGATTAATCTCAGAAACATGGTCAGTGGTGAGTGAAATGCTCATAATCGATTCATTTTTTGTTGAAAAGCAACAATAAGGAATGTAGCAGTAACCTAGCGCAGGATAATATCTGGTTAAATACTTTACCCTCTAAGTTATTCAGATGTACTTTTCATTTGTCCTGGTGCTTAAGCTAACGTTTAGTTTGCTAGCTAAAGTCAACAGACCACTTTTTTTTTACTGCATTTATTGTTATTTTTGTCACTTAGGTGCAGCAGAACAAGCTGAAATTACAACAATGATGTATTATCATCTTATAAAATAGTTTTGGCTAACGTGTTAGCAAACTGTCGCTTATTCACAAATCCACCAGTCAAAGAGCATAATTAGCATTTAGTTGGAGTAATGTTTCTGGCCAACTGACAAATGTAAGTCCAGTATTTATGCTCTTTAGCTCTGGTTTGTTCTCCATCAACTCCTGGAAAAATATCTTTGTCTTTTTTGCTGCTAAATGCTCCATTATGTTCACTAGCTGGTCACTAACTTTGTCTGTTTGCTGTTTTAATGGATGATATTTCATTAGTATTTTTTTGAAAGATGATGAGGCTCAAGCTTAAATGCCTTTATTCCCCAAATCTGTTACCTGAACTAAAGGAGGAAAGGTACGGAGAGCATTATTATGCGTTATTTTTTTCTCCATGGTCCTCCTGGGCTCACTAGAAAGGAGCTAAATATACACTATTGAATTTTTAAACATGAAGCACGAAGAGATATTTGCTACTGTACTCCTATTACTGTATTCTGTACTATACCACTAGCAAAGCAAAAGGAAATGAGACTAAAACTGCTTCATACTGCCATCATATTGAGTTACAGCAAGAAAGAAAGAAGTGTTATCCTTTCTGAAGCTGCCTGCTTTCTTTACCTACCATTTCTCTGACACATATAGTCATTTCAGAAACTGTTTGTTGTTTGTTGTGCCGACAACAAGGTTCTCACCTTTGCTCTTCCTCATACATAGAACTGTTTGTCCTCTAGTCCTGTAAGTATATCAAACAGGAGACATAGTGGCAATCTTTGTTTCTATTAGTAACATTTACCTTGAATACATTCGATTACTTTTTATTTGAAATGTTTTTACAGCAGATAATAACTGATCTGGATGTGTTGGTATTATTTCCACTGCTGGAGAATGCATCTTTATATGGAAGTTTTTAATTTTATGTATAATATCAGGAATGACATGCTTTTTTAATGAAATAATAACAACAAAACCAGATCTTTGAAAAATGAAACAGATTCAGTAATAAGTTTAAATATCTTTATTGTTGTCTCCCCTCTTTAGGGGCTCAAAATTACAATACAACAAAACAGAGTCAAGACAAACTTACACAGTATAAAAATAAATTAAGCCATATAATAACGACAGGAACAGAAAACATACATTTACCCCATGTTCAGGGGCTCAAACAACACAGGAGCTGAGAAAACATGGACTCATGAACTCTTTCATTGCCATACAAATTCGTATGGCAATGAAAGTATTTTGTGCGTTCAGAATAAGTTATCATTAAATAGTAGACTTCGGACCTACAGAAGGACAATACAACGGAAAAACAGTTTAAAACACATTGCTGCTATAACAGCATATGAATGGATGGAGAGGAAACATTTCCTATTCAAATTAGCAGTCTTGAATGGTACAGTGTGGCTCGCATATTGAAGATGAGCACAGTGAGGAATGTTTTTTTTTTCAATTCATAAATTTCATCTCAACACGCCCAGCCGGATTTTAATAGAAGCACTTTCTGAATAATAATCTGAACAGAGGGGATGATTTCTAGCTAGAGAACAAAACCAAGGAGAATCAAACACATATTTCAGTAAAAAAAAAAATCATCATCAGAGGAAAATTGTTCCTCTTTCATGAATTTCTAAGGGTCCATCACAAAGACAAAAATCTTTAAAAAATTAGAGTCACTCAATAAACGAGTCCCTCGGTAAAACAATGATGTGAAATTCTAGAATTACTCACATCCTGTTTTTTCAAAAATTACTAAAATTCCATTCTAGAATTTCTGATGTTTCCTTCTAGAGTTGCAAACATTCTGTTTTAGAATCAAGGACATACTGGTCTAGAATTACCAAAAATGACCAACATTCTGTTCTAGAATCATAGATAATGCTGGTCTAGAATTGCTATCACGCGGTTCTTGTTCTTCCTTATTACATCTGGTTCACTCTCTGCTGCAGGAGCTCCAGCTGCCGGGCCACCTCGTTGGGCAGGTCGTCATTCACCTGCGTGGTGAAGTATTTCCCAACATCCTCCACCTCCTGCTGCCAGAACTCCTGATCCAGGGAGAACAGCTCGTCCAGGTCCACTTTCTCCTTCAGGCCCTGGAGGTTCAGGGAGTCGGGGCAGGGCAGGTAGCCTACGGCAGAGGGCATGGCGCCGGCCTCGCCGTTCACCCTCCTGAACATCCAGTCCAGAACGCGGATGTTGTCGCCGAAACCAGGCCAGAGGAAGCCGGCGGTGGGACTCTTGCGGAACCAGTTGACATGGAAGATCTTGGGGAGCTTGGCACCGGGGCGGTCGGCCATGCTCAGCCAATGAGAGAGGTACTGGCCGAAGTTGTAGCCGAAGAAGGGGCGCATGGCGAAGGGGTCGTGCATGATTACTTTGCCTGGAAAGGAGAAGGGCGAAGAAAGAGGAGAGAGAGAGTGCTTAAGTATCTTTTTAGTTTCAGATCTCCAGGACATATATCCACTCTCATCTGTTGATGTGAAAATCTCACAAATCCAGTGCTCAACATGGATTAAACTGACATCTAGACTGAAAACTTAACATAAATGGAGATCTTGGTGTCTAACTTCAGTTCAAACATCATAAGCTTCTACATTTATTATATTATTAAGCAAAAGCCATGATCCTCAGTCTGGGAACACTCATCAGAAACATAAGATACTGACCTTTGTGTTCAGCTGCAGCGGTGGCCTCTGACCTCATGGCTGCTCCAACAAACACTCCGTGCTGCCAGCTGAAAGCTTCATACACCAGAGGGACACCTGAAAGGAGGATCAGTCACATGTTAAATTGGTGCCCTCTGATTGTTTTCTCACTCTTACTCTCACACTTCTATTCTCTAAATCTACAGATTTTCCACCGTCTCACCTGCAGGCCTGCGCCCTCCGAAGATGATGGCCTCAATGGGGACTCCCTCAGGAGATTCCCACAGTGGGTCGATGATGGGGCACTGATCGGCCGGAGTGCAGAAACGAGAGTTGGGGTGAGCACAGGGTTCGCCTAAGGATGAAGAAAGACAAGAAGGTAAGCTTTATTTCACATTCTTTTATTACTCTCAAGGTGTGTAATTTTATCCAGTTTTATCATCCTTGTTTTCATATTATTATACATATTTTAAAATAAAAACCTCTGATGATTCTACCATGTGAAAGGTGCTCTGTTTCTCAAGTTTTAATAAACTCTGTCTTTTCTTAAGTTTTAAACTCAGACCCTCGGTTGACAACTTTGCATTAGACTCGAACTAACTATCTGATAATGTAATCTTGTATTTTGAAGACTTCTAATAACTTTAAAAAGTCAACTCTTACCATCTTCTGAGCTCCAGGGCTTGTTCTTCCAGGAAGTGATGGTGACTCCTTCAGGCAGCGTCTCGTCTATTCCCTCCCAGTGCACGCCGCCGTCGCTGGTCTCTGCTACATTGGTGAAGACGGTGTTCTTGATGATGGTCGCCATGGCGTTGGGGTTGGTTTTGGCTGAGGTGCCGGGAGCAACACCGAAAAAGCCGTTCTCAGGGTTGATGGCACGCAGGTTGCCTATTGACCGGGAACAAAGAGGGGGAGGAAAATAGAAATGATAAATAATAGCGAATGGCAGTTGTATTATTAATATTTTTGTAGTTTTAAGGTCCCTGATGGCAAATTGAACTTTACAAAGTCTTGATTTTCTCACCTTGTTTGTCAAACTTCATCCAGGCAATGTCGTCTCCTACACACTCGACCTTCCAGCCCGGCAGCGTGGGGCAGAGCATGGCCAGGTTTGTCTTCCCGCAGGCACTGGGGAAGGCTGCTGCCATGTACTTCTTCTGCCCAGCAGGGTTCGTGATGCCGAGGATCTAAACAGGAGAAAAATTTGAGTCAGTAAGAATGGATATCTTGTTGTGGGAAGTTTTGGATGGATGGGGGGGCATCAATCTGTTAATTAATTGACATAAGTATGTATTTTTTCTTACCAGCATGTGCTCGGCCAGCCAGCCCTCCTCCTTGGCAATACGTGAGGCGATACGCAAGGCGAAGCACTTCTTTCCTAGCAGGGAGTTTCCTCCGTAACCGCTGCCGAATGAGACAATCTGCCTGCGGTCCGGGATGTGGGCCACTAAGGTCTGCTCAGGGTTACAGGGCCAGTTGTTCACCAGGGGCTCTGAAAGAGAGATAATATATTGGTTTACTTAACACAAAAGACAGTTTGTGTTTGGAGGAAGGAGGGCAAATGGCACTAAATTATAATCAAATGCAATAAACATGAGTAGCAGTAGTAGTAGTGACAGTAGCTGGAGTTGTGATGTTGGCTGTAGCCGTAGTAGTCTTAGTTGTAGCAGTAAATGTAATTATTGTAGTAATAATATTATTACTATCAGTACTATACTGCGTTATTAAAGGATGTGGCGGTAGTTGTAGAATTAAGGACTGAAGGAGGTATCAGGAAGTACTAGCAGCAGTGGCTGACTGCTGCTGAGTGAAAATTAAGAATAAAACGAGTTGATGTTGTTGACGTACTTTTAAGCGGCAGAGGACAGCCGACGGAGTGCAGACAGCGGACGAATTCGCCCGTTCCCAGAGCAGACAGCACAGCCTTTCCCATGCGGGTCATCACTCTCATACTGGCCACCACGTAGGGAGAGTCGGTCAGCTCCACTCCAATCTTGGAGAGGGGGGAACCCACTGGACCCATGCTGAAGGGAATCACGTACATGGTACGACCTGAGGACAGAGAGAATCAGAGATATTGAGTTCACATGTTGTCAGAAAAGCATCAGAAAACTGTGGAGTCATTGAAAAAGAGAAAAGTCTTTTGGAGTTACTTTTCTGTATAGCAATTTCAGTTTTTTCTAACTTACAACAATGTTGACTCAACTCCCCTTTTTAAAAATGAATATTAAAATTCATACCTAACAGGGTTTCTTTTCTCTAACAGTGATTTTCACCAAGCAGGTATTTTAATCCTGCGTTGTTCACAACCATTTTTACTAGCCTACAGTCTTCTTCTTCCCTGTCTTTTCTGGTGCATTGCTATGTTTCTTAGTGCATTAGGCACCTGTAGATCAGTAGAATAGTGTGAAACCAGAGACAGGGCTGTGTATCTCATCACCTGTGTGCACATGTGAGTACACGAGACAAACAAAACGGGGGCACACTCATAAAAAGCTGCTCAGTAGCACTAATAGAGGTTATAAACTCCACAGTGCACCTTTAAAAGAGCTAGTTTTTGCTTTTGCTATAGCTGAATTTCTAACTAGTACAATTCCTTCTATGTTACATAACTAAAATATCAGTAGTAGCAGTACTTGTGTTTGAGGTGGATGTAGTTAACAGTAAAAAAAATAAAAAAGGTCTATATCATAGTACTATATTGTAATTGATTATTGCTCGACTGATTGGAGGCAATCACTCCAAGCTCTTATATAGAATATTTTGTTTTCCAGTCATGACATGAAAAAATTTCCAGTTTTTTGTTTGTGTGTTTGTCCTGTCTAGTTCATCTTGTCTGAATGAGTCTTCACTGGTACCTTTCATGCAGCCGGGGAACCGTTGAGCCATGGCTTTGTCAAACTCTTCCGGGGACATCCAGCGGCCCAGCTGGCTGACTCCGCCCTCCAGTGGTGTGGGGATCGTGTCCCTCTGTTCCCGGGTCACGATCACCGTCTTACTCTCCACACGAGCCACATCCCGCGGGTCGGTCCTGGCCAACCAGCTGCAGGAGGAGGAAGGAAGATAAGAGACAAAAGGAGACATTAGACATTAGGGCTAGTTTTTAATTCAAATTTGTCAGATTTTTACATTTTATTACTACGACTTATTACTTAATACTTACTATTAAAAAACAACCCAAATTTTATCTAGCAACAGTGCCAGGGAGGCACAGGTGGTGGCTTCTAGTATTATTCTGCTTTTCTTTTTGCAATTAAATGTGCTACAGAATGAACAAACTAAATGTATTATTTTGTTTTGCCTTAAGCCACATTTTACTTGTCCACCTGAGGTAATAAGTACTGTTTGACCGTATGTTGATGCTGGTAAACAGGTGTGGTCTGAATGAACAAAGTGGACTTACTGGTTTGTTAGACTGTCAACCTTTGGGGTTATGTTATTCATGAAAACAGCTGCTGACGACTGACTTATGCAATTTGTCTTTAACAACAACATGACTGGGCAATCTGCTAATTGCATTGATTTACCACTGCCTTGGTAAAGACTGCTGGTTATAAACTCAGCCCCAGCTATGACAGCAGCCACAAGACACATCCAGCAGAAAAAACATCTTCTTAACCAACAGGGAATCATCAGTAAACATTTCTCTCATTTCATCCAGGTTATACTATTTTCTTTGTGACCCTCATCTAAATGACTAAAAAGACCCTTAAAATTAAAAAAATGTCACTTTGCCACTCTGGAAACCATATAAAAAACCTCTAATGCATCAGACCTACCAGTTCTCATATTTGGTAAGCTTCTTGATCATCCCCTGCTCCTCCAGCTGGGTCAGGATGGTGCGGTTCTCTTCGTCAGAGCCGTCGCAGATGTGCAAGGACTCAGGCTGGCACAGAACCACATTGGTCTCCACAAACTCCCTGATGGCTGGGCTGAGAGCGCTCAAGTCGCCCTGCAGAACCCTGGGACCATTCTGGTTCTGGGATTGGAGCTGAGGAGGCATCTTGGTGGAGTTGAGTCGAGTCGAGCGACGGAGAAAGAAAGGACGAGAGGAAGTCTAAGGATGGACTAGCCTGGAGAAAAGATTTAGTTGAGGACAGAAAAGACAGAAGTGGACGAATGATAAAAATGAGGAGAGTGAAGGAAAGAATACAAGACGGTAAGAAGAGAGTAGAGCAGCAATAAAGGTGAGGAGAAAGAAGGAAGGAGGAAAAGAAAGGAGAAAAGAGGGGTAAAAGTGAAAGGAAATAGGGTAATAAAGGGGAATGATGATAGAAAATGAGAGGCAAAGAAAGAAGAAAGGACAGAAAGAAGTGGCAACAATAAAAAAGAAGAGGAGAAAAGGGAAATAGGAGAATAGGGAAAAGGAAAAAATGAGAGCGTAAAAAAGAGTGAAAAGGTAGAAGAAAGGAGAAAAAATCAGTTTAGTGCATGACTAATAAAATGTTATATTTTTTAAAAATGATAATAATTTTAAAACATCATTCTCCAACTTTTCTTGCCTCCAGTCATTTTTAAGGCTGTTAGATTTAATATAATTTATATTATTCTGCATTAACCTCAAGCAGCTGCTGCAACCTCCAGCTCTGATCAGACTCTGGATGATGCAACAGCATCCCTGCGCAGATCCCAAGCCCCCCTCACTCTCAGTATCCCCCCCTCACATTACACACAAGTCTCACAGAAAGGAAAGAGCATCAGGTTACCTTTAGTTGTCTGTTTGGAGCAGAGAGCCTTTAGCTTGGCCTCATCGGCTGAGGTGTCTCTGTTGGCTGTTTTAAGAAGAGATGAGGACTGTTTCTCCCTCTTGGTCAGTTGTATCTTCTGAGGAGAGGCTTTCCTCCTTTTATACCTTGGGATGTCCCACAAGAGGAGGAGGGGCGGAGGTGGGGGGAGTCTCGTCCTCTGGGTTATTTGCATGAACCTGTTGTTCCCATGTGCTGCTGATCTGAAAAACACAGCGTGTTACAAGCTGGCAATGAATCATTAATCAGCAGCAGGACGTAACGTCGTCTTCACGTAACCGGTTCCCTCTGCCCGTGGCTGAGCGCTGATAGCTGACGGACAGACAGCTCTGTCCTCACCACCGCCGTCATTATCTCTCTCTCTTACACACACACTCTTCCAAGTAAAAATGTCTGGGTGAATGTACAGTATGTTTCACCATCTGAAGCAGTTTGAAGTAATTTAATTTGATATCCAACTTGGATAATACATGCTGCTTTTGGTTTTAATGCAACCTGGATAAATTCAGAGCTGTAAGATTAATACAAAAATTTAAAAACACATCACAACATAATGTGTTCACAGCTTCACCTGAGGTTTGTTCTCATGAGGAAAAGAAAAGTACATATGCGTGTTTGTTTTTTTGTACTTTTTCCACTGAATCAGTTTAAATGAACTGACGAATATTCCTGTGATAATTTCTTTAAAAAATTTTTATCTAATTATGTTGCAGCTCAGAAAACAAGAGCCCATATTTAAGCAAAAGAAAAAAAAGAACAATCCTAAAATATTCTGTTTTTAGTGACTGTCTCTCCTCTCGGTGTCTTGCAGCAGATGCAGTTGAACTCTGACCCACATCACTAAATGATGTAAGTTCAGGGTTTGATATCGTCAGGCCGGTTTGTGACGTGGGCAGCGCCTTGGCTGGCCTCCTTATTATTGGCTGACAGACAGGGGCTCGTCCTCGTGTGGTCAAAGGTCAGCCATGGGAATGTTGTGTGCGGGTGTGCGTGTGTGTGTGTGTGTGTGTGTGCGTGTGGCAGTTAAAAGGAATCTCTGAACAAAGGCAGCAACATTTTGCCTTTAAAGGTAAAAAAAACAACTGAGAGTTGTAGTTGAGTTTAAGTTGGAGTCAAATTAAAACAGCAGTAGTAGTGTTAGTAGTTAGTAGTGTGTTAGTAGTAGCACCAGCAGTAATAAAAAGAACTGTAATGGTACCAGCTCTAATGATTTCACTGTGGAATGATTAAAAATGGCAGCAGATAGAAATAAGAGTGTTTTAGAAGTTGTTTTCATGTGGGTTAAATCACACAGTTCTTCATGTGTTAAAGAGCTTTGCTCAATCTTTGATGACACTGATATGTTGTTTATCTACAGGAATAAGTTTTAAAATATCTAGTACAAACCAAAATTAGGGACATATATGCATATAAAACATAATTATAGCCCTGAATCATCTGTTCCAAACAAATATCTAGTAAATCTTACTGTAGTTGCACAGTTGAGAACTTCTGTTCTTCCTATTGAGTTTGCAAGATTATAAAATATTAAGGAAGAGAACAGATGAGTTGTGTTTTTTGGGAAAGGTGCATCCCATTTTGCAGCTGTGGCTGAGAGGTAGACCGAGTTGTCCACTAATCGGAAGATCGGCGGTTTGACCCCCGGTTCCTCCAGTCTGCATGTCAAAGTGTCCTTGGGCAAGACCCTCAATTGCTCCAGAAGACCATCAGTGTGTGTGAATGAACATTAGAAACTCCTCCCAATGAGCAGGTTGGCACCTTGCATGGCAGCCTCTGCCATCAGTGTATGAATATGTGTGTGAAGGGGTGAATGTTGGCATGTATTGTAAATGCTTTGAGTGGTGGGAAGACTAGAAAGGTGCTTTATAAATGCAGCCCATTTATCATTTATTGTACATACTGTGATGATTTGAAGAGTGTAGACTCCTGGTGCACCGAAATTTTAGAATGGTCGTTTAATTTTGATGCATTTAAGTTTGCTAACTATGTCTCAGAAGCCTAGAAAAGAAGCCAATTCAGTCAATTTAATTAGTATTTTGCTGATTTCTCCAGTATTATGATTATACAGTTCGTGTTTTGTCAGTGGTTTATGAATTTTGTTGTGGACACAGAATTTTAAAACTTTTTATTTTATTTTTGAGACTCTGCAGTCTTGTTTAAAAATATACATGTGCTACATTCTGAATCTGGCTTATATTAATTTGTGGTGTCTTGGAAGCCCATGCAGGCTGGGTGTATGCATAACACAATATAAAAACTTCATTTATACTGTTAGTAGCAGCAGCAGCAGAAGGCTAATAGTTGTTGTAGTACAAGTAGTTGTAATTGCAGATGCAGCAGTAGTAACAGTATTAATCCTGTAGTTCCCTCATTGCTGTATTTTCTAAACCATTTCCTAACTAAAAATGGTATTTGTGATTTTATGGCAACTTTTTGGTAATTTGGTAATCTGGTATTTGGTTGCTCTGATGCGGCAGCAGCCAGTATATAATAACTTCACAGGGATCTGCTTTAATACTGCACAAGTCGAAGGAACAGACACGAAAGAAAACTGCATGATAATTGCAAGTTACATAACATTCTCTGCTCAAGTGTTTTATGAACAGTATTCTCAATTGTTCAGTAACCTGCCAGCAGTCATAAAACACAGACACCCAGAGGATCTTTAACCTGGCTGCTTAACTTTAAAGTCACCCGTGTTTGCCTCCATTTCTACCATCAGAATGAAAAACATGCCAGAGAGGGAGAGGGACCTCGCACTCTGGCCCGTCGGGATCAGATCATTTTGCTTTTTAAAAATGAGGGATATTTCTTACAAGTGTGGTGTGCTTTTATTTTAAAAGTTTGATTGAAATGTGTACTGTCAAGTGTGTGGAGACAATAAGTAACTGCAGCTGGACACAGAAAAATACTTATATATTTGAATGGAGAGTGTGTGCGAACCCACACCTTTTTGAACATTTACTGCTTCATCATACTTTTAGATACAGACTTCATTTGAACTTTAAATGAGTCACGAGACTTTGACCTACAAATCTTGAATTTACATGTTTTTTCTATCTTTTACTGTTTTTGAGATATTAGAGTCTGACTTTTAAAGTCTTTTCTTGCTCCTCCTGTGATTTTATAATGAGTGTGTATTGCAGAATGTTTCACAGCACTGAGGGAGTGACATCACCAGGAGCAGTCGGAGAGGAGGATTTTAGAGTACGCCTCTTGTGAAATCTCCTCATAAATCCCATGACTTTGGCCAAATCTTACATTAAAAATCATACTTTAGTAGGAACTTTTGTGGCGAATCCATTGATACAGGTTTGAAAGTGGTCAGACTCATAGTTTAGACGTCAGAAGCCTCTGTTTGACACAACGTTCATGCCCATAGATTGCCTTCCCATTGTTTTACATTGTAAGGTGTGATGTGGCACTGCAACTTTCGGGGCTTATAAAATCCAAACTGTTCGAGTTATTACAAAGTTTTTAACAACCTTTTTTCAGCATAGTGTCATAAGTCATCTATTTAAGTTTGAAGCCGATACCATTGACGCCCTGGGAGGAGATAGCGTTTGTTCAGGGGCCAAAATTGGGGCAAAGTATTATTTTGAAAGGCTAATTGCAGACTTCCTGTTGGATTTAGGTCAGGGGTGTCAGTGTATGATTTGTAGGTCTTGATGAGTAATGAATAATTTAGTTTTGGTTTGTAAAACAGTAGTCCTCTGCCTTTTGGGCTCTGTCCCTAATAAATATTTTGATACATGTCAGCCTCTCTGTACTCTTACAATCTGTTGAGGACATTATCATCCACCCAAATTAGAAGAACATCAGTCTGTCATATTTGATATAAGGTAGGAAACACCCAGCTATCAGACAGTGTCAACACAGATGTCAGATAGTGTTCAGAGGAAAGGCTTGAAAACCTGTAAAGAGTTGGGTGTGTTTTATTAAGCAAGACGTACAGTAATTGTGCTGTTACACTGAGAATTACGGACTCTTCTTAACTCGTGTTTGTTCTTGGTTCAATCAGTGAGAAGGACAAACTCTTCTAACCATTTCCTCTCCTGTCATTATGAATGCAGATTATACATTCTGCACTCAGTTGCCAATTTATTAGGTACAACTAGCTAAAACTAATTCAGTCTAACACAAAAACTCTGCAATATATTAAAAAAATATCTTATTAATGGAGCAACATTTTAAAAGGTAACTGCCAGTCCCTTTTACTCATTAGAAGTAAATGAGACATTAAGACCACGATTACCAACCCTGTCTCCTAGAAATTTGGATCATGTTCACAGGCAAAGTTTTTTTGAACAAATGGAGTGCTACATTAATATATCGCTCTGTAGTTAGAGGAAGGAGGTTGAGGTGGATGGGGGACATACAAGATTCAGGACTTTAGGTTATATTTAGGCAACAAAAGCACTTTGGTCAAGGTTAGTGAAAGACTGTGGTGTTACTTAAATGTTAATAAACATGTCCTCCAAGTCACTGCAGATGTGCATAACCAAGTGCTGCCTGTGCCTAAACATAGCCATAAAAAGTTTAATGTTGCTTCTAGTGGATATTATACTGCAAGATTGGGTATTTTCATGGTAAAAACAACTACGTTGTCTCTGAACATTTCACTCATATGTTCAGTATCAACATTTTTGCAACTTGCCACATATATTAATTAACATTTTACCGTTATGTTGAGAGAAACTGTAATTCAGTCAGCATTACGTCTCTAGCTAAATGTTTTTGCCGTTGCAATTTAGATGTATATGAGCAATTTCCAGGAGATCGGATGCAATGACTGAATAAGCAGTCTGACTTTGTACTTGATGAGAGAAGCTGAAACTTTTTGAATAGTTTCTATTGGAGCCAGTTTCGGGAGCCACATCGCAAACTGGCTTCCACACTCACAATACCTCTGGAGTAAGGCTGGTTTACCAACTGGGTAAAGTGGGGAACTGTGCAGGGGCCCCAGACCCCCAAGTTTAGTCCATATCATTGGGGTCTACATATTTTGATTAATGGCAATGCACCTCTAAAGTACAATATCAACTATGACGGGTCCTCTATCCCCTATCTTATGGTACTGGTCTTTAAAAGGGACACTGTGTCAAAATCTTGTTTTAAGACTTAAACTGTTTTAGTTAACATTGTGCTCCTTTATTGTAAAGTTGTCTTTTATCAAATTAAACACGCAAAACTCAGTCAAAGTAGCGTTAATCCATCAAAGGAGTACTATAAGGCTGCAATCAACAACTATTTTGATCATCAATAGGTCTGACAATTATATTCTTTAAAGGGGATGTAACATGCTTTTTGTGATTTTTTCTTATTTATATACAGTTATAATGTCGGATGTCTACATTAAACATGGTCAAAAGTCCAAAACCTGAGGTGAACTTATGTAAAAATGCTCCCTGCAAGTCAAAATCCAGGGCTTCAGCCTGACCTGAATGCTTCGATGTAAGACATCAGACATTCTAGTGATGACATCAGATCATTTGCACATGCCCTAATACAGCTATCTATCCCATAGATCATCATAGATCAGAGTATCAAAATTGTTGCCAACAAATTTTCTGTTAATCCACTAATCGATTAATCAGCTAATCATTTCAGATCTAGAGTACTACCGTGTATGGTGGGGGCTTCTGGAGCTCGCTAAGGTGTCATCACGTGACCTAAGTTTGGAGTGTAATGTGCAAAATTTAGATGCTAAAAAGACAAAATTTCAGGCAGAATTTGAATATGTAAATGAAAGCATGCTGGTATATTAAAACTTTGAAGGACTTGTATATGTCACAGGATTCAATTGCTAATATTTAAACAAGATATAAGATTTTGATACATGTCAGCCTCTCTGTACTCTTACAGTCTGTTGAGGACATTATCATCCAACCAAAAGAGAAGAACATCAGTCTGTCATATTTGATATAAGGTAGGAAACTCCCAGCTATCAGACAACAGTGTCAACACAGATTAAGATGTCATATAGTAATCAGAGCAAAGGCTTGAAAACCTATAAAGAGTTGGGTGTGTTTTATTAAGCAAGACGTACAGTAATTGTGCTGTTGCACTGAGAATTACGGACTCTTCTTAACTCGTGTTTGTTCTTGGTTCAATCAGTAAGAAGGACAAACTTTTCTACACATTTCCTCTCCTGTCATTATGAATGCAGATTATACATTCTGCACTCAGTTGCCAATTTATTAAGTACAACTAGTTAAAACTAATTCAGTCTAACACAAAAATTCTGCAATAAATTAAAAAAAGATCTTATTAATGGAGCAACATTTTACACATTAGAGGTAAATGAGACATTAAGACCATGATTACCAACCCTGTCTCCTAGAAATTTGGATCATGTTCACAGGCAAAGTTTTTTCGAACAAATGGAGCGCTACATTAATATATATCGCTCTGTAGTTGGAGGAAAGAGGTCAGGGTGGATGGGGGACATGCAAGATTCAGGACTTAAGATTATATTTAGGCAACAGTTTTGGGAGACACATCCCAAACTGGCTTCCACACTCACAATACCTCTCGAGCAAGGCTGGTTTACCAACTGGGTAAGCGGGCAATTGCCAGGGGCCCCAGACTCCCAGGTCTACATATTTTGATTAATCGCAATGCACCACTGAAGTACAACATCAACTATGACGGGTCGTCTATCCTCTATCTTATGGTTCTTGTCTTTAAAAGGGACACTGTGTCAAAATCTTGTTTTAAGACTTTTGTTGTAAAGTCGTGTTTTATCAAATTAAACACACAAAACTCAGTCAAAGTAGCATTAATCCTATAGTACTATAAGGCTGCAACCAACAACTATTTTGATTATCAATAGGTCTGACAATCATATTCTTTAAAGGGGATGTGACATGCTTTTTGTGATTTTTTTGTTATTTATATACAGTTATAATGTCGAATGTCTATGTTAAACATGGTCAGAGGTCCAAAACTTGAGGTGAACGTATGTAAACATGCTCCCTGCAAGTCAAAAGCCAGGGCTACAGCCTGATCTGGATGCTTCGAGCTTGATGACATCAGATCAGTCGCACATGCCCAAAAACAGCTGTTCGTTCCAGTCTTTGTTGCTAAGGATGTTGCACGGGTTGTTCGTGTTGTCCACTCACATATTTTGGATAGGATTCCAGCTTGAACATGTACAGATGTATTTGAGAAGTTCATATTTTGAGTAAAGAATGGGAAAAAGAAATTAAATCCTACTATTGTTTGTTAGTAGCCTCTCCAATCAGAACAGAGTGGGCTCATCAGTAGGGGGGCTTTATAAGATTTTCCCAACGTTGAAAACTAGCGAACATTTACATAACTGTGAATTCTGGGCATTTTTGCTTAAAAATGGAAAAAATGGAAATGGAAACAAAAAGCTTGATTTCCATTTAAATCTAGTGAGGTCCCTACCAGTGTGTGTGTATGTGTGTTTGTGTCAGAGCAGCTCAACCCGTTTATGAGCTTTTGAGCACAAAAACGCTGATAGAGCAACGCTGACTGAACAGCTTTCATCAATAGCAGCTTGCTCAACAACAACTGATAACGTTATTATGTGAGTGTGTGTGTCTGTGTGTGTGTTTTACTGTCTGAGCAGTGCAGCCGTAAGACGCACTGTGATTGTGCTTTAAACAAAGGGGTGACACACTTGATTTTCATCAACTGGCTAACGTTATAGCCTCATATTGCATATTCAGCACATATTCAGTCTCTTCCATTTACAATCAGTGGTTCCTATATTTGTGAAAAATTGTTCCTTCACCATCAACATGACCTGGTTTAGTATGAGAGCAGGCATCTTGGGACAAAATGTTTCTAAACAATTACGACAGTCTGTGACATAGGTCATGTCTGTACTATATATGTGTAACATGACCTTATATATTGGAAACTCCTACTGCATGACAGTGTCAAACATAAGCCAGGGCTGTGTGTTAAACTGGCACAGGGAGATATGCTATCTCTGGTCTTTCCTGTCGATTGTTGTTTTGTAGGTTTGCAACTGATGTGGCTCTTATGTTATTCATTTAAATATTAACATATTCAAGCACCTGTTAACTCCAATCCATAAACATCTTACAAAAGCTGTTAGTATCATATTAAAAGTACTGGCCTTATTTTTTTTAAAAATACGAATAGCTCCACATTTTGCTAAATGTGTTTATTTGCTTTTTTTTCCAAGAGTGAGATGGGGAGATAAAATTAATCTCATGTATGTGTTAAGTTCGGAGCCGGAGTCAGGACATGATTAGCCTACAATAGTGAAATGTAGCAAAATACATTTACATTTTAAGGTACTTGTACTTTACTTCCATCCATCCATACATTCTCTTTACCCCTTATCCTCTAGACGGTCATGAGGGAGCTGGAGCCAATTGGGTGAGAGGTAGGGTACACCCTGGACAGGTCACCAGTCAATCACGGGGCTAACATAGTATAGAGACATGCAAACTCCACACAGAAAGGCCCCAGCCAGTCAGTGGGTTTGAACCTAGAATCCTTTTGCTGTGAGGCAACAGTGCTAACCACTGCACCAAAGTGCACCGTGTACTTTGAGTATTTCCATTTCATGCTACTTTATAGTTTCACTCCATTTCTGAAGCACATGTTGTACTTCTTACCTTCTCTGAGGCTAATAGCGGTGCTACGTTCATCATTTAAACAGTGCAAACAGATTTTACAAGTAAAACAGATGATTCATTTTATATTTTTTATGTTTGTAATGATTTAGATCACTTGTGGAGATCTTTTTTCACTTTAATCAACAGAAAAACACTATTTGATGTCAGTGTCAAAAGCCACATTAAATCCCTCTTGATTCAATGTTTTAAAAGATAAAACAAAAAATTTAAAAAATCTAAGGGAGTTTAAAACTTTTTTACAGGCACTATCTGTATATCTGTGTATATATAACAAAAACATTGACAAGGGCCATTGTGCATAATGTACTTTTACTTTTAATCGTTTAAGTATATTTTGAAACTAATACTTCTGTACTTTTACTTAAGTAAGCTTTTGAATGCAAGTAATGGAGTATTTTTATACTGTGCTACTTTTTAGTAGTAAGAGATCTCAATACTTCCACCACTGTTAGCCTAGCTTAGCATAAAGACTGGGCATGGGGAAACAGCTTGTTTGGCTGTCCTAAGAGAAATAAAACACCTTCCTAACACCTCTAAAGCTCATTAATTAACATTAAGTATCCTGTTTCTGTAGAGGACGGGTTGCGTACTGGAATAATGTCTTAAGGAAAATCAGACATGTGCAACAATGGATGTTTACCAAAGTTTGGGCACGCTTGGGCTAACATTAGCTACTTTAGCTAAACTGTGCTAACAGGTCAGGTATCGCAATCAAATAACATTAAACTTAGTGAAATATTGCGACAATAGTCCGACTCAGTGTGAGTCCTGGAGTCAGGGAGAGCAGCAGGTGAGCCACCTGTCACATCAAAGGTACTATAAGTCTTCAAATCTTATATCAGAGAAATAATTTCCAAAATGACCACTAGCATACGTATGAGAGGGTCTGAATTTAACTCAGTTATTCAGTTATTATTTAAACTTTGCAAAACCAAATATCTTGTGAAAAAGTGCAGCCACTCAAAATCTGATTTGGACATATTTGCCTCTTCCCCAGACATCTATACCAACTCACCAATCAGTGATTTTTTGTGTAAAATTCAGCATTCGAATGTCTCTGTGAGAGAAAGCGATGGAGAACCTTTGCCATATTTAAAGGTTTATGTGAACTCTGATGCTCTTTACTGGAGTGTTACTGGAGTGACGGCAGCAGCAGGTAGAAAACAGACTAATGTGTGTCACTTAGCCTCAGTCCAAACTGTGCAACGCGTGATTCAAACCCTATAGCAAACAGCAGAAGCAAAAGAAGAGGTTAAAGTACCAAGTACACTAACATAAAGCCACACGCCTGATAACATGCAGGGTCTTTGTGGGGAGAAGCTGATCTTTAATTGAGTAAAAAATGCAACACAGTGCAATGCAATTTGTGGTAATTCAAGAAAATGTCAAAATTTGCACAAACGTCAAGAGTGAAATATCTCAGGGCCATTCCACTGAATCAATGCCTTTTCCATCCCTAGGACATTACGTGCTTAAATATGCATGAAAAGTATCAACAATTGAGACCATAATGACTCGTTTAAAAAAATGATTGACTTAGTATTTCTAAAGAGAAGTTGATATTTTTTGAATCAAATGGAGCCAGCATCTAGCAGCTGTCAATGCCATTTCACTTTAAGGTACTTCTGCACTGGCCTCAGCCTCAAGCTATGGTAGTTGCCGCGTAGATTATCCGTTCAGTAGGGCTTGCGGGTTCCTTCATTTTGTGTAACCAAGATAACAGCATTAGCAGCATTAGTTTACTGATGCAACAAGGCATACAATAGATTAGACGCATTTTTAGAAGGCTCCCCTCTGGAGTACAAGGAACAGCCTGCTGTGCTACGCTGTGAATTTTGAATTGATCATTACACATTGAATATTCGGTTTTACCACATTCAAACTGTAGTTCCAGTTTGAAACAAACTGAGGACAATCTCCTCGGTTTTGTTGTTAAAACAGAAACAATTAGAGAGTTTAAAAAACGTAAGTATTTCGGCCAACCCTTCGTATTGAGGCAGTGACACACAGTTCACTACAGAGGAGAATGGGGGCAGAACATAATTTCTGGTGAGACGCGTCCTTTACAAAATGTAAGGGACGTAGGTTTGTTAGCAGCTGTTCAACAACTTCAGCAACTTCAGTAAGCAGAGATCTCCGATTGTCTGGTATTGCAAGGCTATAACCTATATAACTTGATGTTACATGACCTTACACGGTAAGATTTTAGTCTTCAAGATTTTGTAGCTGTGACTCTGGGAAAACCTGAACTAGTTTAGCAACAGTTTCCGTCAGAGAGAGTAAATCTCAAGGCCCTGTTGTTCTGAAGAGAAGGTTGTATCGTTTGTAAAGACAGAGTATTGGAAGATGAGTGTCTTAAACTGTGCTCAGTAAAATTATATTCAGCTAGGTTTATTTACAAATTGTGACAATAAACTCTCTTGTCTTTGCGTCGAGTGTCAAAGTCAAGGTCCAGCTGCAAATAAGTTTAGGACAGGGGTACTCAAATACAAGTCATCCACTTGATACATTTCCATTGCATCAAAGGTCCAGTAAGGCTGCATTACATCGTGATATTTCAGTACAAAGACTCCAGAACTCTGTACATGAACAGTATTTCTGTATAAATGGAGGAAATGACTCCTTTGTTGTGTAACAATGTCCTTTAACTTGAGCATAAAAAGGTGTGATGTCTGGGTGGTGACACTGGTGTATGTGTTTATTAATGAGTTCTTCATTGTATCAATTGTTGAAAATGTCTGATTTTACAATTATTCTGCTCGAGTCTTGATATCATAACTTCAACTGGTTCAGTTTTGTGGTTCTTGCCTCCCTGTTTTTAGGATATATTTGTTTAAACCTGTTGCATTGTAAATCAAGCTCAATGGTCTTGTACTTCCCTCTGGCAAAATGAATGCATATTTCTCAGTCCAGTCATCCTTAAATGCATGTTTTTCACTGTCCACCTTTCTTCTCTTGTATAGGCTAGTTTTCAGCTCAACATTTTACTTCATGAACCGGAGCTCCTACATTCCACAACAAGCTAGCTAAGTGTTGACTAGCGGGCAGCTGAATGATGACAGCCATGTGTCACTCAAAGGAGTCCTATTAGGTATGTATGGTTTAGGCTAACCTGAACTAAGTGTTAGCTTGCTAATTCAACAGCATGCTCATTTAAAAAAGCAACCCATGCTAATTGCAGCCTCAGTTTCAGTATATATTGTAGCTAGTGTGCTAATCAGTTAATTAGATATATCCAAAAGTCAGCTAAAAAAATACTGAAGTACTTTAACTCATAAACTGAGTGTATACAGTACAGTATGTAATCTATATAATATCAAGAGATAAACATATCTCTGGTTTATAGCCGGAAGAAGAATGAGTTTGACCAGTTGTATCTGTAAAGAGAGAAGGCCCAGATAACACAGGATGAGTATAAGAACTTCAGACAGGAAATTAACTGAAAACACCAGTGGTTGAAAGTTCATAAAATCCCCTCAAGCTGTTGATCTAATGCAACACATCAGTACTGCAAGATGAGTGTATGAACTACAAAAACAATAAAGTAAAATGAACAGTGGTTTTGGACCAAAATGAAAAATGTTTTCCATTTGATCACCTACTTTTAGACAATGATGTATAGCAAAAACCTACACATTTTTATACTATTTAAGTACAATAAAAGAATGTGAGATATAATGACTTATCGGTTCTTTCCTGCTTTTCATAGGTATGGAAGAGATAGTACAAGGGGTGCATATCACAGATAAGATTAGAGTTGAATGAATGAAACTTGTGTATGGCTGAGAATATCCAGCCCAGTTTGTATAATTTCAGTTATTATTTAAACTTTGCAAAACCAAATATCTTGTAAATAAAAAAAGCCACTCAAAATCTGATTTTGACATATTTGCCTCTTCACCAGACATCTCTATATCGATACCAACTCACCAATCAGTGAATTTTTTTGTAAAATTCAGCATTTGAATGTCTCTGTGAGAGAAAGCGATGGAGAACCTTTGCCATATTTAAAGGTTTATGTGAACTCTGAATGCTCTTTACTGGAGTGTTACTGTTGTGACGGCAGCAGCAGGTAGAAAACAGACTAATGTGTGTCACTCAGCCTCAGTCCAGACTGTGCAATGCGTGATTCAAACCCTATAGCAAACAGCAGAAGCAAAAGAAGAGGTTAAAGTACCAAGTACACTGATGTAAATATAACAAAAACATTGTCTAGGGCCATTGTCCATAATGTACTTTTACTTTTAATAGTTTAAGTATATTTTGAAACTAATACTTCTGTACTTGTACTTAAGTAAGCTTTTAAATGCAAGACTTTTACTTGTAATGGAGTATTTTCATACGGTGATATTGCTACTTTTTCTCAAGTAAAAGATCTCAATACTTCCATTACTGTTAGCCTAGCTTAGCATAAAGATTGGGCATGGGGAAACAGCTCATCTGTCAATTAACATTGAGTATCCTGTTTCTTTAGAGAAGGAGTTGCATACTTGAATAATGTCTTAAGGAAAACCAGACATGTGCAACAATTGATGATTACCAGAGTTTTGTCATCACAGTTAGGTTGCCAGGTTTGGTACCATTGTGCCTATACAGAAACCTTTACTACAATCTACACTCTCTGACCGTATCAGGTAATCCTGACATTGCCAGAGACGATGCACAATGCTTGGGGTATAAAACATAGACTGAATAGAAAGATGGACATAGTGAGATGTGATGTCACCTGTTGGTTTACATTGGAGTCGGTTTGAAGCTAAGAGTTGCTGCTTATGGTTGGCGCAATCTTTTCCGTTTGGAGCCAGGACCTTCCAAATAAGGAATGTGGCGTGTTGCCTTTTACACTCTGGAAACACGTCCTGCTAACTCGTATCGAAGCTAATGCTAGCTTACTGGAAACACTGAGCGGGAGTGCACGCTTGGGCTAACGTTCGCTACTTTAACTAAATTGTGCAGGGCAGGTACTGTAATCAAGTAACATTAAACTTAGTGAAATATTGCGACAACAGTCCGACTCAGTGCGAGTCCCGGAACCGAGGAGAGCAGCAGGTGAGCCAACTGTCACATCAAAGGTACTATAAGTCTTCAAATCTTATATCAGAGAAATAATTTCCAAAATGACCACCAGCACACGTATGAGAGAGCCTGAATTTAACTCAGTTATTCAGTTATTTATTTTTGCAAAACCAAATATCTTGTGAAAAAAAGCAGCCACTCAAAATCTGATTTTGAGATACTTCTCTTCCTGTCTCTTCCCCAGACATCTATATATCAATACCGACTCACCAATTAGTGAAATTTTGTGTAAAATTCAGTATTTGAATGTCTCTGTGAGAGAAAGCAATGGAGAACCTTTTCCATATTTAAAGGTTTATGTGAACTCTGATGCTCTTTACTGGAGTGTTACTGTAGTGACGGCAGTAGCAGGTAGAAAACAGACTAATGTGTGTCACTCAGCCTCAGTCCAAACTGTGCAAGGCGTGATTCAAACCCTATCGCAAACAGCAGAAGCAAAGAAGAGGTTAAAGTACCAAGTACACTGACGTAAAGCCACACGCCTGATAACATGCAGGGTCTTTGTGAGGAGACACCGCTCTTTAAAACTGTAAAGTAAAACTGCAATACAGTGCAATGCAATTCATGGTAATTCAAGAAAATGTTGAAATTTGCACAAATGTCAAGAGTGAAATATCTCACAGCCATTCCACCAAATCGGTGCCTTTTCCATCCCAGGGCATTACATGCATAAATATGCATGGAAAGTATCAAGCAAAGTGTGGTGCATTTTGTCCTAATTGTAATTTGAAGATAAATCATGTAAAACCTTAATAAAAACTACCCATAACACTGAAAAAATAGGATTTTAGCCCATCCCCACACTCTAACACTACACTTTACCATGGAATATAATGATTAAAATCCTTCAGAATTCTTTTTTTTTTTTTTTGTATCATTGTGTGACTCCATTTCCCATTTAGACATAAAATACGATTTCTCATTGAAAATTCATTTTATGTCATACAGATTTTAGTCGTGTCCCCAGGTTTTCACTCAGTCCTGTTACCCTGACTTATTCCCCCCCTCTAAAAGTTTGGGACATTCCATAAGTCACATGATCAATAGGAGGTAGCATCACTTGAGTCTCCTGAAGGTCATGGGAAGATCAAAAGTAAGTTCTCTTACTCTATTTTCTGCATTTTTGATCATATTGTAAGTATGACTGAGAATGTCAATCTCAGTGTTCAGTCCTTTTGCCTAAATTCTGTCTTAGATTTTATTATGTTGTTATTTTTATTTATTTATTTTTTTTTAAAGATAGTTTCAGTAAACCACTTGAAGGTGTGTGTTGAAGGTGAAGTGTTCTCATGATATTAGCATTGATGCCATATGGCTACATTTCATGTATTTGCTAATGCTCTGCTAAAAACTCAGTCCTGTTAATTTCTGTCCTGTTACTCATATGAAGTATTTGTCATTTAGAAACCTTGTAAAAAAAAATAAATAAAATGGCCTGATATTGACCATTACACATTTTGAATAGTTAAACGTGTGTTATTAGATACAGTGCTGAAAAAAGATAAAGAATAAAGTTTAATTTTGGAAAGTCACAACATGCAAATGGAGTCAATTTGGCAGAATGGCCCCTCAGTTCCCATAGTCAGCGAAAAATTCTGAAATTCTGGAAATGTTTTAGAACATTTTACTTAATGTTTGGAAAAATAATGACATTTTAAAAAAGTATATCAATCTTTAAGAGTAATTTGAACAAATGTAACAATGAGTGACTAGAATCTAATTTTTCTGGCTGCCTGAATTACGGAAGACACATATTTAAAAAACATAAAATATTACTAAAATATCACCATTTTAATGACTTTAAGAGATTGTGTTTTTTTAATCACAGTGATGAAAATTTGGCATCAAGTCATGGAAACAGTTAAAAATAATGGCAGAAAATAAAAGAAGAGTATTTATGCAGTAGAGGTGCAATGATTAGTCAATTAAAAGATTAGTTGTCAACTATTACGTTAATCGCCAACTATTTTGATAATCGTTTGGAGTAATTTTGATGAAAATTTCCAAATTCTCTGATTCTAGCTTCTCAAATGTGAATATTTTCTGGTTTCTTTAGTCTTCTTTGACAGTAAACTGAATATCTTTGGGTTGTCGACTGTTAGTCGGGACAAAACAAAACATTTGAGGACATCATCTTGGACATGTTTCACCATTTTCTGACATTTTATAGGCCAAACAACTAACTGATTAATTAAGAAAATAATTGACAGATTCATCAATAACGAAAATAATCATTAGTTGCAGCCCTAGTATTTCCACAAATTTAAGTTTTATTTTTTCATGTAATTTTGCCAGTGTTGTACACAGTTTATTGTAGTCCAGGTGTTACTTTTTGAGCCAGGTTATTGAAAATTTAACTTGGCCATGACGGATTCTTTGAAAATCATGTAGAGGTTTGGGAAAGCACTGCATCACATAAGCCTATAGCAAACCAGAGCTCACCAACATCAGATTTGTGTGATTAGAGCGCCACCATGTGTCTCTTAAATATAATGCAGTACAGTTAGACACACAAAAAACAAAGACAGACCTATTTCACTGTAAGACTAAATATTTAGCTACCTTATCCCGAAACTGTCTCCATGTCAATGAGACCCCTGCCACTGATAATTGGTGTCATATGTTATGACTGAAAAACAAAGGAAAACAGCAGAATAGTGATGTGGAGTGAACAATAAGAAGGGAAAGGGGGCTCATGCTGTGTTCATGTCATATCGGAGTTACCATAGTTACCATTATGGTTGTGGTTTAAAGGTTCTGTTATAGAGTACTTTGCTAAAGTCTGTATTCACCAAGGGTTGCAATAAAGGATTGTATGTCAATAAACAATTCCAGCTTGTTTCTTTCTGCTTCCAGTCTTTATTCTAAGCCAAACTCCTCCTTACTCCAACTCTGTACTTAATACACAGACACAAGACTGTTATCGATCTTTTCATCTCACTCTCTGACAGAAAGCAAATAAGCGTATTTCCCAAAATGTCCAACTATCCCTATAATCAAATTTCATTATTGTATTTGATGTAAATCACTTTGTCTAAAGGAAACCCTACATTTCTTAAAGCATTTACGTGTGGAGTATTTAGGTGGTTACAGAATCTTTGAAAGTTTTTATTAACTTTTATAATATATACAAAATACAAGTTTGTTTTATAATGAAACAGCAAGATCACATTTGTGTGGTCCTATCTAATAGGGCACATTTTCCAAGATGAGCAGTTCATGCTACTATTGCCTGGGTGCTGCACTCTAGTGGACGTCAATCGGTGTTGCAGAGGACAAAAGAAAACAATGCCAATGCAATCTTCAAAAGCTAACATTTGGCATTTTAGTGACAGTATGACACAATTATGTTTCATTCTTATAACTGACTTTATTTCATCTTAAAACAGCAGCTATATAAAGAAAAAACTTGAAGTTGAAATTAACTTTTTGTGTAAGAAAATCTAAAATGTAATGAGGCTACATCAAATGTGTCGGTTGTTTTTCAAGAGTTTGTGGAAAGATTAGGCTTCATCCATGTCATTGATTGGCTGACGGCATTGCTACTGTAACAGACACAACAGGATTACAATCACTGTCCAGCATATAATATTAAAATCACCCCAAAAAACCCTGTTAGAATGGCTTTATACACAGCAATTATTAAATAATAAGTATTGTTGTTTGTGTAATAAATGACTCATACAAAATAATGAGAGCATTTGTTTATTATTTTACACACACAGTAGATTGTGAAATAGCTTCAGTGAAGGAAGCTTCTTTTTCTGAGAAGCTTGTATCTCGCTACTTTAAACAAAGTGTAGTGTTGCTGTAGCTTAACTATTTCCATTGAGCTTGTAGCTTCTCTTGCTACAATTTCAGCATCACCAATACTGGTATTATGTACAGTAAGACTTAAGACCTAATTATTCTCAGCAGGCTGATCAACCATTGGCTAAAATCAAGACTAAATGTGTACAGCCATGCCAACTGCTCTGTGAGGCTGTACTGTGCTTTGAGCTAAAAGCTAATGTCAGCATGCTAACATGCTCACAGTGACTATGCTAACATGCTGATATTTGACAAATAATGTTAATCATGTTCTGCATCATAGTTTAGCATGTTAACATGCTAACATTTGCTTATTGGCACTAAACAGTACAGCTGAGGCTGATAGCAATGTAATTCATTTTGCAGGTATTTGGTCATAAACCAAAGTATTGGAAATATTTACATTTTGAAAAGGATGAGGGGATTACCAGTATCAGTAGGAATCAACATCTACCCACAAATGTCTGTATAAAAGTTTGTGCCAATCCATTCAGTGGATGTGGAGATAATTTACTTAATTTAATAATTAATGATAACTTTGACCTGCTGGTGACGCTAGAGGAAAAGTCAGGGGATCACCAAAGTCATCAATATTCACCATAAAAGTACCATCAATTATTGTACCAAATTTCATGCCAATCCACGCAGTGGTTGTTGAGATATTTCAGTCTGGACCAAAGCAGTGGACACAGCTAGTGTGACTAAAAACACAAAGCTGTCTGAGCTCCAGTGGTTCCATCCCATCGTCGCCACGGTTACACACACAGGACAGGGAGAAAGAGATATACATGTCAGGGAACTCCATCTCCATGACGACAGTAAACAGGTCTGTCAGTGTGACTTACACACAGGTGAAACATTAGCCGGGCAGAAAGAAAGAAGCCACACATACTCACACACACACACATACATACACACACATACACCGGGCAGGACAGATGGCGGATTCACAGCGAACATCTGAACCCATCAACTTTGTGCATCAAGATGAAATCTGGTAAACCTGCTGACTGATTTCTAACTTTTTTCATTGCTTTGTGTCATCTGTGTTTTATTTTAATCACACAAATATGTACGCATTTGGAAAGATGGCAAAGATGATGTTCTTAGTTAGTATTGGTTGGGAGGATTATTATCATGTTGACTGGATGTTTGAAGTTACTTGACAAAATTCTGAATAAGTTGTGATGTTTTCCTCATTTTTAAAATATAGAAGTTTCTTGTAGCAACATACCAACAACCTATTATGTTTTAACAGTAAATGTTTCTTGTTTATCGAGATAACTTGGTATGTCATTATAAGAGAGAAGTGTTACTGGTTTTACATAATGAGATTCATTGATTTAATGTAATTACAAGAAGGTTTCTTGTAAAAATAAAAAAATAATTTGGTAGTAGGATCTCCTCAAATTGAGAAAATGTTATTTTTCCTGTTACAAGGAGAAATTTTGCATGTATAGTCATGGTGGCAACAATACACTGTCATATAGGGGTCAGATCAGCTTTCGTCATGCATGTTTTCCAGGTTTTTGCTGATATTGGGGTTTTCTGTTTGCAAATCTGAAAACACGGTTTTATCAAAGATAAGACATGTATTATTATGTTAGAACTGAACAACTACAGCCCCCACAAGTCTTGTAGTCTTGAACTAGAATTGTAGATACAATTGAAGGTTAAATGATGAGGATATCATTTACAAACACCAAGAATGTACTTTACAATGAAGTAGGAGACATCCTGTGTCCAGCAGTTCAACTTCTGAAATGAGATATACTTGCATATTCATATATTCTGGAATTGTTAATGAGGGAGACGGAGCAGATGCCATTTTGAGGATTTTAATATGGTAATTATACTTTTTTTGTTGAAAAACCACATCAGACAGAGCTTATTGTTCCAAGCGGGGTATTTTTATGTCTTAATATATGACTGGGGGGATCTTAAACAAACATTTGGGGTCAAAAAGCAAGACCCCATCAAGTAAATCATTAAATTTTAGGATGAAGACTTGGATTAAGGTTAAGGTAAGGTTATGGTTGAAGTAAGTCTCCAAGAAATCAATGTAAGTCAATGTAACGTCCTCTGAAATGATGGAAACACAACTGTGTGTGTGTGTGTGTGTGTCTGTTTGTGTGTGTGTAGGAAAGCGCATGTAAAAGTTGTGAAAGATTCGGCTGACGTCTGGCCCAGCAAGTGGGGCTTCCTTACCGAGGCGTACAAGGAGGTATACACTCACACAATCCACATCACCCTGCATATAACAGTTATAAGATCCTAAAATACAGTAAAAATTAAAAGAGAAAGGGAGATGTTTCTCGCCTTTGCTGACTTCTCAGTGATTGAGAGAAAAAAGTGGTGCATCAGTCTCACACTGCACTCTACTGTTGAAAAAGTGCAACAGCAAGTACATTAAGGCAAGACAGCAGATTGCACACATTAAAGGATAAGGCTGTCAACTCTCTGTTTTCTTTATGTTGTGGACCTCTGTTGTTGTCCAAAAACTCTTAAAAACATGTTAATGAGCCACACAGTTGCACTGGATGACCTTGTCCCTGCATTTGCGATGGACTTTTTTCTGATATAGAAATACTTTCTGAAGAGTAAAAACTTGATCGCTGTTATTTGTCTTTGGAGCTGTCTCTAAACAAACAGAATAACCACGCTCTGCGGGCACAAAGAACACATCCCATGTTTTTAATAGTGTCCACGGCTCAAAGGAATAAGATATATCAGGCTTTGGATACACACACAATGCTTGGAAGTTGATGAATTCATTGTTGGTTTGACTCTGCACATGAGATTTGTTAACAATAAGAAAAATATAGAAAATTGCCAGTTTTATCCTTTAATAACAAAGAAAACGTCTTCTCGGAGGAAAAGAAAACACAGATGTTGTTTTAAGTCTTTGAGTATATTACATGAAACAAACATTAGCAGGCATCACACAAGCAAATCTTCTCTGTATTTCAGTATGAGAGGGAGAGTACGAAGCTGATGGAGGCAGTCAGGAGAGTGGAGCTTCCCCATCACCTGGCAGCACGACCTTCGACCCCTCCAGAAAAATACATCCACGTACGATACACATGATCTATCTATCTATCTATCTGTCTATCTATCTATCTATCTATCTATCTATCTATCTATCTATCTATCTGTCTATCTATCTATGGACCTAACCCTAACTCTATCTGTCTTTTCAGGTTGGCCCCTCTCCACCTGTTCCACAGACAAGTCAGGCCCTTATTGGGTGGCGTTCAGGTCACTCACATCTTCAGCTGGAAAAGTATGGCACAGTGCATTATGGGAGGCGTAGTTTTCTGAAGGAACTGGGCTGGCCTCTGGACTCTTGCAACTGAGTGGAAGCCTCTGTTCTCCGTTGTCTCAGCTAATCAATGACTCAGTATTGAATGTGGATTAAAATACACTGCAGGAACAAACATTTTAGGGTGTCTGCTATGTTATTACACTGTCTCAACACAGTAATATACAAATGCAGCAAAAAGAGCAAATTAAATTCACATTCTAGGAGAGTTTAGATAATAATATGACTCATTGTCTCTCAAAACTTGAAGCTCAAACTTAGGTACTGTAGATGTAAAATGACGGATGCATTTGCAATGACATATCAATGGACAAACAATAAATAAATAAATAGAATTTATTACTATAACCTTAACATAACATAAGAATGAACAAACACAAAAGACAATCACAAGAAAGAAAAACACAACAAAGGCCTAATGATCATATGGGTTATTGAAGTGGGCCACATGGCTTTCACATCAACTAAAGACATAAATGATGTTAAATGAAAATTAAATTGTGAGTCTCAAGATTCCTGAAAAGGTGGGAATGTTCCGGACACATGTCGCTCCATAACTGTTGTTGTTGAAAAGTTGGATGCAGCTCTCTCCATCCATATAGTCTCTAGAAATGTACGGAGTCGTGTTCATACTCTGATCTGTTCTGCATCCTTCCAGTTTCAGGTCATACATGTATAGTTATTATTTTCATCCTGAGCATGGACCTGCTGCTTTGACTATAGTTTAACAGACACATCAGTGGATCACAAGGGACATTATGACCTATAATCTTAACCAGGGACTTTCTTATGTTTCTCCAGAAAACCTTTATTTTTGGGCAATACCAAATCATGTGGGAAAAGGCATCATTGTCTTGTTTACAATATCAAATCAGATCAGTGTTACATACATGTACGTACATGTGCATTTTGACAGGAGTGAAATATAGTCAATGTCTGAAACTTAAAAGCAATCATTTTATTCCTTACTGATTTTGAAAAATGATGTGTGTCTTACAAATGTTATTCATAGTCTTCATTTCTAAGGGATTTCCCCAAGTCAGTTTCCTGATTTCTTTGAAATGATGCACCGTTGTTGCATTTTTGTGCGGTTTTGTTCTTCTGTCTCATCACCAATTCTCAGTTTCAGTTGACCGGGGTATGATTATAGAGTGTTTTGATGGTTGAATTCTTAATATAATATCTTAATATCATATACAGTACTGTGCAAAAGTTTTAGGCACTAAAAGTAAAGCAAGGATGCTTACACAAATATTGCTATAGATTGTTTTAATTTATCAATTAACTTCTTACAAAGTTGAGTAAACAGCAGAAACCTAAATGAAATCAATATTTGCTGTGAGCAGCTTTGCCTTTAAAACAGCAGCAGTTCTCCTCGGTACACTTTAACACAGTTTTTAACTTGCAGGTAGGTTGTTGTAACCATCCTGGAGAAACAATGTTCTTCTTCTGGATTTATTATTCAGGCCTCTCAGGTGCTTCTTCATGTAATACCAGATTGACTCTATGATGTTGAGATCAGGGCTCTGTGGGGGCCAAACCATCCCATCTGTTGCAGGACTCATCATTCTTCTTGTTGCTGAAAATAGTTCTTTATGACTCTAGCTGCATGCTTAGGGTCATTGTCATGTCATGAATCAATTTGGGACCGATCAGACACCTCCCTGATGCTATTGCATAATGGATAAGAATCTAAACATCTAGGGTGCCTAAAACTTTTTGCACAGTACTGTGTGTATATATATATACCACACACAGTACTGTATCTCTTTAATATTAGCAAGTGTTCTTTATTAAAGTCATCTCGATTTTTTATCTAGTAAAGTTTACAGTTTAAGTTTACATTTCTCGGTTCAAATGTATTCAGGAACCGATTACTCCCCCTTACCCAAAAATATGTTTTGCTTATTTTTATTTCACTTGGATGTTTGACCAATATAAAACTTAGACAAGTGTGATGAGGAAACTTGAAACCTCCACTGCACAAACACTGAGAGTGAATTTTTCAGTGAAGTATAGTAGACATATTGCATCCAGCAGTTAAACTTGTGAAATGAAAAATATTTGCATATTTTCAGTGCTTGAGAAGGAAGTGGTTAATTAAAGGACGAGTTCACAATTTTTCAAGTCTGTCTTGAACATTGAAATGACCATTAGAAGATCCCTTCATAAAGCACTTATTGGGGCTAAAATCCACCAGCCTCCTACTGTGAAAAAATACATTTAAAAATGTATCTGAAGATAATTTGAAGCTTCAGCCATCTAAATGAGTCAAATCAAGTAGATATCTTTCAATGTTACAGTCATTTTAGTACCAAAGTTCCTCTTTTTGTTACTATACTTCCACCGCAGCTCAACAGGGAAACACTGTCTGAGGAAACACAAAGAGGGAATTTGATGCTAAAGCTGTGGCAGATGTGTGGCAGATATCCACTTGATATAATTAACTCAGACTGCTGAAGCCTCATATAAGCTTCAGATGAACTTTTAAATGCATTTTTGCACCAAATGACTGTGTGGACACACTGTGGATTTTGGCCTCCATCACTGTGAAAGCACATTTAAAGAGGATCTTTTAACAGCCCGTATGAACAGGAAGAATGATTACAGTGAGGAAAACCTCTTCCTGTGTTCATATGGACTGTTGTATTAAGATAGATTTGAAAAACTGTGAACCAATCCTTTAAATCTTTTGTGGAAAAAACATATCAGACACATATGATTATGTCTGGAGGAGCTCTTTAATTATAATCTACACAGAGTCATTGCAAAACACCAGATAAATCAACAGATACTGTTTAGTGTAATTCAGTAGAGAGAAAGCTGATATGAAATGAGAGACATTACCACCACTTCTACTTATAGGTACCACTAGCCTACTAGCCTACTTCTACTACTACTACTACTAATGCTAATTCTTCTATGAATATAAAATAGAAATATATTAATATTTCCTATTTTATCCTGTAAAACAAGAAATTGAATGTCAGTCATTTTTTGTGAACAATTTCTAAGTATTACCATAATTTCAGAGGGCGTTTCAAAACTATGTGCTCATTTTAGAAATCCCCCATACTTTTTTTGGGCATGTGTGTCACGCATGACTCACGTAACAGCGCTGACGTAATGACATCACGAGGCCTGTCTGCAAAGGCGGAAGAAGAGAGAAAAACAACAACAGCAGCAGCAGCGGCGGCGGCTCCGGCTCGGCGACGATAGTTGGCGAGAAGGACAATATAGCAATTTAACGATTATCTTTTCGGTATCACAAAGTACCGGCGGTTTGTGTATGGTTAATACACCTGTTATTGTTTACATTTAATAAGAAAATGTCGTTGTTTGGTAAGTTATTCGGCAGCGGAGGGAAGGGTGGGAAAGCGCCGACACCCCAGGAGGCTATCCAGCGACTCAGAGAGACCGAGGAGATGTTGGCCAAAAAACAGGATTTCTTAGAGAAGAAAATCGACCATGAGCTCATGACGGCTAAGAAGAACGGCACGAAAAACAAACGAGGTGAGGAAAAAGCTTCTAAACGTGTAATTTGACGGGTCAGACAAACCGCTAATTAGTTAGTTTGTGAGTCAACTGTTAGCTCGCAGGCTAACTGGAGAGAAGGAACGGGGAAGTTGGCAGTTGACAGCCTGACGTTACCTGAACTCGGTGACTCCATTTTTAAATGACTGTTTTTTTTAAGGAAGCACGGTATTCATAGTGAGTTAACTGAAGTGAAAAAAGGTCACAAATAACCAGACAGAAACATACCAAACAAGAGAGAAGTTAAAGATGTTAAAGATAGAGTTACTGCTTTCTTATACATAGTTTGTTAAGTTTGTAAGTCACACGTGGTGACAAAAATGCCAGAATTAAACATAAGTTCGAAACAAATGTGACCTGCGACGTTTTGTTTTAGTAATATAACTGATTTTCTTGGCAAACTTACCCTGGCATTTAATATAGTGGTGTGACACTGTTCTTCCATACTGTCAGCTACTCTTACGACTATCTAATCAGTTTGTGCCTTTCACACTGTATGTACATTATCATTATATTACAGTAACAGAGCCAAGCATGAGTTTTTCTGAAAGATAAATCCCGGTTGATCTTTGGCAAACCCCAAAACTTGTTTAACAACATTCATAGTTGTTTTGAAAGTATTTCCAGAATCCTAAAATACATTTCTGACCATCTGAATAAAAAATATTCAGTCCGCTGCGAGATAATTTTTTTTTTTTAAACTTGTTTCCCAAGTAGCAACTCAAACAAAGATGATAGTGGAAAATGACATATTTCCTTGCTATTACTTTCCTTTCATTCTTATGTTGAGAGCTAAAATTAAAAAGTTACTCACTACACTATGACATGCTTGTTTTTTTTGTGCCATACAAAAAGAGCAAGGTACTCATGTTAATGTGCACTTGCACACACACAGACAGCAGTCATACACTGCTGCAGCATTAAAGTTAAAAATACATGCAGATGCACCACAACGAAACACAAGCAGTCAAAAAAAATCAATGAGCCGACTATACACAGCAGTATAACAGCCTGTCACAACAGCCAAATAACCACGTAGACTCACACCCGCAGAAGCAGCAACAACCACTGTGCTCATATGCACAGTAAACTTAAAACGGCAACATAGCAGGGACAGAGAAGATAAATATCTTACCTGTGATGGTTTCCTGTCAGCACTGAAATTATTTCATTATAGTCCTATGATTTAATTAGTTCTGTTTCAGGGGAAGTGTGAAGGGACAGTCATCTTAGTGAGGTTGTGATACTAGTTTTTGTCTAATTGACAGTGAAATCTCTGTACAGTTTGTTTTCTAGGGAGACCAGGGCCTGTAGGACACTGTTCATTTTGCAAAATATAGTATGTCACTGGGACTTATGTCTCGGGTGTCATCGATGGAAAGTCCATGGCAGGTCAACAGTATGTACTGACAGGTTGTTTAGTGCCGTATTAGCTTCCTTGTTTGTCTACTCACTGGCTGACTGACACAAACAAAACACTTTGTTTAGTGTCAGTTATTTAAATTTGGGGATAATTAAAACCAGTTAGCTTTAGTTAGATAAGCTCCTGTTTGTCTGCTGGTCGACCTTGTGCAGTGTTCTACTGTACACTGACAGATGAGGATCAGGTCAGGACAGATCAGGTCCTGACAGATATACAAAATGTATTTGTGGCCTCTGAGAAACAGAATTATCATCAAGTGGTAAACAAGACCCAAACACAGCAAATGTTTCATTTTTAGTAGTCCCAGTTACGGTGGCACTGAGGTGCAAAACACAACATTTCAGAAAACACAACAATATTCAGGAAAACACAATGTCAAATCATGTTTTGTGAAATTTTGTTGTGTTTTGCATCTCAGAGTCACTGTACCCAATACTACTACTACTACTACTTACTAATAATTGTATTTCAGGAGAGTATTTAAGATGATATTGTGATAATACCCTTTAACTTTTTGACCATGATAATAGTAGCTAAAAATCTGATACTGGAATATCCTTAATTACATACAGCCCGTTTGCCAGCTGTGGTTGCTGGTAGATCTGTGATGCAACCACAAATCCTCTCCAGGAAGAGAAGCACAGCAGCACTGAGACCACTATCACTGTGAGCTCGTCTACAAATGGTTTTAATAGTCCCGTTCTGCGTTACATGACGTGCCAGCTAGCAAGAAAACAAAACCGGATTTTCAACATACTTAATCGTGTTGTCCCACACTGAGCAGTCAACTGTCACTTAAATTGAAAACACGCTGCTGCCATGTCAAGTGCCGCCCCATTAGGAAACGTCACGCTGCAGTTGGGTGAGATGCCTGTAGTAGTTGTCTGACGGGATTGTGGGTAGTTTAACCCGGGATATTTCTCAACCTCAACAACTAGTCTCTTTTCATCCATTGTTCTACACACACGAGAGACAGCGACAGCAAGAGGCGAGAAGAGGAAGTCAAGCTGCCGTGGGAGCAGAGCAGAAGAAGAGCTGCTGTGGTAGTCGGGATTTACAAGCAGGGAGCGAGTGGAGTTTATTTATTTGTTTAATTTTTGCCTTGTAGATACAGGCACAAGTGGAAAAAGTTACAACTACAGTGAAAAGCAAGCAACAAACTAGTCTGTAGTTGAGCCAACATTGTATTGAAGTACAAAACAGCTTTTTCTCTGGAGAAACATGCGTTTTTCTCAGGAGCGGTGAGGCTGGAAATATGACATGAAGTGTCGCAGGGCGGCGCTTCGACGGGCGCCAGCACGTGCCCAGCAGCAGCCAGTGCAGGGTTGTACATAGAAAATAATAGGGACTGCTATTTTGACGCGTGCCATCCGGCCTGAAGTCTCCCTCAAGCCTGGAGATGGATAATAATACACGCAATCCATAAACTCCTCATAGCAAACATACCATGATCACAGCATCTGCACGATTACTCTCGTTGGTTTATTTTCACTGCATGGTGTCTCATTTTACGACTCTACTCCACTTTCTTCTAACTGACATTGACAACAGGTATTTTTTAATTAGACACTAGCTTTGTTTAGCATTCTTCACTTGTTGGTTTTCCTCCAAGCTGAAGCATAGTTCATTGTTGTGTAGAAGCATCAGGAAACGACTGATGAATGAAATCAGGGTGAGAAAATTACCATACAATAACAGCAGCATATTTCTAAATAAATTCCACAGAAAACATGTCATGAACACACCGTTTTGTCTTGTATTTCAGCAGAATAGCCGACAGTTTATACCAGTGTTAGTAACTATGTCATGGATGCCTCATGGCTCATGGAAGCTGAAATACAACAGATAAAAGATACATGTAAATTGTACTTTGCACATAGAGACGGTCACTACTGTATAATGCCACTGAGGTCGTGAAGGGGTCACTAAAAAAAGAGCAGGACAAAAGGAAAAACAAAGGGTCAAACAGTCAGCGTCCTTTGCGAATTCAAGGGCGCAGTGTCAACGCAGCTCTGCAACCCAGATAATCTGATAAAGATTTGTATGATGTTGGGTAATGATGTTATCAGCCCAGAAATAGGTCCGAGTGCTGAAATAATCTGATGAAACTGGAACTGTCAGCTGCTGTCTGGCTCCCGGTGTACCAGACCAACCACATACAATAGATTGATAAGGGTGTTTGTGTGTGTGTGATAAAGCCCGGTTATATATTTAAACCATCATATTTTTATTACATGGAAAGTATCTAATAATGTCAAGCACAGAAAGCTGTCAACAATTGTCTCATATTTGTCTTCACTTTTTCTTTGATCAGACACTTTCTGACACTGATCATAATTTTCCAGTTTTAGATTTTTTTATTTAAGGATCTTGTAGAGCTGCGTGTAACATTTGAGAACTTAGGCTTCATTTTTTAATTGAAGAAAATGTTTATATTATATATTGAAGTGATGTATGGAAAGAAGAACTATTGTGATATTAGTACTGAATCTCAGGTATCGCACTGGAACTAGAGTTGAGAATTTAATACACATCCTTATTAAACTGAATCAATCTTTGTGTTTCCAAAAACTTGATTTCAGAAACATGCATGTAAACAGGGAATCCAGTGGGGTCTTTTTTTAGTTTAAATAGACTTTTGCAAGAGAAACTGATGACTTGATCTTGTGTACTCTTACCTGTGTTTCTAAAACACTTTTTTAATTGTGCAGATTTGTGTGACACAGACTTTGAACAGGGAAAACATTGCTGTAGCAGCAGCAGCAGCAACACAGCAGGATAAAAGCAAACATTATTCCTTATAGCTGTGCATATTTGCATGAAGAAACCTTATTTCAAATGGAAAATACATTACTAGCTAGCACATTATCTGAATCAGATAACAGAAGGCCTCCACATCCACACCCACAAAACTGTAGGTCAAATCATTTCAGATGCTTGTTGCTGCTCTAAAAGATGACGACAAGTGGAAGTATTTTACTGCTAAACCCAAATTAACTTTGATTTTTATTAAAGCAAAAACCTTAAAGCCATACTAATGTATAGACTCATACAAATAAAAGCCCTCTCAATCATCATTAATGACCCACTAGAAGCGTGTGGCTGTGTATGTATCTATAGAGAAATCCAACCCAAAATCTAGCAATGCAGCACCTTCCTGCAAGGTTGTGCGGAGCTGTGGGCGTGTTTATTTGTGCTTTAGAACGTAACCGCTGTGAAACAATCAGAAAATATCTTTTTAATTATCTGATTCACTGCTTTGTTCTTGCCAGCGCCACTCCCTCTCTTAATTTACTCTGTAGCTCGCTCAACCGCCACTGCTCTTTCTTTCTCTCTCTCTCTCTCTCTCTCTCTCTCTCTCTCTCTGGTGTTGTTGAACCGAGGACGAGGGGCCAACTTTGGTCCTGCATAGTATACTTTAAATGATTTCTTTATCAACTTCTAATCTTGACTCTAAATTGAAGCTATAATCCAAACAAACACAGCAGCATACATACTTATCTCATACTTTATTACCCACCTTCCACCTCACACATGACTCAGCAGGTTTAGGTAATTTTGAGTTTCACTGGCAGTCGATGAGGTGATTTCCCATGTCAGCACCTGAGGGGAATTCCTTGGATTTAATGCCACATGGAGGAAAGCGAGAGCCAAAACACACAGCGGTGCAGAGCATACAGTAGCGAGACAATAAACCAGCCCGAGTTTCAAGTGGTGAACATTCTTCACCTCCCAGCCAATCGCTATCCCAGTTATTTTAGATTAGGCCAGACCTCTGTGAGCTTGATGAGATGCAGGTCTTACTCGAGTGAAAAAAATAGTGAGGCGAAATACCTAAAACCTGCAGGCAGAGATTTGGCTCAGACAGGATTTTATCAGATTAAAAGAGTCCTGATTCATTAGGACAAACATTGTAATTATCTCTGCCAGGTGTAAGCCTGGAGGGGATCGTGTGTTTGGTTGAGTGTGTGTGCGTGTGTGTATCTGTCCGCAGCTAATCTCACATATTACTGGACCCATCAGCCGTTTATGACTGTATGCTAGAGGACCTCTTATGGTTGCAGTGATTCACAATTTTTTAAAAACCTATTTTATAACATGATTCCTTATGAGCCTATCACAGAGCTTAGACTTTCATCTTTTCATCAGTCCTCGCCATTTTACAATATGTGTTATGAAAAAGCATATCCGGCAATCAGCAAGGCTAAAAACAAGCTTTACCTCGTCTGTTTCAGTCACATTTTGGCTTTTGTTGTTTTGTTGTGGCTCAAAAACTGAACCTGAACCAAAGCATCTGCAGATTAATGATGAGAAAAACTGAGACTATATTATACAGAAACACTTTATGATAAACTTTGCATACATCTATATAAAAAAACTTACACTATACTATACAAAAAAACTTTGCAAATCTTGGCTGGTTGCATCTGGCAGTTGTGGTCACGTCACAGTAGGTGCTTCACCACCGACATGCCACCAGTCACCGCACTCTTCTAGTTCAACATGCAAACAGTCGACTGCAGCTCATCTGTTAGCAGCGCAGCACCTCCTGCTCTCAATCTGTCTTCCATCACACGCACAGCATGCAAGCTGCTGCTGCTGCTGCTGCATTGTCACAAAAGGCCAAAAGTCCACCAGACACGGCTTCATCTTCTGCTCTGCGGCTCCTTTACGTCTCTGTCATAGTTGTAATGTCCACTGCACTGTGTCTTCAAGCAGACAGAAGTTGTCTTGCGAGCTTTAGTTATGCATCCTGCTGAATTATCAGTCACTTTCTTTCTCATTCTTTAACTGGAAACTTCACATTTTAAACACTAATTTACACAAAAATAAGAAATACCTTATCTACACCTTTTGGTTTGTGTTTATAGTGAAAAAACAGCAGGAATTTAAAAAAATATATACTTTTATTTCTTCTTAATAGTTTGTTTATATGCACACTATAGCAATTATTAATGAACTTTCATGTGATTAACACATCATTAAGTATTTATATACTTTTGCAAGTGAATTCTACGCATCACAGATGTCAAAAATAGACCTAGTGTGTAAAGATGGCAGCACAAAAAAATGAGCCACAAGTGAGATGTTCTACATGACACCTTAGATAGATTAATAATGATTGTTTGTACTCTTATAAAATGTGTTAATATTAGTATTGGTGTCACCCTGTACGGTAGGAAAATATTGGTAAATACTGATATAATATTGGTACCAGCATGGCCAACTCTTACTTCATCCCCTTTGCCCCTTCAACTGCACACAGTTAATGTGTTTAATGCTCTGCTTTCTTAAACAAGTTCATTCATAATTCATAATAAGTTATTAAGAAATATTTCTCTGACTGTGTCATATCTGTGTACATGCATGTGATATGTAGCAAATATATACAGTACACAATACCTAATGAGAAGAGACAAACGAGAGAGTGTAGCCACTGTGTGGCAGTAGCCTGACGAGCTAACTGTCAGTAACACCCGTTCAGGTCTTCAGCTTGGGTTTGGGTATTAAATTGACGTGTCCAGATTCAGGTCTCAGTTTTAGACCCGTACAGACAGATTTCTAACTTCGCCTTCCTCCTGTGTGACTGCAGTAGACGTGACTAATAAGTGAGTTGTAGGTGTCACCTGAACTAACTTTGTCTCACCCTCTCTCTGTTTGTCCAGCGGCTCTACAGGCCTTGAAGAGGAAAAAGCGCTACGAGCAGCAGCTGGCTCAGATCGACGGGACGCTGTCTACCATCGAGTTCCAGCGGGAGGCGCTAGAGAACGCCAACACTAACACAGAAGTACTCAAGAACATGGGCATGGCTGCCAAGGCAATGAAGGCTGCACACGAAAACATGTAAGAGACATAGTTAGAATGTTTTGTTGGTGTTGAGGTTATTGTAAGTAGTTATTTTCAGTCATTATGACTACAAATAACTTTTAATTCTTACTGTAAGCAGAAGAATTTTTTAAAAAAACAAAACAACTAAGGCCTTAGTTCCTCAGCTGTGAACTTTCTCTACTGGTTGGTAATCTCCAGGCTGAGCAGTCTCTTCTTCTCTTGTCTCATCTCTTTCTTTTTTCTGTTGACTCCTCTTTTCTTTTCATCTTCTTTCTTGTCTTCCTGCATCTTTACTTGTTGAATCTTTCCTCTGAACAGCTCAATTCTTATAATTTTCTTTTGCACTGGCTTCTCTGTTTCAATTTTTTTCTGTCTTTACATTTTTTTCTAATATTTTCTTAACACTTATCACCTTGCTTTGTATCTCTTTCACATTTGTCCTCTTTAATGTTCTCCTTTCTTCTTCTGAACTGCTTTCTGTTCTTCTAATTTGCTTTCATACTCTCTGATCCAGTTACACTATGGCTATTTAAAACACTTATTTCTGAATGTTTGGCAGTTACCTGTTAAAATCGTTTAATCATAATCAATGTGTAGCAATAGCAACAATACTTAAGCTTCATACTACGCTGCTAGTAAACTCTCATTTATCCATGAGGCCTTTAGCAGAGCTTTCAACCATATGACATGGTCTACATCAGTTATCATTAAGATGAATCTGTTATAAGTTAATCTGCAGTACTTTTTGGTCTTTTCATCTTCCTATTGATTTAAAATGAAGCATATAGTAGTTTTAAGAAACAGTACCAACTCAAGGTCCACTAACTAGCTTTTTCCGGAGCTTTTCGTGACAACTGAGCTCACTACATCCACAGATGAAGGCTATGTGATACAGCTGAAAGCTCAGGAACTAGAAACTACTACTTGTTGAATGTAGAGAGTGAACTTTCATGCTTATGAGGTAAAGTTACCACTAGAAAACTTCTGAAAACACTTGACAATTTAAGCAGAGCCTCCCTCTTGTGCTTTGGTTGGTGGCCATGCTAAATGGCTCAATGTATATGCAGAGTGTAGTTCACCTTGTCCATCAACATGCATAACTTACTTAATAAACAGACGTGTTAATGTTGATCTAAGCGCTCACATGTTATTTTTCTCTCTCTGTCCTTCTTTTTTCCAGGGATATAGACAAAGTAGACGACCTGATGGCAGAAATCACAGAACAACAAGAAGTGGCTCAGGAAATCTCAGATGTCATTTCCAGACCGATTGGTTTTGGACAAGACTACGACGAGGTGAGAACATAAAGCAGGAACCTTTTCAGGAACTAAAGAATCATACCTGCATTTCAAATGAGAGAAATCATCAAAAGTGAAAATGTCTGACGTTGACATCTTAAAATGTCAAAACCTAAAAATATTTCATTTACTATCATATATGACAAAAAAAGCATCAAATCTTCACATTTGAAAATCTGGAACCAGCTTTTGCTTTAAAAATGGCGATTAATCAATTAGCAACATGGCTGCTGATTAATTTTCTATCCATTGACTAACTGATTAATCATTTCAGCTCTAGTATGAAAGTATCACTTAAAATGTTCAGTGTGTGTTTATTTCATTCATTTTGTTAAATTATGTTTTTAGCTCCGTTCAATAAATGAATTACTTCCGTGTGTGTTTTCAGGATGAGCTCATGGCCGAGCTGGAGGAACTGGAACAGGAAGAGCTGGACAAAAACCTGCTGGAAATCGAAGGAACGGAGGACGTCCCTCTACCCAGCGTACCATCTACATCACTACCATCTAGACCAGGTATTTTGAAAAAATTAATTTCAATTCAATTCCCATAAAACACCATTTGGCAGCAAGCCATCCACATCACTAAAATATACATCACGAGATAATTGAATTTAATTTCTGTTCTTTTTTTTTTTAGCCAAGAAGAAGGAGGAAGAAGACGAAGACGACATGGCGGACCTCGAGGCCTGGGCGGCTAACTAAGCTAGCGTGCCCCGCTAGCTAGTGCCCCTCCCCTGTCTGTCTCTCTGCTACCAGACTGGTCCCAGACATCTGGAAGAGAGACAGGGACTCTGGGCTGCTGAGCTGGCTGCTGGCATGCTGTTCTGTCTTAAAGCCGACGTGTCAGTATCTAACCATACCCCAACCCTAAAGTATGCACTTGTGCACATGTGCACTGATTTAAAATGAAATGAACCCAGGCTCTTTTCTTCTGATTATTATTACAGTAACAATCTATTTACTCTCTTCTTCTGTTTCTAAAGGGCATCTATCAGCCTGTGGTTGTGTCTATCAAAGGAAAAAGAGTGCATAAACATGCACACTTACGCCAGGAGTGCACAAGTGCATACTTAGAGGGAAGGGTGTGTGGAGGAACAAAACGTGGCCTGTTTCTGGGAAGAATGTGAAGAATCAACAGATTTGTGGGGAAAAAGGACAGAGGTTGAGGGGAAAAAAAAGCAAAAACCGAAAGACAACATGACTCAGCCATTTTTCTGTTTTCTGCTTTGTAATCTCTCTTCTACGGTGATGACGACAACCCATCCTCTACACCATCTTTGCTAAATCTCAACTGCGGCAAAAAAGATTAAGTATAAAAATGTAGGATTTTCTCATTGAAATATCACTGTTAAAATGACTAAACTAAGACGTGTTAAAGTGGAACTTTGTAGTTAAATGAAATCATCTTGTTATGGAAGGAGTTTGATCGCTCTGTCAGCCATATGCCTTGTAGAAGTTTCAGTGGGCAACTTCTTGTTGCCCTCTGGATCTAACCAGTTAACCAGTTCTTAAAATAAAAAATTTTGGGGAAAAAAGACATTTTGAACAGAAGGAGCTTTTTAGTATCATTGAACACCACGGTGGCACCGGTTCCTGTTTTTCACCGTTGCCTTTAGTAATGTCTCTAAGGAGGACTCTAATAATGAGACCATTGAAACAGTAGAGGCTTCAAGCAGACATGGCCGCCTTTCACATGTCGGTCCCTTGTAGAATTGGCTAAACAAAACATGTAATAATCAGACAAAAAACATTTGAAAAAGATCAATTCAGTAACCATTAGTGAATATTAGTGGATGTTAGTGTCAAATAGCTCTGATTTTGAAGTTTACACATCCCTTTTATGTGGAGTGGGTTAACTTGATTTGTTACTGGTTGATTTGTCATGCTACAAGAACAAGCTCAAACCTGCAAATCTTTAGGCTGATTCAAAGAAAGTCGTTTCAACGCAGGTATGAATGGCTGCTCCTCCTTTTCTTAAAGCAACGACAAGAGAATGTGGAAGTTGTTGAGAAACCACCTAGATGTTTACTGGTTGAAAGATACCAGTTTTAGTTGAATAACTATTGCAACATCATCCCAATAAAGGTATTATACAGCAAAATTAAATGAAATTCCTGCAGGTATGCGCTTGAATGAATTCAATCATTTGATTGTATATTTTAATTTGGGTAAATCAAAATCATTTACGCCAGAGAGATAACTTGGTTTACTGGAAAGTGTGCTTCGTATCTGCCGCTCATTGGAGTTGTTGACAGGGTTTCATTTCATAGCTCGGATATTTTTAGGTACATTCCTCAGCTTTAACCTCTGCTGTGCAGCTGTAGTAAAGAGCTGCTGTTGCTTCAGGCCATGGAGCAGTGCCACCAATCATCAGATGATCATAATTACAAGTCTTATGTTCAACTCTCTTACTTATGATCTATTAATTCAAAAATAAGAGTGCTATTGTCTGAGACAGGTTTATCCAAGATGAATCAATTCTACAATTGTGTTTGAAGATCCAGGTTAGCTGTATGAGACTTAAAAAGATGATCTGAGCTGGTATTTTATTAACCTTGAGTAGTTAAAGTTTTATAAAGTTTTAACTACTCAGTACTCACTACAAGAGTTGTATAATGTCCCCTCTGGCTCTGGAGGAAGCTTTGCAAAGTTTGAAAAAAAAGAGTCCAGTGATCCACCAGAGTTATGTAGCCCTGAGCTTGGAGACTACAAATTTATGAAATGTCTAAGCCTGTTTCAAAATTGAGCATGTAGAGCTTGAAAGACATTGGTATTTACCAAGCAGGGAAGGTCTTACAAAAAGACAGACACTGAGTTTGGTTCATTCTAGGGACTGAAAGTCAGGATATCTCGGCCTCTGCTGCTTCAGTTTGGACAATAAACCCTTTTCACAGACGTTTCAAAGACATTTTGACATGTCACAGTTGGAAACACAAAGGTGATCAGGGTCCTGGTGTTGTGCATGATGGCTCACTGGGACACTTGAACAGAACGGAGCCATCATTCATTTTATTAGTTACACCATTGCTTTCCCTACTATGATGAGATGAAATGTCAGCTATGATAAAGGCCTATTCTCTGTGAGTTCCCTGACTTTATGGAAGTACAATTCAACTAACTATTTGATAACCGATAAATTAATTGAATTATTTTTTAGGAAAAATGCCAAAACTCTCTGGATCCGACTTCTTAAATGTGAATATTTCTCGGGGTGTTTAGTCCTCTATGATAGAAAACATAATATCTTTGGGTTGTGGACTGTTGGACAGTACAAAACAAAACATTTTCGGCTGCGTTTTGGGCTTTTGGAAACAGTGATCAACATCTTTCACCATTTTCTGACATTTTGTAGACCAAAAGACTAATTGTTTAATTGAGAAAATAATCAACAGATTAATCGATAATGAAAAAAAATAATTAGTTGTAGCCCTAGATACAGTAGTGCTGATTCACCCAAATTACACCCACGTTACACTCCTCTCTATTTGTATGTAGCAGAACCAGACAGTCTAAATGCATAAACATAAGGATTGGTACAAATATGATCATTTCTCATTTGCCGTCAGGAGTGATGACCTCCAACGTGGCTGCCAGAGGGCACATTACAACACCTTTGGAAGCCTACGTTACTGAATCTAAAACTGCACATGCCTGACACCTCCAGCGCCTTGTCTGCCCGGTTCAACAGTGATGTACTCTGAGAAAATCCTACATTGGTTGAATTTAAAGATAATGTGTGTGAGTGTGTGTGATGTTTTTTCAGCCTTCAACACAGTGACCTCTTGTGAATATTTAGTCATATTGAGATGGTCAGCTGATTTATTTTGTTGTTTTCTTTTGCTCTTGACTTACATGTAGTGCGAAATTGAGTTAAACATTGAAAGTGGAAAGTTGAACATGTTGGTCTTCATGATAAAATGATGTCCAACTTCTGCTCACTGCTCCACCACTTACAGCTGTAGCTACACTTCCCTTCCTCTGTCAGCGGACATATTTATGCATGGAGGGATTGGGGTCAATCTAGTTCAAACAGGAAACCGAGACTGAAATTTAAAAACGACCTATGTCTTTAAATAATTCACTCACATAAAGTAGTGATGTGCTTTGAAACATTTGCTTGCACTATACTCGTGAGTGGGTTGACCCCAATCCTGATATTATATAGATATAAGACACTATTGAAAAGAAACATATGCCAATAGAGTTTGTTTTCCTTTTTATTTCTGTTTTCCTCCAATATTGCTCATCTTCTATCTGGCTGTACAGAAACACAGCGTGACGTGTAGCCAGTTCTGTTCACAGCTGTACAAAGAGGTTGGGCATTGGAGATTTTCCGTGTGGCAGCCATGTTGCTCTGTGACTGTTGTTAATGTGGGGTTGTATACAGTTTATCTAAATAAAGTTGGGATTTAATGCAAGTATCAACACTGTTGCATCTATAAATACAGGAATACATTTCTCTTTAAGGTAGTCCTCAATCAGTGAACATCTGGAACCTGGTTCTGTATTGCTGTCACCTGGTATTTAGGCCTCCTGTCTTTCTCACAATCATCTAGTGTATCAAGGAAATACTTTCCAAAGAAACACAAAGAGGGAATTTGATGCTAAAAAGACTGTAAATATGGCAGATATCCACTTGATATGACTAACTCAGACCGATGAAGCCTCATATAAGCTTCAGATAAGCTTTGAAATGCGTTTTGGCACAAAATGACTGTGGATTTTGGCCCCCATCACTTACATTGAAAGTGCATTTGAAGGGTATCTTTTAAAGGTGCAGTGTATAGAATTTAGTGGCAACTAGCAGAACGGACTATATAGGGAGCGGGTTCTCTTCCAAGGAGCCCGCCATGTTGCACCGCCATGTTTCTACTGCAAGTTTCACAGCCACTGTAGTTTCTCCTACATGCTTGGAAGGCGAGGGGTATTCAGTTTGTTGCAATCTGCAACCTCACCACTAGATGCCACTAAACTCTACACACTGGTCCGTTAATAGCCAGTTTGAACAGGAGGAATGATTACAGTAAGGAAAATGTCTGTCAGTGTTGATATGGGCACCTGACTGTTGTTTTAAGACACACTTGAAAAATTGTGAACCTTTCCTTTAACACTGTGTTCAAAGCACAGCTAACATTAAAACCCCATTAAAAGGACAGCTAGAGTATCTTTAGTTTCCATGTGATGTTTTCAGAGTAGGGATGTGCTAGTATCAACTTTTCATGCTATTATTATTGTGTCCAAAAATATCACGTTAAACGGTATTGTCAAGATAATTGTCAAACTTTTCTGAAATACTACTATATAGTAAAGTGACTTAACATCATGATCGCCTTGCCATTTAATTGGATCAAACAAACAGTGAATAGTGAACTTTATATTGAACTCATATCAAAAACACCACAAACAAAAGCAGGTTGGTTGTTTAAAGTTTAAGACATCTGTTTTTTGTGGTTTGTCAAGATTAAAAACTACTTAATACTACTAGCTGTGTTGGTTGACGGTATTGCTACCATCAGAAAGTTCAACAAAAGCAGTATACCGGCACATCTATATTTCAAAGTGACACAGAATATGTGAGTGACATATGAGAGGGATCAAATCCTTGGGGGTTTACTTTGATTGCTCAAAAGTAGCATTCAGAGAGACAATTCAGAGATTATTGGTTTTTCAATGAGGGAGAAGGAGTAGATGTTATTTTAAGGCTTTTAATGAAGTACACATTATTATTTTTATATGTCTTGAAACATGTCTGAGGGGACCTTTAAAACGATCGCAGAAGGGCCTGAAAGGAATCATTAATTCATAATGTGTCTAAGCAGTTACCTAACACATTGATTTCAAATTCCACCGAAGCAGCTAGAGCTTTATGAGATTATGCAGTTGAAGATGTTGTGACCTTTTACACCAAAAATCCTTTAACTGATCTGCATGTTTACACAAAGTTAACTGAAAACCTTCTCGCTCTGTGTGTTTCATATGCGGCCGCCGGTCTGAGCTTTGACCTCCATTCTGGTGGAGTGAGGTGAGCCGGTGAGGTTTAACCCTCAGTGGTGCTCATTGTAAACACACTGAAGACCTAAATATATTTTTATAGAGAAACAATGTTAAGTTTGTGTGTAATTTTGAAATGAAAGTCTTTTTATTGTGGTGTGCAACATTTGCTTTTTTTGTTTTTTTTTATATTGGAGGCATTTATTTCATGCTCATATCCAGAACTGCTTATTAAAACATTAATTAAAGACTGTTTACTTCATATAATTTCTTTCACACTTTGTTCTCCTGGAGTTGTGTCATATGATTGGATGTATCTACTTACATAATGAGGGGAAAAGAAAAAAATCCTACTGTAGAAAACGTTTCCCTGTAATTTAAATATTTTAAAATCTGAAAAAATGGTGTTGATGTGGTGACAGCAGAATATTAGGTACAGCTGAGTTAATCTCTTTGCATGTTCTGACAGTGTTTAACTAGAATTTCGACTCAAACCCACAAACCTTAAGATTGTTGGGGTGAGTCTGCTGTGGTCCTGATCAAGACCACTCCAAAAATGCTCTTAAATTAGCTGTAGTGTAGTGTTTCTACCGGTGGGCTGAGTTTAGCCCCTTCAACTCGACACTGTCCTCTTTCACTCCATGTATTTCTAGGCTTATTTATTGTTATTTTCAGGACACGTTAGGCTACTCAGAAATGTCATCATCTGATCCTTTTCAGATTGAAAATTTGGTGATGAGTTAACTTGTATGCAGTGTTTTAACGTGGTCCATACAACAGTATACAGCCGGTGGGTTTGAACTCTTAACACCGCATCATATTTCATCATTTTCTGTGTGTTTTGCAAATGTGTCAAAGTAAATATAGCAAAGTCAAATGTATAGTATTTCCTTCTGAACATTAGTCTCACAAAATGGACTCACTTAACATCCCGACTCTGCATTACTTTGACTATTAGTGCAGAGATTTAGTGTTGGTCATTTTCTTTGCATTCTCTCACATGTAAAATTACTGAATATTGTCAGAAAGAACCTTAATCAATCGATTATCTCAGAAAGAAGCAATTCATGTCTCCTGTCATTGATATACTGCATTAAAGTATCAATATATCAATATGACATGTAGTAGAGAAAAACGTGAAGACCTTTACTCTCAGTGAGACTGAGACAAGGTCCAGTATAGAGGAAATACTGGAGCATAGGCCATGGCCGGAGTTAGAGTTTAGGTTGCGCAAAGTCTATTCTTAGTACATACACACACAGATGTATGAGACAGTGTATCTTCTTAATGTTGTGTTCCTCTATACTATTAACTTAGCACTTTTTTTTTGGTTGTTTGCACTTTGAGCAGTGTTACATGTATGAAAGGTGCTATATATATAAATTTTCTTCTTAATACTATGACACTGTTAACACATACACGTCATTATTATTACACATACATCAATGTCATTGTTACAGGATATGATCTTTGCACTGGTCATGGTTTGAAGTGCTTAATCTTCTGCTTTAATTGTTCCTCGCCGTCTTCCACATTTTGAACACCGAGCATAATAAGATTACATTTTCACAATTTTAAGCAGTTTTAAAGTAGAGTGTAAAGAGGTTTAAAGACCCTCGGGCAGACTGGTATCTCGTATTGGCAGCTGGGCTTGTTGTGCATGTTTTACTTTATTTACCTATGATTCATCACTTTATCGCCACCTCCCACATCCTGTGTGTACCAAGTAAAATACAATGCACACAGCACAGACTCACAAAACATCAAGTACTCCTACCTGGCCCCAGAATTTTGTAAAATTGTGTTTACGGTAATTTAATTCAACTCAACTTTATTTAGGAATACGCACCATGTGAGCACAAAACTAAAGTAATTAAGGTGTTTACACTAGATTTTGACAAAGTACCTCAGTACAAGACAAGACCACAACATTGTGCAATCACCAAATTAATAGTAATTAATAATAACAATACACATACACATATAGATACAACGAGTGGACAACAACATATGATGTCTATAAACAGGTGAAACCGTTCCTGTAAACTGTAAACAGGATACAAATAGTGCAAGGGTGTGAAAGAGTGCAAGGAGTGCTCGAATAAATATTGAATAGATAAAAAATGATGTTACTTTATTTACACACAGTAGGTGGTTATGTACAGTATATGTATACAGCCTGCTCATTATGCAGGAAATGCTTTACTTTATGTTTTACTTTTGGTGACACAAATTCCCTTCTTAAAATTATTCATGAAATTGACAAAAACCCCAATTACTATTAACATGCAGTTCATTTAGGAGTGTGGGGACCAGGGGCAGTTGTCTGTTTTGCTTGATTGGTAATTCAGCCTGCAACTAACAATTATTTTCATGATCAGTTAATCTTATTTTCTAGATTAAGATTAACTGATTAGTGGTTTGGTCTATAAAATGTAAGAAAATGGTGAAAAATGTCAATCACTGTTTCCCAAATGATGTCTTCAAATGTCTTGTTTTGTCCCGGCCAACAGTCCACAGTTTACTATCACAGAAACCATAAAATATTCACATTTGAGAAGCTGGAATGAGAGAATTTGGACTTTTTTTGTCTTAAAAAATGACTCCAAATGATTAATCAATTATCAAAATCGTTGGCAATTGATTTAATAGTTGGCAACTAATGATTAATCGACTAATTGCTGCAGCTCTACAATTATATTATGGTGAACAATTCTCTGGTCATCTAATGTATTCTCCTGTATGCTTAACAATGTAATTCAGTTTACAAAAGAACTTGCAATATTTCAGTATATAATCGTAAATGTACTTTCTGTATATACTGTTACATATGTATATGCATTATGTAAATTATTCATGTTTCAATGTACACTTACCTCTAACATTCATTGTCAATCATGCACCTACCAAAGCAATATCCACCTGACTTGCACTGATGTACAGTGTACTATTGCATATTAACATCACTGAACAGTGTATACTCAGCAAATAGCATATAATAGTTATTGTTATATTTTAATTAGTTGATTAGTAATTGTATTTTAGCCTTTAATTGTGGCTGCTGTAACACTTTGATTTCCCTTTGGGATTAATAAAGTACTCTATCTATCTATCTATCTATCTATCTATCTATCCATTCAATTCAATTAAATTCAATTTTATTTATGTAGCGCCAAATCACAACAAAAGTCATCTCAGGGCACTTCACATGGAGCAGGTGTAGACCGTACTTTTTAATTTACAGAGAGAGATACCCAACAATTCCCCCATGAGCAAGCTATCTATCTATCTATCGATCATAAAATGTATTGTAAGTGCTTAAGTGACCTACAATAACCCGTTGAACTCCGGCAATCCGTATTATAAAATAGCTACGCTGTTACTTAATTACTAGCCGGGAAAACACCGACGAAGTCCAGACAAAACTTGTTCAAACTACACATCCCAAACACTCACTCCCATTGGCTGACAGCCACACGTCAAGTACTAGCCAATCGTATCACTCAGGCGCGGGGCGGGAGCTGCCGCAGCCAATAGAAATCCAGATTCGATCCGGGCTCGTAACCGCCCTCTCGTGCAAACTGGTCTGAATGTGGCTTCGACGATAAAAACCGAGCCGTCATGTTTCCGTCCCTCCCTCTCTGCCTCTGTCCATCGGCCAGGCTGCTGCTTCGCTCAACCTGCTCGCAACAAAACACCAGAAAACAACCATGTCTGAGAAACTTCCCTACAAAGTTGGTCAGTGTCAAGATTTATTGTTTTAACTCTGCTCATCAGTTGAGTTTTGTAAATCAGGGTGGCGGTTTGCGAGCTAGCATGTTGTTAAGTTTATGGTAGCGTGCATGTTAGGTAACGGCTTTTCCAGAAGCCAGATCAAGACTAAAAAGATAGCTGTGCAATGAAACAATGTAGTTGCACGTTGAATATAAATTTGTTTTTAAATGTAGTTTTATAGCTCTTTGTCCACTCTGTTGTTGCTAACTTGCTAGCATGTGGTAAATTGTATGGCTTTGTTATTGTTCTGTAGCAGGATGTTTATAGTGTTTGTAGTTCGTTACTGTCCGTTTTAAATTAATAGCCAATGTGAATCTCTGTTATCCCTTAGCATACTCGTAGTTTGCAGAGTTCGTCCACACCGGAGAATGAGTCGACATGTAACAGTCGTATTAGCGCCGAGCATAGGCTTCTCCGTGAATAGAAATGTCCACAAACGGTCTGGATGTTGTAGTTTATTAGCGGAGCCGTATGCGTCACGCTCTTTGGTTCGGTTTGTGTTTGCAAACTACAATTCCCGTGATGCCTGGCGCCGCCGCCAGTTTCTGCATGACTGACAGGACCAGGCAGAGCTTGAACTGCATTGTATGCAACTTGCATGCCGTAGTAATGCTCGGAGTACACGTGGTTATTCCTGTGAAGCGGCTTTGGGAGCTAAATGTTGTTGTAAAGCTTATGGATTAGATTAAAATACTCTTTTATTGATTCAGGTTTCTTTGTCACAGGAAGTAAGAATGAAATAAGTATGAAGAGAAAAAATAAAATTAAAAGGTTCTGTTACTGTTTTGCATTAAGAATGTAAATGCACTTAAAGATAAACAACAAATTGCATTCTGATAAAAATGTAAGAACACAAGAAATAATAATAATAATAATAATAATAATAATAATAATAACAACAATAATAATACACTTAATTTGTACTGCACATTTCACTCATAGTGAAACTCAAAGTTTTAATAACAGAACATACAGCACTAAGAAAATGGTAATAAGTGTTATGATGAGAAAGCAAGAAAATAAGTAATGTTGGTTGTAGGGCTGCAACCAATGTATACTTTCATTGTCGATATTCTCTTGTTTAATCGATTAGTTGTTTGGTCCATAAAATGTCAGTAAATGGTGAAAAATGTCTAACAGTTTCACACAGCCCGAGGTAATTTCATTTCTTAAAAATGACCAAAATCGATTAATCAAATATCAAAATAACTGGCAACTAATCAATTAATCGTGGCAGCTCTAGTTGGGTGTTGTGGATTTAAAATGAGTACTTGCTTACCTGCTGTGACTTCCGTTCTGTACTGTGTGATGCAACTGATCAAAAGCAAAATAAGTTGCACAACATCTTGCTAACGGATAACTCCAGGGCAAAGTCTTTCACCATTGACTACATACAGTAAGAGTTCAACTCAGTGAATGTCTGTCAAGTCCTGACTTGTAAATTGATGCAGTACCTCTCATTTACTACAAGCAGTCAATCAGTGTCACATTTTGTCGTTTGTAGACGAATCTACAAACAAAAGTAACAAGAAAGCTTGAGAGGGAGACATTCAAACCCTTCTTACTTTCTCGCCTCAGCACGCCCAGACAATCGCTGCATGTGTGTGTCAATGTTGCATTGCCAGTTTTGCAAAGTTATAGAAATTGTAGGACGTCATCTCCATATGTCAACGTCGGAAAGGTATGGGCAGCGTAGGTTTCTGAAGCTGTTAGACAATCAGAAAACCAGTTCTGCATCTTCTATGACAGTAAACTTAAATATCTTTGGATTGTGGACTGTTGAAGACATTTGAAGACATCACCTTGGGCTTTGGGAAACAGTGATCAGCGTTTTTCACCATTTTCTGACATATGGACCAAATAGCTAATTGAGAAATAATAAAAATAATCGTTAGTTGGAGCTCTTACACAATGCTTCACAAGCCCCAAAGAGGTGAAATCTGAGTGCCATCTGATGGGAAGTCGACTAGGTGGAGTTGTAGTTTAAATACTACTTTGACCTCAGTGCAAACTTGTGCTCCTCATCCTCTCTCTGGCTGGTCAGTCAGCCCAGTGCTGGTTCAGTGCAGTTAGCTCAGCTGAGGTGTGTTTGCACAGGCTGGTTCATGTTGGTGGAGGGTGGGTTGGTTTACCTGCAGCATTATAGAGCAGAATGCTTCACTGTATCATGATTATCTCCAATATCTGATATTATCCCTACTCCCTGTTTTCCAAGGATATTTTATAAGAAATTATGATTGGGCTTAATACATGAGGGGCTGTGCTGTTTGCCTCCTTTTAATTTTTCTAACTTGTAAAAACTCAGGCTTTCTTTTTCTTTTTTGTGTGCAGTTTTAAACATGAACATATGTGATTTGATGCCTCTGCTCTTTGTTTTTTGTCAAGTTTGTAAGAAGGGGTTTTAGCAGAGAGAGACCTGATCAGCAGCTTGGTTGGGGTTGGGGGGGAAAGCACATTTTGTTCATAGCATCATGGGAATGTGCTGCTGAAGAAACAAGAACAGGCAAACCCCCTAACCCTGCAAAATCCTGTAGCTTTGATCATTTGAGGCTTTTTATTGTAGGATTGGAAGCAGGAAAGCAGTAACTGAGGTTTAGTTAAGTTTCAGTTCAGTTCTTCACTTCTTGCTCATCATTATGCATTTTTCTTGCATGTTTAAAAACGTCCTCGTCATCAGCCACAACACAACTTAGTCGACTACAATTCACAAACCAAAAATTCCAATTAGGCAAAAGGTATTTATTATGGAAAAGATCAGTTATAGCTTACTTCGCTCCTTCTCAGCGAAATGTTTCAAATGCATTTTATGACTCATCCCTTTTTACGTTATTTTAGCGGGAACACCTCGCTGTCCAACAAAGCTCATGTACAGCAGCAACAGCAGCTGTTAGGAAGTGAAAGGAGCAACTGTACAAACTACTGACCCACAGTACAAAACCCTCGCTGTGTGACAGCTGTGCTTGTGTGAAGTTTCCCCAGTAAATCAAGAACATAGTTGGCAGGGGCGAAGTAGCTCGCACGTTAGAAAACGACACAGTATTTGCTGTGTCATTGCTGATGCATCATGAAAAACATTTGCAGATCTGATCATATTTATCAGTTTCCTCAAGGTTGCTCAATCTAAACTGCAAAGGATTCGGCTTTGTACAAAGTCTTTATTTTCAGGAAGAGAATTATCAGGTGCAATAGGATACAAAATGAATCATATTTCAGATTTATACCAAACACATCTGGACATACTGAAGCACGCTTTGCAACTTTTAACTTTGTATTTAGTTGTTTGGGGAGAATGTTGAAATTTGCTGAAATTGGAGGGTTAAATTTAACTTTTAGCATAATAGAAAATGTTAAGATGTTTTAGCATAGCATACTCAAACACAATTTAAAGAGTTCATCATGAATGGAAGACTAGTGTGTTGGGCCTAGATGTGCAGTGGAAACTTTTCTACTTGCATAAACCTTGTGTGAGAAAATGCAGAAATGTTATCAGAAGCCAACTGTGTGATCCGACCTGCAACTCTCGGGTTCTCAGCGGATGGATGTGGAGGAAGAATTCTTCCAGGAATAAAACACTGATAAGTGATAAACAAAGGGCCGATTGTTGTCCCAATAACTGCCCAGGTTGTGTACTCTAACCCCGTGTCTAGACAGAAAGTGTGTCAGACGCGTTTTTTCATGCGCACATCACACGCAACAGACATGCTCTCGTTTTAATCTCTGCAGCTGTCCGTGCAGGCTTGTGTCTCATGGGCGTAACTGTGACCTGGAACGTTCATTCACGCTTCAAGTCTATTTTCCTCCCGTTTTTTTACGCGCATCACTACAGTCATGTGTATTGGGTTCTGAGCACTTCAAGCACGTGGATGACTTGCGCTCAAAATTGCACCTGAAGGCCTCCAGTGTAGACGCACAGACAGAGCAGTCACTGCTGCTGCTGCTCTGCTAACGCGCTGCTCTCGTTACATTTTCTGTCTAGACACGGGGTGATGGTCTTTGTTCTAGAGCTTTCTGTGGCAGGCGTGGCTGCGATACGAAGTACACGTACGTGTGTGATTCTGGAATAAAGCTCTGAAAGACAAACAAGCTCTTTGTGAATACATCTTTATTAAATTTCCATTAAGTGACAAGGCAGCCGACTGAGAGCGTATGACAAATAAGATTGGTGAGAATATTGTTTTCGATGTGATATTAATAACAATAATTGATTTTAAAACAAATTACTAACCTCCTGCTGTCTCTCCCTCTCTCTAGCTGACATCAGCCTGGCCGAATGGGGGCGTAAGGCCATCGATATCGCAGAGAACGAGATGCCCGGTCTGATGAAGATGAGGGAAATGTACGGTCAGAGCAAGCCTCTGAAGGGCGCCCGTATCGCCGGCTGCCTCCACATGACCCTGCAGACCGCCGTGCTCATCGAGACCCTCACCGCCCTCGGAGCCGAGGTGACATTTACCAGCTGCTTTTTAACATTTATTTACCCGGGGGAAGGGTTTATACTGATCACACATGACTTTCAGAAGCTTTTTCTCTCCCTCACGTGGACAACAATCTAGTTTTTTAATATCAGACTGGACTGTAGTGTAAAGCTCAAGTGATACTTTCTGTATCCGTAAAGCTGCGAGGATCTGCATGATGCAACTTTCATCATCTTATGCCTGTGAGGCTCCACATAAACCTCTGTGTGGATGTCTGTATGCAGCCCGATGTTTTCTGTCCGCACACGAAGACACGTCCACTTATGCAGACACTAAATGTAATATAAAGGAGCAGAGGCCAAGAATATTATAGTGTTACTCATAATTCCAGATAAGACATACAAACACATCAGTAAGTGTTGAGTATTTTTTAAAAATTTTCTAGGAGACAAAGACGTGCTGCCAAACTTGTTTGGTTGAATCATTCTTCATCCTTTTTTGGCTTTTTCTTGGTTCATGTGAGGAATCAGTTTGTGCAAAGTATTATCAGATATTAAGATACTGCTATACTTCTGAACAAATGAACTGTTGTGGCATAAATGTGTCATAGGTAGTCAAACCACCTTTTATTAGCATTTTGTTTTAGTGACAATGCAGCTTCTTTAGACTGCTGTGTGAAGGCTTAAGTTAAGTTATACGGGGCAGCTGTTGGAATGAAACAGTCATCTTCTGCCTTGCTGAAGTCCACTTCAGCAGCAGTTGTTGAGAGAGGACAAGTTTATTGATCTATTTATCAGAACAAACAGTCTCAGTGAGTCTGGGATTTTCTCTCTCCCTCTGTCTGTTTCAAGGCCGGTTTATTCTGTTATCATGTTGGTCTTTATCTTTCTGACCAGGACTGGTCTGGTCCTGCAGGCACCTGCATCCTCTGGGAACCAGCAGAGGGAAAAAAAAAAATCACCTCCTCTCACCCTTGGTTTTTTTTTTTTTTTTTTTGGTCCCATTTGTATTTTACTGGTCCCCCTTTAGCAGTGGAGATAATCCTGGTATTCTGTGTTGCTTGCAAATTCACTTTCCATTCTACCAAAGTTGGTGGTCTTTATTGTAAGTCCAGCCTATTCAGTTGGAGGTCCACAGGCCACATCGGGCCCAGAGGCAACCTCCTAGTGGCCCAGCGAGCTTGAATTAAATAGGCTATTTTAATAGCGTTTTGTTTTTTTTTTTTAACTTGAATTATAATATTTCTTTATAAAAATATTTGTTAATAGCAGTGTTATTGTGTAGCCTAAATAGATACAGCATTAACTTTAACTCAACCAGTTATTGTCATTTTGCCTACTTATAATTTTGAACAGACAACATCTGTTTACTCAGAAGAGTATTCCTATATTTTCACATTTGATGTTTATTTTTATTGCAAAATTGGCTTTAAAAATCCTGTTATTGTAAAATCCATTTTTACATGCTGATTGTCAGCAATCAGATTTTCCTGTAAAAATGTCTTTTACACTGCAGTAAAGAGTTTTGAACACTAGATGGCAGTAGTGTTTGTTGATTTGATTCACAATGCAATGGCAGTTCATGCATCAAAGTACGCTCACTGTAGACTCACTATTGCCACAAGTGAGGCTGTAACCTCAATGAAAATATGTCCAGCAAGGGTAGAATACTGTTTATAGATAGTTATTTAGTTTAAAAAAAACGCATAATATCTTAATCAACTGATATATTGTTCATATTACTGTGAAATAACTTTATGCCCCTTGAGGCGTTGCAGCTCAACTGTTTGTGTTGCAGCTGTGTCATAAGGTGGCAGAGAGGGAACGGTGGTAGTCTGCACTGAGACTCTACAACACACGGAGGACTTGGAGTGATTCTCACCACCAACAATTAAACACACAAAAAGCACTGTGGCTATGAAGTTGTTAAATTACCCAGTTAAACAGTAACTGTCATACTTGTCAGGGTAACCAGGTAGAACTATTCACAAATTGTTTATGAAATCAGGTCACTGCAGAAGTCCATCAATAACCAAGTTACATGTTCACGTAAATACAACAAATGACTTTTCGAGTGAATGCCATCTACTGGTTGTATCATTCTTATTTTAGTAAATTATCCCGACTGTCTCTCTCTCTCCCTCTTCAGGTTCAGTGGTCGAGCTGTAACATCTTCTCCACTCAGGATCACGCTGCTGCCGCCATCGCCAAGGCTGGTATTCCAGGTAACCCACAATGCCTCTGTGTATACTGTATATAAATTATGAAATGACCTGGTCAGGTTACTGTGAAAACTTGTTGGTGTGGATGCTCACCAACAGATTTAGGCAGCTTGGTGTTGATGTAGTCTTAAGTTCCACAGCTAGCACAGCATCCACCTACCTGAACTACCTCATTCAGGTTTAGCACCTTCTCGTTCCCTACGATCTACAAATGAATGCTGACTAGTCCTACTACCATCACTGCAAGGCAGGAAATCTCAATCCAGACTCTTCTCCTGTATGCTCCCTCAGTGGTGGAATGAGTTGCAAAAAATACAGAAAAGTTGCATATTTGTTCAGCAGAAGACTAAACCTTGAAGACCTACCTCTTCTGAGAGAACATGCTCACTTAAAGGACCACTGTGTAGGATTTAGTGGCATCTAGTGGTGAGGTTGCAGATTGCAACCAACTGAATACCCCTCTGAAAGGCCCTCTCTAGAGCCAGTGTTTGGTTTGTCCAACCCCATTATAGACTAATTAAAACATACTTATGAATATTATATTCAATTTCTGCCAAGTCCATTCCACTAAATGCTATTAAGTTCTACTCACTGGACCTTTTAATATGCTCTTTATCTGTCTCTGGATCCATCTTAGTGTCTCTCTCTCTATCATATTGAGTGATTTTTATGCCCCTTGAGGCGTTGCAGCCCAACTGTCAGTGTTGCAGCTGTGTCATAAGGTGGCAGAGAGGGAACGGTGGTAGTCTGCACTGAGACTCTACAACACACGGAGGACTTGGAGTGATTTCTCACCACCAACAATTTTGGTTTTCAAGTTAGACTGGTCACTGCAAGTGGATGGAAAAATTCTCACCTGACTTAGAAAAAAAAAAAAAAGAAAAAAAAAATGTCTTTCTCTTTCTGTAGTGTACGCATGGAAGGGTGAGACAGATGAGGAATACATGTGGTGCATCGACCAGACTCTGTACTTCAAAGACGGTCAGCCCCTCAACATGATCCTGGACGACGGTGGAGATCTCACCAACCTGGTGCACCAGAAGTACCCCAAACTGCTGGCAGGTGGGTTTGTTTACACACATACACACATACACACACACACTGCTTATCATGAGGTTGCTGTTGATACTGGGTAAAGATCTCATTGATAACTTTAATAAATGGCTGTTTTCTGTGTTATATCGCTGACAAGTTGGTGAGGTATTAGTGATGCCTGGTCTGGGGGGGTTTTAGTCGCTCCTGAAACTTGGCTCTGATGTCAAAGGATCTTAGTTCAGTTTAGGTTTCACCATTTTACAATCAGTCAAGTCAGTTTGATAGTTAAACAGACATAATTCTGTTCCAAAGTGGGTGCTGCGGGACACTAATTTTGACCAGAAAATATCCGAGTAGTAGTAACATTTAATTGTTAAATCTGCAGTAGAGTTTTGGACACTAGATGGCAACTGTGGTCAAACACAAGCTGATCAGTAAATATTTTCATACATCTCATGTTAGTCTGACTGTTTTGATAGACTTTCTCTTTCGAGTCATTTATTTTGTACAAACAGTCATTCTTTTCACACAGTGTCCGTCAAGGGAAAATACTCTCCAAATTTAGAAAAATTACAAGACAATTCTCACCAGATTGATATTATTGCATGATAATGCTGTAATATGCTTGATTTTATGCCCCTTGAGGCGTTGCAGCTCAACTGTTTGTGTTGCAGCTGTGTCATAAGGTGGCAGAGAGGGAACGGTGGTAGTCTGCACTGAGACTCTACAACACACGGAGGACTTGGAGTGATTTCTCACCACCAACAATTTAACATACAACCCATAGTTGTATTTACATGCATGTTAGAAGCCTCTTCCTAAATAACTCCATGAAACTTGCATAACTGGACATGGAAGCATCTTACTTACTTTTGCTTTATGCATAAAGTATTTTGTAAGCAGACTTTTACATTGCAAAAAGAGTCATGCACACTAGTTGAGGTCATTTCTGCTCCTTATACTTAAGGAGAACCGTTTTTGTTAAAGTAAAGCATAACATTTTTGAGACTTGTCAAAATATACATTGGAGATTTTCCATATTTACATGACGGTGTATTTTCAGGTATCCGTGGACTGTCAGAGGAGACCACCACAGGTGTCCACAACCTGTACAAGATGATGAAGAAGGGCGAGCTGAAGGTCCCCGCCATCAACGTCAACGACTCTGTCACAAAGGTAACCAGCCTTGACCTTTTATTCCTCTTCAGCTGCATCCTGTAATTAGACAAAGGTGAACAGAACTATAATAATCCTCATTAGTTGAATCATTCATTAATGAAGGAATAGTTTGTCAGGTACCACCATTAACATGTTTGTTGAATGAATCACATTTATATAATCTTAGCCGTTTTTATTGAGTGAAATGTTTACAGTTGAGTCATTATACAGCTGGTTGATTTAGCTTCTTTGCTGTCTATAATCTCACATCTCTGGGATATCATGTCTAATGTCAACAGAAAATTCAGACCAAGTCATGAAATATAACATGTATTTTCAAACTTGATTGCATTAGATAGTCTTAAAAGTAAATACAGGCGAAGGAATGACATTTTGAGGTCATGTGAAATTTGTGGAAATCTTTAAATCTGACACCAGGCCCACAGTGAGAATTTATCTATTTCTCCTCCTTTCTGTCTGGAAGAAGCTTGACATCCTGCTGAATCATGTGTCTCTCTCTTTCTTTCTCTCCCTCCTGCAGAGCAAGTTTGACAACCTGTACGGCTGCAGGGAGAGCCTGATCGACGGTATCAAGAGAGCCACCGATGTGATGATCGCTGGTAAAGTCGCTGTCGTGGCAGGTTACGGTGACGTGGGTAAAGGCTGCGTCCAGGCTCTGCGTGGCTTCGGAGCTCGCGTCATCGTCACGGAGATCGACCCCATCAACGCCCTGCAGGCCGCCATGGAGGGTAGGTGACGGAAGCCAGAAATCTTATTCACACAATAAAGGATATTTCTGGTGATTTTCTACATTTTTTTTTTTTTTTTTATGGTTTTTAATCAGCATTATTGATGGAAATTTCAACAAAGTGAAATCTGCAAGTGTGTCTTCTAGTTTGTCTCTATCCTCTGATGAATCCCTGAGAAACATTATGTCCTAAAGTGATTTTCTGCTCTTGTAGTTTTAACTCAGCCACCCAGTTTTTAAAAAAAAAAATCAGTAACGAAGGAACCAGAAATGTAAAATTCATTTTAGAGAGAAGTGACTTGAGTCAAAGATTATTTTTTACTGTGTGGTCTCAAACAGTAGACAGGGATTCTGCCTATTCAGCAAAATCAAATCTGGTCCTAAATAGATAAAAAAATAAATATCTGTACCTGTAGTATAATAACTCACATGACAAATTCAGCTTAATTTACTATCCTAAAGCTTTTTAACAATTGATTCTGAATTAAATGGGGTTTCAATTATGATTTTAAACCTCTGTAATTTGGGAATTCTGAAATTTGGGATCCACTTCCTACATGTGTTTTCATAATAAAACCTTTCAGATAATGAGGGGCCTGTAGCACACAAACAGCTGGAAAAGATTTAATGTACAACAGATGGAGAAAGTGTTTGTGTTAGTAACACACAGTGAAGGAGTAAATCCCTGTCCTTCTCTCTGTTGCTCTGTAGGCTATGAAGTTACCACCATGGATGAGGCCTGTAAGGAAGGAAACATTTTTGTCACCACCACTGGCTGTGAGGACATCATCCAGGGACAGTAAGTCGGACCAACTGAGAGCCAGATGTTTCCATTAGAAATGCTGCTTTTAATTAGTTGAAATCGGTTAAAAGCTAAATTCTATGTCATTTTTACCCTTAGTATTATTTAATTCTTACTTAAAATTGTCCTTTTTTTACATGTGTTTCCCCTCAGTCACTTTGAGAACATGAAGGACGACGCCATCGTCTGTAACATCGGTCACTTCGACTGTGAGATCGACATGAACTGGCTCATCAAAAACGCTGCAGAGAAGGTCAACATCAAGCCTCAGGTAGGAGGAACACAATCATCTAAGGGTCAAATTTGTGATATTGGGCTTTACAAATAAAATTGACTAGACTTGATCTCTCTCAGCTCCAGCAGTAATCCTTCTCCTCCTCCTCCTCAGGTTGATCGCTTCAGGATGAAGAACGGTCGTCACATCATCGTCCTGGCAGAGGGCAGACTGGTCAACCTTGGCTGTGCCATGGGACACCCGTCCTTCGTCATGAGCAACTCCTTCACCAATCAGGTACTGTGTGTGTGTGTGTGTGTGAGAGAGAGAGAGAGAGAGAGAGAGAGCAAGAAACGGAGCCTTTCTATAATGGCTGCCTTGCTATAATACATAATTTATAGCTGTTTTTTACTTGTCACTTTCCTGTAAACTCGGGACATCTGTCCATGTGGGGATCCTGTTATGTTCTGTGCATTTTTTATTCTTTATTGGTTAACCAAGTAGGGAGATGACAGGAAATGTGGGGAGGGAGGAATTTCATGCAACAAAGATCCCTGGTTGGATACGAGACGTTGCAGTTTATGGACAAATAAAATTTGCATTTTTACTTTATTGTCAATATGCTTTTTCCTCATTAAAAATTCCCATCTGACATCTGCTTTATTAAACGTGGCGTGTCTTATTGATGACATCATCTGTCCTTTTCTGTAGGTGCTGGCTCAGATTGAGTTGTGGACGAACACCGCCAAATACCCCGTGGGAGTCTACTTCCTGCCCAAGAAGGTCAGAATGATGATGATGATGATATATTTTATGTGGGGCATTACATGTACAGCATTTAAACTAAACTTGAATAATCTCTTGAACAGTGTTCCTGAATGTCATTTTAAAGTAGATGTTTGATCAGATTACACCGCTGGGCTTCAGTAATTAATAATGGAGTGACTACATTTAGAGACTTCACAGCAAAACTTGTAATGAACGCATATGAGGTCACAACCATGTAAATTTAAGATGGAGATCAAACTGGGTGCTACAGATTTTAAAAGGAGGGATTTATTTAGTGAGACAGTCTCATCGGGAGTTTGTTACTTCCTTTTAGAGCGGCGTGAAATGTATTTCAGGGAGAGCTGAAAATGTCAGTGAAGAAATTAAGGCAAATGTCTTTAACCTTTTTATGTAAAATGTTCTGTACAGTGAGCATTAGAGAGAACGGTTACATCACAGTGAGCAGGGTTCACATGGTGTGCAGGAATTTTAAACCTGAGAAAAGATATAGAACACAAACAGGAAGAGGAAGCCGCCGGTGAACCCAACATATGGAACGTGCTTAACAGGCTCAGAACGAGAATGAGAGTAAAAAATGAAGAGATGATATGGAGCTTTAAGGGGTGGGGTTATTCTCACAGAACATTTCTATCCATCCAATATGAGTTGGACATTTTGGCAAATAAGCTTATTTACCTTCTTGCTAGGAGTTGGACACCACTCATGTCTGTATGATAAATAAAGCTGGAGCCAGTTAGCTTAGCGTGAAGACTGGAAACAGGGAAATAACTAGCCTGGTTCTGTCCAAAGCTAACAAAATCTGCCTACCTGCACCTCTTAAGGTCACCAATTAACACTTATACAGAAATTACAATTTGCTGTTTTTTATAAGATCAGTTGCCAGCCAACTATGACTCCAGGCAGTTACTGCTCCAGGCACGTAACCCCCCTTTTCTTGTTTTTTTTTTTCTCTGTCTCATTAGCTGGATGAGCAGGTGGCAGCCGCCCACCTGGACAAACTGGGGGTGAAGCTGACCAAGCTGACAGACAAACAGGCCAAGTACCTGGGTCTGCCCACCGAGGGGCCCTTCAAACCGGACCACTATCGCTACTGAGCCACCTCTGCCCAGTTGTGGAGGAGAAGAAGAAGAAAGAGGAGGAAGAGGAGGTGTGGCTAGAAGGGTTTTTTTGGTGTAGACGGGGACACTTTGGCCAGGTTTCTCTCTGGGTGTCATTTTGGTTTTAGCCAAATGTCAACTATTCAGGGATACTGGGAGATGGTTTCTTTATTTTTTTTTAAATGGCTCCATATCAAATACAAATATGTATCATCTGTTGATCCAAGTGATTTGGCATGACTGATGTTTTGGAACGAATGCCTTGTTCTGCTTTTATTAAGATGAGGTCAAACATAATCTACCAATCAGATGCTGTTGAATTACTCAGTTCTGGTTGAAGCTGGTTGGAAAAACTGCATCCACCCACAGCTTCAGTCAGCAGCTTTATGTGGGAGTTTGTGGAAGTCAGAAGGATGCAAAACTTTTAAGTTCTCTGTTCAGACGCGCATGTCAAAGCAACATCCAACCCTGTATTTCTAACGGTAAAGCCATTAGTTTTATTAGAACTTATTTTGTTGCAGCACACGGATACCTTCAGTCATTCCCCTCTTTCTCTCTCTCTCTCATCGATACTCTTCTGAAACACCAAGTACTGCTGTGGCTGTTTAAAGAGAAATAATTCTCTTGTTGTCTATGTCATTCCCTCTCCATTTATGGAATAAAATAAACCCTAATGCTTTTCTATCTGAATGCTTCTCTCCGTCTCGTAGCAGCTTGAGGCGGAAGGAACAGGTTTTTCTTCTGTTTTCTTGATGAATCGAGGCAAACGGTTAAGTGTGCAGTGGCCTTATTCCAGTGTATTTACATAACGCTGCCCTGTGTTAGCACTTAATGAAAACTGTACTTGAACTGTGCGATAAGACTGTGGAGACGCCCGTTTTAGTGCTTGGTGTTACCGCATGTGTGTGTGTTCACTACTTATCCAGGTTGATCGTTGGAGAGTAAAGAGAAGCACCGCTGCCAAAGGAATCACCACAGCGCATCATGTTTTTTGCCTGATTTATAAAAAAAGAAAAAAAAAAGTCTTACTCTCTCTGTTGCCTCATTTTCTTCCTTTGTATTGTAATTATTTAATTTGACTTGAAGGGCCAAAACAAGTGCAGCGGCCCCCCCTCAATTCCTGTCATTTCTCCATATGGCCAATCAGATGTTTCTGTTGCAGGATGTAAACAGATCAAGGTGATGTGAAAAAAGTGGAAGCCACAGGTCTCAACGGTTACAGCTTGAAGTACAGAGTTCAGCTGATTGTGAACGATGGATTGATGAAACTGTCAAGTGTGACGATGAAAAAAAATAAAACATGTTGACTCTGAATTGTTTCTCATATGTTTGTGTGTGTGTGTGTGTGTGTGGTCAGACAAATTTTATGACAAAGTGGAGGTCTTTTCCAGCAATTGGCTCGGCTAAAAATAAGCCTTACATAGTCTCAGGCTAGAAAAGTTTGGTCTCATCTTGAGCCAGAACATCTGCAGATTAATTCTATTCCCCAGATGTTAAGATCCACTAAAGTTAGGAATGATATGAAATGAATAAACCTCTGTTTTCATAGCTTCGCTGGCGGGAGGGACAATTGAGTGAGATTCAACTCTTTGGGAGGGGAGAGAGAGATAGGGGTTTTATTTCGTGTGGCGTTACAACAAAATGTTCTAAAATAATGTTTAAATTGAGAAGTTTGGACTTCTTGTCCCGTTAAGTTTATACAGTAAGGCAAACCCAGGAAGATGCTCGATTACAACACCATTACACTGTTACCAGACACATCTGGCGGAGATCTGCACTCTTCTAGGTAGAACTTGTGAATAGTAGGATCTGGGGTTAAATATTACCTGGGAAACGCTCTCTAAATACACACAAATGAACTCAATTTAAATAAAACAAGTACAAGGTTTACCCCAGAAAACAAAATACTTACACTGGTGAAATACCACACATTTATAATGACATATAATAATTCCTACTCCCATTCATAGCTTTATTTAACATTTGAATGTTAGTCCTAATGTTTTATTTCTACCCAGCAGGTGTCACTATTTAATCTCATAACATCTTGAGTGCTGCACTCATGTCTCAGATGATGCTTGTAATTAACAACTCACCTCTGCACCAGTATGACCAGTGTTAAGGCTCAGGTGAAGCCAGACTAAGCTGAACCGGCTTTGTGATGTGGGCCCCTGGTCTCTGATGTGATATTTTGGATAGGAAGCTGCTGTGTTTGGCCTCACAATCCAAACTGGACAGAGTTCCCCACCAGCTAGACACTCCGATAAGATTGTCTACTGTACAAGTCCTCCAGGCATCAACCGGAGCTTCTATTTTATTAAAAAAAATTGAGTTAACTGACAAAACACAAACCAGATGTCAGAGCAGCAGATCTGATACAGATGTAAGCACATTAAATCACTTTCAGAACTACTCTAAAAGTCTGCTGATTGGATTAAAACTCAGCGGTGGAGGGATGGACCTTTTTAAAATGTGATGAGATAAGATGACTGGAAAAAAAAACACTTTCAGGTGAACAACAGGTGAAGTATCTCAGCTCACAGCGTCCAACAAAACTGATAAAAGATTGTAACTTCATGCATGATTTAACAATAGGAAACATTCAGAAAGAGAGAAATCACCTTATGAAACATGAAACTATTCTGTTGCAGGTAGAGTTCAGTTATTAATTCAATCAATCCATTAATCAAACTTTATTTGTGTAGCACCTTTCATACAGTTCAGTGCTTTTCAGGTTTCTGAAAACTGGTTTGAAATTGAAACTGTACAAAAACAGCAGATTTATGGACACAAAATGTAAAAATATAGATGTAAGATTGAATAAAATGTGAGACAGCCACCAGCCAAATGCTGGTAAAAATATGCAACTGGCTGGTAGATTTGCTTCACTCACCAGCCAAAAAAAAATAAATTGTAATCTATTGAGTGGTTGTTAAAATTTGAACATTCACTATCCATTTGACCAGTGGACAAAAATGTTAATTTTGCACCCTGGATACAGTAACTGGCATGACACATTATCAGCAAAAGACCTGCCCAATTAGTGCTGTAATTGTAAATATGCAGTACATGGGGAATAAAGTATATTATGTGCCCCAATGCCGTACTACATACCACTGGAACACAGTGTACTGTATACACTGATCTTTATAGTATACTGTTATTGCAGTTAGTGCACATGAAATCTGCATACTAAATTGTTTCATGCTATCAGAGAATGATACAATACTTATACCAACTTTGAAAATGCCACTGCCGATAGCAAAGCAACAGCAAAAAGTCTTTTTTATGCAAAAGTTAAATAATGGTATTTTGTTTTCTGAGGTGTTCCTGCAGCACATTCACACTCATAAAACGAGTTTTTTTTTTTTAGTATGCATACTGACTTTTTTGAATATACAGTACTGGTGCAAAAGTTTAAAGGTTAAAGGAGCTTAAACTGTTTAGATTCTTATCAGGGCGGCGTCTGATTGGTCCCAAATTTATTCTGCAGGATGACAGCGACCCCAAATATACAACCAGTCATAAAGAACTATCTTCAGCAACAAGAAGAACAAGGATTCCTGCAACAGATGGTTTGGCCCCAACAGAGCCCTGATCTCAACATCATGGAGTCAGTCTGGGATTAACATGAAGAGACAGAAGCAGCTGAGACGTCTAAATCCACAGAAGAACTGTGGCAAGTTCTCAAAGATGCTTGGAAATACCTACCTGTCAACTACCTTGAAAAACTGTGTGCAGGTGTACCGAGAGGAGCTGCTGCTGTTTTAAAGGTAAAGTGCACCGACACCAAATGCTAAATTTCATTTAAGTTTTTCTGTTTGCTGAACTTTGTATGAAGTTGATTGATAAATAAAATTCATGGCAGTATTTTAAAAAGCTTCCTCACTTTACTTTTAGTACCTAAAACTTTTGCACAGTACTGTATTTTGTCACTTTTCCAATGAGAACACACTATATACTCAGAGCCTGCTCAGAATGAATGTGTAGAATGGATTTGGTCCACAGTTAATGTTTGATCTTTTAATACAAGACAAAAAAGCGTTGGGGGGGCGTTGGTGGGGTGTTTTGTCACAAAATGTGTCACAAGGCAAAACAAACATGCAGGTAACACTCCTTTACACTTATCCACCTGTGTGTGAATAATCACCAGCTTTGTTTCAATACATTCATTTCACCAGCAGATGGCAGTATATGTTCTCAAATATGCCTAAATGTCATTGTGGACATGCTGTGTCCTAAACTACAATATAATGCCTTAAAACCATCATATAGGCGTCACCAGCAACAATTACATTCAATGATTTTTATATGAACTTCCTGTGTTGTCCTGTCTTTTCTCCAGGGTGCTCATTTAAAAACTCAATATTTATAAATTTTACTTATCAAAAAATTTGATTTAAGGTCATTATATCACATGTTGGGTTTGGAAAGAGTGTAGTGTTAGAAACATCAGTAGAATTAGACATTAGGTGCTGACGTGATGGTCTCAGGTCTGTCATTTATAACGGCAATCAGTGTATTCAGTGAAATCACTGTGATCAGTGGATTGACTTGCAGAGGTGAATTAAAGGATAGGTTCATAATTTTTCAAGTATGTCTTAAAACAACAGTCAGGTGTCCAAATGAACACTGAAAGAGGTTTTCATCGCTGTAATCATTCCTCCTGTTCATACTGGCTATTAAAAGATCTCCTTCAAATGTGTTTCCCACTGATGGGGACCAAAATGTGGTCATTTTGCACAAAAATGCATTTAAAAGTTTATCTGAAGCTTATATGAGGCTTCAGCAGTCTGGATTTGTCATATCAGTGGATATCTGCCACATTTACTGTCTTTTTAGCATCAGATTCCCTCTTTGTGTTTCCCTGTTGAACTGTGGTGGAAGTATGGTAAGAAAAAGAGGGACTTTGGCACTAAAAAGACTGTAACGTTGAAAGATATCTACTAGATTTGACTCATTCAGTGGCTGAAGCTTCATATTAGCTTTAGATAAACTTTGAAATACATTTTTTCACAGAACTGTAAGTGCATCATAAAGGGATTTTCTAATGGTCAGTATGAACAGGAGGAATGAGTAATGCTAGGAAAACATATTTCAATGTTCATTTGGGCTCCTGACTGTTGTTTTAAGACAGACTTGCAAAATTCTGAAGTTTAACTTTGGTGAACTTTGACATCAAGGCGAAATTTGCGCCTGTTGACCAATTTCAAACCGTCTTCACAGTGCTGACCAGGGAGCCAGAGCGTCTAAAATGAAGCAGGGAGCTCATATTAGTTGTGTTGCACCATCTGATTTTTATTTAACCTGGTGTCACATTCTGGTTCATGCACTTAAGATGTAAGACTGTCTGAAATGCAAAATCATGGCACAAAATGTTGCTCAAGAGCAAGAGTCAGAGACAAGTCGAACAGCGGGTTGCTGTGCAGATATTACTGTCAGAGTTGTCTGTATGCTGTTATTACAATCTCAAGACATCCTGCAGCTGCTTCCAGTGAAGAGAATTGAATATGACTTTGTTCACACAGCAGTTTTCATAGGAGCAATTTCCTGCAGATAATTCCAAAGAAAACTGCTCACAGTGCGGTCTGTGGATTATCTAAAGTAAGCAGGACGTTGTTTCTAAAAAAACATGTTGGTGTTGAGTTTCAAATATGAGTGTTTTTAATGATTTTTGAGCGCTATGAACAAAATTCCAGTCAATCACATTGAGAGATATCTCAAATCTGTGCGAATAAAACAAACTCTCAGCACCAGTGTTATGAAAAGTGAGAAAAATATGTATTTTTGTGATTTGGGAAAGCAGATCCTTTAATTATTTCCTTTATTATTACTGCAAAATGTCCTGCAATCATCAGTCATAATGTAGGTAAGAGGCACTTAAAAAGAATCCAGTGAATGATAAAATATCCCTGCGTTGAACCACCATGAGGCAAAACCCTTTAAAAATTGTGAATTGATATTGTTAAAATAAAAATAATAAAAGACTAAAATAATTTATTTTAAAGTAATAAGTTAAATCAATGAAATACTGACAGTTATCAATACACAGTAACATGTGCCAAAAGGTTGAGATTTAGACATTTTGGGGATGGTTTGTCAAAAGCATACATGTAGAAAGTCTCTGGGCCTTTTAGTCGAGGTGCAACGACCAACGTAAGCATCGATCCGACTGTTTGGTATTTTCCTCACCTTGAAATTCTCTTCGCCCATCTGTGTGGTATTTTGGGCCCCCCCATGAGTGGCCGAGCTCCCCAGCCTCCACCTATGCTAACATTAGCTAACATTAGCCACCATAAGCTTGTAGTCATACCAAACCAAGTAAAGCTGTAGCAGCAAAAGCGTATTGAATTGAGCAAGAGTGCCTTTTGTTGCTAAAGGATTTAGTTTCATTAGGAACTTTGTGTTGTTGCTTTAAAAAGTGACAAAGTCTCACTTTAGTGTGACGTGAGTTCGAGTTTGTAGTTATCTTTAGCTGCTAATTCCATCTGTTTGGACTTGAGTTTCTCTTGTCTGTGGTCTTATTTTTACCTGGAACTGCCATGTCATCCCCTTAACTGAGTCCAAATTTACCTTTCATTTTTGGCTGCAATAAAACACTCAATGGTCGCTCTGCCTAATGTGCCCTGCACTGAAAAACTAGCAGCTAATTAATCATCACAAGGACAGATGTGGCTCAAAAAAGCGCTGTCAGACACAGAGAAGTGTGACAGAAGAAGTGCAGTGTGGGAGAGAGACAACCCTATTGCCTCATCCTTCAACCCTTCAATGTTTTATCTAAAGCCTGTCCCGTGAATGAACATGTGACTTTATTTTACAAGCCTTGTTTGGCTTTGTTCAACCTAAATATGAAATGCAATAAAGTCAATGTCTCTGGCTCTGACTATAAAGTAGAAAGCGGGAGATGTGATGGCATCCTTCAGGGCCATTCATCATCTTGACATTATTGTTGAATCCGCCCCAGTTCTTCTCTTAGAGACACCTTTCAAAGAAGAAATAAAACTTTAACAAGACATAATATTAACATGGCAGGACACCATGACACAAAACATACTGAAGAAATACCATCATGATACTGAACACTTTATTTAACAAATAAAAAGCTACTAAAGTCTCACAAATTGTTTCCTGACATTTACTATTTGTAACTTTTCTGCTCATTCAGTCTGTTTTTTTTTTTGGTTTTGTTTTGTTTTGTTTTGTTTTTTGCATAAAATGTTTAAAATGTTTATTATTACAAGAGCTGCAGTCTGACATTGACAGAAATATTTCCTCTAAAAGCACGCACAAACACAAAGTTACTAAGAACCCGATGCAAGAAAAAAATATGGCATGACTTGGTTTGAGGTTCTGGTTTTCTTTTGCCAGAACCAACAACTGGGTGATCTGTTTGCATTCACACTGACTTTAATAAAATCAACATCTTTCCTCCCTGGAGACATCACAACACAACATTACAAACAAAAAAAAAAGAAAAGAAAGAAAGAAAACCAAAAGCTGAAGAGCTGCAGAGACATCTATGGACAAGGCAGACATTTTGGTAGCCTGTGTGTCAGAAAAAAAAGAGAAAAAAGTTTATGTTCATGTAAACACACCTAAACAATCAGTATTTCTGAGGTCAAAACTGAATCAAATGACTGTAATGTGAAAAAAGTTGTAGCCGTATTATCAAAATCAAACAGCATTATCATCAAGTCTGCAGTCCCACTGAGCTTTTTTATCCTCTTTTAACTCACAGTTTTGTTTTCATGGCACATTCACTTTTCAGTTCATACTCAGTGCTCTGATCAACCTGCTGTACACTATCTGTCCAGAACCAAACAGCAGACACACACAAAGTCAGAGACAAGCTGGTAAAGAAAGTGAAACATCTAGTAAATAAAGATATTTTTCTGCAGAGCTGGTGGAGACTAAATCAGAGCAAAAAGAGAGAGTGAATATTGGATCAAGTGGACATGAACACAAATGTCTAATAAAACAAAATCACAGCAATAAGTAGATTTGCCCACTGAGGCGAAGTAAATCCACAATGATGTAGATTTCACCAATTGTTGATTGATTTTAAACCATCTTGACAGCACTGAGTGAACAGAGCTAATGAGGAAGCTGTTATATTAGCCATAGACCATCCAATTTAGTAAAACCCTGTTCTGCTGTCTCCTGGATAACAGGTAGAGGACACATTACATAAATACTGCACACCCAAGACACTGTTCATCTCACATTTAGTGAACAACGGGGGTAGCCAGAGTAATAGCAAGGTTGGCCTGAAATATAATCTACATTGTCCTCCATTTGTCCTGTTTCAAGGACGATTTCTTGTTCTATTGTATTAGACAACGGACCCACAGGATTAGAGAGAAATGCAAAAGAGGACAGATTCCTGTTAGCCAAAGTCTTTGGGGTAACCTTCACTTAAACTTATTTACTGCCTCTTATGTGTTGTTCAAGGTTTATTTCACTTTATCGATGGTGACAATTGGCCCTGACAGAAAACAGCAGTTCACATAGCTGAGCCCAAAATTTGTCTTCTAACTGCGTCATATTCCTCACACTGCCGTTTGATCTCTGCCGTGCTGTTGGATACATTTCTTTTACTGGTCAGCTGTTTTTTTTTTGTTTGTTTGGTTTTTTTTTGTTGCTTTTTTTATAACGTGGTCCTGCTGGTCCCTGGTGGCTCCAACCGCTACGGTGCACTCTCTCTGTTGTCTGTTTATTGTCTTTAAGGTCAAAGATATATTTAGAATGTCATCGATCATCTTGTCCGGATTACCTGCCACCTAGCTTGTTCTCTCACATCTCATTTCTTTAGCCAATGGCTTTATTGGCTTTAACAGAATGGCCTGTATCTGTTTTTTCACTTATGTTGGTGTCAGGCTCCTTTGAAACTGCTGCTGTGCCCAGTCAGGTGTCTCCTCATCTGCCATGTTTTGCTTGATTACTGCCCCATTTAATAACACTGTTTCCCTTACATCACAACCCCGTCTCCTAGATGTTATGTTCATTTACGACTAAATTGCAACAGCAAATACGTTTTTACGTCATTAGTAAATCTGGGAGGTCACAAACATGTTGATACTTAACATATGAGTCACATGTTCATTGACGTCCCCTGATCTTTCAGTACAAAATCTGTTTAAGCACTGCAAGCACCAAGCATTATGGTCTTAATACAGAAAAAGTCAGCAGGGTGGCCTCATGGTTAAAGTGCATACCATGTAGCCGCACCACCTCTCTCTCTCTCTCCATGTGCTTCCTGTCTCTCTCTGCACTGACTGTCAAATAAAGGCAAAAAAAAAAAAAAAAAGCGAAAAAAAAACAACCATACGCAATCCAATTGGGAAAACAATTATGATAATCTGTTCTGAGTGACTCATCGGCTCCATGCGCTCATTCTGATTATTTCGGGTTTGCAGACCAAAACAGATCTGAAAAGAGAGAAAATATTGGTCTTAGATTCATCAGGTGGACACAAACACAACACCAACGAGATGGCTCTAACAAATTTATAAGGTGATAATGTGTCAAAAGTTGTGTCTGTCCCCAACTGGCCTAAAAGCTATTAATTCTCGCTGCCTTAATGCCACCTGTAGATCAGTAGAATAATGTGAAACCACTGACAGGAATCTGCATTGCTTTCTCTGCATGCTCCTGCACATGCATGGTACTTTGAGAACAAACAAAACAGGGAGCCACTCATAAAAAAAACACTGCTCCATATCACTACTAGTGTTGAAAAACTCTGCAGGATACCATAAGTCCAACAGCAGGACTCAGTGCAACTAGCAAATATCAATTAATTTGTCAATTATTTTGTAGATTAATAACTTAATCATTTAGTTAGATAATAGTGAAAAATCTTTTAAGAGTGTATTGGGAAGACCTCACATAGCTATGTTTTGTCTGGTCAGCTAAAACAGCTAAAATGTACATAACATTAAAAAATGAATGATCGGAAATGGATTAATTGACTTATTGTTTTAGCACTGTACACAGGAGTTAGTCAGAACAATATGTGTTGCATTCAAGCACAAGTCACATGAAGGTCTTCTGCCTCCCTCATCTGTAGCACAACTGCTGCACGTGCAAAGTGGGAAAAGTTTTGCCTCTATGCAGGTTTCTGTTCTTCACTCTGGAAAGAAACGGTCAGGTCCGCACATGAGAGACGCGAAAAGGAAAATCAGAAAAGTTAAAGTTGTCAGCTGCAGTGTGAACGGAGTCCACAGCCCAACAATCTGGTTTGATTTCACTTCAAGGTTAAACAAAGACATAACATCTGATGGTTTGTTTGACATGCAGCGGTTCAGATTTACTTCATGCCGTCCAGAAATAACACTCAGTTGGTCCAACTTCAGACTTGAACACACAGTGAGATCCATAACAAAACAGGCACTTTATATATCGCGTGATGAGCAGCTCAAGCAGGCGCTGGCACTCCATTAACTGGATGTGTTTTCAACAGAGACACACCAGTGAAACCAGCCACCTCACACTGTTTTCATTTTGCGGCTAGTTTAAATTTGAATGTGTGCTATAAAAGTCAAGAGTATCATATCAATAGTTGTGATGTGACACTCTCTGGAGACTCGTCTTCGGTTCAGACTCTCGGTTACCTCCCGGAGCTTTGCTTATGCAACCGACAGGCATCCTAAACTTTCACCGAGTCCAACACAGATGGAGCTGCAGCAGGAGCTGAACCGTGGTCCAGTTTTCTTATCGGCCTCCATCAGGAAGTGCGAGCCGAGCGGAGTGAAGGATGTGGATTCTCCCGGTTTGTCCAAAATTTAATCCCAAACGCTGGTGGGAAATCATCTCCACACAGGAAGTGATGCGTCAAAACATTGAAATACAGCCTGAAGAGAAGCAAGTTAGCGCTCCGTTGAGAGAAAAGGCTAGACTCGCTGCCAGGTCAACGAAATGCAAAAGTCATGACAAGAAATATAGTCATCAGAATGGATTCAAGAGCTGGAATGACACACAGATGTGGATTAAAAATGAATGGTATTTGTGAAAATGCTTTAATCACACCAGACGTTTAACCCTCTGAAGTCACAGCTTTCAAAAACAATGCATCATAATTTTTATGAATGACAAATCCAGAGCCATAACTACTATTGAGGACACCTATCATGTCTGCGGTTTGGTTTCTGGGTATGAGGGAGTGTTGATGATAACATAAGGTGGGTTTTACAGTTTTTCACTATATATTATATGTATATAAGTGCACAAAACTTTCCACAAGTGCAGATTCTGAAAATTTAAAGGTTATTTAAGTCTTTACATCAATTATAAACTATTATATCTTATATCTCAACTCTTATTAAATCATTTGTTTTGTGTGCACTTCTTTTATTGTTAAAAATGAAAAAAATGAAACAAACCTTTAATCCATTTAGTGGGCATGGTTGCAGGCCTTAAACTAAACGATGAAGCATAAGTTGCCTTCCATTAGTGATGAAAAGCATTTCTTTTATGATAGTAAACATGGTTTGATGCCTCAAACCTTCTCTTATTTGCAAGAATAGAAAACTTTACATTAAATTCTTTGAAACCCACAATTATTAATGTAATAGCAGGCAGAGGATCAAAAAGAAACATTTCAGGTTTAAGTCTGGTCTTGTAATTGTTAACAGTGAAAGAGTTAAGAGTAAAATAAATTATAAAATAAAACAGGTGCTGATGTGTTTAGAAATGAGGCCCATGAGGATCTTGTGTACGGAAATTACTTCAGGTAGGAAAGAGATTTGATTCCTTTATTTGGGAAAATCTAAAGCTGAGAGATCAGTTTCCAATTAGGTTTAAATGATGTATGTGGATATTGAGTTCTGGGTTAAATTTGGTACCAAAATAAAAAAGACAAAAGCTTCTTTGTTAAACAGCTTTTTAGAAAGGATTATGTTGATAACGGAGTACTCAGAGCTCTGATCTTTTCATCAAGACCAATAATACAAATAATACATGAGACGTTAAAAGTTGGTCAATGAACTACGGCCTTTGTATAAACACGGCTTCTTCTAGAGCTCTTTTGAAAATTTGTTCTGCCTCAGAGTCGTGTGTTAACCACAGTCAATATCTCAGAAGTGTTTGCTTTGAAATCCCACGTGCCAAGAAATTCTGGCTCAGGCTCACTGACAGAAGCCTCTGGGGCTTGAAGTATTTAATTTATGGCTGCGGTTTTTTTTTTTCCCCTTCCCCCGCAGAGGGAGAGTTTAAAGTTTAAAAAGCCAGAAAAGTGAGAAGTTTATTTTTAAATGTCAGTAACCTGAAGGACTGAGAGATGACAGTTTAGACGATACTCAAGCACCAACGGCTAGAAAATGGGTTGATTTTGGAGTTGTCTAAGTAAATCAACCCCCAACCAACCATTATTACGCGCACACACACACACACACACACACACACACACACTAGACAGTGAAGACCAGAAAAACGGTAAAGGAAGTTGCTCAAGACAATAAAGATGCGCACAACATTTTAATTAGTATTTCCACTAGATCAAAGTTCTTTTTTCTGACTGTTTTTTCAAAAATCTTCATCATATAGTCTGCAGAAATTATGTGTTACCCAACTGATGATAAAATTGCGATTACGTTTCAATTCCAGAGATGTGTTTCAGTTTAATCATAACATGTAACATACGGTAAATCAGTACAAAGCATGTAATCATAAAAACAAAACTTATTAAAAATTACGAGAAGAAATTACGAAGTTGTCCTGGTTCTTAGCCAACCCCTGAACGAGTGGAGCTCCCTCAAAACACTCATGTTTTCAATTAAATCTTGTAGCAGATGTCCCACCTTTATTGTGCAACTTCTTATATTGTCCCTTTTTATGGCAAAACTTTCTGTAATCTGTATTTACCTGCCTGTTGTAGAAACCCACTCCCCACCCCTATATACAGTAGTTTTATGAATTATCATTCCATCCCTCGTTAAACTGTGCATCTCAACTCTAAAATTGTATTTAAGGTTCGGAGAAAAGCCTAAAAAACATCTGCAGGACAGGTGGTTAAACTGGTGGTATGTGCTACACAGGACCAGAGCTGGAAGAAGTACTGAAATCCATTATGTAAAGGCTTCACCGTCACAAACACAGGTGTTTTCACTTATTCTGATGAGACCTCCTCTCTACATACCACGTTTGTGAAAAAATTAGCGCGGTGTGTTTATTTTTGCGTATGGATTGAAACTGACATGTTTTACTGATATATTTATCTTGTTGTCCTCATCAGACACAAACAAAATCTCCACTGCTTTAACTTTCTCTGTATGGATCTGTATCTGTATGAATACAGATATATATTGCTGATATATGACAATATAATATATGTTTCTCACACACAAAGCCCATTTATGGTACGCTCACCCTTATAGTGACACAGCAGCATCATCACATAATTAGAGAGGAGTCCAACTCAGATTTGTCTGACCCCAGATTCAAAACAAGTGGTAACTAACATGGCTTGAGGCTGAAGATGATGCACAAGTACCTTAAAGTGCAGGTAGCAGGGCGGGTTTCCGAGTATGAAAGGCAAAACCCTGCGTTCCTTATTTGGAAGGTCCTGGCACCGACGATAAGCAGCAACTCAGCAGCTTCAAACCAGCTCCAGTGCAAACCAATAGATGAAGTCACACCTCGCTACATCCATCTTTACATGCAGTCTATGATTTAAACACAAATTCACTCATGTGCAGAGTGAAACAATACATTTTACAAGGACACATTTTTAACATGCATTCATGAGCAGTGGTGGAAGAAGTATTCAGATCCTTTTATCTAAGTAAAAGTACCAATACAACAATGTAAAAATACTTCATTACAAGTAAAAGTACAAAATTTACTCAAAGTATTAAAGTTAAAGTATCCATTCTGCAATAACTCATATATTATTATTCTGTAAATGACATCATTAGATTATTAATAGTGAAGCATCAGTGTTAGAGCAGCAGGAGGTGGAGCTAGTTTACACTACTTTATATACAATTAGCTATTTTAGTCCAGTGGTTCCCAACCTAGGGGTCGGGCCCCTCCAAAGGGTCACCAGATAGATCTGAGGGGTCTTGAGATGATTAATGGGAGAGGAAAGAAGAAAAAACAAAGTTCTGATACACAAATCTGTTTTCAGTTTTTGGACTTTTTCTCTAATCTTTGATTTTTGGTGAAATATTGGATCATTTGAACATTTATTGAAATGAAACCATGTGAGAAGTTTAGAGGGAAAAAATCACTATTTGATGGAGCTGTTAACAACTCATAGACATGACCCCAGCTTGCACCACTATTCATGAGAATTTCACCGAGCACAATGTTTTGGTTTTTTTTTATGTAACAAACAGCCTTGTTTACACTCACAATTACACACATGGAAGCTGCTGTACAACCACAGTCTGATCTGATGGCAATGTCCAGGTGTAGAACCAGCAACCTCCTGGTCACGAGCCTGCTTATCTAACCCTTACGCTACCACTTCCCATTAAAACATGTCTACACTAATTAGACTATATTGTATGCTTCATTGTCAGCACATGGTTTTAACTTTTCCTCAGTCAGCTCTACAGAGTGACATATATTTAAAACAAAAGGTGCAACAAAAGAAAAGGAGATGCTGTCTGCAACATTTTGACCTCCAAGGTTGAAATGTTGCAATAAATACTTAGGAGCTCACAAATTTCAGTGTGCGAACAGTGTCATGTTTTCCTTTGTTGCTGCTTTTTGTCCTGCACTTGTACCCAACAATGGTTGGATATACATTATCCATCTTTGAGAGAATATGTGTAGACAAACACCCACTGAGAAAAGACATGTTCTTACCTTTACACTGATAAAAAAAAAAGAACCATAACCACCAGCTGTATATCAGGTTCATCTCTCTGCAGACTGGCATCAATAAAAACTTTGGACTGGTTTGTAAAACCAAAACCAACACAAATATTTGCTTGTGTTCTGTTTGCCTGCATTCTGATATTGTGTTGTGGTGTCTCTACCGTGAAAAATCAACAAGATTGCAATATTAGAAAGAAACACAGTGATCCAAAATGAATTGGCAATGTTTGTGGATGAGAAAGGTGAAGAGGGTTCTTATCCTCACTGCGGTTTGGTTATTTTTTGTAAAAAAAATTTTTTTTTAAAAAAAGAAAGGAAACAAAAAAACACTGATTTTCATAACAGCTGTTTGTTCCTTGGTGGAAACATCAGCAACAGTTTCATTTAATTTTCGCATAAGCAGAAATAATAAACCAATAATGTTTATAAGTAATTTTCTTGCAGACTGGCACTAATACGACTGTGATTGGAAAATAGACTGCAGGTTTTACAGTATATCACCAATTATTGTCTCTCAGCTTCTAGTAATAAAATACCAGATGTTGAGTTTAGCAACAAACACGCAACCCGCTCTGACCCATCACAGCTCCAGCGCAGAACAAAAGGGTGTTATTGTTTTGTTGTTTTTTTTTAAAAAGGTGGACGTTTCATACTGTTTTCATGTTAGTTTAGAAAGTGTTTTTGAATTACAGGTGAAAACTGAATTATGCATTTCAAAGTAGGTGTGAATGACTGTAATTGCTCCTTTAAATACAAATTAACTTTTAACTATCCATAAGAGCCAGAGTAGCCAAATATCTGCACTCCAAATATCAAATATTTGGAGTGCAGTTTCAAAGGATTGAGGTCTGTACATAAATTATTCTAGTATTAAAAATATTTTTTTTATACATATATATTTTTTTCTGAGTTACATGGATGTGGATATTAGAGCATGTCAGGAAATGTGATGATTGTAGCTTCATCCACAAGATGGCACTGGAGGGAGTTTGTATATGCTAAATCAACAATCCTAACCAGCCAATCCCAGCAGTCTGTTGGAAACGTCGATGGTTTTACAATGATGTCACTTTTTCAAGCTCTCTGAGTGGCTGGACAAATTTCCTCCATTTCTACCCTGAATGAAAAGAGTTGCCATATCAGTGGGAAACAAACTATATAGAAAAAGTAAAGCCCATCAGAATGCAAAATGATTTACACAACGCACCACACATTCAATGGTCTACGGATGTTAAATTTGGCCAGCTTCCCTTATTTCGACACCAGGGAAGTGCTCTAAATGAAGTCTGAAGAAACGAGGCGCCGGGTCCTATTTCGAAGCAGGATTTGTCAGCATAATCAAAATCATAAGGACTAAAGTCATATAGTTGAAAGGCAGCTGGTGTGACTGTGTTGGATTAGTCCATATTGTTTTCTGAATTTCCCGGAAAACCTCCACTGAAGACAGTGGGGACACAAGCTGCGTCCCAGTTCAGGAGCTGGATCCCCGAAGTGTCATGAACGGGAAAGTGTCATGAACAAGTTGGAAAGGTCCAAATTCAATGGCTCCTTTAGATGAGGCAAAGAAACAGAGAAACAATTGTTCGTAGCCTTCAGCATCCTATAATTCACTGTACGCTGGTCATATGTCTAATGGAGTATTCAGGTAATCCTACTTCAAACATAAACTCAGGAAGCAGCATCTCACCACATTGTTTTTACCAGATGTTTGTGTTCAGGTGGAGAAAAAAAACCCCAGGTAAACCCAGAAATGTTTTATGAGTTGACAAACTTGTAACCCGTTGTGCCTGAACGCACAATTAACATCGGTCTCTGTGAGGCCGCATTGTCTCATTTCTGGAGGTGGAAGACATTCAGTCTGACCTGAAGGACACAATTTCACGGGCCAAGTCCTTCAGTACATCCGGTTCCTGTATTGGGACACAGCAAGAGGGAGGAAAATGTCTATAAAGTGTCACGCAATGCCAACGCCGCCCTCAGATGTAGATTTTAACGAGCCATTCAGGTCTGGACAGTATTCTTAGACAGCTCATTATTCTCTCCTCTGTGTCTGGCGTCCCACCAGATCTACATCTGCAGCCAAACTGGCGCTCTTCCTCACGTCTTGGCTGTCCTACATCCCTCCCCGCCCAAGTACAACTGTCAGTGAGCAGAGTCCATGTCTCATATCTGGTTATAGGCACAAAAAACAATCTTTCTAAATGAAAATTGAAGGCAGACTTTGGAAGAAGCTCAGGCGCATGGCTGTAATTATGATACGGGTGGAAATCCAGTGAGTTGTGTTTGAAAAGTGAGAAACTGAGAACCCCATTTTCTTTTTGTTGGATTGTCTTTTATATGATGAGCTGAGTGTTGCGCTTTACGTCAAATGACCTTTGTGTTTTTCGGATTTTAACAGTGTGGTTTCCTCCTCCTCCTCAAAATAGGCTGGTGGATTCCAAAATCACATACACTAAGCTTTGTTCTTCCCTTTTATGTTAACATATGGTTATGTTCAGGCGGCTAAAATTACTTGGTCACCAAAACTTATCTGTACAAACAAACACATTGAGCCACATTCCCCTAAAACATGTTTTGCTAAGGCTACATAGCTAAATTTGTATAATTGTATATATATAATTTAATTTTAGCAGTTATAGTCACATATTTAGTCACATGTTGGCTTAGATTTTTAACTGTGACAGTTTCCTTTTACATTTAACCTCATCTCCTATGGAGCTGATTCATATATAATTGAAATATATGTATAAATACAAATACTTTTTTCCTTTTTGTTTCTAGTGTGATAAATAAAATTGGTCTGCGGTTAAGTTATGATTAAAGTTAACCAAGTGGGTGTTTGGTCAGGTTAAAGCTCCACTATTTTTTTTCTTTATGTTCACAGTAAATAAAATGACTATTTATAATATGTGGTTTACTTGATGTGAAAAACACTCTAATGAGCTTTTTAAAGCCTCTTTTAGCTCATAGTGTTAGTTTTAAGGCACATTTACTGAGATGTTGGGTATCACTGCTTTCATCAGTCCTGTGACCTGATGGTGGCACGAGATGAAAAGTCAGGTGATCACTAAAGTGATTACAGTTTATTCTGAGAGGGATATGAATATCTGAACCAAATTTCACGGCAAACCATCCAATACTCGTTGAGACATTTAGCTCAAAACCTCAATCACAGGAAAAGTCAGGGTATCACCAAAATCATTAGGATTCATTGTCTGGGCACCAATCCAATCCTTCTAGTACATTAGGGGTGGGTGATATTGCCCTAACTGCCAGGTAAATCTCTCTGTATTTCACAGTATACCAGAGTCTTTAATCTGGTGTCGGGTTTGACATTCCTGCACTGGCTGGATAAATGCATGAATGCAGACTTCTGCCGGCCATGTGGTTAACTTGCGGTTAGCTTTCTGCCAACTTGAAGGAGGACAAAATAATTTAATTGTGTGCCTCTTCTAGACTTTCCAAATGTTATTTGGACTGCATGTATCAAATTCTGATAGTGAAACGAGTCATTTCACGGCGGTTGTGTGATGCTCAGAAACAATTTATTCACTGTTTTACAGCCACATCAGTAGCGACGGAGTAGGCTACGGCGGAGCCTATGATGTAAGCGTGTGTCGACAGTGTTTTTGTAATTACTCTCACTGCCAGAAGGGGGAGACAAAGGTCCTGCACTCCAGCTTTAACTTTAAGCCCTCAAGCAGTGACGATATTCTCTGCTGCACTGAACACCTGCTCAGATGCAGTGTTGGTGGCGCCATATTGCCATTTGATTTGTTTCTGATCACATAACTTTTACAAGCAAAAACATAACATAAACAATAGGCCCAAAGTAAATGTGGTGAAGCAGTGATCATCTTGTGGTTTATTATATTACAGAGAAGACGTCATAGTCAGCTGGTTTCAATACCAATATCATCAACCAGAATCCTGTTATGAAATCCCAAACCAAGTGTTATGATTCAATAGAAATATTTTGATTAAGGATAAGCCTTTGTTTATGGAATCAATGTTTGAAAAACGAATATCATTTAAAAATGACCTTTTGAACAGTGAGGGTGAAATTATATCTTATGATGATCTTATTGTAGTATGCAATAATATTTGTGACCATTTTACATATAATTAACTCCGGGCAGCTTTACCACAGACCTGGAAAAGGAAACTATCAATATGTACAAAACAAACTGTTGCTCCTACATTAAGGATACAACATGCATTTCACAATTACATTTGATGTCTCCATTAGAATTTTACAACTAAAACTAATCTACAGATACTTGTCTACTAAGGAAATGCTAAAAAAAAGGGGGCATCTAACAATGTGACTTTGTAAGAAGGAAGAGGAGTCAGATTTTCATGTATTTTGGTATTGTAAGGAAGTTGCAATATTTTGGATTGGTTGAAGTTGTTGAAGTTGAAGAGTGTATCTCAGTTCACAACTCAAATTTTTATATTTGTCCTTTAACTACAACGAAGAACAAGGAAAAGACCTGAACAACATCATCATTATGAAGGGAAAAGCAATTATATTTAAAGCTACAAAAAGACAGCAACTAAACACTGAATGTTTCTAAATACTTTTGAAGTATCAGTGGGTTCTTGAAAAGGATGTTAATAGGAATAAAGAACAATTAAATTTTGAACGTGGGTAGGATGTTTTGAGTCAAGGTGAAGGCTGGAGTTAAAAAGATAAATAAAATATTGGAATATCAATAAAGGTCAACTAAAGTGATGTAAATATGTTCATTTTTTGGCTGTATAATGGAATAAATAATTATGTACGGGAGTGTGTCTATGTAGATATGTATATGAATATGTGTGTGTGTTTATATGCGATGTATATATGTTTATTTGTAGATATAACTATATTTATATGCATATATGTATGTATGTATGTATGTACGTATGGGTTTGTTTGTATGAATATAGATATTAACTTACCTTTTGTCCTGTGCTTCACTGTTACAACAGGAAGCACTTCATTTTTTTTCTTTCTTCTTCTTTCGCCGGCTTTTCTAATCTGTTGTTGTTGTTGTTTGTTGTTGTCAGGATACTAGGCCAGACACTATTTTATTGGCGGATTACATTAAAAAACAAAAGGACGGAAAATACGCGTTTTGGACATTGCTTCATTAGATTAATTTTGTGCTTGATTGCTATCAGGTGTGTCTTTAAATAGTCAGGTGCTGAAAAACAGAGGATCCAACTGGCTTACACACAGCGTCTCATTTTCTAATGCAAATGCACAAAAAAGTAAACAGGAAACAGTGACTATTATAACACCTTACAAAATCAGACGTAAACATTCATTTCCATAAGACTCATTTCCACAAGATAATGAGATGCAATTAATGTCAGAGTGCACAAATGCACAATAAGGCTGTCTGATCTCTAACACTTCAGAGGATTAGTACGTCCATGCACACCTTTACATAAATACCATATATCAGAGAGTACAAAATACAAAAAAACTTTTATTTTTAGTTTTTTCTACATAGTTTTATGTCACTGGGGTGTTACTGATATTTTACAAAAGCAGTGTACCGGGATCAACAGAGTAATGCGGACCAGGTAGGAGGCAGGTTATCTGTGGTCATGACAGTGAACCGAGCAGATGGACACAATCAATACTTGACACATAAATAATGACTACAGCGTGTGTGTGTTTTGACTTGAACACACTCAGCAGAATGATCACCAGCTGTATAGAAAAAGTTTTCCCTTTTCCAACTTCACTCCTCGGTTTCTTTTGTTCGTACTTGAACAAAGTTTGTGTTGTCTTAGTTTTTTACCACTGTGTGATAAATAACCGTTTATAACCCAAAACGTAGCCTGATCGTTTCCCCCAAAGAACAACAAAATCAGCTCTGTGTCATAATCATATGATTTGTTAACGGGCTGTGAGCTGTTATTGTTCTCTACTAAAAAAAAAAACCCAACTAAAGCATTAATTAATAAGTAACAAATAAAAAAGTGAAAACGAACAGTGATCAGTGATGTGTGTGGAGTCATATGAGACTCGTTTCTGTCCCAGCTGCTCATTTTAACCACAAGAGAATGGACTGAGCTGGATGTTCAGATATTGGCAGTACGATTGGTGTTACTGTGTTTTATAAGTAAATTGTTCTAAATCTTTGTTTAAACATCAAAAAACTGTAAAACTGTTTTAGTGAGAAGTTAATTTGTTTTTATAACATGCTACTGGTCGGACTCTGACAAAGAACAGAGCAACATGACTCTGTTAAACACAGTCGCTCACCACTTAATTACCATATAAACTTTGGGCGCGCACACACAGATACGGCTGTTTAGTAGCGGCGGTGTTACGTTTGTATGTACAGGCGTGAGATTGTTCTTCAAAGAACAACAAAAGAATAAATTGTTTTAGCGAGTCCCCCAAAATGACCAGCTGTAATAAGTATTTCTGGAACGGAGGTCGGAGGTCGGAGTGGATGGACGGATCAACAAAACAACAAAATATTGAACTTCAACACGGGAGATCGCTGTTCATTTCCTCTTTCCAACTGCGAGTTTTGTTTGTTTTGTTTTTTTTAAAACCATGCCCACGATATTTCCCTAACTTTCACCACATGGTTGTTGTTATTGTAACCATGATGACAAAGATCCCTTAACCTTAACAGAGCAATCATTTTAATCCAAACTATGATGTTTCCTTAAGCTTAAAAGACAACCGCGGTCTACGGCACAGAGGAATAAGATCTATCAGGCTTTGGATACGCACACACACAATACTTGTAAGTAAATCAATTCATTGTTGGTTTGGCTCTGCACATGATTTCTTAACAATAAGAAAAATGTGAAAAATTGCCAGCATTATACTTTAACAAAGTACTTATTTAAAGCCAAACCATGAACTTGCCCTAAACTTAACCAAACCTTAACCACATCATAAAACTAAATTATTTTCAATTGACAATGATTTGTAACAGTTTTGGAGGGCACGGATCAGAAAACGCTTATATGTATCATTCTGGAGTCCAGGGACCAACTATATATTTTGTTGTTTAATCTGGAGGATTTGTTGGAAGGCGTCTTCAGGTGCAACTCCTCTTTCCTAGAAATTATGTTTGTATACTCCTAACCGCAACAGCAAATACCTTTTTCAGGAAACGTCATGCTGGCTCTTGTCTCCTGTATGAAATACTGTGTACTTAGCGTGCAGCCATTTCCTACAGGGGACGATGGTATGACGTGGATCTGCTGATATGGAAAGCATCAGAAAAAAAAGTGCTGAAAACATAACTGGACAGTTTTGTCTCTTTGCACATCATTTATCAGTTTAAATTACCGTACTGGACCACACTTCATCTAAAATAATAGCAGACTGGATGTTCTCGGATTACCTAAAAGTTCCAAGTCTCTGCAGATTAATTTATACGCTGCGATGAAATGAATAAAAGCCAACAACTGCCTGGAGGGAAGGAAACTAAATCTAAAATGCGTTCTTTGAAAAATGGTCAGCAACATTTTAAGGAGTACATAGTAAATGAGCTGAAGAATGTCCCATGAAAACACGGTCCAACCTGCTGTGTAAGTAAACAGATCCATATGTCAGCTCCATCGTGTCCTTCACCGCCTCGGTATAATGCACATTAGTGGTTGATGAGATGCGTGTCATTGTTTGCGTTCCCGCTGTGCCCTCACAGCAGCGGTCAACCCCACTTACCCCTCGCATTACAGCTCTGCTGGGTCCTCTAAGGTAACCGGAGTGTTTCAACATATGTGGTCATGTCTTCAGTCTTTTTCCTGGAACACAGTCGGGAGATGCAGACAGTTTATTCGGCCTGTGAGATGGTACTATAAAAACATCACCATCAATGGTAATAAATCCTACTAATAAACATTTTAGCTATGCTAGCGATGTGGCTCTCTAGATCAGTCCAGCACTTGGGTCTGGACTGAAATATCTCAGCAACTATTGATTAGATCGTCATGGAATTTTTTGGACAATCATGGTCCCTAGAGAATGAATCCTACTGACTTTGGTGATCTCCTGGCTTTTCTTCTAGTGCCACAATGAGGTTGAAATTTTGAGTGTTGAGAAAATATGTCAACAACTATTGGATAGATTGCCATGAAATTGTGTACATTTGTTTCAGATATTCATGTACCCTTGTAATATCTTTGGTGATCCCCCTCGTTAAGCTCCACCATCAGGTCAATACTTTAATTTGTCAAATACGTTGGTTTATGAGCAGATACCTTTGGGTGTTTTCAACCCTACAGTTCATTTGCTCTGGTCAGAATCAGTGGATGAGTTGGTAAATAGGGTGTGTTTGTCCCTTGGTTCAGTTTGTTTTTACACAGAAAAAAGTCAAGGAAACCGAAATGCATCTCTAAAGCCACATGACAACATTCACTCACTGGTCAGAAATGGTTCCAAAGAAATTGTGGTGGACTTCAGGCGATCCGGAGACATCCCTCCCCACTCTCCATGGTGGAGAGAGTGGCTGACACCAGATTCCTCAGTGTAAACCTCACTGAGGATCTCACCTGGGGCTACTATGTCACATCCATGTCCAAGAAGGTGCAACAAACACAGATGTATGGCAACAATGCCTCTACTTCCTGTGTCGCCTGAAATGAGCAAGCCCCCCTCCATCCCCCTACCCTCATCACCTCCTTCCAAGGCACCATTGAAAGCATATTTACAAGCTGCATCTCCACACGGTTCAGGTCACGCACCTCTGCGGACAACACGACAGTAGGAGAGGGTTGTAAAACTGCTAAGCGCATCACTGGATCCTGCCATCCAGGACATTTTCCACAAGAGCTGCGTCCGCAGAGCCAGCAGCATTGTATTGGACAGTTCACACCCCTCCCACAATGTCTTCACCCCCTCCCCTCCAACAAGAGGTTCCACAGCCCGAAAGCCAGAACCTCCCACACAAGCTGTGAGACTCCTGAGCACCCTGCTATCCCCCAGCACCCGACGGACGCTTTCAGACACACACACATACTCATACGCACAAAATCCAATTGCACTACCTCAACAACATTGTATGGTCAATTACTGGATGACTTGATCCTCTTGCGCTCTACAGTCTGTCTATTCTGTATTATAGAGCATTAGCCAAATGTACACATATCTTTTTTGCAACATGAATGCTGCTACAATTTTTCAATGCCTGTATCAATTCAATCTTGCATACTATATTCTTTACATTCTATATTATCTATTCTTTCTTTATTTCTTTATTTTTTAAAATATTTTTTAAACCTTAATTTTACATTTCACAAGTTTTAATACCTGTTGCATTAACGCAACCTTTTCACCAAGCCCGGGAAATTCAATTTCATTTCGTCAGACATAGCATGTGGAAATAAAAAGTATAAATGTAACTGTGGTGAGATGACAATAAAGGTCTTTGATTCCTTGAACTCGGGGGGGGGGGGGGGGCTGAGTGGTAGAGTCGCTATATTACATGTGTGCCTTTTTGTCTCGTTTGAGTCACTTTAGCCTGCTGTGAGTAGATACACTTGGAGGGCTCTAAAACAGTTTTGATTCCAATTAGTTTGTGTGTAGTAGTGGTGATTTATTCATAATCTGCCTAGATATTTTGTGACAATTTCCTCTTTTATGCATAAGCGTAGCCCTACATTGTTTATTTTATTTCCTTATTTGTTTATTGTGGATTTGATCCATGCATTTACTGTACAATGTATTCTACCCCTCCTTTATTATGGCCTGCATCTAGGCCTTCTATTGAAACCACCTTGCTGCCACGTAGTTGGAGTAACGGAGAAAAGTCTTTTATTTAATGCATTGTAAATGAACCAGGTTATTATTTTATTAACAAAAATTCTACAAAGGGAAAATTATGATTATCAGCCTAATTATCCAGCGTGTCAGCGCCAACTGTGCCAACCAATCACACTCACTGAGGTACTGTAGATTATTTAGATGTCAGTAAGGTCACAAGTGGAAAATCACCCTGCAGGAAATGGCTCATCAGATCTTATTTAAACCACCTCCTGAACGGCCGAAATAGGATTAACTCACCAACATAAGATCCAGACCTTTTTCCTGTCTTACTACATTAGGGTTAATTACAGTCAGCAGTCTCCTCCTACTACAGATGAAGGTAGTCTGTGTGAATGTGGAAGTTATTCAGTCTCTAATCACTAGTCTGAAATTAATTATGCAGGCTTTGTAAAAAAAAATAACATTAATTTACCGCAAACTGTCCGTCATCCACAGTCTGGATGTTCAAGTTCTGCATGGAGTCGCTAATTTAACCCAGCAGGAATGATTTGCTAGCTAGCTTACTGGCTCATGATTTCATTCATCAAACTCCATGATTTTTTTGCATTTTAATCAGCATGAAAGTATCATTTAAGCTGATAAAGATTGGAAACACACAATGCTGAAAAAACAAGTGGAATTGCGGGGTAGGAAATGTAATAAAGTCACCAAGCTAACAAGAGATCAGTGGGGTGTCAGCTCACTGTCAGCTCTGTGTAGGCGTCACTCGGTCTTTAGCCTGGTCGGTCAGAATGTGACTGAAACATGAGGATTTAATGGAGATACATGAAACTAAAATTGTTTTCATGGAACAGAGGCTTGTGACTCATAGTTCTTGTTTTTCCAAAGTCTCAGTTTCTTGTCAGAGCAGCTGATAACAGAACAACTCACAGCACAGTAAAATGCAGTCTGTAAAAACTAAACTGAAAAATTAAGTTTCGTAGATTATAACCTGTATTTTTATGGTATATGATGACTATATTTTCAACATAACTGCCTTTAATAGACATATTTCTTGACAAAAGCATTAAAACAGTGAGATCCTTTTACACAAGTGTTATATGTGGGTTTACAAGTGAGTTTAATACTTCTGTCTGCAATGCATATTCATCTATAGTAAAAAAAAGAATGGATGTATTAAGTGTCAAGGTCTTGACTATGTAATATACAGTACCACTCATTTGAATATTGTTGGTAAAAACAAACAAATGCATCTTTCTGAACAAATATGTTTTTCTTGTGCAACTCGAGGAGATGTTTTCATGTTTTTCGAGTTTCTCAATGACCGCGTTAAGAAGTCTGCAGTTTGCAGGGCAGCAGTGGTGTGAAGGGTGCTGACGGGGAGGCAGGGTGGTGTTGAAAAGCAGCTTTCATACTCACTTAAACTTCCTGATGATTAATCAAAAGGGCGTCTACATGCTGACATGAGAATCTGCTTTACACGGCATATTTGTCCTCCAGCTGTGGCATTTGATAGAGAGTGTTGGGACTTGGATGGGTGAGTTTTATTGCGGCGTCCATGTGTCGCTGAGTACTGCATTAATGTGTGAATGTTTTTATGTCTGCACCTTAACCACAGATAGATATTCCAGCACTTAGCCAAGTTGACAATTGGGTTATTTTGTCCAGGAAAATACCCATATTCTCTTTATTTATTTATTTGAATTTTTTCTCTGTGTAACTGTTGCCTTCACTGACTTTGTCTGAGTTGCACAATTAGCACATAGATGCTAAAAAAGACAAATGGTTGTTATAATATACATCACACCTCTAGGATGGAAAAATGGAAAGATAGATTAAGACCCACTTAAGTCATACTTTACAACTCTTTTACAGCAAAACATGAAGTGTATGTGTTAACTTTATTTACCTAATAATTGCTGTTTATATAAAAACTCACTGAGGATCTTCACTACTGCTTTTTTTTTTTGCCTTTGAATGTCTCAAAATGAGTGTCAACAAATTCATCACATTTTTGTTGATGAGCAATATTACCATGACAATGATAGAACAAGAATGCAATGATTGCTCAAAATAACAAATAACAATAAAAATTGTGGCAAAAACTATTTTTAAACCAACCTTAAAATAATAACTTATAAAATACTGAACAACCACTATCGGAAAAACAAAGCAATGAAAACAGTGTTGTAAGGGGAACCTGTGTCACAGTGTCAGTCAAGCATAGATGAGAGAGGCTGCTTTCCACTATGTATTTGGCTCTCTGCAGGAAGATAATATAAAACACACATAGAGTATATTGTCTTCAGCTCAGTCACTGCACATCTGGAAACCCCTCTTTAGTCGGAGCAGTGGATACGCTTCTCTTTATAATTTCTCGAGTACGATGTACATCACAACTAGTTTGGAGCCAATTGTGGTCCAGTATTCAACTTACACAAGCAGAAACATGTAGAAACTTGAGACCTACAGTGCACATTCACTGAGAATTGGCTTTTCAGTGAAGAAGGAGACATCTTGTGTCCAGATGTAAAACTTGAGAAATTAAAAATATTTGTATATTCATAGATCCTGGAATCTTTAATGACGGAGAAGGTGTGATGTGATTGTAAGGATTTTAATGAGTTAATTGAACTGTTTTTTGTAGAAAAAACATATTAGACACAATTGAGTGTTTTATGCACATTTTAAAACATGTCTGAAGGGGACCCTTAAGATACTTCCTGTAACAAATGTTATGATCTACCTAGTGACTGAAATGTCAGAGTTCGGGAAAATAGTGAACGAAAAAACATCTATAAAACTAATACTATTATAAGTAGTGGTATAAGAATACAGGGTTTCCCCTAGGAAATTGCTTTATGTCAGTGCTGAGCTCCTCGGATGATGTAGCATTTCATCTTATCAATGTAGTTACTAGATAAACAGTTTAAACAATTGCCTCAACTCATTTAATCCGTGGCCTTTACTGTGTGGTGTAGCATCACTGCTTTTTCCCCACTGCAGGTTAGTAACTCTGATATTCTATTTCAGAGACAGGTCTATAAAATCCTGCAGGAAACCCTGAGAATGGGTGCGGTCGGTTAACAAAACAGCATTGTGAACAATACAGATTAATACACACTGATGCCACACAGCTTCTTATGACTGAAAGTAATTGACAAAAAGATACTGGAGTGTATAAAACACCACAAAAGGTGTTGAAAGATGAAACTTAACCACCTGCTGCTGTTTGACCGTCAGCCGATAGAGATTCAGCATCATGTCTGCTGCCTCGTGCCACCTGCACTCCATTTTAGCTACTTTCCTCGCCCTAGCCACTATGTAACAAGCAGCATGGGTACGGCCAAATGGAGCACATCCAGTATTATGTTAGGCAAAATTTTTTAAAGGCTACAGCTTCTGTGACTTGTTTTTCTTGAAAAAAAACAGTAAAATAGAAACAGTATTGTTCCATGACCCAACTTACCCTCCTCAGTGCAAAGCAGCACTCAAGGGCTACAGAAACAGGTACATTAAAGGGGTCATATTAAGTACATTTGCAGGTCTATTTTTTTTTATTCTGGGGCTCTACTGGAACATCTTTGCATGATTCACAGTTTGAAGAATCCTCCTTATTTATCTTATACTGGCCCTTTATGCAGCCCCTCAGTTCAGCCTCTGTCTGAAACAGGCCGTTTTAGCTCCTGTCTCTTTAAGGCCCCCTTCCTGCTGAGAACAGTCTGTTCTGATTGGCCAGCAAACAAAAGGGTATCAGTAGGATTTCTTCTTCTTTTTCTCATTCTTTACTCGAAATGGCAGCCTCTGAAATACATCCATACATGTTTGAGCCTGAATCTGATCCAGAATATGAGAGTGGACAGCGCCAAAAACCTCAGCAACTCCGTATCTGTTTCTGTTTGAGCTGTTAACCAATCAAAATCCATGTCCTACTAGCAGAAATTCCTGTTTGACAATTTCCATTTAACATTATGCAGTGTTGTTTGCGTGGCGATCAACCAACTGAAGGTTCTCAATTTGAGAGGTATTCTGCAGTGTTTTGTCAACTAAATACTTTGATATTTGTCAAGTGTACTAAAGTTGAGGACACAAAGAACCCAGAAAGTGCTTCTAGCGGTACACACAACACCCACATGGCGGCACAGAGCAGGCATGAAGCACAAAAAAAGATTTTTCCACTCAGATGATGTATTCTTTACTGATGTAGGACTGATACGGATGTGAGTGACCTGCTTTCCATCTATGGAAAGCCTACATGTATCTTTTGTCTTTTATCACAAGATAACTGACTTATGTTTCTGTTAAATTTCACAAATCATAAGACTGGAACTCTTAAAAGCAGAACAAAGACACCTTCAGACGCTGTTCACCAATCAAACAGACACTGCACACGGAATATAAAAGGATCAAAGATACAATCCTAGGCATTCGAACTAGAAGCATGTGTGAATGTTGCATTTCGGTTATTCAGAAAATGCTCCAAATAATACATAAGTGTTGCTTTATCCTGGCTCCAGACCTCTGAATTGCCACCATTCCCAAATTTGTAAGCAAAACAAAAAGGTCTGTTGTTGCTGTCATGAATGATGAACGGAAACTTTGTTACTAGGACAAAAGCTGGCAACATCACTAAGATCAGTACTAGTAGTAGTGCTGTCAGAATCAGACTACATCTACATTATTCCCTCTCTGCCTCATCTAACTGTAACATACCATCTATTCTAGTTACCATGATGATATCAAGCTTTCAAAACATACAGAACAACAATGATGTACAATTTCTGTTACTGTTGACATTCACAATTTTCTATGGTTACACACACACACACACACACACACACACACACACACACACACACACAAACACATACCAGTGCACCAACTTCACAGTGCCTTATGACTTGCTGCTAGCTAAAGATGCACACCTGTTGTCACTATCACTGATTAAGCAGATGATCTGCCTTATTGTTATGAAACTCTCAAAAAAAACATTGTGAAACACAAACCACCCAAATGAAACCCGTGTTCCATTATTTATGCAACATGACTGATCAATTACAGAAACATTGGACTGAAATTAATGATTTAACACAAAACACTAGTAATGTTGGGAACCAGGGCATAGTGAAAAGGGAGAGGAGCAACCTTTTCACACTGACTAAAATGCCATTTTCAAGCAAAAACGACATGCGCCCACAACAGGAGTGTCAGCTCCTTTCTGAAAATACCTGTGTCCACATTAAAGAGGGGTAATTCTCCTCCTAATGGGGATGCACGGTGGACGGACGAACAATTCAGCCACAGAAAACCAGTGAAGAAGAAATGATATACTATTTCTGTGTTTGTGGCGGCTTCCTGACAATGTCAGTGAGAGAAAGGTGGTAGATGGCCACATTTAACTCTAGACAGCTGTCAAAGGGGACAATAAAAGAGAACAACACTTGTGTGTTGCCGTCCGCCATTGTTGTTATTGTCATTGTTTCTTCTTCCTCCTCTTCTAATGAAAAACAACGAAATGTCTCACTACTGCCACCATCTGTTTTGTCACAGATATGACAGCGTTTCTACAAAGCTCTGTTTTCCCCGTACACACTACAACGCCAAGCCGGTGTTTTCAGATTTACACACTCTGGGGGACATTCTGGGAAAACTAAGTTTTCAGGGGAGAAAAACACTGTATTAGTCCTGACGGAGGGCCAAAAACAGAGAGAAAAAGCCTGCTTAGTGTGGGCATAGTCTCAGACGACACTTTAAGCGCTGTATTTTTGTGGAGGTGCAATGACCAGTGCAAGCAGCGCTCTGACAGTTTGGTATTTTCCTGACCAGTAAAGAGAGAGGGTGTTCTGGCACAGGACATCATTCCTCCACCTGACAGAGGAAAAATGTTGCAGTAGCAGTCTGTAGTAACCTTGTGCAGGATTTTGGGTCCAGATCTGGAAAAGGACTGTCCAGGTCAATGTTCCCTCCCTGTTACTGTGAGAATAACACCTGCCTTGGCCTTCTTTGCCATAGGGTAATTTCAGCATAAATTGAGCTATATCACCAGCATATCTCAGGCTGCTGTCAGTTCAGCCATAAATTCGGTTACCTCTTGGCTTGTTCAAAAAACTCCTCAGTTCATCCACTTTCTGGTGGATGCTGTCACAGGTGCTGTGTCCACGTTGTCAGGCCAGGGAGGTGTGGAGGTGGACTGCTACTCCACTGTGGTGTCGAGTCTTTCCAGGCTGCTGCTAATTGAGACATGCAGTGGATGTGCTCAGGAGTCCATCCAGTGGAGGGGATTGTAAATAGAGTCCACGGCGTGCGTCAGTGCGTGTAGCTCTCACTGCACTGTGGTGAAACCAGCCCGCTGGATCTCCAGAAAGGGTTGATGTGATTCCCTCACACGTCGCCAGCTCTGCTGGTGGCTGCCTCCCCTCTTAAGACTTTGTTTAATTCTGCATGTTAAAACATGTGTCTCAGTCTCTGCCTCAGTCTCTTCTCTCTCCACAGCAGTCTCTGACCCCATGACTGAAGCAGCTATGGAATTGTTAAAAAAAACAAACAAACACATTATATGGACAGCTGCATATTATTTCATTTTCATTTGTAATATTCAATGTTTGCTGAACAAAGTTTCACTTTGGCTTCTTGTTTTGGAAATATGATTTATCCCAAATTCTGTCAGTGACACTCACCAAAAAGACCACCAAACCCCTCCACATATTCCGCAGGCAGTGTTGAGGCTGCCAGATTTCCTGGTCAGGTCAGATGCTGGCTTTGTGAGGGACCACCTCCATTTGTCCTTCTCGCAAATTTGAGGCAAGCTTTTTCTTCCCTCTCCGCCTGATATCACTGAACTGCAGTTTATAAGGTATGTGAGGGGCACTATGATTGGAATAAAAGACAGCAATTCATTGACACACCCTCTGCATATATTCCACTTCATCCAACCCCTTTGCGAAGAGTGAACCTGAATGCACTTACCAGATATTGAACCAAAATAGCAGGTGTGCATGGAGATGCCCACACTGTCTGTGCACCTAAGACCTACCATGCTGTGCTTTTTGTTGCACTTAAAATAGAAATATAAGAAATATGCAACTAAAAGAAACCAAGTACTCCTCTTTCCTCTGATACAAGTCCCCCAAATAAATTTGTACTTCCAAAGTTGAATCATTTTCAACATTTCAACCTGCTTTCCATCAATGGAAATCTGACATTTTCTTTTATCACGAGATAACTGACTTATGTTTCTGTTAAATTTCACACATCATCAGACTGAAACTCTTCAAAAGCAGAACAAGAACACTTTCAGATGCTGTTCACCAATCAAACAGACACACTTTGCAGACGCAGACACTGCATATGGAAGATAAAAGGATCAAAGATACAATCCTAGGCATTTGAACTAGAAGCATGTGTGAATGTTGCATCTCAGTTTTTCTGAAAACCTTCCAAACAATCCATAAGTGTTGCTTTAGCCTGGCTCCAGACCTCTGAATTGCCACCATTCCCAAATTTGTCAGCAAAACAAAAAGGTCTGGTGTTGCTATCATGAATGACGACCTTTGGTTGAATCCAAATGTCTGGACTTCATTGAATGAATTGAATTTGAATATGGTATTGCAATAAGCACAAATATAGGGTTTTTACGAATATATATTTCATACAAATATTTTGGAAATGATTCGTTTTCGGAAAGAAAAAAAAAAACATAAGTAAAATAACAGCACGCAGGTCGGTTACATCGCTGTCTCTGTCTCCCTCCTCTGCTCCGCTCTGTGTGTAACAGATCTATAAACAGCTGCAGGTCAAGCTGAGCTTTAGCTGAGTAGTCAGCACAGTCATCTATGGCCTGGGAGACCCAAGTTTGAGACTCAGTGCAAGGACCAAGATGGCTACGGTCAAATCGTTAAACTCAAGGTCTCAAAATGGCAGTCCGCAAACCAATGGGTGATGTCACAGTGACTATGTCCATATTTTTTTACAGTCTATGGTTTCTACAAAGCTCTGTTTTCCCTGTACACATTACAACATACTCTTGAGGCAGTTCTGGGAAAGCTCAGTTTTTGGGCGAGAAAAATGCTGTAGTAGTCCTAAAGGAAGGCCAAAAACAGAGAAAAAGTTGCATTTAAGAATTTTGCCTACTTAGTGTGGACATGTCTCAGACAGATAAGGACACCTTAAATATAATATCACTGCTCTAAATCCATATATGAAACACGTAACTAAAAGAAACCAAGTACTCCTCTTGTACGTTCATGAAGTGGAGTCTCCCAGATGAATTTGTTCTTTCAAAGCTGAATCATTTTCAACTTGCACAGCCACGACTTTGCACTAAATTTGCACCACATAATGGACTGATAATGAAAGGGCAGTTCAGTCTGAATATAACTCAAAACGATTTCACTCTCATCATCGTGAACCACTTCTGCTGTGTCACCAGCAGTTGGTTTCAGTTGACCATTTTGTTGCTAGTAGCAACTCCGACTGGCACAGTTTTACAGCAGCTCACATTGGGCTTCATGCAAGAACCGCTTGTACAAACACATTTGTTGTAGAGACGCACGTACGAATGATATAAGAAAATTTGTGGCATTTATCAAATTTCTCATACTCTTAATTTTCAGTTCAGTTCAGACCTGTCGTCCGAGTCAGATGGAGTCTTTCTTCACAAGGGTAGATTTGTGATCATGTTTTAATCTGAGTGAATTTGGAGTTTAAATATACCAGAGTCAACTAAAAATAAAATATATAACTAAAACAAAATGAATGCAAAATATTCTATTCACCATATTATCATCATCATGGCTGCCAGTTTACTGAATTTTTTTTCATCTAGATTATAATTTTGTGTATCCAGTTTTCTTTTTACTGTCCAAATTCGTTTTTACAATAATTTTAATCCGACCATTGTTCTTTTTCTGATTTGTAACCACCGTCATTGAATTTGTTGTTTAGTTTCACAATTGCTTCCAGTAAAAACTTCAAAAGGGCAGCCCGCTGTCTCCAACCTGTGTGTGTTTAGCTTGCTGCATAGCGATGCACCTACACGCACAATGAGAGCAGAAGAACATCTTTCACTCAAGAAAAAGTAAACAGGCAGCATGGTTTGACAAATTCAAATGCAGGCATTTTATATGTAATTTTTGTATTTATTTTATATAATCTAATAATTAACAAGACAAGTGTGGCATGCAAACGTGGTCTTGTTTGAATGTTTTATGTATTTGTAGATAAAACTTGCATCTATATATGTATATGGGTATATATACTTATTAGTACAGAATGTGTGTACTGTGTATATGTTCATATATACAGTATATAACACATAGCTTATTTTCAGTTGACCTTTAACCAGAACAAGTTTAATCTTAAAGGATAAGAATAATGATTTTCTATCTGCTCATGAGGTTTGTTGACAACAAGAAAAATATAGAAAATTGCTAGACTTATCCTTCAAACACGTCTCATTAAAATTGTTGTTCATGGCTCTTCAATGGTACCAGAATGCATTAAAAAAAGGAATATACAAATAACGTTTTATTAGGAGGACATGCATGAAAAAAATGAATCATCGAGATTAAACGTGTGGTATTTTTAATGCAATGTTAAATCCGTAATAACCTGATAATCACATTCGTCAACAATTCCATGAGCCCATAAAAGACTCCAATTAATCCCTATTCCAGTAGATGTTTGTGAAGATGGTGCTTACTGCTTACCGCTGAGTCTTTTACTTAAATTTTAAGTATTCACGAACTTGATAATCACATCCTTGATGAGTCCCAGAAGTGTTGCAAAACTCTGTAAACAACGATGTTCCAAATTAACCAATTCCTTGTTAACAGGATTTTCCATTATAAAATCATGTTTACAATGTTGGAACAATATTCCAAGAGAAAAGCAACAGATGTTCAAGAGATTTTCCACGTTGTTTGCATGTTGACCAATGAGGGGCAATTACCGGCACTACAGACAGGAATGAAAAAACCTTTTTACAACTTATCCCACTGTTTTGGTGTTAGACAGAAGATTTGAGATGATCTAACCAGAATCCCGTTGTGGGGTGTGGGAGTTCCAACAAACAAACACATTATAACAACAATGTGGGATCAGAATTCCAACAGCATGTAAATGAAATACATGTCAACAACGTTTTACATGATGAAGCATAAAAACACAGCAATAATACTAAATGTTTTTAATATATTTCTTCTCCCATGGGTTGTGTTCTCTGCATTTAAAATTGCTGTTTCTAAACACTGGCCTTAAAAAGCCAAATCTAAATCCAACCATCCATAATAATGTCACAAATTTCTCCCTTGACAAAAGCCTCAACAGTCAGCGCCAAATCTTATCTCAGGGTCCTGGAGTTTGGCTCAGTGTTTCCAATTATAATTACGTCTTCCAACATAAATAAATTATATAATTTTGGAATTTTCGCCTATTTGGCATACCCAAATGGAAAAGCTTATAACTGAAGAACTGTAAAGCCACAATGTATGTTTTAGCCTTCATTTGACAAGTGACATCTTCTAGTTTTTGGAAATGTGCTTGTTTAGCATGTGGCTAAAACACAACCAAAACTACATCAGTTCAAATATAGCTCAAAAAAGTGTTTTTGGTCATCATCTATAATGAGTCATATTTTACTGGTGTCTCCGCACCTCTCCAATCATCTTCAGTTGACCAAATTGTACCAATTGCTTTTACTCATTACTGTGTGATGCTGCCGCTTACAACTGGCTTAAGCGGATCACTGGTGACCCAGTTGATGTTAAGAGGTTAAAAGCTTTTAATATGAAGCAGCAGGAAATGTTGGGTTTTTATCAGCAGTAACTTAACACAGCTCTAAAATGACTATAAAGGCGGTCAGTAAACAGTAAAATAAGGAAGATATATGAAAGTACAAACAGGAACACAGGAGAGAAACTAAACCACAAAAAATCAGAAGCTACAAAAATACTGAGAGCTGAACACAGAGACTTTTAAAAACATCTTTCTCTCTGGTCTCCAGTACAAACATGAGTTGAGTCTCACAACACCACTTATTTGAGGGGCAGCAGGGGGGGGTCATCACGAGTTGGTTGCAGTCTGCAGTCTGACAGTAAGCAGGACCACAACAGTGTGGCTCGCCATGGTTACCCCTTGCTGTGAGGCTGTAGTGGAAACACATTTCATCACGGATTGGCTTGGCATGGTGCGGCTAAAACGGACCAACTAGTGGAAAAACCCTATTAGGCTAAATTGTGCTAACATGGAAAGAATTGTAATCAAGTAACATTAATCTCAATGAAATATTCTGTGACAGCATCCTTTCACCACAAACAAAATAGAACTGTCTGTCTGCAGTCAAATCACTGTTTATTCTTTAAATAGAAGCTCTGAAAGTCCGACTCAGTGTGAGTCCCAAAGGCGGGGAGAGCAGCAGGCGAGCGAACTGTCAATCACAGCTGTTAATCAACACCCACACGGCCGACATCAAAGCCACTATGAGTCCTCCAATCTTATTAATGGAGCAATAATTTCCAAAATGATCAGCGGCACATTTATTAGAGAGAAGTCCCAAAGGGGGCTAACTAGCTAGCTGCTTGCAGAACTGAACATAGCTGAGTGGTGTTTCTTAGTCCAGTAAACTGTTTTTGATAAACTTTACAGACACTGGAGGGCTCAGTTTAAGTTTTCAAGTCTAATTTTCACAGACAACAGCCAAGTTTAATTTTGTAGTCACGGCAATGTTGCCGTGACTACATTTATTGTTCTATGTTGTTACAAGTGATGTTGGTAAAAAAGCTGCATGCTTAACCTGTTACACAACACCCATGGGACACTTAAGCCTCTGTAACATTGGTTCAGGATCACTTATACTCATTCTGACTTTTTGGTTGTAAAATTTAAAGAGTTGCCTTCCAAATGAAACCACAATTAGGAACAGTAAACTTTTTGTTTTGGGTACATTATTTTCAGGCTGACGCACAAAAATAGGGGTCTTGGTAAGAAGTTAAACATCCAGCAGAGACAGAGCAACATTATCGTCCCTTTGGTCTTTTTTTTCCAGCGGTAAGTCTAGTATTTAATCTCCTTTGAGCTATCCATTGTTCTCCACAAAGTCCCGAGAAAAAGATATGGTTTTCAGATTGAAAATTTATTCAAAATGCTAAATACTATTTTTTTCTCTCTGTTAGGTTCTGGGCAGGAACACTTGTCTGTCAGCATGACCTGCCTTGCAATGAAATCCAATCTCTGTGTTACACAATTACATCAATAAATTGACTTTTGCTTGGTTTCTTGTTCACGCTGTCACAAAGACACAAACAGACTCCCAGCTACAAAACTGGAGTCATCTAAATAATGGCCAACTCTCTTCTAATAGCCTGAAATACCTAAACGTTTAGATTTGCAATATGTCATCACTTTGTAATTAGCGTGTGCTAGCCCAAAATTGTTCACATGTGGTTGTGACTAAGTCAAGTCTGCATCAGGCATGTGGAAAAACAACTACAAAGAAAAAGAGTGAGAATTTCATATGATATGTCATTTTAAAAAGTGCTGTCATCCTGTGCTAATCTACTCTTTCTTCTGCGGGCTTAAGTTACAGCTGCACCTGTTTTATATTTTTTAATGTGGGGAAGAAGATTTGCTCTTACAGCAAGGTGTCATCACATGAGAGCTGAGGCCGAGTAGAGTGATGAAAACTCACTTTAACAGTGATTCACGGGTACATTACCTATGGCAATATATGTGCTGTATTTGACAGCCTTTTTATGTAGACAAAAAAAGCTGAATTGTATAAAACAAGCACACATGCAATTACACACAATGAATACAGTCATTTTATTTACAAAGAGCATACAAATGAAAAGTAGGATATTGTAAAGTGGATGGCAGGGCTTTTTCATCCTTTAACTTTATTTAGTTGTTTTTCAAGCTTACTAAATATGACAATGATGCAGTTTGTATCAATTATTGCAAAGCTTAAAAATATTTTGTTATTGTCACTTTTAAGTTGAATTTAGTCCCGATTCCAACTTCACATTCCACAACAGGCAGAGCATTTTCTGTATTTTGATACCAAAGTATGCCTGACATTAACATCTTGAAAATATAAAATTACACAACACATTTTAGAGATGGTCCACCTGAAGTACTTTATTTTTTCACAGTTGTCAGGACTAACAGAGTTTTTGCCTGTCCTACAGCTGCCTTCCATCCGCAGTGTGTCTCTACTTGCTTGAGGTTTTACTGAATTGCCATGTGGTTATAGTTTTGGTTGACCAACTCAGCCAACAGAAGGCTTTCTTTCACACACTAATGTGGTTTTAATTTACACTATTTTGCCATTAAGTGTCAGTATTTGCTGGTGGAAATGTGTCAGTTATTAGACCTAATAACTTGGAATTGCAAATTAGAAACCCATGTTTAGAAAATGTGTGCATTATTAGGCCTAATTACCATGGCTTGTAAACTTTTGAACTTCTGTGAAGAGTTCACAGAAAAATCATATTTTAAAGAAATACAGTCAATTAGCAACTGTGATCAAAGAGTTTAATGTGCATGTTTGGATCTCAAGGATACAACATGTTAACACAACAACTTTAAGCACCAAAAAACAATGGAAAATATTATATGTGTTCATTTACTCATTTGTCACCAATGTTTGAGGAAAGTTGTTAAAAAATTACCTTAATGAGGTGTTTCCTCATAATAACATTTAGACATGTTTAAATTCCTCTGTCCTCACATGTCATTCATTAATCTGTCCCACATTTCATAGGAAGGAGAAACTAAAAAGCAGCAAAAGAAATGCAAGTAGATTTTTGCATTGCAAAAAAAAAAGGCATTTGACAACATAGTTGACAACAGTGTCAAGTATTTTAGTATTTTCACACGGTACATGCACAGATGTGTGTATGGGGGTCTGGTTTGTGTGCTGTTTTGTCATGTATTGCTTGATTGCAGCTCTGCGTAGCTATTTTGCCCAAGACAAATTTCCTTCAGGACATTAAAGTTTGTCTCATCTCATCATCTCATGCTACGTTATGTGAGCTAACTTCTAGGCTACGTTATGCGACCTAACTTCTAGCTATCTAGTCGCCCATCTCGCCCTGTTGCGATGGACTGTTTTCTGATCAAGAGCAGAGTGTGGGTAGAAAATGAAAATCCAGACCCAGAGCTTGTCTCCGAGGGGGCCAAAGAAGAAGAGGGAGATAAGAAAGATGAGTTATAATCACTAAGATTGTGATGATAGCCAGCTCGTTATACACCATGTGTGCACAGTTAACAGGCATGGGGTAAATCCACTTGTGGCTGCGCTTTGGATATTATTTCTTTCATTTCTGACGTTGTGATAGACATTTAACTCTTAACATTATAACTAGTGCACAGCAGGATGCATGTATATCATTGGCCTACAAGTTATTTTTGTTTGCAATACAAATTTAATCACTAAGATTGTGATGATAGTCAGTTTGTTTTACAAGTGTGTGCACAATTAACAGGCACAGGATAAATGCATTGCGCTTCTCGTTGTGGCTGCACTTTGGGTGTTATTAATTTCATTTCTGACATTGTGATAGCCATTTCATCCGAAACATTATTACCAATGCACAGTTGTCTGATTATGCATATGGGATAAATACACTTCCTTGTTGTTGTCATATTTTTGGATGTATTGTGTTAATATCAGTTGTGGCTGCATGAGCGCTGTCCAGCTCTGAAGTCTTTGCCTTTGCACATGAAAGATGTTTTTATCATTGGCTTGTGATCACTTGTATAAGGCTTATAGCTATTTTGTTGAATATTCTTTGGAAGAATTCAATTAAAAATCTGCTTTTATTAGAAAAAGAGGATTTCCTCATAAAGTAACTCTTAAGTCATGAAAATCGACTATTTTTTTAGAACCCCATGTATTGGTCAAGCTCCCCCTTGGCACTGGGAGAGAAAAAGTCCTGGCGCAGGCCCTGGATGGACTGGCTGCAGCTTCTCATCTCTGAACATGATTAAGCTGGTCCAGACAATGACGGAATGGATAATTGAAACAACGTGAGTTAAGAAAAAGTGTTCACAGTTCATTGAGATGTATTGCAGTTGTCAACACATTTGTAGCTTGATAAATCTTCAAAGACTAAGTGAGGCTTGACTGCCAACAGTGTAAAAGGTGTTGAATTCCTAATCACCTTATAGAATTTATCAGTGGGATTATAGTGTTGCCATGAAAAAGGTTGTCTAATAACTTTCATCTGCAGCATTACCTAGTTTAAAACATATGAAGATTTGCTTTGGATGGTGAAGTAGAAAACACTGGCAAAAAAGTTGATTGTCAAAGAAAACAAGCAGGTTTATTTGAAAGGATGATGAAAACATTTCTGACTGAGAAATTTCTGACACTGGAATTTCACATTTAATGCTATTTGTATGAATGGAGCAACAAAGTAAATATGTGCTCAACTTTAGTTCAACTTTAGTGAAGTTTGAAATGGAAATTGACATGTCAACAAATAGCCTAACTGTCTGTCTTGACTCTCTAGAGTCACAAGGTGGGGAAAGCAGTGGGTTTGAGGCATTTTTCACACTGTAAATTCTCATTTAAAAGTTTCCTTTTAATGATCACAATATGTCATAGCATGGGAGGACACAGGAGATTGGTGGAGGACATAGGAGGTGCTGACAATCTGAAGGATCAGACTCAGAGCTCAGCCAAATCAAGTTTGTGACAGCAGTTATTTAGTCCGTGGTTACACAAGAAAGTGGCTCAATGACATTCCTGTGTGTTTCATTGCAAAATTAGTTTTGCTGGTGATTAAGTGACGACGTGCTGGTTAGCTAATTGGTAACATGCTAGCTGGCTGGGAGCATGCTACTGCTAGCCAGCCACAAATAAAGCTAGCCAGTTTGCTAACTGCCAATCATAGATATAAGTAGATGCCACATTGGGTGCTGTGAGTCATTGTATCAATCAACACGGCAACCATATTGGTATATAGTAACAAAAAAAGTATAGAAGTATATCGTGGGAATATATACAACTATCATAACTCACTGAATTGTTGTACACATTGACATGTAATACAGAATACTTTGTTGATCAAAAATGATGGTTTTCATACCTAAATACTTCCATTTAATGCAAAGTAACAATAGGCTAATACTACTACAAAAAATTTAAGTTGAGCCTATGTATTGTAATTATTTTGTAAGTATATTCTGTTTTCATTTTGCATTGCTATATGACTACTATGATGATGATTTAAATAATACAAGATAGAAATTACAATGTTTTTAGTTTGTTACATTTAATTATGTCAATGCATGTCAACATGCTTAATTATTCTATTTTAATGATATTCATATTTTCAAACACACTCTACTGACATTTTCCCCACTATTTACATAACTAATGCATACAGTAAGTTATATCATCATTTAGAGCAAGTGCTTCCAATGTAGCCATTACAGATTCTTCTCAAATTGTAAGGCAAGGAAAGTTTATTTATAGCAACACAAGGCAACATAAAAAGACATTTAAATATTAAAAAGTGTTCAATTGGAAATAAAAATAGGCTAAGATAAATGTTTTAACGATGATAGAGGACTATCAATCAATCCTCAAGTGAAAGTGTTCAACGGTCAATAAATTCACATGAATTTCAAAATCAAGGTGGGGGTTGATGAGCTAGTCACACCATTGCAATGCAATACAAAAAACAGGACGCATCCATTTTCCAGTTCATGTAATTCAAAGCACCTTTACATTGGTAAAGGTGCAGCTGTGAGCCAAGTATGTTTAAATATGAGCCAATGGCCACTGAAGCTTTGACTTGTCAATTTCATTTCAATTTTATTTATATAGCACCAAATCACAACAGAAGTTATCTCAGGTCACTTTTCACATAGAGCAGATCAAGACCGTACTCTTTAATTCCAACATTCCCCCATGAATTTTCAATTCAATTCAATTTTATTTATATAGAGCCAAATCACAACAGAAGTCATCTCAGGACACTTTTCACATAGAGCAGGTTTAGACCATACTCTTTAATTTACAGAGAGAATTTAGAGAGAGACCCAACAATTCCCCCATGAGCAGCACTTGGCGACAGTGGTAAGGAAAAACTCCCCTTTAATGGGAAGAAACCTCAAGCAGAACCCGGCTCTAGGCGGGCAGCCATCTGCTTTGACCGGTTGGGTTGAGAGAGAGAGAAGGGGGTGGGGGGGTGGGGAAACAGAGAAGCAGAACAACAACAGCAACAACAACAACAACAATAGATACATGACTAGCAACAACGGCAGGAACAGCTGGAGAAGGACAGAAGAAGGACATCCCCACGTCAGCACAGTTCATGTGGTTTCCTGCGGATGAGAAAACACAAAGAACTCCGGGGAAGAAGTCAATTTAGTAACATGCATTAGTGGTAAATGAATACATACAGATGGAGAATAGGAGAGAGAAGCTCAGTGCATCGATGGAAGTCCTTCGGCAGTCTAGGCCTATAGCAGCATAACTAAGGGCTGGTCCAAGGCTGGTCCCTGACTATAAGCTTCATCAAAAAGAAAAGTCTTAAGCCTACTCTTAAACGTAGAGAGGGTGTCTGCCCCCCGGACCAAATCTGGAAGATGGTTCCACAGGAGAGGAGCCTGATAGTTGAAGGCTCTGCCTCCCATTCTACTTTTGGAGAATCTAGGAACTACCAGTAAGCCTCCATTCTGGGAGCACAGTGTCCTAGTGGGGAAATAGGGTACTATGAGCTCTTTAAGATATGATGGTGCCAGACCATTAAAGGCTTTGTAGGTGAAGAGAAGGATTTTAAATTCTGTTCTGGATTTTACAAGGAGCCAGTGCAGAGAAGCTAAAATGGGAGAAATATGATCTATTTTCCTAGTTTTTGTCAGTACACGTGCAGCTGTATTCTGGATCAGCAGCTGTATTCTGGATCAGCTGGAGAGTCTTTAGAGACTTGTTAGGGCAGCCTGATCATAAGGAATTGCAATAATCCAGCCTAGAAGTAACAAATGCGTGGACTAGTTTTTCTGCATCATTTTGAGACAGGACATGCCTGATTTTTGCAATGTTACATAAGTGAAAAAAGGCAGTCCTTGAAATTTGTTCACGGACATATCCTGATCAAAGATAATTCCCAGATTCCTTACGGTAGTGCTGGAGGACAGGGCAATGCCATCTAGAGTAGCTATACCATTAGATAATGTGTTTCTAAGGGGTTTAGGGCCAAGCACAACAGTTTTGTCTGAGTTTAGTCGCAGAAAATTGCAGCTCATCCAGGTCTTTATGTCCTTAAGGCATGCTTGGAGTTTAGTTAACTGTTTAGTTTCATCTGGCTGCATTGATAAATATAATTGGGTATCATCTGCATAACAATGAAAATTTGTGTACTGTTTCCGAATGATATTACCTAAAAGAAGTATATATAAGGTGAATAGTATTGGTCCAAGCACAGAACCTTGTGGAACTCCGTGTCTAACTGTCTAATCGATCTGATAAATAGGACTTAAACCAGCTTAATGCAGTTCCTCTAATGCCAATTAATGTTCCAGTCTCTGTAACAGGATGTGATGGTCAATGGTGTCAAATGCAGCACTAAGATCTAATAAGACAAGTACAGAGACAAGTCCTTTGTCTGATGCAATTAGGAGGTCATTTGCAACTTTCACCAATGCTGTCTCTGTGCTATGATGTGCTCTAAATCCTGACTATAAATCCTCAAATAAGCTATTGTTTAGTAGAAAGTCACACAACTGATTGGCAACTTCTTGCTCAAGGATCTTGGAGAGAAAGGGAAGATTAGATATAGGTCTATAGTTGGCTAAAACACCTGGATCAAGAATAGGCTTTTTAAGAAGAGGTTTAATTACAGCTACATTAGACTGTGGTACATAGCCTGTTAATAAAGACAGACTGATCATGTCTAGTAAAGAAGTGCTAACTAAGGGTAAGACTTCCTTAACCCACCTAGTTGGGATAGGGTCTAAGAGACAGGGTGATGGTTTAAATGAAGAAATTGTTGAAGTAAGTTGAGGAAGGTCTATTGGAGAAAAACAGTCTAAATATATATCAGGTTTTACAATTTTTTCTAAGGTTCCTGTGCTTGTTGAAGGCAGGAAGTAATGAATTTTATCATTAAAGAAGCTCACGAAGTCGTTACTACTGAGAGCTATAGGAATACATGGATCAATAGAGTTATAACCCTTTGTCAGCCTGGCCAAAGTGCAGAAAATGAACCTAGGACTGTCTTTATTCTCCTCTATTAATGATGAGTAATAGGCAGCTCCAGCATTACAGAGGGCCTTCCTATATGTTTTAAGACCATCTTGCCAGACTAAGCGAGATCCTTCCAGTTTGGTGGAACGCCATATCCTTTAAAATTTTCACAATGTTTGCTTTAATTTGCGGGTTTGGGAATTATATCATGGAGCTGACCTCTTTTGTTAGCAAGACTTGTGGTCTGCAACATGTCTAAGCCACAACTCTTTGCAAATAGGGTTAGCCATGGGACTCTCTGCTGGTCCTGCTCTATGTCACAGAGAGCCTATAAAAGTGTTTGCAACGGGAGGTTTTACTTGGCTCAGCTGTATAATTTAAAATATAACGCATAACATGAAAGCTGCATAAAAGTGTGACAAATGCCATGTGACTTGCATTCACTTACTGTCTTTCATTACTGTGGATGGTTTTTCAAATTTTATCATGTTAGAGGATGTTTTGTTTATTTGCCAGACTCTATCCAGTTTTTTTAGTTACCCCATTGGCAACAAAGAAAACTAAGAAAACTGGATGTCCCTTACTGACTGGTAGGGATATTACATAATTTGTGATAATACCAGTATAAAGTATGTGATACAAATGTCTCACATCAGGATATTGCAACATGTTAATGTATTTACCTCATTAGTATTCACAGCAGCAACACACAGTAATGAAAGTCATGTTGCTGCCGTCTTGCTGTGGAGGAGTTGATTCCACAAAAGAACAGCTGTGGTAGTGTGGAAGAGGTTTGATAACATTAACCTTCAGGGCAGAAGAGCAGAAGCACTACATCACACAACAAATATGTTTAAATTTTCATATTTTAACTGAGGTGTGTAGTGATGGGAGGTGGGAAAGATTTATAAAGCCGTGTGTATGCATGGTTCTGTGTCATAAATCTCAGTCATTGTGGAACTATTTCCATTCCCACAATTAGTCATAAATTGAAGAAGACATGCCCTTAATCTTCTGTTTCCATATCAATATGCTGCCTGCTCCACCAGTCTTTAGACCTGCCAATAAACCAAACAGTGTCACACCTGCGATGTTCAACAGTGCCAGAACAGCTGCTGTCATTATGCACAACCATTAGGCACATCTATGCAGTTATTTATAGTATCCATATCATTAATTTACCACATGGACCTGTAAACCGTCATGAGCAATGATATCTCGTCATTATTAAATGTCAGAAATGTAATCGATGATTAGTTTGTAGCGCTCATATTGTAACAGACTTTACAGGGTGTGTCACAGTTAAGGGTAAAATAAATATTAAGTTATGGATAATAGAAACTCAAATGGACCTAATCTTTAGACCCTGTTGTAGAAGGAACCTTTTGTTGAAATCTACTTTTAATCACTTTTCTATATTTCAGTTGAAATTATGATTACATGGTGCACATTTGAACTTGCTCAACTAATAACCAAACCAAGTTGGGTAACATGGGAGCTCAACAGGTTCCCATGGCTCACTTTTGCCTCGGGGCAAGCTAGAAGATATTGAACACAGAGGATTGTTTTTCTAGCATCCCTCTATCTTTCCCCTTGACTGTCTATGCCAGTTCAGCCACAGTTCAGCCATGTTTATGCCTGATATACATTTGGTTGTCATCCAGAATTCATAGAATTGACTTGCATACAAATTGCCATACTGGCCGTGCAATGGTTCACGTTTGACTGACACAACTTAAAGCATCCCTTGTTTGTAGGTGTGATATGACACAGTGGAAATGAAAAAATAAGATAAGAGACCAAATCTAAACCGAAATCTACCTTATTCTTTTAGGTTGAGTACAATATTTTGTAGTCTAAATACCAAACAATCAAAATTATGTCCATTGAAAGTGCAATATAAACTTCACTTTCCTGGCTATTGTGTGCTCACTTGAATCATTTTTTAAGTTTTGTCTTTTCTTTTTTGAGTTTTAGCCTTGTATCCACATCAAGTTTACACATCTGGCCTGGTTTGCGGTGAGATCTGAAAGAAATCTTCTCAGTTGTGCCGGAGTAAATAAACTCTTTAAACTTCAGTAACTAACATTTGAGAAGTTCAAAAGCAACCTGTCTCTCCGCAGTTACAGGGAAATTTCGGTTTATTTCAACCTGTTGTATTTCCCATATATGTGGCCACTGTGTCTGTGTCATGCTAACTTTGCACTTGCCATCTCTGTTACAGAGATTTAGGAAAACGAGGACTCGCATTAAATGACGTATACTGAGGCAAGCTGGGGAGCCTCCTATAGCCTTGAGCCTTGATCTGGGTGGTGAGCCGCTGTATACATCTGCTTTTACAGGAATAAATAAAGTTGAAAAGGGTACTATGATCATGAACTGATGGGTGTGTCAGATACGAGCGCTCATATGGGTTTTTTATGACGGCAATGACAATGAGTTTGGAGGATTTTTTGCTTTTGTGAGCTAGAGAACTGTAGTTAATTCAGGAGAGAAATCCACCACATTTGTTGCTTTTTAAAATTAATCAGAAGTCCGAAAAGTTAAAGGGGACATAACTTGCTTTTTGTGATTTCTGTCATTTATATACTGTTATAATGTCAGTGGTCTATGTTAAAGCTCAAAGCTTGAGGTAAACGTTTGTAAAAATGTTGCCTTTAAGTCAAAATCCAGGGCTTGAACATGCTTTGAACGCTTGAAAAGTTACCTCTCATCTCTCTCTCCTTGTCACCTTTTTTTCCAGCCTCGTCTCCCCCAGTATTGCTCTGCTTGTCTAGTGTCTCTTCAACGTTATATCCTGTCTGTACATTTCTCTGTCCATCCTCAAATTTGTTCTCTCTCCTGTCCGCCTCTCTCACCCCGTGTTCACTGCCTGTCCCTTTCTTTCTGACACCTCATTGTGTCTCCTGCCAGAGTGATAAAAATAATGTAGTAAAATTAGATACATGTTCTTTATTTCATTCTTTTGTTTGAGATTGCATTGTGTGCCGTACTTGCTGCTCTTCCTCTGTCATCTCCATCGCCTTCTCTCTTTCTCTTTCTCTCATTCACCTCTGATCCCACATCTCCTCCCGTCCCAAAACTCACCTTTGTCTGTCTAAATTTTTTCATTTTCTTCTCTGTCTCAGTGAAGAAAGTAAACAAAGGGTAACACGCTGAACTGAAAGAAAAGCATTTCACTTAAAATGTATCTGTCTGCCATCAGATGACTGGCTACGTTAACTAGCTAAATCACTCAGGTGAAACTAGCTGGCATTAAATGTAATGGATAGCCACTGTAGCACGACCACACAGAAGCTATTTGGCAAATGATGTCTGGGGATGAATGACACTGAACAGTCCACTAGTAAAATTAAGTAAAAAGTCAGTAGTTTGTCTGGTTACCCAAAGTATGCTTCAATTCAACGAGTGTCTGTCAACACACATAATGAAAGAGGTGCCGTGCTGAGAAAAAATATTGTAGTAACGACAACAATATCCACTTGCCCCACGCACGCACACACACAGACACATACACGCACACACAAGCACCGCTCAGCTGAGGAAGTGAGTGATCATGGCACTGTGTAAAATCTTTCCTACACCAACGTTAAGTCATTTTAAGCAGTTATTTCACAACTCTTTTTAATATGCACATTGGAAAAAATACCAAGGTCCTGGCCTCAGGGACCTCAATGATGCATACAGCCATGAGTGTGCGTGTCCCTATTTCTAATTTTTGCATTGTGATATGATTTGTTCCTGATGATTGAATCGTTCATAAATAGGTCTTGACTACCAGAGATGATCATTTAGCTGCACAAATAAAATGTTCCATCATGTTCCCACATAAGCTTCCAAATTCTCCAGTCATGCGTCCATGGAATTTGTTTTTTTATTTCTTGTCTTGTTTATGGTGTGTGTGTGTGTTTGTGTTTTGTGTGTGCATGTGTGTGTGTATGTGTGTGTGTTTTGGGCCCCATGAGGCTGCACATGTTTCCATTTGTAGAAAATATGTGCAGGACAGCAATTATGTTGAGGATAAGAACTTCACTCAGAGTTATGAACTATGATTACGTCATTACTCTGGAATGAGAAAACCAATACCAATGCATGATACTCTGAAACTTTTACTCTCAGTTAATGTAATTCCCTTAATGACAAAAAAATACTCAACTAAGTCTTTTTTAATTATATTTAAGTCTTTTTAGCCATGCTAGTGGTGTGGCTATATACAGATGGAAATGTTGGTCTGTTGATTGATCCACTACTTTGGTCTAAACTGAAACATCTCAACAACTATTGGATGGATTGTCATGAAATTCTATACAGACGTTAATGGTCCCCAGGGAATGAATCCAAAGCACTTTGGTGATCCCTTGACGTTTCTTTTGGTTGACATTTTTGGTTTTTAGTGAAAAGTAACAATTTCAAAGATCTCCACATTTATACAGATCTTTATGGCAATAAGCAGTAAAACTGCAGGTGCGTTTTTGGACCTCATTTCCCAGAGATCTAAACAGTGTTGCCTGTGTGATGTCAGTCAGTTGGCAGTTGAAGAGTGAGTCTGTTGCATTATCTCTGCATACACTCTCTGGCGGACCGACCGCTCCAGGGTGATGGAAAACACATAACTGAATGCCGTCCGTGATTGTTCACGGGAATGTTGCCACCAACACCCAGTTCGCAATACTTATAATACTGCAAATGCAAGGGCTTTCATCAGTGGGCCATAAAGGCTCAGTCACCATTGTGTTACCTCATTTGGAGATAGATAATGATGTAACGGATATTTATTTAAATGAAAATCTTCAAGATTATTACTTTAAATCTCCCAACAACTATTGGATGTATTCCCATGAAGTTTTGTACAGATATTCATGTCCCCATGTATAGCACTATCATCAGGTCAAAATTTTTATTGGTACTAAATACTTTCATTTATGTTTGTTGTTTCCATACACATTTAGACCATGATTAATTCTTGCGTATATGCTTTTGTTCAGATTTAAATCTGTAAAGCTACCACAGTCATGCTCATTGAAATGTCAGGTTTGAATGATTGATTTATAGTCAGCTTAATAGAAGCAAATGATGCTGTAAAACTTTGTGTTCCAATTACATTCAAATGGAGTATTTTTAATATTCGTGTGAAACCATGATATTTTTATATGATTGTTTGCTATAGTCAAACAATCTTATTGGTGTGAGATCCTTTCCAGTTAGTCAGACAACCCCCATAAAGAAAAGTTACGATGTCAAATACAACCAATAAAGCAAAATGGTATGTTTAATGGGCGTATCGGCATGGCAGGAACATCATGTCTGACCAACCAGACAGCTTTGGTGAAACCATCTGTTGTTTAATTTCTCTGTTGTGCTGCAACTCTTGAAAATTAAGTCATAAACAGCAATTAACATGTCAGCTTTGCAGTGAAGCTCTTGCGAAAGAGTGTTTGGCTGCTGCCCGGTACATCCCTCCGTCTTCCCGACACAGTTTTTGGCTCCTCTGACTCTCTCTCAGCACCCACTGCTGCCAGCTCGCTCATCAGCGTTTGAAGTGGCTGAAAAAAAAGCCGCTTTGAGTTTGATTCACCAAAAAAATAAGCACGCTAACATCTAGCCAAGCAGCTGTGATGGTCATAAATAAGTTAAAATGAAGTATTGGTCCTGTTTGGGGCTCCGAGCAAACATAAAGCACTTCGGAGAACTTCTCTGGAAAATGTCTCCATCCACAAGTATGACGCTGGCAATTGTTACATGTCAGAATGAACTCTTAGAGGAACGTACACAGTATCATGCAAGCAGTTTATCATCAAGCTTGACACACACTGGTAGAAGAGGTAAAAGAAAAAAACACAATCCTAACCAGGTCCTCACAAATGATTACGGCTGATCTAATGTATACTTCACATGCTGATTTAAAGTAAGAAATCAATCATAAATGGTGATAAATAATAAAGAGCAATAAACTCAGTATATCCATAAAAGGCAGAATAATGTCAGATGCACTCACGTAGCAGTTTATGAAAGGTGAAAGGTCCCAAAGCGAAGCTGGCTGTGAAAAAAAAAAAAAATGGAAATCAACAGATGTGATAACTTTATGATTTCCCAGATGCTCAGTCCTATGCTTTACAGACTTTATGTGATACTTACCACCAAAATATGCATTTAACTTATCAACCACTCATCCCCTGTACACTTGAAAGGTGGCTGTAAAAGTTTATGGTTTTCTTTCTTTATTCAGAACAGTTTTGGAGTTAAATGTACTCCAATGGTGACATTTTCACAGAGGAGAAAGTATTAGAACATCCATAGGAACCTCTCAAACCACTCATCCAGCAGCCATACGGTGCTGTGAAAAAGTATTTGCTTCCTTTCTTATTTCTTTTTAAATGATAATTTTATATATTTAAGCAAAAAGGTTATCCAACACCTGTATCACCCATGTGAAAAGTAATTGCCCCATAAACTTAATAGCTGGTTGTATCACCTTTAACAGCAACAACTGCAATCAAATGTTTCCGATAACTGGAGATCAGTCTCTCACATCGCTGTGGTGGATGTTTGCTTTAATTGCTTTAATTCAGCCACACTGGAAGGTTTACGAGCATGTAACGTCGGTTTAATGTCCAGCCACAGCATCTCAATGGAGTTCAAGTCAGGACTTTAACCAGGCCACTTCAAAACCATAATTTGTTTCTTTTGAGCCAATCAGAGGTGGACTTGCTCTTATGCTTTGGATCATTGCCTTGCTGCATAACACAGTTGCGCTTGAGCTTCAAATCACTGTCTGGACATTCTCCCTTGGGATTTTCTGGTAGAGAGCAGAATTCATGTTTCCCTCAATTATGGCAAGTCTCCCAGGCATTCAAGCAGCAAAGCATCCCCACATCATTACATTACCACCACCGTTCTCGACTATAGGTATGATGTTCTTATTGTGGAATGCTGCATTTGGTTTACACCAGATGTAATGGGACCCTTGTTGTCCAAACATTTCCACTTTTGACTCAACTCTCTGTGGAACATATTCCCAAAAGGTGTGAGTGTCATCAAGATGTGTTTTGGCAAAACTGAGATGAGACTTCATGTTCTTCTGAGTCAGCAGTGGTTTTCATCTCACCACTCTACAATGGATGACATTTTCAGCCGGTATCTTTTCAACAGTTGAGTCATAAACTTCAACTGAGGTGAGAGAAGCCTGCAGATCCTCAGATAATGATGACGGATGATGACTTCCTGGATGAGTAATCACTTGAAAGAATTTTTGAAGGGTGGCCACTCCTGGGAAGGTTCACTACTGTGCCAAATTTTCTCCATTTGGAGATAATGGCTCTAAATGTGGTTCTTTGGAGTCCACAGCCTTAGAAATGGCTTTGTAATCCTTCTCAGACAGATGCATTTTAATCACCTACTTCCTCATCTCTTCTGGAATTTCCTTTGATGGTGGCATGGTGTGCTGCTCGTTGAGACCTTTTAACCAATTTCACATTGCTGAAAAAGTGATGTCTAAATTGTGCAGGGCTGGCAGTAATCAGGCCTGGGTGTGTTTGGTCCAACTGAACCCAATTATCAGTGAGGTTTGGTAGAATAGTGGGTACGGGGGCAAATACTTTTTCACACAGGCCCTGTTGGTGTCGGATAACTTTTTGGCTTCAATAAAATAAAGTTATCATTTAAAAACCATGTTTTGTGTTTACTCAGGTTGCCTTTGTTTTATGTTAAATTTATACTAATACTTTTTTACGGCACTGTATATTCGCTAAAATATGTGGGAATACACTGATTCTGTGTCTCTCAATGACCTTCTTGCAGATTACGTTTGTCATTTTTTATGGTCCCCAGAGCTTAATTCAATAAGACAACAACAAGATAGTCAACAGAAGTCATTCATATATTACTACATTAATGGATTTTTTTTTTTTTTTTTATCTTTGCTGTCTGGAGGTGACAGATCAAGCTGGTTAAAGGATAGGTTCACAATGATTCAAGTCTGTCTAAAACAATGGACATTGAAACAGTTTTTTTCTGTAATAATTCCTCCTGCTAATACTGGCCAGTAAAAGATCCCTTCCAAATGCTTACAATGTAAGTGATGCAGGACAAAATCCAGTCCTCATTTTGTGCAAAAATGCATTTAAAAGTTTATCCGAGCACTATATGAGACTTCAGCAGCCTGAGTTAGTCAAATCAAGTGGATGTCTTCCAGCGTATCATACCAGAGGCTTAAAATGATCATGTTTTGAGGAAAATTATCATAAGCAAGCCATAACCAAGAGAACCAATAGGCGCAAATGTGTAATTTTCAGATTGACTTTTTGACACCGTCTACAAATCTAGCCACATCGTTTAGAAAAAAAAATTATGATGTATTTATATGATGCGTGTGTATGATGATAGTCTGATTGGCTGGAAAGACATCACATAAGAAAAGATGCTTAAACACAGATGTAGGATCCATATTTTATTATCCTGATTGTGTTGGGAAATTAATTAAAATGAGATAGCCTAGACTGATTACAATTACTAATACTAAGTGTCACAAAATGATCAAATTATTTGATATTATGGGAGTTTTGGTATTATTGATCGTACAGATGGCAAAATGGTTGTACAAACACGATAATTATCATACATCTGGCAATGCTGATATCCTTTAGTGTAAAATTCCCTTTTCGTGTTTCCCAAGACAGCATTTACCTGTTATAGTAATAAAAAGAGGGAATTTGGCACTAAAAAGACTAACTCTGGAAGATATCTAATTGATTTGACTGAATTTGGACAGCTAAAGCTTCATATTAGCTTCAGATAAACTTAAACTAAATACATATTTGATTTTGTCCCCCATCACTTATGTTGAAAGTTTATTATGAAGAGGTCTGTTAATGGCCAGTATGAACAGCAGGAATGATTACAGTAAGAAAACCTGTTTCAACTGCAATTTAACAGCAAATAATTTCCGAATTCACAATATTAATATACACAGCCCTTAAAATATCAGTCTCCTATATTTACATGATAAAAAACAAATCATTAGTCCTTGCACTAGTAGATAAATTTGCCAATAGTAACAAATAAAAGTTTTCACCATTAGTTTAAAACACAGAAATATTTTGGTAGAACCTCTTGCTCATTTAATAAACATTCCCATTACCAGTGGGAGTTTTCCCAATGGACGAATTGCAATAAAAATTTTTATAGGCAAGTGTTCGCTGGCACTCCGTGTGAAGGTCAGAGGTCAGCTACATTATACCGGTCTCCACACTCAGAGGACTGACCGACTACAAAACAAAGGTCACATCTCAGATCTCCTTCCTTACAATCCAGGAAACCACTGGTGAAACGGTCAAAGGTCAAGCCTGGATAATTATCTTGTGTCACTTGACGTTTCTTTCTTGTTTCGACAGACCTGTGAAGACCAGACCCAGGAATCTGAAAGCTGAGGAGGTTTCCTCCGTCAGTTATCTCTCTCTCTCTCTCTCTCTCTTTTAGTCAATGAGGTTACTTTAAAGGAAAGACGAAAGACTTCTGACAGATTTCAGGGGACGACTTCAGAGAGATAAATCAGCCTGACAGTAGCTTTAACGTCTGTGTCACGTCGATTGTCTGATTTGTGGGGCTGCTCCAGATTGCCTGCCTTTTATCTGTTAATGGTTCCACAAGTGGCCATAAATTAGTCAAATCAGGAAAGTATTTGGAAAGGGGGACTCCATTATTATTACAAAAGTTTGACATTTTGTCAAAAAAATAAATAAAATAGAAATGCTGTCTAATCACTTACACTCTCTAATATTTTGCTTTTTTTATTAGAAAACCTGCTGGGACTCCAAATAATATTTTATTTCTTACATGTCAAGATTTAGACCTAACTCTACGGGGTAGCTCAGATCTGGGAAAACGCTTTAAAAATAGAAGAACAACTGGAGGCCACATGAGGAGTTTCATTCCAAAATGGGATTTATCACGAGAGAGGGGATGAAAGCCTGCCAGAAATTTAAGGGCACACTACTTCATTATAGTCCAAAAAAAATTAAAAAGCTTTTATTCACATGGTTAAATGAACAAGAACAAGATCAGTATGTATTGAATGCACAGAGTAGAATTATTCATCTTTGATCCATGACATAAAAACATAAAAACACTCAGCAGGCATATTGTAAGCACAGTTGGTTTGGCTTTATGTGGGATTTGCTTTTTTTCCCCTGAAAACTGAGGATGCTGCACATGTGTTTAAATATGACTGAGTATTTGGGCTGAAAAAAATTCCAAGATTATTGAAAATTAAGTCATATAATTATGAGAAAATTTTTAAGAAATAAAATATTATTTGGAGGAAAAAAAGTCATTAAATTTCAAGTAAATAGTCATAATTTTTTGAGGAAAAAGGCACAACATGATACATTTGTTTGCTTTGAGAGTTAAATGTAATCTGCTTGGATTAGATTGATTTGATTGCATGTTTTAACATTTCCTAACCGTCCATGTACTATTGTAGTCTACAGTTACTTTAACCTGTAAAAGACTTGTGTGAGAAATGCAGTGTCACTGGTAGCTCTGTGTTCCTGCTGCTTGGGATAAAAACTTGTGTACACAAGGTTAAAATAAATTTTAAAAAACGTTCCGGATTACAGGGTTTCCACACATTTCATCTTCTCACAAGAGCAAATTTCATGCAGTCCAGGTTAGTGTTATTACAGCTAATAGCTGCTATTTTCTCACTGAAATGCCATGTGTTACATTAACCAGCTTGAGGTGACAAATGTCTATTATTGGGTTTGGACGAGTGTTTCATTCAAGATTTAAAAAAGAAAAAAAAAAAGAGCAGCAAAGGTCTGCGAGAGACTGCATTATTTATAACAATTATTTGCGGCACTCCTAAAGAAGTACTGGAGCAGCAGTAAAGTAAAACTGTAAAGTTACAGTCGCGGTATAGAAAACAGTATGTACTGGAAGCTGTTTGTACCACTGCAGACCCTTCTCGATGGTGAACTACCATCAGAAGTTGGGGATTAAAGGTTTTTCAAAGGCTCTTAAATTAGATGTTTTTATAGGTACAGCAGTTTGTTTACATCAGCACTCTTGCAGCCTGCAGCTATCAATCAACCAATCCTCCAACTGGGAAAAAAAAGATCCAAAAAGCATAATTTCCAGTGTTTCCCCAAGGACATAGTTTCTTCAGTTTAATGATACAAAACTATTACCAATATCTTATAAAAACATGTTGACATTATTTTTGACTGCAAAGGGATTAATTGTGATTTCAGTTGGACTTTTAGGGAGGAGCCACAAGCTAATCATTGATCATTTCTTCTAGTATCTTACTGATCACTTTCAGAAACACAAGAATGATTGTAAGATAGATTTTACAATCATTTTAGTTATAAGATGCTATTGGCAAACAGGACTGCAACTAAAAAATGTATCAGTAAATGACTTGGTCATTCATTGCACTTTGTGGCCCTCGAGTGACCTGAGACACTAACAGAGAACCAGCAGTCAGGTTTTCTGAGGCTGATTCCAATTAGTGATCCAACAGTGTTGTAACTAACCTACTGACTTTTCATTTGGAGGTCTGGCGAACAGTCAGTGAGACCTGATATGTCCTCTACGTGTGGGTTTGTCCACCTTCAGTTGGAACCATGTTTTAGATATAAGATATAACACAATATGTTTATCTTTGTGTACTATATAACTATACATACTGTACGGCAAATTCATTTAGCTATTTTATTAAATGGTCAGTGTGTAGGATTTAATGGCATCTAGTGGTGAAGTTGCAGATTGCAACTAACTGAATACCCCTCCTCAAGCATGTAGAAGAACCCATGGTGGCCATGAAATTCGTGAAAAACACAAAAGGCCCTCTTTAGAGCTCTAGGGCCAGTGTTTTGTTTGTCCATTCTGGGCTACTGTAGAAACACGGTGGGCTCCATGGAAGAGGCTCTGCTCCCTATGTAGATATAAAGGGCTCATTCTAAGGCAACAGAAACACAACGTGTCTCATTATCAGGTGATTATACACTAATTAAAACATACTTATGAATATTATATTCCATTTCTGCCAAGTCTGTTCCACTTGATGCCACACTGCACCTTTAAAAAATATCATTTTTGTGGTTTTACCTTTGGATAATGTATTTATTGACATTCATGGACTGCCTGGCTGATGGTACTGTCAGCTGTTCTGGCCATCAGTGGTTCCTGTTTACATCGAAAGATGTGAAAAGTGTCTCCTAGCAGCAGGTAAGAGAACTTTTTTTGTGTGATGGATGAAAGAAGTCAACTGATCAACACTCCCTGCTTGTCTTACTGTAAAATTGTAATTTTTTAACAAACATGTGAGTCAAATATTATATTCGGGTGAATATCACAAAGTCTTATCTAAAAGTCCCTCATAATGTCAAAACAAACAGAGCTATTGTTCAGAAATACGCTAGAAAAAATTGTGTCAACAAAGCTAAAAGAGAAACTTTAAAACATGCACAATAAAAAGTTTTGTTGTTCCATCTCCAAACACGTCTCTTGACACATGTTTCACAATGTTAGCAGTGTGTCTCTTGGGATGGCGAAGTTGTTCCACCACTTTGGTCCAGACTGAAATATAACTCAACAACCTTGAAATTTGGTACAGACATTCATGTTCCCCTCAGGATAATTTGTTTCCTGTAGTGCTGCACACAGGTCAGTACTTACAAAACTAATGACATTGGAGAAAGATGACTCTTTCTCCAATCATACTCTCAATCATCATACTCTCTTTAGTATTGTAGTTTTCGAACAGTTGCAGTTTGTAGAATAAACAATGGTAAAATTCAAAATGCAGGAAACAGCACTTTTTAAATGCAGCCTACAGCCTTTATGTGTTTAGGCAAATATTATGAAGGACTGTTGTAATGATGCCAAATTTAATAAATAGCTTAAAACGTTATTTATACAGTATAGCACATTTCACAAAAAACAAGGTAGTACAATGTACTTCAAAAAAGAAAAAAAAAGAAAAAGAAAACATGTAAAAAAAAAACATTAAAAACATAGCAGAAAGGATCTGTTAGAAGAGACAAATCAGATGAAAGAGATAAAATTAATAATGAATAAATGACAATTAATACTGAGGGTGAGGTCAAAATATAGTAAAAGTTTCTAGGTACAAGTATGTTTGAAAAGATGGGGGCTAAGTGCAGTATCACCGTATGGGTTAACAGTTTAATTCGAGAGCACAGTGATCTGCTCGAAACATAAATCGTGCAAAAATCAGTGATGTAGTCTGGAGGGAGGCCATGAAGTGATTTGATACGTTGGGTGATGCGTGCACGCTTTTCGAGCTTAAGTTTTTGGTGAGGATCCCGGCTGCAGTGAACAAATTATTAAATTAACAAAACCACAATTTGCATGAGTGCAGCTTGTCTTTCCTAACGTCATGTTGAGTGGTGGGAAATGTGTGAATCTGCGCATAGCACTCAAAGTTTGATTTATTACTGCAAGATATTATTTGCGATAGAGCCAAATCATCACCATCTCCTGGCAACTGCTAACAAGTTAAAAGACCTCTGGAGATCAACTAAATATCAGCACTAGCAGCAGTAATAGGAGTAATTTTCTGCATTAGGAAAGCCGATAAAATGCTTTTACTCCAAAGAATGTGGCCCAAAAAATAACGTCACTCGTAAAAATTTTGGCCAGTTACGACTGATTTCCTTCTCTGATATGATTACCACACACACGCGAGCCCTCGTTAACTTAATGTTCTCCTGTGAGGTTGTTCTTCAAAAATGTGAAGGAATGAGACATTCGAACCACAGATTGCAGAGTCTCATATGTTCAAGAAGGGTGGGATTATCCCTTATATATAATAGAGTTCAGAATGTATATGTAATTATTGGGGGTGACATGTCTCCCAGTCTCCATGAAAATACACCCACATCTCAGCCTATCACTGTCGACCGAGCCGGTGGCGCCTGCTCGCCCCATCTTATCTCCACCCAGCATTGCCAACTTCAAAAAGAGAATAAAAACATTTAAATCTTATTTTCCTTTTTTAAAAAAAACCCAAAAAACATAATGGATACATTTTTTGTTGTTATTTAAAAAGCAGGGTTGTTTTTCCTCAGGATATTAATGTCCTTCAAGTTCAGTAGGAAGCTTTTAAATGTTTTCTATCTAAGTTTTGTGATCACTGCCTTACTTGATGCCACTGTATGCACGCAGCACTACTGCCAATGACAGAAATCATTACAAAAGGTTTTGAGGAGCACTCAAACCATACTTCAGTTTGCAGATCACCTTCTGTTTGGTGTTTTTTTGTCTAAAAGTCTAAAAAGTTTGTTAAGTGACCGGTTATGGATGCTATGATGCTCCACAAAACGGTTTAGAAAGTCTTTTGTTTCGACTGTTGTGAAACTCTGCTCATGTTCTGAGCAATGAGTTACATTCTTGGCATAATTTCTAAAGTTTCATTACATATTTATTGTTTGTTATATTGGTCCCATTTCTAGGTACATTTCTTGGTTGTCCTGTTATTTTAGTAAAAGATTATTGCATTGACATTGTTTTTAAATGTTGTGGCCAGGCAGGCTTCTGAGCTACACTAGAATCCTTGTGTTTATGCGTCGTGTTAGTTTGTGTTGTACTGTGTTGTCACAGGATATCTTTCATAATATTTCACTTCTTTGTGGCTGCAAAATGCTCTATTTCCTTTGTGCATTGCATTGCGGGACCATAGATAGCACACTCAAAAATCCAGTGTTTTTTAGTCTGCATTAGTCAAGCAGTCCACCACGTTGGTCCAGACTGAAATATCTCAACAACAAATGGATGGATTGTAATTAACTTTTGTGCAGACATTCATAGTGCTCAAAGGAGGAATACTAATGACAGCTGTACATTATGTTCAGTGCTAACATGGTAAACATTATACCTGCTGACCATCAGCATTTAGCATTGTAACTGTTAGTATGTTACCAAGTTAACATGTAGCACAAAGAAACCCCTGTGTCTAAATGCAGCCTCAAAGAGCTACAGGCATCGTTGTAGATTCTTAGTCTTGTTTGACGTTTGTCCGTTTTTCAGTGTGATTAAACTACAAATTGTTACTCTTTACATTTTTACCGTTTTATCAGCTTGATGGTCATCTGTAAAGCACTTTGAAATGTACTAACCTGTATGAAAGGTGCTACGCTAATAAAGTTTGATTGATTCAATGGTTGATTGGTTCAACACTTGCTTAGAGTTTGTGTGTTTGTCAAGAATAAGGACACAGTTTACGTTGTATGTCCACATGGCCACTTGAATTAAAAGCAAAAAGGCCACACCCCTCCTCTCAGGCTTGTTGACTGGCACTTTTAGAAACATAGGAAATCAAAAACTGAATCATATTATAAGTGAGCATCTCAGGCAGAAATGACAGGTGAGGTGGATATGAAGCAGGATTCTCTTAGGAGGCCTCTCATATTGACACACGGTTAAAGTGGTAACATCTACCAGAAACAACACTTCACACGAGGGTCTGGTTCACATTTATCTGTCCATCCTCTGAATAATTTGACCTTTATCCCCCAACCCACTGCAGCGCTGGCCCCGCCTCCAGTACAAACCTTCCAGTATGTCTTCATTATGAACAGCAGAGCAAGGTACTTCTACTTAAGCAGTGATAAAAGAAGAACGGGAGGAGAGGGGGATAAAGGGAGGTTTGGAGAAAGAGAAAAACTAAGGAGAGAGAGAAACAGAGACAGAACAACAAAGACAGCGAGAGAGGGGAGAAGTAAAACTAGGAGAAAAAAAAAGAAGATACTTGGAGAAAAAACAATCAGAGGTAAAGTGTTGGGAAAGAGAGGGGGAGGAAAGGAAAGGAGAGGGGTGACTTTTGGACCAAAGAGGACCAAATAAAGACGTCTAGCGAGAAAGAAAGAAAAGGGGGAAAAAGAAGAGCGGAGAGCGGTATACCATACAAACGAGAGAAAGCGAGAAACAGAGCGTGTGACAGACTGACAGAGAGCTGGCCCGGGAACCAAAGGTAAGGTGAACGGAAATTTTGATCCTATCTTGTCTTGTTCAAACAGTTCCTGAAATGGTTTAAAGCAATGGAAAAAGCACGACAAGGAAAGTTCAGCACGGAGACATGTGAGGCTCAAACACTTGGAGCATGTATCAGAAATATCAAAACATAAGCTCTTTTATGATCCTCATGCCTTAATCTTGGATGTCAGAGGAAAAAACAACTGAATTTAGTGGAAATCATCTTCCAGCTTGTTAAAAAAATTCCTCAACAAAATTTTTCTGTGTTCCAGCTGCTTTGAAAGGATTTCCCCATCTGTGGCCTGTAAAGTGCAGTGGGTGCAACGAAAATGACACGGTTAAAAATGAAAATCAGGGCCCAAATGATGAAAAACTACTTTGTCACTGATAAGCTGAAATGTTGCAGTTTTGTCAAGCTTTCGGATCGATTCTGTGATGCGAGAGCTCCGGCGTGTTTATGTTCAATCACTGCAAAAAAAAAAAGCGTGAAAAATCAAGTTGTAAAATGTGACTGAGCGCTGTCGTCGTTTAAACTTCAACTGTAAATGACGGTCGAGTCGAGTTAATTTTTTTACATCTTTACGTGCGTTTATCGCAACATGTGTGGTAACAATGTCAGAGAACATGAGCGTTTTTTCTTCTTCTTCTTCGTGATTCTGTTTATCGCAAAGCACCAATGCTGTCAATGCGCCATTTATTGACTAGACGATTTTAGTTTAGTCGTTATCAGCTGTCGTCAGGGATCGATGTTTCAACAGCCTCATCAAAATTCATAAATAAAGAGGTTAAAAGTTAATATACAGGTAGCAGCAGAACAGCATGCGATTTCTGATTAAAGATAAGAACCTGCTCGCTGGAAGTCAGAGTCAAAGCTGCTGCACTGACTTATTTTCAACACTCAGGATTGATTTCCACGCTTGATATGAAGCCTCTGTCTGCAACACACATTATATTCATGGCAATTCATGGCACAATATTTAGTCATATTGCATTAAAAGTGTACTTGTAATTCCACTAATACAATCATAATGTTATAAAGTGATAATAAAACGTTATACTTTTTTCAAGACCAGTAAAAATGAATGTCAGTACAACATGGTGTGCTTCATATGCAATAAAAGTGTATGAGAAAGCTGCACAAAAACTGCAAGTTAAACAAAAAACGAGCATTGACGTGATTGCAGGTAGTGAGGATTTTCTTTTTTCTTTTGGGGGGGAGGGAGGAGGTTTGAAGTTATTTTTAAGGTTGAATTTTTGACACCTGAGCGCTGTGATTCTGTGAAACTGTTGTCACTTGATCAAAGGAGAAACATGTTTTCAGCTCACAGTGACTTATGATACGTAAAATACTGTAAATTTGCCTCTTCAGTACTTTAACTGTAAGACATCACCTATAACTTCTGATAACAGCAATTCTTTAGATACTAAATAATATTTACATTGTGTGGCTGGTGTTTTACAAGCTGTAATTATAATGTATAATATAATGGCTGTTTTGTCATTATAGTATAACTTGTATAAATGTTGTCTGTAATAATAGAATAATTAAAAAATTACAAAAATTAAGGATTTAGCTATAAAAACATCAACATTATGAAGTGATAACTGTAAATGTATAATTAAAACTCTACCTGTAATGCACAAAAATAAAAATGAATGTGATATCAACTAAGATTAATTGATAGTAAAGAGTCACTGAGCAATGTCTTAAACACTGTAAACAGTGATTATGATTTTACTGTCAGTGCCTGCTGTGCTGTGTTATACATTGTGTTGTCAGGAGGAATTCTGGGTAAACAACATCATTTCAGTCAGCAACTTGATGGTTGATTTAAATCGCCCTGCTTTTCCTTGAGGCCCTCATCCCGTTGGGGAGAAAAGAGATCCAGGCACTTATCTGCTGTTAACACACTTAGATGACCAAAACATGTGTTTGAAATTTGTCTCTTACTAGTTGATCCTCATACACACACACACTGCTTCTTACGCTGTCTGTAGTATAAAAGATATGTATAGATGTATAGATAGTATAGATAATGTATGGACTCTTTGCATCCTTTGCTGTGAGCACTCTTATCATCCTGGAAATTCACGTCCTTATACTGTTCTTTGTTTGTGTGTGAGTGTGTGTGTGTGTGTGTGTAGTTAAAGTGCATTTACTGTGTCTGAATTTAGCTGACCTATTCAAACTTTCAAACTACTTAATGTCAAACTAAGTTTTAGCCAGATTTAGTACTTACTTATGTTGAATACAAGGGCGTATTGTTTTGTGTAATGATCTGTCTTTTCCACCCACGGCTCTGCCCTCACAGCGATATTTTCCCTGTCTGAAGTCCTGGTCGTGCACACGTACGCAAAGACAGACAACTATAAAAACACCATTAGAAACCCTCTTAAATGTATACACTGACAAGAAATTGGCTTTCTCCTAGAGAAATTTAGCTGGGGGAATCAGGTTTCTCTAATCCCCTACCCCTAAAAAAAAACAGGTCTCTTGTTTACATGATATTTGAAGGAAAAGTGTGATGATGTTCTATATTTTTCCTCTTATCAACAAATCATATGAAAAGTAACCAATAGCAAAAAATGAAATAGTAACCAATAATTAAATGAATACAACTATTAAACAAACAATGAATTGATATTAACAAGTACAGTCTGTTCCTTCATTACCATGAAATTACCATGGTAATACTCACTAGATCACTGAATGTGGATTAATCCGCCATCAAAAATAGTCCCCAATACATGCCCTATTTCAGCCTGTCCTCACAAAAAAACAACAGTATTGGTCTGAAATTCAGCCGGCAAAAATGACCTATCGTTATGTTTATGCCATCTAGCGGCCGTAGTAATTATGACCTGAGGTAGTGACGCAGTTCAGATGACATCTTTATAAGGTGACCTCCTTATTAGGTGGAGGTGAGTGGGGGGGGATTGCTAGATAGTTTAGTCAGATGGCAGAAAGGCAGAAAGTGGGTGTCAGGTTTCCAACCACAAGTCAGGACATTTTGATCCCGCAGCTGTAACATGGTGTTTACTATTGCCATGACAACAAAGGTTGCCTAACTTTAAGGAAGTACTAAACACGTTTCAAGTGACCATTTTAGCCCAAACCATGATCTTTCCCTAAACCTAACCAAGTGGTTTTTGTGCCTAAACCTAACCAGACCTTAACCAAAGCGTTGTCACACCATAAAACATCATTATTTTTTAACAGTGATTTGTAACGGTTCTGGAAAGCAGCATATTAACGTTACGCTGCTATGGGTCTTTCTGAAAACACCATCCATACCATAGAGGGTGCTGAAAACACTCATATTTGTTGTTTTGGGAGTAATTGGAAATAGACCTGTTCTGTGGTTTTGGTGGATGTGTTGCCTGTTTACTCATTTATTAGTAACACTTGATAAAAACTACAGTAGCCAGCTGTTTACGGAAAATACTGAGCATTTAAGAAAATGAAGCTATATATTTGTGAGCTGTTTTTAAAGATTTACACTTTTAGTAGAAACCACAGACAGACTAGGGAAGTCATAGTATTGAGAAATGGACTGAATGTTAGTTTTCATGAGATTTGTTGACAATAAAAAAATATAGGCAACACTAACTCAGTGCATGTAAATACACTGAAGGCTTTCAGACTCCAATGTTGTGTAACGTTGGCCATGGCAGATGTGCCAATCGCAAGCCACGCCCAAGCAAAGTGGATTGGCTCGCCTGTTATTACTCACTAATTGGGCATACAGTTTTAATGACCACACTGCAGAAGTTAATTTATCCTAAAATATCCAAAACCTTTTGCTACATGTCATTTTCTAGTCAGTCCACTTGTTCTGATGGATTGACTTCATTCATTCATGAGGAATGGAAACGCAGGTCAGGTGTGTCCAATTAGCAGATAGCTGATGAGTCATGAGTGTGATTTCTTATTGACACATTTGTCAGCACTGGTAAATGATCACACCACTGGAAAAACGGAACAACAGATGCTGCTCAGTGCGTTTAAACTGCTTAAGATGTCCATCAAATCAAGTTCAAACTCAAGCAGATTCATCACTCCAGTTATAATTCTAACAATTGTTTTTTATATTTATTTATTTTATTGAGACATAAAATATACAACATATAACATATGCGGTACATACACACATGTACACTCATGTTCAAAAAAATCAATTTAATTCCCTCAAAACAAATATCATAACATACACACATATACAATACATACACACACCCACCGACAGACACACAGATAATGTAATACATAGCCTTATGATACACACAGTCATGCTGACACACACACAAATGTAGTTAAAAGATAAATAATAATCAAAAAGCGACAGAGCAAATCTGATGAAGCAATGTGAGAAACGCGCAGTTCGCTCCTTTTGTTTTAATGTAATTCCCTAATAAAATAGTATCTATCTTAGTATCCTGGTGTGCACTGAATTACTTTTTTGATGTTTTGTAATTTGCCCTGCGTGAGCTGGCACCCAGGAGAGAAGCGCTGCTGTGCACGGGGTATCTTTTTTGACTCGATAAATAATAATATCTGTAGTTATAATGGTTGTAATAATAATAAAAGTACATAATTAGATAAATAAGTCGTCATCAGTATAATGAGGCCCAGATGGGGTAAAGATGGGTCCACCGGGCACAGGGACAGCACCAGGGGTACGGGGGTCAAACAGACTAGGCCCGGGTACCCCACAACCCTCCACAGCACAGCGTAGCATATTAGTTACGCTGTGATACCTCCGGTTATACCTACGCACGTGCATACGCAGTCAAAAAACACAAGAATACCTACATCTAACAGCCCCTTGGTCCTCCATGACCTTATCATCCGCAGCACTACACCAACAGAGGGCAGGGAAGGAGAGCATGTTTTATTTTGTTATTTTTTTCGGCAGGGTCTGTAGTTTTCTTTTAGACGTTAATCTTTCTATCATCCAGTGTGTTTTAAGGTTTTGAAATCTGCTGTGTGCATATTTTCTGCTTTAATATGAATGCTTTTCCAAACAGAATTACAATATTGCTGATATCTGATTTGCGGCTACTTAAGTCTCCTAAAATTACAGTTTGTAAATTGATAGCATATTTTTTATTATAGTTCAGTATCCACTTTTGGACTTGATCCTAAAAAAAAAAGCAACAGTAGGACAATAGCGCATCAAACGCACGATCGCTTCCTCGTCGTTATTGCAAAACCTTCACAAGCAAGTTTGTTCGAGGCCCCAGAGAGACAGCATCTTTTTGGTGGGTAAAAATGTATATATTTGTATTTGTATTATACATATGGATTGTAGATCATATAGATAATATTAAATACATCTTTCCATGGAATTATTATATTAATTTTATTTCCATTCATCCATGATAGGGCTCTATCATATGGACAGCATACCAGTTGGTTTTTTAGCTATAGTATTTTTCCAGACATTAGATATTGATGCAATAATTTTATTATACTCTAGTGTTCTTTTTTTCTTTTATCGTTCCACTGCGCACCATTGTCTCTTTCTTTTGTTTCTTCTCACACTATTGATTCCAGACAAGCTGTAACAGAATAGAAGACAAGGCGTATTGTATCTCCAGGAAACTCCCAGTTGTTGCCCCTTAGCACTGTGACCAGTGTCTGGTTGTCTGTTATGGCATGAAAGGATGTGAGAAATTAAATATCAACAGTTTGTAGAGTGGGATGCTTGCTTGAATATGCTGGATGGCATGAAAGAAACCCCAACAGTGGCATGTTGTTACTCAAATCCCTGAAGTCACGGAGATTATCTGCAATTTTGAAGCATGTTTACTTAAAAAACAGCAACATAAACATTGTAATTTAAGTATTTAAATTACAAACAGGACACCCCGGTAAGGTTTGATGTATTTTTTTTTCCAACATGAGAAGCTGCAGGAGTCACAAAAGGAAACTCCTCTTTCTCAAATACTTTGCTGATTAGAATAATTTATGTGTATCTGTGGAACCACTAACAGATAAAAGGCAGGCAGTGTGGAGCAGCCCCAGATGTCAGACGATAGACGTGACACAGACGTTAAAACTACTGTCAGGCTGATTTATCCTCCTGAAGTCATACCCCCAAATCTGCCAGGAGTCTCTTGTCTTTCCTTTAAAGTTGCCCTGCTGACCGACCAGAGAAAAGTGATGGAGAAAACCTCTTTACTTCTGTTTCCTGGGTCTGATCTCCGTAGGTCTGTCTAAACAAAGAAGAAAGGTCACACAGGGTTAATATCCAGTAGCTCACCTTTGACCTCTTCACCGGTGCTTTCCTGTATCATTAAGTAGAAGATCTGTCTGTGGGGGGATTATTTTATTTTTTAGTGATGTTTGTAGGGAGTGTTATCGCTGAAGAATGCCTAAATACGCATACAATACATCATTCGCAAGTTCCAACATTGGTTTCATGAAAAAACAAATGTATCAATCATATATCATTACAATAAAAATACACATGAAATTATATAATACAGGAATAGAAAATACACATTATAATTAGCGTACTATAAAAATAAAATCCTAATGATATACATCTAACAGCTTATTTATACATTACGATCCATTTTGGGTTCCACATATAGATGATTTGGACACAAAGCTGTTTGTCAAAAGTGGTTTTATGCGCTGAGTTAACTTTGAGTTGCCTTGAGATCATTGTGCCAGACAGACAGAAAAAGACACAACAGAACATGCTAATAAAACTTTATTATAAATGAAAGATATTAAAATACAAAATAATACAAAATAATAGAGAAAACAAATGTTTAAATATGCAAAACACCACAAATAATTACAAAAAAAAACAATTAAAAAAAAAAAAAGTGCCTTCAAGTTCCAAAGGTTTACCATTACTCAATGTATTTCTTTTAAACTGCTCAGATTATCTTCTTCCAGATGGCATTTCTTCAAAGAGGGATCACAGTGTGAACATAATTTTCAACAATATTGAGACGCTTTTGGTAAAGCTGAACCTTTATAATTTGAAGAAAGAGAGTGGAGCGAGTGGCCGGTAATTTTAGTGTCAATCAGAATTATTTATAATCACTATTAATGCCTTTCTTTTAGCAGTAATCACATAACTAAACCGAACTGTGATGGAGAAAGTTGGCACTTCCCACAACTCTTAAGGAGTAAAACTGCTTCCCTTGAAAATTCAAATCAACTTTTTCAAAAAATATAATCTCTGATGAGCCAATTTAAGATTTTGAAAACAAAGCTTTCCCATTAAAGGTTGGCAGGGATTATAGTGCCAAAAAAAAAAAGTTCAGACTCTTTCACATTGTCAGCTGATTTTCTGGCTCAAAACATGAAAGAAATTAAATTTCTGAAAAGGCATTTTACAGTTCCCCTGAGATGCGCCCTGAATAACTAAGCCAAAAAATGTGTGAGCTTTCACAGTGTCACTGAACATCTCAGGAGCTCAGCTACGCACACATTCATAGATACTTTACATCTTTATTAAACGTGTGCTTGTTTTGCTCTTAATGTTTAATGACATTATTAAAGCTAAAACCTCACATTAATCAATATTTGAGGGTTTTTTTAAGTATGAAAGGGGTTTTAATTTTCTCAAACTCTGCAGCTCTATGAAGCCTTTTAACCTATTTTAGCTCGTAGTTTTTTGTTTTTTTCTGTTTTGGTCTCATTGCTCTCATCAACCTGTATCTTGCAGCAGCTTTTTTCACCAAACAAGCTCTGATAAGCCCACTGTTCTGGTGACAAATGGAGGCTTTGTATTCAGCAATATTTTGGTAAAAATATGTTTTTGGCACATGCTGAGCATACAGATCAACAGTGGAAAAATTGATTACTCTGCAGGAGTGTTTAAAAGGTTTTTGTGGACATTTAGATTAAAAAAAAAAAAAAAGGGTCCTAAAACTGGGTTGTTATTGGTCTCCAGTTTAGCGTTAATCATTCTGGAGAAAGACTGATGATATTTGATCTAAACACCCAAACAAATACACCCCTCCCTTAGTGCTCCTTCAGAAGCTTCATCCCCCCAAATTCATGGACGCGCATTACCAAGGCAACAACCACAAGAGAAAAATGGCAGAATACACAGCGATGCGTCAGCTCTAAGTCACTTCTGTTTCCTCTCACACATTATCACGGGCAGATAAAAACATTTCGTCTCTTGAGCACAACGGTCCGTCCCGCACTCTGCGCCTCTCTGTGGCCTCTCCACTTCTCACTCGACCTGCGTTCAGCGTCTCTGTCCACAGAAGCAGCCGTCTGTCAGCTGCAGCTCCTGGGAAGCTGAGAGGACAACGGCTGGATAAACTGCCTTCACCAGGCTGACTGACAGCAGAAATTTACTGAACTTAAATAGTTTGCATGTCGGCTCCACAGAAAGAAATCGACAGTGTTCGACAGACTCGGAGCATAAAAAAACTTGCATTCGGTGTGGATTGATACATTTAATAAAATGGAAGCGTATCTGTTTGGTGAGAAAACACTTCCTATGTGAGCTTGTGAACTATCCACGGCTTCTCTCTCTCCAGTTCGCCAGCCCTCCCCCCACCATTCAATGGTGTGCTGGAGACGAGAGACTGTCATGTCTTCACACTGACAGCTGCTCTCATGACCTCCCCCTGTCCTGTGCACGAACATCAATGCCCTCTGTTGCTGATTGGGCGGAGTAGTGTTGTGTGGTTTGCGCTGAGCCACTTTTGTTGTTTCCCCATTTACAGAGCCAGTGCTGTATATGAACACCAGATTTTTTTTCAGCACACACACAGAATGGACAGCTAGAGGACCATGAGGAGATATTTGCTGAATTTGACAAAAAGTATATTGGATTAGACTTTACCTTTAAGTGCTGTATATCAAAGCAGACTACAGTTGCTGTTCCCCACAACAGAGCAAGAACCACCTTTCAAGACAACAGGGGGTGAGTGTTTCACGCTCAAAATATAGATTTTTGGTGGAATATTTCTTTTAAAAAAAGAGCTTTGTTGTGATAGCCCCATCACACCTGGAAAGATGATGGTGCCCTCCTGTCCTGTTTATGTCCACAGTGTCCCTGAACGGAGCTACAAAGAGATACACAAGTTCTGATGGTTACAGACAGACTGCTGTGGTGAAGAAGAAACATCAACAACTTACAATAGTTCTTCACATAAGTTAGGCCACAGATGTGACCACAAACAGATCCGAAAATATCCATTTAAGTTCACATGTGTACACATTTAGCAAATAACAAATTAGGATGAAATTGGTTGTCATGTTTTCAATAATTATTAATATATAGTTAATTAAACTATAATTCCTCGATTATTAATGGACCCAATTTAACATCATGTTTCATTTTCAAGATAGAAAGACCCAATTCTGTTGTATATGCATCTTTACTACAAAGAAAAGCATTTATCTTTGATTAATGTTCAGTTGTGTCTTTTTAGGAGAACATTAACTAACCAAAAAAACATGCAGAGAAGTACTGTAGTCTTCCTTTCAGTCTGCCTAGAGCCCCAAAAGCCTTCATTAGTAAAAATGTATGGATTTAAATGCAGTCTCGTCACAAGCCAGCAGTTTGTTTCGAATTAAGATGCACTGGATTAAACAAATAAATATGCATTGACATATTTTTTTAGTTAGTTTGTTTGCCTGTACTTGTTTTGATGTTTTCTATTTAAAGTACAATTAAGAGTTATGTCTCATAAACCTTTTATATATTTTCAAGAGAGACAGGTTTGAATGTTTTCAGTCACCGGTGTATCAATTTAACTACTGTAAATTATAATTTGATACTGTATATAAAATATAAATATTTTTGTAGAGTACACAGAGTTTGATTTACAATAAAAAACAAAACAAAATCCTCATAAAAATGCTTTATGTTTATATTTCTCAATCAAAGATATCAATGAAAATGTATTTTAAGATGCTCATTTTCATTGTTATGAATAGAAAATCAAACTTGTAGGGTGAAATATTGCAGGTCGACATGTGTTTTCCTGCGGTTTCTGATTCATTGCCTTTTAAACCAGATAAAAAACGGAGAGGAAATAATGTGGGCCTGTGTGTGAAAGTGGAGCCAGCAGCCTCTGCAACAGAGCAGATCAATTTAAAAAGGAACCCCATGCATTTATTGCCGACTTCCACGGCGATGGAAATTACTGAAAATTATTGCAAAATGAGAACCAGGCCGCTGAGGCGCTCTGATCACACTTGGGAATGCTACGACATTAGTTCCCCCCATGTGCACGCTGCAATAGCTGCTGCTGCTAGCTGGCAGTGAGTCTGGGTGGTGTCATGTAAATCAAAATACACCAGAGTTACCAAAGCCACCAGAAAAGCCTCCCCGGAGTAACCAGTTGTTAACATCGAACAACTGGTTTATTGTTATAATGCCCTTTGACGACTGCTTAAAAGCACAAAGAGACATTAAGAAAGATATCTGACAGCTCTCAGATTAACTGCGAGAAAAGGACTCTCTTTTATCCAATTTTATAGACACCACAGCCACACAGTACAAAACAATCTCAGTCATGAACTCAGCCATCTTGGATACTGCCCTCTGGGGCCCATCATCACATTGCGAGCCCTCCTCCTGTTACACTCCAAGGTCACAAGCTACCTGGTTGGAGGTGGTAGTCAGACATGGCAAGGCAGGAAGACTTATAAACCTCTAAAACCTCTCTATAAACCTCTCAAATCGCTTTGCTGGCTGATGCTTCAGCTCACCATGCTTATAGTGGCAAAATTTCAGGTCTTTGTTCCCGTCTTCTTAATTAAGCCACTTATGTCAATGTGGGCAGTAGAAAGGTTCTGACTCCTATCCAAGCAAACCAATGATCCACAGATGTGCTATGAGGCATATAACTTTTTTAAGACTTAAGTATTGATGACATTTTATTTCAACTTTCCAACAGATTTCGTCAGGCAGTTCAAATTCTTTCTCTTCAGATATGGCAAAAAGAAACTGTGCTTCCAAACTACTTGCACATTGTCTCATCACTGACACCTGTCTTATCACTAAACCAAAAAAACATGTTCATGCTCAGTAGGATCTATATTAACCAATAAACTATCAATCACCACATGAAAACTAAACCTTAATCTTCAATTCTTACAGATCAAAATACTTTGACTGTGCAAAAAATACTAAATAATACTATTCAAAACATTCAAAAACATATTCAGTAGTTTTGGTTCTTACACGGCTTATGTCCCCTTCCCATGTGGAACTGGACCCTGCTCCAGCTGGGACAATTCCTGCTGCCCCAGCTGTTGCAGCTCCATAGTCCGAAATTTCTGTTTCATAACGTGGTCATGTATTGCTTTCCTGTAGCTACTACCCCGACATCCTTGAGAAACCCTAACCCAGGACTCCTGGATTCATTCCCGGCAATTATGAAAGTAATAGTCCACGTCGGCACCAATGACACTGCTCGTCAGCAGTCTGAGCTGACAAAAGGCGATTTTATTCGTCTTTTCAATCTCCTCAACAGTTGTGGAGAAAAAAAAGTGTTGGGTGTTTTAGCAGGATTCTCGGTCTTCATACTTGGTTCCAGTCCATGTGTATAGCGCACAATAATGGTTTTATTCACAACTTTGACCTGTTCTGGGAGTGATCCTCTCTGTATAGAAGAGACGGTCTTCACCTGAACATGCTAGCTAGTTGCATGCTTGCTGCTAATTTGCAGCATGCTGTTCTGTTCTCTACATGTGATTGACTATTTACATCATACAAATGCCTATTTGAACTCTTTTCCTTCCCTGTCCTATGTGCATTGGTGTACAGACCACCTAAAACTAACAGTAATTCCATTCAAGAGTTTTCTGAACTATCATTTATGGCCTCTCGCTCTGATAAACTGTTGATTGTAGGGGATTTTAACAGTCATATCTGTTGCCCATCAAAACCTATGTTCAACAAGTTTTTATGCTTTGTGGACTCTTTAAATCTCATTCAATCAGTGTCAGGTCCAACACATCAGAGTGGTCACAAACTAGATGTTGTGTTATCTGGTTTCTCTGTCTCCAACCTTGAAATGGTTGATACTGGTGTCTAATCCCCTTCCCATCCTCTCCCAGCCCCACGCCCTTGTCCAATCTATAAACTCAACCTTAGCCACAACCCTTCCCTCCTGCACCAACATTGAGAACCTAGTCACTCTCTTCAACTTATCCTGCTCTGACACTCTGGACTGTGTAGCTCCTTTAAAACTAAAAAGACCCAAGGCTAACAGTGTTGGTACCCCCTGGCTGAACAACTCAACCTGTGCTCTTAGACGAGATTGTAGAAGGGCAGAGTGCAAACGGAAAAAAAAAAAAACATTTCTAGGTCTCATGCTAAATTTTAAGAGATTGTTTAAAGCTTAACCAAAGCTCTGTTAAGACAGCTAAGGTACAATATTATGCCGAACTAATTAATAAAAATGCCCATAGAACTAAAAGACTGTTCAACACAATTAACTCTCTTAAATCCTGCTGCTGATGCTACCCCTGCTTCCACTACTAAAGAAACCTAGCCTAGACCCAATTGAGTCGATGGGGGCCCTTGGCCTTAAGATTTATTATTATCTCTTTTTTTAATGTGTAAGTATTTTTGTTTTTAAAACATTTGGGTAAATGTGATTTTGAAAATGTAGTACAATAGCTGATTAGCTGATTAAATCACGTAACGTGGTAATGACGTAGGCTATAGGTCAAATGTCAATTTTGCGGTCAATATGGAGAAACTTGCACCTAGTGGGTCGGCAAAGCGTAAACTCTGGTTATTGATGAGTTAGTAAACTGTCATGGCAACAGACTTGATGCATACAAGCACCTATATGATCTGTTTGAGGTTTTGTTCATGCCAGAGACTGCATCAGACAGTGAAGTAATTGCCAAAGTAATCACGCTTTCCTCTGCCTATCCGTCTGATTTGGACAGAAGTCTTGCCAATGAACTGATTCACTTCAGATCTTTCATTAGACCTGATGGACTGAACATCAAAACTTCTCAAAACAATGCTCCATTGTGGATACAGCCAACATTTCACAAAGTATACATTACGTTAAGACTGTATCTGATGCTTCCTGTTAGCAACTGTGAGGGAGAACGGTCCTTTTTGCAAATTTCAACTAAGGACAAAGACATCTGAACATGTTGTCACTCAATGAATTGAATCAGAACTTGTGTGAGAGTTGGACTTTGACAAATTGATGAATGACTTCTCTTCAAGGAAGGCCAGAAAAAAGCTGATGGTTTAGGTAGTATATTCTCACTGGTCGCAGCTGTTGCTCTGTAATACATTTGATGTTCATTTGTGTATTCTTTCATGGTTTGTTGCTGGTGTTCATATTGAAATTAAGGTGTGTGTTTTGACTCCTAAAGATGCATATACTGTGCCGACATGGCATGTATAGAATGAAACAGACCTAAAATATCAGTAATTCAACATGTCAAAGTAACAAATATAATTTAAAAGTAACACATGCTGTGTGGTTGTGGGTTGCCCTGTGCTACTGTACGACCAAACTACGTGTGCTTGGGGAGGGCACACACAGCGCCCATGTACTATTTACATGTGTAGGTTGGGTCTGTGGCGTGTTTGTGTCCAGGGTCCATGGTCATGATAATCCATTCATGCCTAGACCCCAATGACCATAAAAACTACAGGCCCATCTCCAAGCTACCATTCATTTCTAAGATTCTGGAAAAAGTTGTCTTCTCCCAGGTCTCCTCCTACTTGGACACATTCAACACCTTTGACAAATTACAGTCTGGTTTTAGAAGTCTGCATAGAAATTAATCCACTCTGCTGAAGGTACATAACAATATCCTTCTCTCTGTCGATTCTGGTTCTCGTGCCATTTTAGTCCTAATCAATCTCAGCACAACATTTCATACAATCGACCATGGAGGGTGAAGTCGGTCTGCAGGGCTTAGTGTTAAAATGGTTTACCTCCTACCTAAGAGAAAGAACCTTTTCAATCAGATTAGGAAACTGTCCTTCATCCCCTGCTCCCATTAAATGTGGCATCCCCCAAGGTTCAATTTTAGGGCCTCTTTTATTCTCATTATACATGCTTCCCCTTGGCTCTATCTTTGAGAAATACAATATTCTGTATCACTGTAATGCAAATGACACATAGTTTTTCCTACCAATTACACGCAGCAGCGCAAATGCTGTATGGCGAGGAACTTCCTTCAACTAAATGAAAACAAAACTGAAGTAATTCTATTTGGCCTTCCTAGCTCTGTCACTAGCCTAAGCAATGCGCACGGTCCCCTGTCTGCAAATTTGCACAATGTAGTACAAAATCTTGGTGTCTTCTTGGACACTTCATTGAATTTTAACAAACAAGTCAGTTATGCTGTGAAGGGCGGCTTTTACCAGCTTAGAACCATAGCTATATTAAAGGCGTTTTTACCTCATAAGGACCTGGAAACAGTTATCCATGCTTTTATCACCTCTCAGCTGGACTACTGTAATTCTCTGTATATGGGGTTGACCCATTCCACCCTTTCTCAACTCCAAATGGTTCAAAATACAGCTGCTACACTTTTAACTGGAACAAAGAAAAGACAACACATCACTCCTGTTCTGGCTCTCTTCCATTGGTCACCAGTAAATTCAGAATTGATTTTAAAATATTTGTTTTTAAAGCCTTTTTCTGCCCCCAGGTCACTTAGGTCATCCTCATAACAATTACTTTAATTTAGTTTCTCTTAACTTCCTATTTTATCACTTTGATTTTAAATTGATCATTTTAGTTGTTTTCAGATGTTTTTCCATTTTAGTCTCGCCTTCTATGTATTATATGTATTATTGTATTATATTATATGTTATTGCCTTTTATTACTCCTTTAATCATGTATACCTGTATTGAGGCAGATGTTAATCCATCTGCCTCGACTGGAAAGCACTTTGGGTTAACTCCTGTTGTTTTTAAATGTGCTATATAAATAAAAGACTTGACTGTTATTATTCTCTCTCCAGTTCCACTACAGTTTCCTAGACATGTTTCTTCAGAAAATATGAGTGTGTGTGTGTGTGTTCGAACAGACAAAGCACAGAGGAGGATCCTCAAATTCTAGCCGGTGCAAGTCAGATGTTTTGTCTTGGTGTAGTCAAAAAAACCCTCACCTCATCATGTTTGACGTAAGAACTAGTATTACTCAGAGTGTCTCTGAGTACAAATGAAGTTTGTTTTCCCTTTTTTTCACCTTGCAGGGCCCCTTCATACATGGACTTTATATAAACTGTTTATATTTTATATATACATACATACATATATATTATCTTATTACTGAGGTTCAGAAACTATATGCATGGTTCAAAGTTTTTATTTTTATCACTATTAGTAATACTATTAGAATCATTACACCAGTATGAAAACTGCTGTTTAATAGCAAGAGCCAATTATTCAGAAACACATGAGCTGAAACTGATACCATCTGTTTGATTGTTCTGCTTCGAAGACTTGTGTTTGCCTACTTTCTTCACTTTAAGCTAATAAAAGTGTGCCTTATCTAATGAAAGTATGAACCTCTTAAGCACACCTGCAATCCTTTTTCCCCCCGTCAAATTGGGGACAGTTTGACTGAGGGGGCTTTAATGCTCAATAATCAAAAACAGGCTGAGGTTCTAAATCACAGGATCAGGTTCAGGAACAGACAAGAACAGGTACAGGTGGGATAGGGACCGGGATTAGGATCAGAATCAGAGTCAGGTTGCCTAGAACTTGAGAGTCCATGAAAGCAACTATGACAAACTGGCAGGGAATGGATGATAGAGACTTGTATTTGTACTGAGGGGCTGCTGAGAGAATTGGCAGCAGGTGAAGACAATTCCTGAGTAGGAACAGATAAGCAAGTGGATGTGGTAAACAGGAAGGAAAGTCAGGGGGCATTGGGTGGACAGATGGAGAAATGGCACACAAGAGCAGAGAGTGCTGAAGGGCTGAAAGCAGGGACAGAGACAGAAAGGGAAAGGGAAACACACACAGGGCAGGAATTGTGACCGTAACCCCCACCACATTCCTCCAAAAACAAAAAGGAGAGATCAAACTGAGCAGGGCGGGTGGAGGTGGTCTGGAGGCAGGATTCAGGGAGCAGATGGACAGAACAGGGGCAGAGCAAGGACCCTCAGTTTTTAGCCTGGAAACTATGACCGGAAGACTGGGCAGAGTGGGAAGAGAGTCATGATGTCAGATGGACGGGACTGCTCGGGAGGTCGACCAGGAGGCAGGACAGATGGGCAGAGTCGCTCAGGAGGGTAACCAGGAGCAGGACAGATGGGTGGAACACACTTGAGAATAGGCTGGACATCAGCAGGGGTGGCCAATGGCTTGGGAACAGGCTGGACTTTGGCAAGGGTGGCTGACTGCTCTCGAACAGGCTGGGCCTTTGTAGTGGCGCTGGGCAGCAGAGACTCAGTGGTGCTGGGGAGCAGAAACTCTGAGGAGCTGGGCATCGGAAACTCTGCGGCACTGGGCAGTAGAGTCTCTGTGGTGCTGGGCAGCGCAAAGGCAGAGGAGCTGGTCAGTAGAGAAAGCAAGACGAGGGTACTCCCCGAAAATGGCAAGGCAAGACCAATAGAAAGGAGACTGGGGTCTTTATGGGCAGGATCATGCAGAAGGCTAGCTTGAAGAGAAACTGATGGCTAGCACGTCCAAAGCTAGTAGGCTGAGAAACAGGCTGGTGGCTAGCAGGCCCAAAGCTAGAAGACCAGTAGACAGGTTGATGGCTTGCAAGCCCAAAGCTAGCAGGCTAGGAGACTAGCTTGCTAAAGACAAAAAGGGCAAGGGAAACGCACACAGGGCCAAAGCAGGAATCATGACAAGAACATAATCAGGGCTAATGAGTGCCAGTTTGGAAATGATCAGGAGTCTCATTTATAACCATTGCATACATACAAAACAGAGCCTGAAAGAGGTGTACGCCACTTCCAATGTAAAAGTTGTGATCTAAAAACAAACTTGACAGGAGAATGTATGCTTCTGTACATAAACTCTGACACATGTGTATGAACATTTTGGAGATGGGGGAAATTGGTGACGCAGATGGTGAGGTGGTGAATTGAAGCCCGATTGTTTAATGATGCATTCAATTTTACATAATATCAAACGTTAATTATAGATCCACTATAAACAGTCAAACCAACAGTGTTATCTGTACTTGTAGTGAGTCATGAGTATTCCATAAAAATCTTTCAGTTTGAAAATATATAAACCAACTCAAATCTCATATCAAAGTCCGCTCAACATTTCATCAGCGCTGTTTCATCTGGAGTGCAGAGGAGAGGGCTGGGCTGTATGGTGCTCACACTTGTGGTCAGTTTTGGAGCAGCACAGCAGCTGCTGAAATGAATGATGCCAGGATGATGTCAGGATGTCTCTGCTATTCCCTGATATTACTGTAAGCATGAATATACTGATTCGTTTTCACCTCAACCGCGTTAAGTAACTGATGAAATTATCATCATCGGTTGTAGAAATCCAAGATGACATCAAATAACTTACATTATTTAAAATTACGTAAATAACGTAATTTAAAAATAATTGCAGAACAGAGCGCTAATAGATTTTTAATAATACCTTATAATACTGTGCATACATCAGCAGATATAATTTCAGTTTCCATATAGTTTATGTGAGTAAAATCACTGCAGTGAACATGACTGTGCTGTCAGGTGCACAGAGTGCTGCCACATTAAATTAGAGAAACACCTGTATGCTGCATTTTGGAGTAAATATAAATAGATAGAGTGTTTATTGTATTGAAGATTTGGAGTGTGTGATGTGAAAACTACCTAAAACTGTAAACTAGGAACGGGCCCGCTGCAGGGTGTCCGCTAAGAACTGAACTAGAGATGTCTGACTTTATAATCCACAGGAATGTTTAGTGAAGTTGTACATGGTTGTTTTTGGTTACACACATAATTTCAAGAAGTACAAAAACGGGAAAATAAAACAGTAAAACAGTACGTTCACGGCTGCAGCTGCCTGACCACTTGGAGCAAGAGGGTTCGATACTTTTGCATTGACCATTTATGGTTGAATGTGTGCATGTAGAGGGTGGGATATGAGGCTGATCCACATGTGCACATTTCCAGGTGGACTGTGATTTATAAAGGGGAAAATATGTGCATTTGTGCATACGCATGGTTTTATAAATCTGATTAATTTTTGGCGCACGCCATTTTGGGCTTTTGTGTGCACGCACACTTTTAGTATGGATTCTACTCACAGTTTTATAAATGAGACCCCAGATGATTTACACTTATAAGTGGAAACATTGATGCATCTCTGCTCTCTGTATTTCACAGCGTTGGCAAACTGACAGACAAACAGAGGAGAAAGGAATGAGGAATTGTATTGTGTCTCAACTTTTCCTCTAAAAACCACACTGTTAATGTACTGTTATGATTTTCAAATCAACTGAATCCCATGTATTTATTTTGCTTTCTTATTATTCTACTATTTAACTTTTACCAAAAGCAGTTTCTTGTGGGACTGGTGTGTGCATGTGTGTGTATTTCATTTGCAGTGTATAATACATCAGTTAGTACATGAGCACACATTCGCATATATACATCCAGTCACATACACATCTAGGGAATGTGTGCAATCCTGTGCATGTTTGTGTTGATCAGTTAATTGGTACATATAATAAATACATATATATATATAATACATAATTACATAATCCAATAAGTATGTGATAAAACAATAACAAGGAGAGATGAAATGAGGAGCTGTTGAGTGTTGAGTAGTAATGTCTGTAGCAATCTTCAGTCATTTGTAGCATTTCCAAAATGCTGAGAAGCCATAAAATTTATTTTTCCGCCTCATCTGCTTTTTACATCTCTCATTTTTAAACACATTTATTGGGGTTTGGTGCTGTAAAACTGTCGCATTTTTTCCATCAAAGAAAGGTGGAAAATTTGCATATTTATTAACTTTCTGTTTAAATAGAAGGTAGTGTGTAAAAAGTTTATTTTATTATTTTCATGTTCACAGATGAGTAAACAACACTAAACATGTTAATATGTTTAAGGTCTGTAGTTCTGCAACTTTGATGCATATTTGAAAAACCTCATTTAAGTCAAGCATCAACATGTCCACGTGCAAAATAAAAGTCCTTATATTGCCGAACAAACTAATAAAAAACAAATATTTTTAACAGATGCAACTGTGCTTGTACTAGGCCCTACCTCCACTATTAGTTGGAAGATAATTTCAGAAAATGTCCTCGCACTTAAAAACTTGTTTTCAGAAACATTTCTTATTTTTTCACAGCTGTATACTGTATAAAACTATAAAGCATATATAGATCTTAAAATATACTAAAAATATACAAAATCAGAGATTCACACAAAGAAACATCTGGTTGATTTATTATTATGAAATAATTACCTCCTTATTGACAACACTGTAATAAACAGCTATTGCACAATGGCGTCACACAGAGTCACAAGTACAATTTAAAGATGCAGCGATAGTAAGATGCTCTATTCAGCCTACATACAGTAAAGAGAGAGATAAAGAGAGAGATAGGACTACAGCTGTACTACTATGACAGTAAAAACAACCTCAATGACAGGAAGAAAGAATACTGTATTGTGTATAAAATGCACTTTTCAGGAGCTCTCCATTCAGCACCACAAAACTTCAACATAAGCAAGAAGACCAGAGATGCAGTACAATTTTTCACATGAGAAAACAAATTGATTATTAACAGATTAATTACAAAATAATTTCATATTTCTGCAGCTTTTCTGCAGCTGTCTTCTTCTTGGTGCAGACTGTGGTGGCAGACAGTAACAATGATTCTTCTTATGTTGTTTTTCCCAAATCCTTTCTTGGCTTTTCTTGCTGGCAGCATGTACAGAAAGCTGCAGTTGGCTGTGAAATATCAACTTTCCAAAGCAAGACTCCTCATCCTCGCTCCACATCTTTGCTCCTCCTAAGCAGAAAAAGATGCCTAGATAAATGACTCTATTTCCAGCTTCTAGTTAGGACATGCTTCACATTGAGATACATTAAAGTGTTGGAAGAACTTGAAGCCCAACCATAATTGTTGCTCATTTGACAAATAAAGACCTAAAACCTTGAACCCAAACATCTAAAAACATTCACTTTTAAACCAAATTTTACCTAAATTTTTTTGACCAGCAAATTGCCTGGAGATTGTTTGATGTTTCTACAGAGAAAATATGGCAATTATATGATATTTTCTTCACCCTGCACTGCTCTACAGTCTGCATCTCATATAAGGAGAACAGTGTTAAAATCAACTACATACACTTTATATTTTGCCCAGACATCTGCACATGTTTTTGTTGCTTGTTAACTTTCCCTCCTAGTTTTCTGTCATTGTTTCACCTCTTTAAATCATTCTGCTTTGAAATGGATCAATGCATCAAAGTGTGGTTTCCAAAAGCTCATGAAAAACAGTCACTCCGAGTCTTTGTTGACGCCTTAAAGTCAAACCAGGCGCTGGGCAGGATACGCAACAAGGCGTTTTGAGGTGCTATTTGACTTATACAATGTGTTTGACTTTCTTGCTTGATGGCTCCACTGCTTTCAAGGAAACTGCTTAAAGTTTAAAGCTATATATTAAAATTGTGTATCAAACACCCCAGTCAGCTTCAGAGGTGTCTGTAAAGAGTTTGTGGTTTCCTGTTTCACAAAAAACTGCGACTGTGGTTGGTTCGGATTACTGTGAGTTACAGCTGATTCCAAAGTTGTTATGGAGGAAAAATGAATCAAAACGTTAAATCCCCTATGTGAATGGATACAGAGTCCACAATATGTCTCAGTTTTTGTTGTTTGTTTTTTTGTATTTTTGTTTTTTGTATTTTGTCCAATTAGTACCGCTATATTTTCTAAATGTATTAAAAAAACATTTACTAACTCTTGTTTTGCAACAGATTGCAACTTGCATATTGTTTTTCCTAAACTGCTAGCAGTGCTGATAATGATCAGATTAGGAATCTCTACCATCAATCATTATTATTGCAGAAATCACATGCCAGACATTAAGTTGAACATGCTTGTGTTTTTAATTTGTTTTGATTGTTTTTTGTTTGGCAGAACAGATACAGATTTACAGGGTAAACACTCTTAAATTATGTTTTTTTTTTTTTTTTTGTGATAATTACTTTTTTAAAATTGAGATTTGAACACATGATATAAAAAAAGAAAGTAAATGAACATTATCTCAAATGCATGCATTAGTCAAAATAAGATTCACAAATAGGCAGAAATCAAGAAATAGAAATACTGTTGTATTATTTTGAGAAAATTTCCCTTTTTTGCAGTTAGTCAAGGGGAGAGTCCAAAGAAAATATTTATATCTTGATTTTTTTTGTCTCGCTTTGTCCAAAAGTGACAGATAATGTTCAGCTCTCCTCCCTACCCAAACTAATAATTTATGTACAGTCTAGAGCAGCTCCAACAAGGCCAGACTCATCTGTGCCCAAACTGCAGCTGCAAAATGATTTCATTTCCTCAAAGGAAACAGTGTTGAAAATCATGATATGCGCAAAACACCAACTCAATGGTCTACTAACTCTCCAACCAAGAATAAAGTATGACAGACAGTATATTGGGGAGTGGAGAAATACAAAATACGACGACAGAGATTGTGTCATGGCCAAGGAGTAAAGAATGTGTAGGGTGGTGATTTTAAAACAAAAAGTACAGATACATTTAAAGCTGAGATGGATAAAAGCTGACAACATTTTTATGGAGTCCTGGATCTCCAGCCTACATGGATGGCACACAGGTTCTTTATAATCGAGAAAAGAGCCGCATAGCCCTCCGTTTAGCAGTGCTGATTGCCACATCCAACCTTTAAATTAATTCAGGTTTTAAATCCCTTTACATGCGGTGTTTTATTACCCCCTAATACAAAACAAGGACTGTTGCCAACAAGCCAGGAACCAAACTAAATTAAACACAGTCTCAACACAACTTGACTGTGAGGAAAAGAGTAAACAAATGGTCCCATTCAACAACTAAATACTAAATGAAGTTAAAATCATGGAAAAATGATGCTGGAACAGCAGAGAAACAGGTGAAAGAAATAACACACCCTGGATGAACCTTACATTTGGCCTTCATACAGTTCAAACTACACTTCCCACAGTGCTGCCCCTCTACTTAGCAACATCCTACAGTGTTATTACCATTAATTAGCATTTGAACAGTGGGAGAAAGGTGGTAGAGTTCTTCATAGTAAACCAATTTATGGCCAATTTATCTTTCAGCTGGAGTTCTAGTGCAGACTGAAAAACATTATTTCTGAATGATAGTTCTGTATGTTTTGGCATTAAATGGAGATTGGATAAAACCATGTAATATGCCAACTCCCTGCTGACATAATATCATGTGTGTGATCTTATATTTGACTGTAATAACACAAACTGGTGAAGGAGTGCTATCCCAGATTAATGGCTTGCGGTTCAGTTAGAGTGCAAACAAGCGTAAAAACTGGCATTGCTATATATTATGATGGTAAGACATGCCCCTAACAGCATGTAATTCATATTTGTCTTGTATACATACATATATATTGTACATATATATTTTTATTTATAGGTGGTAACATATGGCTCTTCAGTAACATCTAAAGGCAGCTGTGGGAACTGTAACATCTACAAAGTCACGTTTTGAAAGCTATTCTATATTGAGATTACATTAGCTAACTGTTAGCTGTGTACTTCAGCACAGTACTTGAAAGATAAGACCTGATCAGATGCTAAATAATGAATCTGGCAATTGGCTGCATAGCCTAACAATGACTAGTGTTATTACATTTTACAAGCTGCCACTGCTTAAGTGAGCACTAGTTGGTAAAGTTAACTTCACATTGAAGTCTCACATTTTTTTGTACTATAAATGGACAAACAGTCAGAAATGTAGCACACAGTGAGTTTTGTTGGATATAATGAGCCACTCAGTAATGTGCAAGGTGACTTTTACTAAGCTGCGTCAAAAAAAGAAAAACAAAGCATATGTGGCTGGTAGAGAAATTAAACCAAGTGCATAGCATACAGTGTGTTGTTCAGGGGACTTGCAGATTAGAGCATTCACAGACCTAAACAGACTAAGCTTAATACAAAGGCCTGACAATTTTAAGCAGCCATTGAGGTAACAGAAATTACATTATTATATATAATATATGCAAATCCTCACTGATGAATTATGGTCATATTGCAGATTGCACCTTTAAATTGAGATAATATCTAAAAGTGAATGAAATTTAGTGAGTACCTTGGTTGTAAGGTCAGTGTTCACTTTACTTCTTATTTAAAAAAACAACAACAAAACACTACACTTAATGGTGACTGGTGAATACACACAATCATTTCAAGAAATGTCATATGAGTCTGATGTTCACTGAAAAAATTGAATTTTTTTGCTTTCCTCTAATCACCTATCTAGTCATTGCCTTTTTAAAAAGGATCTTCAGTAAAACTCCTCTTTCCCCTCTCTAATATTATAATATGCAATATATATAATAATATTCTAAACAAACCCAGGTGTTTGTTAGACAGACAAATGGCTTCAAACAATAGAGTTGCTTAGTGCGATGATCCACCCTGATCCAGATACAAACTTTTCAAGATTACCAAATCTGGATTACAAGTGCTCTAAATGGGACTACATATCACATTGGAGGTTACTAGCTATTTAAAGAGCAGGAGGAATAGTCAGTGTGGGGTCACTTTAAGTGTTTTTATTTGAAGAGACAGAAAACTGCACAATAAAACAATACAAACATCCCTTTCCATTTTCAATTTCTTTTAAACAGTCAGATCCCTCATCTGACCCACAACAAATAAATAAAAACAAACAAATATACATTACATACATATTATATACATATACACTGTGTATATATACACAGTGGGCATATATATATGTATAAACTCCAGCGTTCTCTCAGCATGAGGGACTGACTGGCTGTGCAATAAGGGATGCCATTCTTAGAAACTACTTTTGACTGGTTCATCTCTGATGATTTATTGTAATTAATATACAGTGATAAATGAGAGTTAAAATGAAAATATAATAAATATTATTTTTGTTTGATATTGACAGCTGTTTGGGAGATTATTTTTCTTTTTAGTAGCCTAATGTCTACTATATCACTGTAATGGTTAAAAAAATCAAGTGCAAAATATAAATTCAATTTAATTCAATTTTATTTATACAGTGCCAAATCATAATAGGTTATCTCAGGGCACTTTTTACATAGAGCAGGTCTAGACTGTACTCCTTAATTTACAGAGACCCAACATGCCCCCATGAGCAAGCACTTGGCAACAGTAGCAAGGAAAAACTCCCCTTTAATGAGAGGAAACCTCCAGCAGAAACGGGCTCTAGGAAGGCGGCCATCTGCTTTGACTGGTTGGGTTGAGAGAGAAAGAAGGAGGGGGGAGAGGGGAGAGAGAGACATAGCAACAACAATAATAACAATAACACTGATAATAATAATAGAAATATGACTAGTAATAATAACAGCAGGCGTGGTGTCTAGGCAGGACACCAGAGAAAGCACAAAAACTCTGGGGAAGAAGCCAAGTTAGTAACATGCATTAATGGTACATGAATGCACGCAGATTGAGAGGAGGAGGAGGAGAGAGGAACTCAGGGCATCATGGGAAGTCTCACAGCAGTCTAGGCCTATAGCAGCATAACTAAGGGCTGGTCCAAGGTGAGCCTGGCTGGCCCTAACTTACAAGCTTTATCAAAAAGGAAAGCTTTAAGCCTACTCTGAAATGTAGAGAGGTTGTCTGCCCCCCAGACCAAATCTGGAAGATGGTTCCATATAAAATAAATGTATATATATACTACACCATACAAATGTTGTATTATTTGATCAATTTTAAAGTTTTATTACATTTTGTTCCTGAAATTCACCCTGAAACCACCCTTCTGCTGGGATCAGGATAATCCTGATGTTTTGGATCAAAGGTATCCCAATCCTACTAAAAATTTTTGAACATATACTGAAGGTTTGATCCAGATCAAAACCAAGACTGGATTACATGATCTGATCTGATTTTAGAATCCTTTTTTTCTTTTGAGCAACCCATTTTCAAGCTTTGATCCAATCCGATAGCTGAAATCCGATCAGATTACTTATGAACAACTGTGCCGGTGATCTGCACTCATAGGCCACTGGGTCAGCCAAAGCAGAAACAATCACCTGTAAGACCTGCTGCCAACAGTGAGAGCTGTGTCCACAGGCAGGTCCTGTTAGCCCGCAGGCAGCAACATCGCTGAAACCAGTGGCTATTTTGGCTGTAGCACCAACATCACCAGGCAACAAATGTCAAGGACAGAGAGAACTTTATAGTAAACATGAATAAATAGTTATCTACAACAAGTATTGAGAAGCATTTTGTCAGATTTGCAAAGAAGCACCAGGGACTGGTTATTTTTTCAAGGAAACAACACCTGGCATGTATTACCCGAATTTTGCGAATGGCAACACATATTGGATCAATTCAAAAAGCAGCAGAAGTCAGACTGTCACTGTAAACCTGCCTCCAAAATTTCAAGCAAACAAGCAACCAATTTATGGAGTGTTCATTAAGGTTTTCCATTGCACAAATTCAAAATGTACACTAAATACAGGTGGATGGAAACTGATAATTTTGTGGTTGTTTTCCTGTGAATGTCCAGTGACCAAATCTTGAACTAAGACAACAATTGAAACTCACTCACTGATTTATGAAAAGTAAATATATTCTAAGTGTATGATTTTTCCTTCCTGCTGGGAACATTGAGCCTCTAACTTGCCAAAATAAACATTAACATGTATCCATTGTTGTTACTTTTGTTCCAGAGAAAGATGCATGCTATCCTGATGATCGGCTGCTTTGTCCTCGCTGCAACAGACTACTTCCTCGGCTCTGCCCACATGATCCCTGATGAGAGACTCTCCACCAATAGGGTCGTTGTAGCTAATGCTCTGTCTCAAAGCCTTGACATGGGCTCACCGCCTGTTGTTATTGTAGGTAAGTCTGCGAGTTTCAATTTGAAACACAAAAAACAAAAGAGTTTGGTAACTTTATTTGTAAAGCCACAGTCCAGAATAAATATTACTGATTAAAATCATAAATTACAAAAATGCAAGATAGCTATTAATCTAACCAGGGATCTATGAATTAAATGGTGGCAACAAAAACTGTGGTAGACTAACCTCCACCACAAATTTATTGCTAGAAAGCACATGAAAGTTGACTCACTGTATTTGTGAGATTGGATGATGCACCCTAGGATGGGCTTTTAGGATAATATTTAACAGAATCCCTGCCGTTGTGATGTATAATTGACGTATCAGTATCATTCCAGTACCATTTATCATCATGTATGCTGATGATACCTTTTTTTTACTGCTGTGAAAGTTTCAGAAGTATCCTCGTTTACGAATGTTGTCTTTCAGAGTTACCTAAATCAGTGAAGAAAAACAAGAAAACAAAGAAACAAAAAAAGGTGGGCCAAAAATAAGTTTTGAATCCAATCAGATAATGATTGATAATGTGATAACTATTTATACATTGTGCTAGCTGTATTTATTGCATATTTATTGAAATGTGTTCCTTGTGTGACAGTATAATCTCAACTAAATGTTCAATTTACTAGCTTTTTTTAAACTTCAACTACTTCTTATGGTTCTGACCATGAGATGCAGTTAAAGGCCTAAAAAAAGCTAATAAGTGGACCTTTTGAGTTGAGATTATCATGTCTCACATACTGTTGCCAAAGTCAAGAATGAACTTCCATGTTTAAAACTTGTTTCCTTTTCTCTCATACATACGCACGATTTTTACCCAGAACACATTTTAATATTTCCATCTTTTTCTGTACTCATATTTTCTTTTTTCTTGCATGTTTCAGTCGTTTTTCTGTCTTTGCTTTATCTTTTTTTTGCTTGTTTTTCAAATGACAGCGGCAAACTGTAAAACAATATGATCTCATGTATTGTTACCACTTCTCTCTTTCTCTCAGACCAAATTTAGTGTGAAGAAACGTCCTCCTCCTCCTGCTGACTGCATTGCCCTATGGGGAAGCTGTAAATCTCCAGGCAATGTGTGCTGTGATTTCTGCGCCTTCTGCCAGTGTCGGCTCTTCAGAACTGTCTGTTACTGCCGAATGGGCAACCCTCGCTGCTGAACAGCCGGCCGCAGCCTGAACCAGCTCAGAGCTAACAGAATAAAACTTCATGCTAAAACAAACAACTTGAAGTGAACACTGTGAGAGGTGAATCATTTCTAGTTCTCGGTTTGTAACTTTGCCTAAAATTCACTGCATGAAAGCACTTTATCACAGACGACTGCACCACAGTGAACTTTCCTAAAATCTTACAGGGTGTAATGCTTATAGCACTTGATGAAACTCACAAATAAAAAAAAAGAAGTTTTTTTTATTTTACTTTGAGCTTTTAGCACGCATGAATACAGTATGTCTGCTCAAAACATTTATATATGTTTTATTTTTTACACAGATACATGAATGTGTATCACACTTAATTAACAATGGGCATCAAACATTTTTATGAAGCTCTGTAAGAATAAAGTTCCTGTATGTTTTATATGACAGTGTTTTTGTTTTATTTAAAGTTTCTATACTTAAGGGCCAATGTCAAGCATTTAACTCCTTCTTAGCTGTTGGCTAGAATTTTCTATTGATTTCTCTACCAAAGGGAAGTCATATGTATTTGTGAACTATGTGGGATTGAGTCAAAATTAACAACATTGTGTGTGTTCATGAAAATGAAGGAATACAGTACATGGAGTGGCTCACTGATGTGTTTTTGGACAACTTTTGGAGCTCTGTGGCTAAGAGTAATAAGATATATCAGATTTAGATAAGCAGACAATACCATCTTGGCTGATGGGGAAAAGAAACCAACTTTATATGAAGTGTAACATTCCTCTCTGCCATTCTACAAATGAACAAGATATGTTTAGCTCAATAGAAACTTAACTGAGACAAAGCAGAGGATGTAGGGCCTGTCTCAAGTTTATCCAGAAGCTGCTCCACTGTTTATTATCTTGTTTAATCAGTGCTTTAATTTTCTTATCATCTGTATTTTATCACTGAAGAATGTAAATTCTGCTCAGGAGTCAGCTACTTCAGTTTTAAATCACTGCCTGACTGTTTGGTAGATAACATATTTCCAGGGACTTCCAGGCTGTGATTTCCAGTAGGTCATTGTTACATTATAATAAACACATGAGTGTTCACATTCCCTTTGGAAATAATAATGAAGAATGATGAGATGTTAGTGAGAATTGTGGTCTTTAAATGATTGCTTGCACTGGATGTTAGTAGTCTGGATGATCATCAGTTTAGACTGGAGGGAAAAATCTGGCCTCAAAGAGCAAAAAGAAAACAAAGCTTCTTCTCCCTTGACAACCACCAATGGAGCAACTTTGACAAAAGCGGCTTCTGCGGCTGCTCAGCAGCCAACAACAGATAAGAGTTGTAACTACAGAGGTTTAAACGCTCAAAGAGTTTAAAGGCTGGCTTTGTCTCTAAGAATTAAGGTTTAAAGGGTGCTCATAGGATGCAGGACATTTGGGAAAGTACATTTTGTAAAATAAATATGTTACTTTTTTCCTTCTACGAAATGGTAACACTTTTTAGCTGAAATTACTGGCAAATACAGATAGTTTTTGGTGGCAGGATATTGCTTTACCAATCAGGAGTATACATATTCCTTTTTAATTGTTGATAAAAAATTATGAGGTGATCAACAAATAGTTTTTGTTGATGAAATTAACTTGCCTTGCGAGGCAGCTGGATTCACAAGATCACATGAGAATCCATCTTGTAAGGCCTCAAGTTATAAGCCTGTGTCTGAACCACCAATGGTTCGAACCAATTGGCGTCCTATGAGGATTCTCAAGTGATCTCGTAATCTCATGATCTCGCGAATCCAGCTGCCTTGCAAGGTAAGACAATGATAGACAGTGAAAGACAGATGGTTCATCCATTCACCAGCCAAGTATTTTTTGAAAGTGCCTGCCTTTTTCCAAACAGTTTCCAAGGATGAGTTCTCAGATGGTTCTGTGTAACAAACCATCTGGTGCGTTAGGTTAAAAATGAACACTGATTAACATGGAATAAATTGACCTTTCGCTATTGTTAATGAGTTGCTTAATATATTGATAAAATACTAATATTTAACAAGGATTTCAAGGTTTTTATTGTCATTCCGGCACATGTACATGTAAAGGAATGAAATTAATATTGCTCAGGTTCCAGGGCAATACAAAACTCAAAGCTCATTATTTTGTTTTTACATATAGTCAGTAGGGTTGAATCTCACAGTTCTCATCCACCCCTTTAAATAAAAACACTAGTTTTAAAGGTGCACTATGTAAGATTTGGCCACCTACACCAAACAAATAGAGAGGAGCATGTCACCAGAAAACACAGCTCTCCCCACCCCACCCTTCCCCTGACCCCAAAACACATCACCCCACCACCACAGAATTATCACTCATTGAGTGTTGCGTAAAGTTTACTGTTTACAGTGAATCTGACATTAGGGCCAGCAAAAACTGCCAAAGAGCTGCACAGATCAGTTCATTGGATCATGCAGCTGATATGACCAGCTGTATCACCCAGCCAGTGGTTGCAGCAGCAACATCTCCCGCCAACATTAACACAAATTTCCAAATAGGCATTATTTGGATAAACTGACCACATATTGGAAATCTAAATGGTTACTGAAAAAATATTAAAAGTTAATAAAGTGACATATTAACAGACCTACGGCGAAACTTACAGTAGCTTTCAACCTGGCTTAAAATCTCCACCACTGCTGCTGTGGTGGCTCAGGGCAGTGCTACTTCTTCTTCCTGTCATATTGGACTGAGGGCAGACTGGACACTACAGCGACTCACTATCGCCCTTGAGGTACAAAGTGGTATTACAAGATAGGACAGGCATGCTAACTTCAGTGGATACCTCTGCAACACAATATATAGATGTCTTTGACATAATATCAAAACTGTTATTTCATCATGTTCTGTTGACAATTTTAGTTAATTTTTGAGTGAGTTTAAACTAAAATTCTGACCAAATCTTACATAGTGCACCTTTAAGCAACTGTTTTCATCAAACAAGCCCATAAACCTATTGTATGTTACCTAGCAAATAGCATACAGGTAAAGTTAGAGACCAGTTGATGAAGAAAGTGGAAACCCTAGCAGCTAAAAAGACAGATATTTTTCTAAGGAGTTGGTGGAGACCAAAACAGAGCTAAAATGAGAGTGATTACTACATTCATCAGGACACAATTGTGACTTTAATGAGATGATAATGCTGCTGCTGTTTGTTATCTATGACAACAACAGGAGTATTTCTGCCACCTAGTGGTCAGAAAATCTTCTAATGTACCTTTAAAGTAATATTAATATATAAGACAGATAGTACAGCAACTTAAAAACAGATAAAGATGAGGGGAAAAAAACAAATTAATAGATCTGACATACAATTGGAAACAGGATGGATCAGACACGAGATATCATTCATCACATCACATTAAAACATGCACCTGCTCTTAAACATGAATAACGATAATACAATTCACATGAGCTGAGTTTCCAGGAACAACAGCAAGTCCAATAATATCTAAGCAGGATCCAAGTCAAATAACCATAATAGCTTGTGTCAAGTAGAATGATTGATAACTATTAGGTAATATGTAAGTAAAAACATCAAAACAACCCATGATGTATTCCATCTCGCCAAGATAGTTTCATTATTTAAGAGGACCTCAACGTTCTTTTCAGACTGACCGTTTTAGGCCTGCACCTTTATGCTCTTTCTTGTGTTCACATGTGAATTGTACATTGTCAGTATTGGTATTTTTGTACATATATAATTTATATTCTCCAGTGTAAATGAACAAGAAGCTGTATAGCAATATAACATAACAGCATAGCATTATATTAATCTTTAGATTACTGTCTAATTTATAGCAATGGCTTGAAATTTGAAAGATTAGCCCTCTACTTAAATTTGTTTTTTTTCCCCATCAGTATGTGGTATGTATGTAAGTTTGTGGAAGCTGTTCTCCTTTCAGATTGCCAGATTGTAAGTATTACTACCAAGGAGGATTTGCCCCAACATTACCGGGCTTGAATTTATTTGGTCGAGGCAATTTTGCAACATTCCTAGTCCTTCCTGAAGTGGGCTTAAGGCATCTGGTTTGGAGAGAAGTGGGACAGAGGAAGAAGGATTATCACAGACAGCTGGGAGACAGACAGACTTCTGAAAGGACAAGAGAAAGATGCTGAAATACTGACAGAGAGCAGATCACACCACATCAACTCAGGGTCTGCCATTTTGTGGATGCTTTTATTCAAAGCTCTTAACGGTTCAGCGAGAAGGAGGTCAGGGGAACTCCACCACGTTTACACTTCAAAGTCTGTTTACAGGTCTCAGGGAGCACTACTACTTTTGTGGCTCCAGAGTGAGGTGAACAAAATCTGATAAATTGCATCAAGTGGTGTCACTTGTGTCAACATCGGTTGGAGCTGCAGACTATAAATTAGCGGCCAGGTTGCATTGTGGGTAACGTAAGCCAACCCTGTCTCCTAGAAATTACGTTCATGTACGACTAAATAGCAACAGTAAATACGTTTTGCTAGAAACGTGATGCTTTTTTCTCAACATTAATTAACATATTTGGCGAGTTACAAAGATTTTGATACTGAACATATGGGTGAAATTTTCCGTGACAATGTAGGTCTTTTTTTCCATCAAAACATCTGATGGTGCAGATAAATATCTGATAGTAATAACTATGGTATCATTTAACTTTTTATGGTTATGTTTAGGCACTGGCAGCACTTCATTAAGGTTATGGAAACATTGTGGTTTGGATTTTAATTACCACATGTTAACATTAAGAGACCTTGGTCGTCACAGTTACAATAATAACAATGTGGTTAAGGTTTGGGAACAATCGTAGTCATGGTTTAAAAAAACAATACTGATTGGAAATTCAATCTTTCATGGTGAAGCCTGATATTGTTGACCCATCCATCCACCCTGACCTCTTTCCTACACATACTTTATAACTTTAAAGTAATCTGATTTCCTCTTTTGCTCCCATCATAATTACTACGACCACTAGAACTTTGTCACTTGAACATAAACATATGTCGCTCTGGACAAAGAGGCTTGTTTATTGCCACCCATAAAGTCATGTTAAACCACCTTCAATCATCTGCATGCTGAACACATTATTCAGTGATGCAATACCAGTCAGAAGTGGACATAAATACCGCTGTGCATTGAACATCTGCTCCCCCAAAGCAGTAATAAAAGCAGCCTGTTTTTCAAGGAAGACGCCCACGTGAGGGGAAGAGTCAAACTGGAGGTCTAATCCTGAGTATTTTTCCAAGCGGAAAAGCAGAATCCTTGTAGAGTCAGAGATGACGATGTGTTGAAGTACTTTGAGACACAAACAGTACACAGTCCTGCTGTCACCAGAGCCAAGGGCCAGTTAACAAACATCCTATGACATTTAACCTTACTATTTTGTACCATAATATTTCCAAAGTTAAAGATTGTTTCTTGAGAGGTAAAGCTCTACATCACATCTGGGATTTTAATGAATCTTCGCAGAAGTAATAACACATAATACATTAAATTGTGAAACAATATTGTGACAGAGTTAAGATGTTTTTGATTCACAGCCTCTATACCACTCTAGTTGCTGTTAGCAGTGAGAGAAAATAAGAGTTGCTAGTGACGAGATCTGGCAAGACCAGCATATGAAGGAGACAAGCACAACCTGTTTTTGATTCACGCCCTCTCTACCTCTCTAGCTGCTGCTAGTGGTGAGAGAAAATAGGAGATGCTAGTGACGAAATCTGGCAAGAGCAGTATGTGAAAGAGACAAGCACAACCCGAAATATAAGGTGTAATGTCTGAAAGTATTTTTGGTCGAGTTGAACTTTTTTGCTAGGTTCCAGAGTGGCTGCAAATGGCCTGTCCAAAGCTCTGGCATACTACAAGGTATGTATTTGTTGTAATATAAGCTGTTACATTGGATTATGTTGTATGGTTATGGTGAATCTATTCTGTATTTCAGGGATGTTCTGAGCTCTAAGCAAGAGGCCCTTAGAAATCATCTAAATGTCATAAATGTATCCATCAAAATCTGTATGTGTACTGTTACTTTCCTTTTACATTTCTCACACAAGTGACTTTTGTCTTCATCAGGAGACACATTATTTCCAACACAATTCTTTCTTTTTCTCACCAGTTACAATAGTTCAGTACAATAGTGCTATAACCATGTACCACTAGTAGGGTGCGCTGAAGCAACACTGCTGAGCAAAAATAGGCAATTTAACCTCTCTATATAAAGCAAGGAATCTCTGTCTGTCTGTATGTATGTATGTATGTATGTATGTTTGTCCTTTGCATATCTTGAGAACCGTTCATCTGATCGACTTCATACCTGGCAGGTGGATTGCTGTGGAATTGAGGAAGGACAATGTTGATATGTGAAGTTATTTAGATGAGCGGTTCTCAAGGAATATATAAAAAATACCTTATATATGAAAAATTTCTTCTTCTGCCCATGGAGTCAACGAGCAGAAATACAGACAGCGCCACTCTGCCATTGCAGTCCACATTGTGGTTGGATGTGGGATTGTAGTAGTGTTAATGACTTGAAAAAATATGAGACCTAAGCTCTACTTTTGAACTGTGTAATGTTACTGTGCATGAAACTTGGCATGTATGTTCAAGACTTGTGCTGGATGTCTCAGGCACATTCAGAAATATATAAAAATACCTAATAAACAACTTCTACAACATTGATTTGCTTCTTCTTCTGCCCGTGGAGTCAATGAGTGGAAATGCGGACAGTGCCACGCTGTCATCACAATCCACATTGTGGTCGGAGGTGAGATTACATCTGTAGTGATAAGAGCTATCATAGAGAATGAATTGAAAAAGGTTGGAGAGTTCAGCTCTATTCCTGTTCCTCACACATGGATCTTTGTATGTAGACATAATGCAAGATGTCTCAGGCACATTGTGAATGGGCACTACAGTTCATCCAATCAACTTCAGCTCAACTCAAAATTGTAGTCTCCAGATATTCTGCATGTGAGGTGTTTAGGGAGCATTGGTAAATTGTAGCATCTACGGATAGCCTGCATGTGAGGCGTTTAGAGATATCGGGTCAATTATGGCATCTACTGATAGCATGGATGTATAATAAGCATTTTCTCCATAGACCACCATCATAAAAGAGACTGTAAAACAGTTGACAAGACAGTCTGTAAAACTGTTGACCTTGAAATGCGAACAAGGTCAATTATGACTCTTTCTATTATAAATTTTTGATCCATGGAGGTTTTACATTTGTAAAACTTTCCTCGAGCTGAGAAAAGCAATTTCAAAATCTGTGATGTCATCACAATGTAAAGTCTATGGGCCGAGTGGGAGCTCCAGGGCGGGGCCAACGGGAGAAACACTATTGCACATATTCAGTGGGCCACACAAAATGGAAGTAAACCCGTAAGCTACAAACTTTTTTTGGCATATGCACCAGGAGAGCAATTGATTGAATGTCAAGCTCTTATAATACATCCATGACTGATAGCCTGCATGTGAGGCATTTAGGGAACATCGGTAAATTGTAGTGTCTACCAATAGTCTGCATGAGAGGTATTTAGGGGACGAGTACTGTTCTCTCTAGTTATTGAGAAATCAGCCTGTTCTGAAGAGGCACGTTTTGGACGGGCACTTCACTAGTACTGTTAAATCAGCACTAAAGTGCCACCAATCATTGAAATTTAATTCTATGTGGGTTTATTATCAACAAAATTAAAATGTGAACACCATTAAACCCACACAAAACAAACAAAAAGTTGACATATGACATATTCCACAGGGTTAGCAAACATGTACTAAGGTATCACACCAGTGTATTTAAATAAATGAAAATAAAAATACTCTGCTTGGAACAACAATGTGTGTCTGATTTCCACAAAAAAAGTATAACTACCAAATTAAAATCCTTATAATCACATCTCCTCCTTCACTCTCATTAAAAAGAATTTATTAATATGCAAACATTTTGTTATTTCAGAAGTTTAACTGCAGATTTCTAATACTTTACTGTAAAGTCCATTCTCAGTGTATGTGCACTGGAGGCTTCAAGTTTCCATATCACACTTGTGTAAGTTGAATAATGGACCAGAATTGGCTTCCAAACTATTTGTGATGTCACAAATCCTGTTCATAGGCCCACCACTTAAAACCAGATTTTCAGTGAGCACAGAGAGACTTTCCATGTTCAGCAGATGAATGTGAAAGGAGCTTTCTAGTGTCAAATTCTGCATATGGCACATTTTATCATAGACGTACGTATGTGTTTCCCAGCTCCTCCTGTCCACATGTTGAAACATCCTCAGGCAAGACACTGAAACCCATAGACTGTATATAAAGATGGATGTAGTGAGGTGTGACATCACCCATTGGTTTGCATTGGAGGCAGTTTGAAACCCAGAGTTGCTGCTTATGGTTGGCACCATCTTCTCCATTTGGAGCCAGGACCCTTTCGTAATAAGGAGTGCGGTGTGATAATGACGGTAATGCTTGCTCACTGGGAACACAGAGCAGTGCACAATTGAGCTAACGTTCGCTACTTTAGCTAAATTGTGCTAACAGGGAAGGTGTCATAATCAAGTGCCATTAAACTTACCAAAATATTGCTACAATAGTCCGACTCAGTGCGAGTCCCAGAGCCAGGGAGAGCAGCAGGTGAGTGAATTGTCAATCCAAGCTGTCAATCAATGGCTTCATGTGGACATCCAAGCTACTATAAGTTTTCAAATCTTATTAACAGAGCAATAATTTCCAAAACAACACCAGCACACTTATTAGAGGGCCTGAATTTACTATTTAATTTAGAGATCATAATGACTCATTGAAATAAATTATTGACTTAGTATTTCTAGAGAGAAGTTGATGCTTTTTGAATGGGAGTCAATTGGAACCAGGGATTTTTTTGAGATGACATCTAGTGGCTGTCGGTGGCATTGCACCTTAAGGTACTTTTGTATTGGGTTTGGCTCCAAGCTGTCATACTTGCCAAAACCAAATTGCTTTTGGCCAGTGTTTTGTAGTACACTTTCCTTGATACCTGTAGAGACAAATAAGAAAATATGTTGTTTTGAATGAATGGACAGTTTACTTTTAGTGTCTGAGTGCAGAGCCAAACAAAAGTACAAATGGTACACAGATATACAAAATATTACTTTGAAGCTCAGTTTTGGTTAAACAAGAAAGCTAAAAGCATGAAGTAAGAAAAAAATTAAGCCCAGAGAGACCGCATTTAAACCATTAAGGCCTGGTGGGTTAATTAACTACACATAATGTCTTTAGTTACGAAATCCACGTGTTTGCCAGTTTCAAGAACATTTCAAGATAACATGCAGATGAAAAGATTTAAAAAAAAATCTTTTCAGGGAATAAGGTCAGGGAATGACACTCAGTGGATCAGCTGTTATGTTCAGATTCTGTCTCTAATTTCAAGTACTTTTTGAGGTACTTTCTGAAAGCCAGTATGTTGATGAAGGACTGCAAATAAGGTTTTAAAGCACTTAGTGGGTCTAACAGCATGTGATGGTGTTGAGGTGCACTTTCCCTGTACATTTTAAAAATCAGCTAAGAGTGCAATGTCTGAAAAGCTCAAAGAGAATACATTTAGAAATAGAAACAATAAGTTCTTCTGTCATAATCTGTCATCTAGAATTACTTATTGGCCATGGATATCTCTGTACCCTGTTTGTACAGGATTATGATGAGAAACAAATTGACCAGAATGTCTGAAGGACATAAAACACCTTCAGAAAGTGTCAATACTCAACTTGTAATGCAGAGAGATGGATCTTTTATGCCTGAAGAATGGGAACAGCCACACCAGAAGGTCCTGTTTTATCTTAAAGTATTGCCTGTTCACCCCAGATGCTAATCATCTGGGGGGACCCAGAGGCTAATCATCTGTGATCATACACAATTAGCTGATGAGTTCTGGTAATCAGAAACCCAAAACCTGTCAGTCTTCCTTTCATATCTACACTGACAGCCAGTTTTTCGTGTCTAATTTCCCCATACAATCTGCCAGATTCAATAGTGCATGCAGAACAAATTTTCCCCGATGGACTTTGATTAAAAGAACATCCACCATGTGTAAAGGCTTTATACTCAAGCACAGAGATACACGAGGAGCTAATTGTTGTACCTAAAAGTACATTCTTTCCAGATGTACCGTCACGTTCCAAGCCCCCACAAGATCAGATATGTCCCTTTTGATCCACCCTTCCAAGTTTTTTGTTCCAATTTGTACTAACACATTCTGAACTAAAACTACAACACAGCTTGCAGTAGTCAGACCATGACGGTGACATCTTTGTCATATTTAGGTTATCTGATGCGAGCTGTCATGGAAGGTGGAATGAGTCACACTTGATGTGAAGAGCAGCAGGTGCAAGCAGTTAAAGAGGCTGAGCAGGCAGCAGATGTTCAAAAGCATTACAAGTTCAAAAGCATTACTGTGGTTTAAAAAAATAGAAAAAAAAACACTGGGGTAATGCTATTTTTATCACACAAGCATTGCTCTTACAATAAGAAGTATACAGCCCCAGAGATAATCACTTAAAAAAATTGCTCTGTCAACCAGGTTTCTCTTAAAGCTCCTGCACAATGTCCTGGAAATAAAACTTTCTGTGTTCTGACTTTTGGGAGCAAAATCATGAATACAATAATAGTGTTGTTCAAATGGACTCTTCTTGTGATCAATGTAAACACGACCAAACTTCAAAACCAAAATTCATAGGTGACAACTGTTTCATGTCTTAATTTTAATGACTTAAATAGTTTCTTCACGTGCTAGTTATGGCAAAAACTTTGAGTTTTCATTTGCCGATCTACAATTTTGTTGACTAATGACGATGATTGCAGCTGTTGGACAATATGAATATATAATACATAATAACTTTATAGTCCCTATGACAACTGTTATGTGTTCTGTGGATTATAGTAGGGTGTTTCAATTCTGTAGCTATAATATTACGGCTTTTCTGTAGTTAGTGTACAAGAACCCAACATAGCACGTCTGGAAATGACCATTCGCTAAGCTTCACCACATTTTTGTTGGTCCTTGATTCTTCCTATTTCTGACTGGCGACCTTTGATTTTGCTGTCTGTAATGAATGTTGTCACTTAGAGATTTAATTTTTTGAGCTCAGCATCTCTTACACTTACAAGAGAAAAGTCTTTGAGGATAAGGACTAACCAGTGAGAAGGCTACAGGAGTGTAAATCTCCCCAAATCCATGTTGGACAGGGTTGCTAACATTACCCTACACTCCCTCTGACATAGTAGCACCCAGGACTGGCTTCCATACAGTAGGGTAATAGACTACTAAACAGTGGATGTGCTAACTCTACTTACTTTTTAAGGCCACAAATGTAGGTATTTTGCCAAGGAAGTAGGCATGTGCTGCGTTATGTCACTACAGTAAGCTAGTAGCTGGACATGCTAACGTTTACAGCTTACTTTACAGTAGATGACCACGCTGTCTTATTCATTCCTACACTTCTGCTGTTGTGTTTTTGGTCTTTGAAAGGAAATAAAAAAGAATCGACCCCCAAACTCTTTAAATGCTCCTGCTGGCACTCTTGCCTCATTTACACAGCTTCAATTTGTGGAGAAATCCAAAGTTTGACAGACCTGCTGTAGCATTGCACAGTGGGAGTGGCTGCTGGTTCCAAAAGTATTTTTCCCCATTCTGTATTCCCACTTCAAATTCTTTTTTAGATGATATGATCAATATTAACATTGAAACAGTCTCCTGGATAATGTAACGATCCTTGGTTTATTTTATGACCACCAGTTTCAATGATTTCGACTTAATTTTTGAGAAATCACATTTTGTGCATGATGTTCGTGGACGACAGTCAGAGGTGCAAATCAGAGTGGTAATGAATTTAAAATGCTTTGTTATTGAAGTTGTAAACAAAACGCGTCACTGTAGTCGCTGAATTCACTCAAAAGAGACCCAAAAGTGAACTCATTTAATATGCAACACCATAATCTTTAGCTTCTGCCCACTGTTAGTGGCACACATGACCAAGTCTTAAGCTTGGTGATGGTTACTAAGCTAAGCTATGATTGGATAATCGCCATTTTCGGAGAGGGGTTGAGCAAACAGTAAAATGGGACTCAAGTCTACTCTCCCTGCTGTGACAATCTTCTGGACTAGTGCTGGGACGTTCAAGTGTTTGAACTGTCTCTGTATTCAAAATGTTGAGTATTTCAAGTTTTCCAGTACTGGGTGCTGTGCACCTCTCAGCCCAATATAATGCGGGACTCCCTAACCAGATGTGTGTGTATCAAATGGTCAAACAGTAGATCAGAATGTATGGGATGTCTCTGTTGTTCAAGATGACGCTCACCGCAGTGTAACATGCGAAGCTACAGCATGGTCTGTAAGCACTGATGCTGCCGTCATTGTGCTAGGAGAATAATTGCAATCTGAAGTCTGTTTTGCCAAAATATGAACAATATATCACCTTTCTTACCAGGGGAAATAACGCACTGGACCAATGCTACAGTAATATCAAAAAGGCAGTCCCCGAGTTTAACTTTGGTCAATCTGACCACATAACCATCATGCTGTAGCCCCACATACCAAGGAGCTTAAAGCTGAACCAATCACAGTCAGGACTGTGCAAAAGTGGTGCAAAAGTGGTCAGAAAATGCATTGGCGGAACTCCAGGACTGCTTTGAGACAACTGACATAGGAGTGTTTAGGGAGGCCACAGACAACATCCACAAATGTACAGAGACTGTTAGCAGTTACATTAGCTGGTGTACATCCATGTTTGTGTCTCTCAGGACTATCCGGGTTTTTCCTAATCAGAAACTATGTTTAATCAAGATGTCCAAGTTAAGATCAGGGAATGCAACATGGCCTTCCAGTCTGGCAATAACCAACAGCATAGGTTTGCTTGTTATGCTCTGCTGTAATCTGCAGGAACAAACTGCGGGCCATTCTCAGAGACCCACATCATCCTGGACAATCTCTGTTTAGGTGGAGAAACTCCAGACACCAGCTAAGATACCACCGAACAGTGAGCATCAAAACAAACAGGAAGTGCTTCCACAACTATTTCTTCCCAATGGTCATCAGACTACCTGCAAAAGACATTCAAGCTGGTGTGAAATACCCTGCCTGCCTTTAGTCTTTATACTTTTTTATACTTTACTATGTACATCTTTTATTATCTGTTAATTGTGTTGTCTTTTTTATTAGTATGTGAATATTTTATTTAATATTTTATTGTATTTTTATTACTTTACGTATTCATTATTATGTCTATGTCTTTATTGTATTTTTTATTACTTGACTGAGAGATCTGCACAAGAATTCCAATGCCCTTGTACACCTGTACCTGAGAAAATGGCAAATTAAGTCTTGAATCTTGAATTTTTAATCTTGAATTTTGTGTGTCAAGGGCAGCGAGTCTGTATGAGAGCTGCTATTAGTATCAGCAGCAGCTGAGTCGAGTTTATAAGATTTTTGTACAGAACGGTCTCAGCACAGTAGTGAGGCATGTGCACAGTGTCATGTGTCAGTCAGTCACCACCTGCACTGCTTAAAACAAGCTAAACATTGTCACACAACACTCGAGTAAGTGTTTAATAGTTTAAGGTTGTAATGCTTCAGGTTTTTATCACTGGCAGTTTGTCTGGTGACATATAAAACAAAGTATGCATGATAAAGCGAGGGCTTTAGAGTTTGAGTACGCAGTACGTATCAGTAGCCTACAGACCTGATACATATGGAACCCACAAATGAATTGGCACTTTGGATTCATTCGTTCATTTTATGCTAGCACTACTCTGGACAGAGATGTCTATCCTCTCACTGCGGAAACTTGAGGAGTGGATAGTCTTCATAATTTGGACCACCTTGTCTGGCTGCAAGACTAGAAAAGCTAATGTCAGTCAGCCATTCTTTCTCCTTCTCTCCCCTCGCCTCGACCCATTTGTATTATTTTCATCTGGTTTACTTTAACTCATTATGTCCAACCAAACTTCAGTCAGCTTAATTGGTGGAATTGCTGTGTTAGATGAAGCAATACACTACATTACATCGCATTAAATATTTTGGTTTAACAGGAGAAGTAGCAGCCAGAGGGAAAAAATAAGAGCCCAAAGAGACCAAGTTTAAACAATTAATCTCCAGGGGTTTAATAAGCTACATCATGCATTCAAGTATGGAAATCCATGTGTTTCCCAGTCTCAAGTACATGCAGATGACAGGTTTTAAAATATCTCTAAGATAATAGGTACAGAGGGACTAACAGTGGATCAGCTGTTAAGCGTGTACAGGTGTCAAGGTTGTGGGTTCAGATCCTGCCTCCAATTTGAAGTGCTGTCTGAAAGTCAATATGGTGATGAAGGACTGAAAAGAAATTTTGAAAACATTTAATTAGTTCAAGAGCTCAAGTGTTTACAGATGCAGAGGTCGCAGGTTCAAATTGTTGACAGCCAGTATGCTTTCAAAGCTCTCAGGCACATGAGGGCAGTTTTGAGAGTGGAAACTCAAGCAAGTTTTTGTTCTATGTGGCCCTGAGATTTTGAAAATGATGGAAGTGTTTTAAGTAGATGCCATCAAGCAATCTTCCCACAGGAGTAAAATAGATATTTATCTTTCCTTTCTTAGAGGGTTCTGACACACAATACAATCACTGGGGCATTTATAGCTCTAATTTTGGCTCTTGTGTCTGATCTCACCAAGTTGCTCGTGAACCATTACTTTTTGAGTCAGGTTCAATTGCTGTTGACAGTTATAAAATCATACAGTGTCTGGTGATTAAAGATTCTAATTGCATGCCATGTGATCCAATCACTTGTTTGATTATTTCACACGTTACATTTTTACGACTGCAACTGTGTGTGAGCAGTGTGAAAGTGATCATAAAAGGCCACCTTCAGGCATGTTTTCGGACATATAAAAACAAACTGCTGAATAATTTCTATTGTTTTTCCATTAATAAAAATTATACAAATTCTTCAAAGCACATGAGTCATTCTCTCTCATTGAAAAGTGTATGAATATGCAAATATGCAAGATGTCTCCCACTTCACTGAAATATTGCTTCTCAGTGAATGTGCACTGGAGGTTTCAACGTTCACACACTTGTGCATGTTGCATTTTGGACCACAATTGGCATCCAAACAAGTAAAGATGCCACAAAATCATTCTTGGAGGTTTTAAACTGAGATTTGAGGTGAGTACGAAGAAAGTTTCGCCCTTCAGCAAATTAATGTGAAAACAACCTTTTAGTGACAAACTCTGCACAGTGAAGGTTAAACATCCAGGAGAAGCAACAATAAGTAAAACACATCTTTTTGAGTCAAGGGGGCCAAAAACAGCCAAAGGAAAATTGAGCGGTGTGGCATGAATGAGGGGCTATTATAACTCAGGTTTTAGCTTCTAGCTCTCTCTCTGCAGAGTTTACAATCCTCTCTTTTCACCAATTTACCCAAATTTGTCTTAAAGGGATGTATTATGCACATTTCCAGGTCTATATTTATATTTTGGGGCTCTGGAATATCTTTGCATGATTTATAGTAAATAAAAACCAATGCTACCAATGGACGGCCATTTGTGGGCATGTGTGATTGACTGATGTCAGTTTGATGGGGAAGTAGAGGTACTGTAACTTTGCACTTTACTTTTTTAAGCTCTGGCTTTTGACTTTCAGGGAACATTTTTACATACATCCAACTCAAGTTTTGGGAATTTTGACCGTGTTTAACATAGACATCAGACATCATTACAGTAGACTATATAAATGACAGAAAATTTTTAAAACGCATGTTATGTAGCAAAAGGAGACTTGTGGGTTTTGGCCCCCATCACTTCCATTTTAAGTGCATTATGAAGGGATCTTCTAATGGCCAGTATGAACAAGGGGGATGATTATGGCAAGAAAAACCTATTTCAATGTTAAGTTGGGCACCTGAGTAAGACATACTTGAAAAATAGTGAACCTGTCCTTTAAGCAGTTCCAATGCTGAAGATTAAATACATCTGTATATTTTTCTGTACAATCAACTATGAAGATGATTATATAAAAGCCAAGAGGTATTCAGCACCTGACAATTATCTTGTTCCTCAGTGCTGTGTAGAGGTCACCTTATATGTTTTTTCATCCAAGCAGAACCAATATACATCGATAAAATTGTTCAGGTTTTCCTAATTTGGACCTAAAACCTACAAACTGTCACTCAGGCAGAGGCAGACACAGTGAGCTCAAAACTCCTGTTTATCACCCCCTTTATATAAGATGAGATTTATGAGTTGGCTCTTAAATAAGCATTCTGGTGGATTACAAATTGAGCTTATCTCTCTCAGCAACAGCAAAGCCCTTCTGTCAGCACCCTACATCATAAATTATTAATTCAAGAAAGCAGGTATGAGAAACAAGATTCTGTGTTTTATCAAGACACCAGCTCTCTACAAGCTCTGCTTCTCATTTCAACAAGCTATCAACTATGCCAATTGAAGAGGTATTCAAGAAATGTAGTCTTTCACTTTTATAAAGTTTGGGGAATTCGAAGAGACAGATTTTTAAAAAGAAAACAGAGGAGTGATCAAATGAAGAGAAATTATAGCTCTTATGGCTAAAGCTTCTTTCATTAAACCCTCTCTGCCTACTAATTGCCCATGTCTTTGTAACTCCATGCCGCACAAACTCCGCACCCCAGGCTGTTACAAATTTGTAGTGTCTAAGCTGTAGGTGAGCTAACCGTAATGATATTATATGGGGTTTATTTTCTTAGAAAGCTCCTCCAGAGCCACAGAAGATATTACAACTATGTTCACAGGCTGTGTAGTACTCCTCATGATGAAAAAATTATGACCTTCACATGTAAAATCTGTGGAATGCCCCTTTAGGTGTAGTGAATAAACAAATTAAATCCGCGGATGACCAACCATGTCTCCTTGAAATTACATTCTTATACAACCAAATTATTTTCCCGGCTATGTTGCATTATTGAACTGCCTGGATTATGTTCACAGGCAATGTTTTTTCGAAAAATATATATTATATATCACACTCAAGTCGGAGGGAGGAGGTCGAGATGAATGGGGGTTACAAGATACAGGATTCTGACACTAGAGACCTGGATTTGCATCCTGAGTCCTGCATGTGGTTATGTTTAGACAACAAAAGCGCTTTAGTGGAAGATTGTGGTTTCATTTAAATGTTAATAAAAATGTTGTGCTTCAAGTTATTGCAGACTTTTTTCTGTATTAAAGCAAGATCATCTTTCTCTAACGTTGAAGGGGACATATTATGTTTTTTCTTGTTTTCTGTTATTTATATTTTATACTGTTATGATGTTGGATATATATGCTAAACATGGCCAAAATTCCAAAAGTCAGTTACCTTTTCCCTGCAAGTCAGAAGTCAAGGCTTCAACCTGCTCTGAACACTTCGTTTGCAATGTTGTTTTCTACCTGTCCAATGAGCTGATGTCAGCTTGTCACAAATGCCCATAAATGGCCTTCTGTTCTGTAGCTTTGGTTGCTTAACCCTCCTGTTGTCCTCGTGTCAATTTTGACCCGGGAGGACAACAGGTGTCATTATGTGCTGTCATCAAAAAAACTGAAATGGTTTTAAAACAGTATCCTGACTAAACTTTTATATATACCAGTCTACCATAATCCATCAACATATTTTCCTCTGATCTCAACTATAGTTAAAATAATTAATAATTTCTTAGTCAGGATACTGTTTTGTTGTCCTCCTGGGTCAAAATTGACCCAAGGACAACAGGGGGGTTAAAGTTCTTGCTAAGGTTTTTCAATGTGTTGTTTGCATTGTCCACTTTCATATTTTGGAATTTTATTCTGTGGCTCTACTGGAATATCTTTGCATGGCTTACAGTTTGAAAAACTCCTCATTTATCTCATTAATGCAGCCCATCAGCTCGAACATGTATGGATTTATTTGAGTTGACATTTTGAGTAAAGAATGAGAATAGTGAAATCCTACTACTATAGTTTCTTTCATGGTTTGTTGATGTAGCCTCCCGAATGGCCGGACGTCGACCGTGACACAGCCTCCGGAAGCTAACCAATCAGAGCAGAGTGGGCTCATCGTGAGGGGGGCCTTAAAGAGACAGGAGCTATAACGGCCTGTTTCAGACAGAGGCTGAACTGAGGGGTTGTGCAAAGGGTCAGTATAAGATAAATAAGGAGTTTTTTAAAACTGTCAATCATGCAAACATATTCCAGTAAAGCCCCAGATCTAAAATATAGACATGTAAATATACATAATATGTCCCCTTTAACCAAGTGTTGCCAGCAATCAAGATCAGATATTTTGGTGGGAAAAAAATAACTACATTGTCATTGAACATTTCACTCATACCCTCAGTATCAACATTTTTGCAACTTTCCAAATACATTTTCATAATTAGTTAATCATAGTTGTTCATATCAACAACATTTTTTATAGCAAAATGTATTTGCTGTTGCAATTTAGTAGTGTATGAAAGTATAATTTCTGGGAGACTCATACAATGTGCTTTTTTTCTGGCCACACTATGGGTTAACAGGAATTTACTCATGATTTTAGAGGGCTGCAGTCTGAAACATAACTGGCAGTTAAATCAGTCTTTATGTCTGATAGTAACATTGACAAAGCATGCTGCTTGAAACATGTTGTTGGTAATAATTCAGAATCAATTTTGAATTGAATTGTGATGCAAAAAATGAACACCAATCAAATTGTAAGATTGTGAAATTACATTTGCTACAATTCATGTAATGATGGGTTTTGTGCTATTGAAATAGTAATATAGTGCGACTTACTTTCTAAGCATAGAGGTGAAACTCGCTAGAGAGTGGTGGATTACAATTACAATTCCTTACTTTTACTTTATGTTTGTGCACAGAGGCAGACTTGTCGAAGTCTGTATCTGTCATTGATTTTAAAACCAAATAATCTCCATTAAGTAGTTTAACCAAGTTAATGACTGTTTCTATTATTAACTGTGCAGCTCTGTCAACCGAAGATGCATACCTGTTACTTAAGATAATGTTTGTGATGGACAAGTGTGAGAGTAAAGAAAGAAGAGTTGAGACAAGATGTAGAGAAGTTGTTTTAAAGGGAATTAAAATAGCAGAGGAAGAAATAGAAAAAGGTTTGATTCATAGGATAATTTTCAGGTTATGGCCTGTGATCATAAAAGGCGTTGGACAACGGTCACAAGTTCCAATTTTTTTATTTGGATTATTTACATGTGTTGTAAAGGCCTCTGGCACCTTCTCATTGGAGACAGAGGAGTCAGCATTATTACCTTCATCGCACAGTATGCACCAATCATTAAAAATAACAGCAAAGCTTATTTAACATCATAAAAATTAGACAGGGACAAGAGGGGGGAAAACAGGGAAAAGGCGGACAAAAGGAAGGAGGAAGGAAAAGTGTAAAGAAGAGGAGGGTGGAAGAAATAGGAGGACTGAGGAAGTGAGCTAAAAACAGAGGAGAGAGAGAGCCTACGGTACATATTTACCTTCAAAGGTAAAGGTGGTTAAACAAGAGCCTTAAGGTTGGTTTAAGGAAGTCCAATTCAAGCCCAACATTCCTGAGCTGCTTATTTGGGAGGGAAAAGTAAAGTCAAAGATAAATCTGATCGTCTGCAGTACCATGTTTTGGTTGAACGTTCATCTGTTCAGCTCTTTTTGCAGTAGCTCTTTACATAAACTGACGTGTAAAAAATCTTAGTAAACCTTCTGTAATGGCTGGTTGTGCACGGGATTTTAACAAGTATATAAATATAAATGTAGCACCATAAACAGATTTACTGTAAATATGGCAAGTCAATCCTAAACTGAACAAAAAAGTTTGGTTTATCAGTTATTTTCACTCCCTAATCAGGACAACTATCAAGCAGCTATTCGCTGGCTTCTACAAACTTTAGCTTCTCCTGGAGCTGTTAAGTTTGTGGGAATACTCAATTTTTGGGGGGAAATGCACTTGTCTTCCAAGTCAGTTTGACCCAGAAACATTTGAGCAATTTAAACACTAACCATCAATAGAAGATCAATATCAAGTAAGTTGGCCTCCCATTCTGTCACATTGGAAAGAGTACAACAGAAAAAATAGCGACGAGACTAATTCACATTATGAACAGCAGCAGCAGAACTCCTTCCATGTCTTCATCCATCACTTCAACCTGTTATTACTGAAATGTACAACACAGTGGCAACATACTGAGGACTTCAGCTCTTGCAAAATTACTCAACCCTGTCTCCTAGAAATTAAATTTATATACAACTAAATTGTAACAGCAAATACATTTTCCTAGAAACGTAATGCTGGCTGAATCAGATTTTCCCTCAACATATGAGAAAATGTTAATTAACGTATTTGGCAAGTGTATGAGTGAAATGTTCACATACAACATACCAAAATATCTGATCTTGCAGTAAAATATTCACTAGTAGAAACCATAGCAATATTAAACTTTTTATGGTTATGTTTACTGCCAGACACTGGCAGCACTTGGTTACAGTTAGGGAAAGATCGTGAAACTTAAGAGCGATATATAGATGTAGCATCATTCGTTAGAAAAAAATCTGTGAACATAATGCAGGCAGCAATTATGTTTGTCAGTGCAAAGTGATTGGGAACAGTTTCGTTTAGTATCTGAACCTAATTTCTAGGAGACAAGGTTGAATTACCTTACCTTACTGCCTACAAACTCGTAATATGCTTTCATAGTAATGCTATGCCACCCAACACCCTCAATTCAATGTCATGTATTTAATGTTGTTGTTGTTTTATGTTATTGTTGTGGGTTGTTCACTTAAATTAGGGACATTTGTGAAAACTGAACAGCAAAAAGACTAAATTCACTCCTGCGAGTAATGCTTTCAGCAAATGAGTTTCCATTTCCAGATGTTGAAGTGTCCTTGAACACACCAACAAGAAGTTTGAAAACTGCAGCAAAGGCAACCTTAATACAACTTTAACCAAAATAAACCTTATGATTGATGACCTGTAAAACAAGTTTCATGTCTTTTAAGATTATTTTCATAATGTAATACACTGAAGTAAAACCAGTGGCTGCTTGGAAGGAAGCAAACTTATCTAAAAAGTTATGGTATGTTTTAAAAAAAAAAACTATCAGCAGTCATGTGAAGTTTAGTAGTTTGTAGACTGAAACACGCAAACTACAAGTATGATATTTACTGTGCATATGAATGTAGCCAATGTGGACCAATGTGTTGTGTAATGAGCAAATTTAATTTCACTGCTTTTCACTTCTACAACAACAACAACAACAACAATACGAATAATAATAATAATAATAATAACAATTAAAATAAAAACTAATGATATAATAATAGTAACAAAAAACAAACAAACAGGCAAAACAGGTTTTGCACAAGTGTTTCAGACAGCTTCAGAGGTCATTGAACAGAGCTTTGCATAGTGATGTCATCACATAAAACATTAGGGGTTTTGTTATGTTTGTATGAAAGCCTCATATTTCCAAAATTGATCTTTATTTTTGTTGATTTGAACCTTTTTCAAGGTTGTGTAGATTCATGTGTAATAAAACCCCATATGTTATTTGTTCATAACTCACTATATACTCAAATGCACAAGTAATCATTTGAAAACAAATCAAAGTTGTAACAAATGAAAATATAACTTTAAGACAATGAACATTTGTTCATAATAAATGCCAAATAAATTAAAGTTTTAGAAAAATCTTATGTAACCACCTCTGAATAACAAACAACTCCATGTGGGGTCCTGACTCCAAGGTTGAGAAATGATCCATTGTTGGACTGAAGTGATAAAGTTCCATCCCAGCTTAAAAATGTGATTATTACGTGATAGGGGTCACTTATGTCTGATGATGTAATAGTATTAATAACCAGAGTGATTGCATTAATACATTACTATCACACCATCTGAGAAATGTGACAAAAACAGGTTTTATTAACATTTTCAAATCATTTTGAAAGACGTATTTGGATGAGTTACCAAACATCCTGCTGTTTAATACACTACATTAGAGCTGGGCAATATTTCAATATTATCATAAATGTATCAACTTTTAGTGCAAAAGTATCATCATCATATGTTCCAATTGTAATTAATAAAATGTGGTCTTAAAGTTTTTGTTTTATACATGTGATTCATTGTATGATATAACAGTGGGAAATATAAATTGCATTTAAAGGTAATGCAATATTTTACATTTCCTTAATGTCCTAATGATACTGTTATTTATCATATTGTTATTCTTAAAAGAGCAGCTGGAAAAAACCCAAGTAATTTTAATTTGTCACTAGAAACAATTCATACATAGTATGTTGAATTATATAATTGCTTGTAGACAAATTTCACATATTTGCACAGCTGACTCGCTGTGCATGGATTAAAAGACTCTTATGCTACTGTAATTAATCAATTCAAAGACATATTTAATTCCAGGCAACTTCTTAGGAAAACATTCAGAACCTAGAAGAGTGCACTCAGTAGAGTGCAGATCTCTGCCAGGAGTGTACAGCCAAGATGGTGGCGAAGATAACAAAAACAGGGATTCATTCATCTTGTAACTTTAGTGGATCATAACATATCAGGTATGAAATTAATCTGCAGATGCTCCGGTTCAAGATGAGACCATATTTTTCTATGGATGTCAGTTTTTGAGCCATGATAAAGGCTAAAATATGGCCTGCCACAGACCAGGTAAGCCTCGTCTTTAGCCTAGCTGATTGCCAGAAATGCCTTTTGCTATGTCATAACACATATCGTAAAGGGGTGAGGGCTGCTGAAAAGACGAAAGTCTGAGCTTTATGATAGGCTCATGAGGAATGGCGTTATAAAATAGATTTTTCAAAAATTGTGACTCACCGCTCCAGGCTTATGCCCGGCAGATATAGTTTATGTAACCATAAAAGAAAATGTTTCCCATTCAACATTAATTTGATTATTTTGATTATCGTGACTCCGTCTTAATCCGCTAAATTGTGATGTTTATTTAAATTAACATTGTAAAAATTTGATGAATATCATGTTGTTTGTTTTAGCCCAGCCCTACAGTGCATTGTCAGTTTATTTTTGCAATTTGTTTTTCATTTAAAAAGAATCTGCACTATGAAGTTTTCAATCAACAACCAGCTCTGCCACAGTATGTTGCCTGTTCAGTCATGTTGTTTAAAGTCCTGTGAAGCAGCAGATAATGTTCTGATGAGCTCCGGCTTTCCTAAACGTGGCTGCCGTCAACTGCAGAGCTTCTGTGTGTGTATGTTTTTGTGTGTGTGTGTAAGACCCGTCAGTTTAAGATGCATTTTGACAGCAGCCTGCTGTTTTACTATCTCCCTGTGGCTCTGATACAGCATCGAGTCTGTCTCCATTTTTTCATCTGTGCGTGTGCGTGTGTGTAACTCATCAGTTTATGATGTGTTCTGGCAGTACCCTGCTGTTTTAGTATCTTCCTGTGGCTCTAACAAAGTGTCAAGTCTTTCTCTCTGCTGTGTTTTTAGGGTTGTGTGTATGTGTGTCTGTGTGTGTGTGTGTCCCGCTCCCTGCTGTTTGATGGCCTTCCTGTGCTGTTATCCAGTTCTCTGTCTGTCCATGGCTCTCTCTCTCTCTCTCTCTTTCTGTCTCTCAGTTCACACTACCTGAAAGACAGGAAACAGACACAAGGTCATTATTGACAGAAACACAGATTAACTGCAAAACAAACATTTGCAATAATCAATCACAATCACAAATCAAGATTACAAGGACAGATTTTGCACAAGACTGCCGTCTTCTGAAAAAGTACAAACTGCTTGAAATGACATTCAGCAGCAAAGCAGGAAGTAGTGTGGTTTTTTATATAAGACAGCAAAAAAGATTTTGGGCCCACAAAGTGAAATGTTTTTCTCAAAAAAAGTGGGAGTGAAGCATCATTACAGCTACTTTTAGACATGCACTTTTACGTTAATCAGATGATATACCACCTCTAATATCACTGTAATACATTTATTATCTCAACATTCAGCAGCAAATCGGCTTCCTGTTTGTCAAAGAATTGATTTTAAAATGTGTTGTTGGTTTATAAAGCACTGCATGGTTTAGGACCAAAATACATTTCTGATCTGCTGCTACGTTATGAACCAGCCAGACTTCTCTGATCATCTGAGACAGGTCTGCTTTTTGTCCCCAGAGCCAAAACTAAACATGGAGAGGCAGCATTCACTTTTAATGCACCACATATCTGGAACAAACTCCCAGAAAATTTGAGGTCTGCTCCAACTCTCAGTTCTTTTAAATCAAGGCTGAAGGCTTTTCTGTTCGCTGCTGCCTTTTATTAAATCAAATTTGGGTCAGTCTAATCTAATCTTGCACTCTAATGTAATTTTTTATTCTCCTAATCAACCTATTTTATTCTGTTTTACCTTATTTTATCTTCTATTTTATTTAATTCCTTTCAAATCCTATTTATGTATTTTTTTATTGTCTTTTTATATTGCATTGTGTTTCTTTTCTCAATGCCTTTGATGTTTTGTGTTGTTAAAAACTTGCCTTGTCTTGTACAAATACAATAAAATCATTTTTAATACTCTATGAAACACTGTTAAAAAGCCAAATTAAAGTTGTTGAGCTTCTTGTCTTTTTTTACTCCTTATAGTGTGACTCGGGCAAATAGGAATTAGATCAGAGTCTCATGTCTGAAAAGGGCTTAAAACATAAAATGCTTTTTGTGATTTTCTGTCATTTATACAGCATACTTTTATGATGTCAGATGTCTATGTTAAACATGGTCAAATCTCTAAAACTTGAAGTGAACGTATGTGGAAATGCTCCCTGCAAGTCAAAAGCCAGGGCTTCAATCGGCTCTGCACGCTCTGTTGCAGTGTTAACTTCCTGCTCGTAATGGCATCAGATTATTCGTGCGTGGCTACAAACAGCCGTCCGTTCTGTTGTCTTTGCTGTTAAGGTTGTTGCTAAAGTTGTTCTGTGGGTTGTTCACATTGTCCACTCGCATATTTTGGATCGGATTCAGGCTCAAACATGTCATTGAGAAGTTTCAATTTTTGAGCCGACTACTATTATTTGTTTACGTATCATCCAGAGCTGGCAGAAGTCTGCTGAGGGGGCAGCTTCCAAGAGCTGGCCAATCGTAACAGAGTGGGCTCATCAGGAGGGGGGCCTTAAAGCAACAGGAGATCATTAACAGGAGGCAGAGGCTGAACTGAGGGGCTACATACAGAGCTAGTATAAGATAAATAAGGAGATTTTTGAACTCCAAATGATGCAAAAATATTCTAGTAGAGAATATAAATATACACCTGGAAATGTGCATGATACATCCCCTTTAAGTAACATCAGGCTACTGATCTGCCTGCTCAATCATTTGTCTACAAGGCAAGACAACTTTTTAATGGCAAATTTCACACACAAGGTTTACATAAGACTGAGACTGAAACAAGGAAAGTATAAGTATATGAAAAAATAGACTGAAAGAAATGAAAAAACTAAAAAAAAACATAGAAGACTAGAATTTATGGCAGGCAGTTATTTATTTATTTATTTTGTGAATATTCAATGCTAAAGCATAATATCAACTGACATGGTATGGTCCTTAAGGTGGGTCCTACATTATTACTTGATCCTGTGGGTATTAAGGACTTAATTGATTCAGTTTTGTCTTTACATGTTGTATATTCCTAAATAACTATGTTTAATTAACATACTCCATAGTAAATCTTGAGCCAGGCAGTATTTCAGCATAGACAAACACTATCCTATGCAAAAATAGTCAGAGAAACGGGAAGTTAATGGGAGCCCAGCAGCTCCTTTCTGTCCCACGGCCCACTAGAAGGTCAATTTGGACAGGCACAATAAAATATGTGGGATGGGTATAAACATAAACAGCTGAAGTGTTTCAACAGCTCACTTCATCATTAACAGCTAGAGAAAGCTTTGGGAAGATGTTTTGAAGTTTATGGGCACAAAATCAGTTATTTTCACTGAAAACTTGTTTTGTGCTCTCAGTACCTGTCTGTTCCTGTTAGCTCTCAGGTCTTGACTTGCAGATTGATTCCAGCTTAAATAGTTTTTCTGTTTACAACAGTTTTTCTCATTAAGAGCAGGGTAAAAAAAAAAGTCTCCTCTGTTTGTTAGAAGCTGTTGAAGTGAAAGGTGTAAATGTATATTATTTCTAAAATCAGCTACTTCTCTTACTATCATTCTTATTATGATAGTATTGACTTTTTAACTGATGTTTATCATTTTATTCTTGAGAGTGTGTGAGAAACCGTCTAACTGTTTTTCACCTAAAACTGAACATCAGTTCAACGTTTTGGAAAATAAACTTATTTGCTTTCTTTTCGGGACTGAGAAGAGAAGAAATACAGACAAACGCATAACAATGTAACATGTTAAAGTAATAGAGGTGTTGGTTGAAGCATTTTTTTACTTTAAAAATAGCTAGGGTAGCTGTTTCTCCTGGCTTCCAGTCTTTTATGCTAAGCTAGGCTAACCATATCCTGACTCCAGCTTTGTACTTAACACACAGACAAGATTGATATCGATCTTCTCATTGAACTCTGGAAGAACCATACGAGTATCATCTAAAATGTCGAATTATTCCCTTTGATATTTTGCACAAAGAGAGACAGAGAAAAAGATAGATGGAAGAAACAGACATTTTGGAGGATCCTGGAAAGCTTGACAAAGTGGAGCTGAGCCATTTTCAAATATTCAGAGAATCCAGTTCAGATTTACAACTGTTCCTTTGGACATGATGAACTGTAGAAGGTGTGTAAATCAGAAATGCTGGGTTTAAAATATTTGAATCACTTTCTGACAGACTGACTCACTTCCACTCATTTCTCCTCCTGCTTTTAAAGAAGATGATGTTTAATGCCAAAATTAATCCTCCAACATTAAAAAAAGGGCAATGTTCTTATTTGAGATAAAGTTTTGGATCAATAGCTTTAAAATCAGTCCATGGTAATATTTAACTTGTTAAACATAAATTGATGAATTTCAAGAAAATAAGCAGCTTTGTCAGTCAGACCTGCAGTATGTCCACACAGTGTTCGTCCTGTCAGTCTATGATGGATGGAAAACAAAGATGTCTGATGGTTGCTGGTCTCTCAGTCGGTCTACCACTGTGGTCCAGACTAAAATATCTCAGCAACTACTGAATGGATTAAGATGAAATTTTGCACAGACATTCATGGTGCCCAGAGGACAAATCCTCATGACTTAGGTGATCCCCTGACTTTTCCTCTTGCATTGTCATCTGGTCAAAATTTGAATCAGTACTTTGGCTTGTGACCAAATCGCTGCAAAATGCTTGACATTCACATCATCCACAGCTGTCGTTTTTGTCTAGTGCTGATTAGCATTACATCCTAACACGCTAAACTAAGACGTGTTAGCATTTTTCTGCATGGCTGTTTATGTATTTCAATGTTTATTTAACAGGGACAATGCACAATACATTTACTGTGCCAGATAGCTACAACTAATTTCCATCTGTAGTCCCTAACTGGAGGCTATCTGTGTTGGTGAATTAAAACATTAACAATGAAAACTGACACGGTAAAACATCAGTATTAGAATCAGAAAAAAAACCTCAGAATAACAATACTATTCCCCAACTACAGAGTTGAACATCAGCAATCTCAACATCTTCAAAAACAAACAATTCATCATTACAAGACATTTCCGACTAGACTCATTGTACCAATGCTTAAGAGAGACTGAAAAAATTGCAAACCTATCCTTTCACCCGTAGTCAGCACTACAGGTTGTTACAAACTGTTAGGAGGTTGTGATGCAACATTGGCTGTGCTAAGCCAGCTGTTAAGTGTTTCTGGTTATTGGGATGTCATGGTAATGTTCTAAGACACAAAGTGACACATAGTGTCACATAATTTTAACAACCATGTTTTGAATCTGACAGGACCTTTGTTGCAGATAAGATAAGATAAGATAAGATAAGATAAGATAAGATAAGATAAGATAAGATAAGATAAGATAAGATAAGATAAGACAGACTTTATTGTCCCAGTGGGACCTTGGACATCATAATGTCTGAAGTGTAAAATCACAGCAAAATAACAGTAAAAAAACAAAAAATACATTCAATACAAGACTATTACTAAAAAGATAGTAATATTAGTAATATTTTTATAACTATTGACAAGTTATAAAAGTGTAACTTATCGTTGGCCACAAATTGCGCAGTAGAGTTATACTGTTGCATCTGGGTGAAATATTCCTTCCTAGTTTATTCCTCTCAGCTCATCAAACTGGCAAAGCAGCATAAACGCAGATGCTCAGCACGCACAGGGACGTCAGACATGCAAATATTTGTAGCGCACACTCAGTAGATCATCCAAGATCAAAGCCTCCCCTCATCCATCAATTTAATCACTGTACCACAAACACATAAACAAAGAGGCTGGGTAAAATCATAATCTGACCTCACCCCATTCACTGCCTCTTCCAGCTTTTGCCCTGTGGGAGGCACTCCAAGTCCCTTTCTACCAAACACCATAGACCCTATTTACACAATGTGTTACTTGAACATGCAGTTAGTCTTTCTGCCTGGGAAATACAGTTTATTGTCTGGCATGACTGTGTATGATGCTGTTGACACTGTGAACTGAGCTGACTACTGTATGTGGGTGCTTGGGAGCTCAGGCTCCCAAGGGCAATTGTGAGCACTGATGGGAAACTGATACTGTGTGGTGACCAGAGCAGGAAAGTAGTCTGTGTGTTAAATATGTGTCCATTCCTATATTTAGCTTTCTTTCTTTCTTTGTGTCATCTGACCTGACTTTTGTAGTAGTTGTATTTTCTGTTACTTTGTATAGATACTTACAGGTCTGAAAAGTTAAACTAATGCACAAGTAACTTAAGCCTGCATTCTCTCCAATGGCCAGCAGGGGGCGACTCCACTGGCTTCAAAAAGAAGTCCAATTGTATGAGAAACTTCTCACTTCATTCATTACCTCAGTAAACACTTTCCTAATTAGTTTATGGTCTCAATCCCTAGTTTCAAGTCTTCTTCAATACGCTATGATGTTCATTTTGTAAATTATGGTCCCATTTAGAATAAAATAGACAGGGTATGTTTTAGGGTGTGGCTACATTGTGATTGACAAGTCACTACCACAGCGACAACGTTGGTTAGGTAACATAACCATGGCTTAACCACAGCTGTAGCCATTGCTATTTCAGTGTTTTTTCAGTTCATGAAAGTTGATTGTGACATTGTGGTCGCATAAAAAAGTCTTGTTCAGCATTTGGTTGTACAAAAAGACCCTCCAAGGAGTCAGATGATCAGTTCTGTTTTTCCAGTAAGTACATTTTGTTTTAATGGTTGCCTGTTTTTAGCAAGTGAAAATTAGCGTTAGCATTATCACAGTAAACCATAGACTTTAAATGCACCATGCTAACCAAGCTAGCAGCTGGCGTTACAGTCAGGTCCACCCTCTTGTCCAAATATGGTCACTTCTGGCTCCAAAAATCCAAGATGGCGACGGTCAAAATGCCAAACTCCAGGCTTCAAAACGGGAAACCACAAACCAATGGGTGATGTCACGGTGGTTATGTCCATTATTTTTTTGCAGTCTATGGTGCAAACCAAACATACATATATCCACTTGATTTGACTCATTTTGATGGCTGAAACTTCATATTACCTTCAGACAAACATTGGAGTATATTTTTACACAAAATGAAAATTGTAGATTTTGTCCCCCATCACTTACATTGAAAGCAAATTTGGAAGGGATCTTCTAATGGTCAGTATGAACAGAAGGAATGACTACAGAGAGCAAAGTCTGTTTCAATGTTCATTTGGGCTCCTCACTATTGAAAAATTGTGAAACTATCCCTTAAGCATGTCATTCTTCATCACATTGTGAACCTGCTGTCCAACTTAATCAACACCAGGAAATGCACGTTAAACAAACATGCAGTAGGTTTAAAACCAAGAATGCTGAAAAGTGAGTTAACTAGTAAAACAACAGGTTTTTGATATGTTCAAGAGCCAGATATTTTTTTCAGCACTTTATGGAGACTAAACTAGAGCTAAAAGGAGAGAGATTATTGAACTAACATTCATCAGGTAGACACAAAACACAACACAACCACGACTCAATGACTGTTGGATGTGTAAAAAGGCAACTATTTGCCAACACATTCACCACATCAACTTTATAAGGTGATAATGTGTCAGGTGTTTTTACCCTGTTTCACTGCTCCCAAGATGCCAAAAAATCAGTTAGTGTTGGATTTTAAGAAGGAGACTTTGTCTGTAGTCAAGAATCTGTTTCTGTTCTGTTTCTGCTGTTACTTTGACACTTACTTTACTTTGACAGCAGTTTGTTTTCAAGCTTTTGTGTTGCTGTTATGGCCCATGTGTGAACAGTATGATCGGCTTGATGCTTAAAATATAACGTGGCGTGTTATATCTGAACAGGGTGTGTGATCCTGAACAAATAAAGGCTTTGATGTGCAAGTGTGGAGAAAGTGAAGAAGCTGGACAATATAAAGATAACAGACTACTATGTGGAAAAATACTGACTGTCATCAGCAACATTTCTACTTAGAAGAGCATCAGGCTTCGTGATGCTGTTGCGTCTTCTGCTGGAGAACAAAGTATTTCTCTTCTGTGTCAGGAACACCGCACAGTGCAGAAACACACTCCTGCTGGGACTCTCCTATGTCAAACTCACTGCACAGACGTTCAAGTCCTGTCGGAACCGGAGGGTACGAAGGCAGCAGTTTGTTTGATGCAATGTTCTTTAGGGCTTTTCCTGCTGCTTTTCATGCACAGAGAGTATAAATCAATTTCACCCTTCAGATAAAACTTCAGCTGGAGTTCATTCTTTGGCTGAATTTTTACACCTTTTTCAAATTCTACTTCACCTGAGGAGTTTACTGCCAGTGTGGCCGGTTAAATTCCTCTCATGCTAAAAATATATTAACTTGGTGTTGTATAGCACTTTGGATAAAAGTATCCTTAAAATGTTATGTAACTATAATTGACATATGCTCTCCATTACCACCATGTCCTGCTTCCTTCCTTTTGTCTAACCTACATGAAACTGCAATTTCTCTCACCTCACATCAGCAAAATCCAAACAGTATATCACCCTTTTGAACTCCAGTGGATGCAGTTTGCCTGGAAAGGTGCAGTCATAACACAGTCAAAGAGGAATGCACATACATCATACACATACTGCTGAATTCAGCTTAACTTACTCTTTAAATTGTATAAAAATACTTAACTTAATAATCATCATGTTTTGAACTTTAGTATCAATATAATCGATTGTTATGGTGCAATCAGGAACTGCTGGAAGATAATGCAGCATCACCTTTCATAGTGCAGATTTCTCAAAATGTAAAAAACAAAACAGGGCTTAGATGTAGCCAACAGCTAACTATACAGTATTTTTATGGAGACCCAAAATGACAATTATAAATAAGATATTATGAAATAAATAAAAATCAACATATAAACACAGACACAATAATCTAATAATGTAAACACTTTTAATCAAATAAAAATTACCTGCAACAAACCGTTATCATGGAAATGAGCAGGATGAAAGAGCATTTTGTAATTGGTCTGAGATGTTAAATTATATTGAATTACTACAAAAATATCATGGTTATTTTGTATATTTCTTCTGCATTTACTCATATCATTATTTATTTTATAATGTCTTTTTAATTTAATATTGAACACTTTGGTCTCCATCTCTGCATCACTGACAATTCTCTATCATTCAAATACAAGTATTTGCTGTATTTGAAATGGACATACAAGCAAAAACTGTCATGTACAATGCCACTGACAAGTCAATTGATGGCATATCTATAAATAATATGGCACAACTAGCTAAGATGACTCTATCATAGGCTGTAAATAAAGGAAGTGAAAACAATGGACTGTTGTCAGAAGAAATACTGTAATAATAACTGTGTGGATGGAGTCCAAGGACTTTTCCAACAACGGCTTTCTCTTTAAGTAGGAGAGATGTTTTTGCTCCTAAAACATCAGTGAGTAAGGGACGTAAAAGAATTGCAGAGGGGCAATTCATCACTTTGCTAAATAATAAGAAGAATGCTGCCCTGCTGTATCCATCCAAGTCCATGCCTCTGGTCTTAACTTAACTGAGGGAAGAAATTTGGAGAAAGCAAATTTCTCCTTTAAACTCCACAGGAGTATGTCCGATGGGAGATCTGTGCTGTGATGTGCTGGTCAAACTACACAAATCAATGCCACAGAACTGATTTGTGATCAAAAGATGTCTAGACACCCAGATTTTAATGTTAAATAAATTCTTAACTTGCATAAAAGAGTTTTGAGTCAGTTTGGAAAGTCTTTATGAGGGCGCCTCCATCAACTGAAGTGACAAAAATATCAGAAAACAGGTGTGTGTTGCACCTTTGACTTGCTTTGAGCAGACAGGCAGCAGAGAGCTCAAAACAAGGTTAATCTTCACACAAATATTGAAATGCACAGTTGACTGTGACACTCTCCCTGATTATAAGTTACCAATCTGCTGAACAGGTGAAGAAAAAAAAACCTGACTGAGCCTTGAGAAAATGCCACTTTGCCAGCTCAAAACTGCATCTCCAGTGTGTGAATTTATTCTTTTCAGTTATGTTATCGAGTATGAGCAGTGCTGTAATAGCTTATGTCTTGTAAATTGAATAAAACATGCAAAAACATTGGTATGGTCCTTTAACCTGACCTTTACCCGACTGTAACAAAAATAAGCCGAGGGTTCAGCTCACACGTCACTTTACAGACGCATGTAACTACAGTGTCCAATCCTTGGTATTATCGTTAAGCCCTCTCTTGGCAGAGAAATGTATCCTTGACGTTATATTTTATCCCAACACATAATCTTTGTGAGGAAGTGTGCACTTTTGTTACAAACTGCTGTTGGCCTCTTCCTGGAAAGACCTTGAATCAAAAACAGACAATCTACTCTCGGAGGATTTGGACTGTATTAGGATTTTATTTTTCACCATAGATAAGGAACAAAGAGTGAAATTCAGAGAAGGAATGGGAGACTGAGGGAGTGTGTGCATTGTAGCCGTCGCTGGAAGTTAAGCTGGGGTGTCAGTCAGAGTCTCAGTCTGACAAAATAGAATTTGTAGTTTACAGCCAGCAAAACCCCACAAAAGAATTGATACAGCCCCTTGAATTACCAGCACACACAAAATACGTTAGCAAACAAGAAACACAACATAGCAAAATTCAATGTTCCCCACAGTGTATTATACAGACATTGACAGTGCAAAATTCCACAATTACTCTGCAGAATTGGTGTTCCCAAAATTTAGACAAAGTGAAATCTTCTTGTCAGATTTGCACCTTTGAAATTTGCTCTGGGAATTCCAGAGTCACCTCCTGTCCTATGGTCCAGACGAGGTGCAAGGCCCCCAGGAATAAACAGCCAGGGAGATGAACGAATGGTTGGTGGTTAATGGCGCAGTGAGTGAATAGAAGTTGGATCCAGACTGCAAGGATGGGTAGCCTAACAAACGGCAGACTTTTCTGATGCACTGCCAGGGGTTGGCAGACTGGCGACAGACACTCTCGGATGGTCTGACCTCTTCCCTATGTGTGTTGGCTCGTAAGTATGCACCATACTACTTTTTGAGCTCAGTCATTCATCTGTCTAGGGGTGTGTGTGTGTGTGTCCTACAAAAGAGGCAATCATTGTTTTTTTAATGCTTGGTTTATTCTCTTTGTCATATTGGTTTGTGGGTGGTAGGCTGAGGTCATTTTTGTTTCACGCTCCATTTTTCACAGGTGGCTTTGAAGATGAAAGGGGATGAACTGGCTTCCCTGGTCCGACAGAAGGTAGTTGGGGACTCCCTGTGTGTTGAGGATTTCCTGGGTAAGTATGCTTGATATAGTCTCTGCTGTTGCTTTTCATAGGGGATATAGTTCCAACCAATGGGTGTAATCAGAAAATAGACATTTCCCTTGGAACTCCTAGGAAATGTATCTTTCCTAGGATAGGTGGTTTTATAAGGCAACTGTAGCTGCCTCCAAAATCGTGTTCTTTGTGGAGTCTGTTAAGGTGACTTCTCCCATGTCCATCACAGCCTGGTACAAGTACTGGCAGTCTTGGTCATCTTGCTGTGTTGCCCATATCTGGTTATCCAAGATGAGCAGATCCTTTCCTCCTTCCCCTTTGACTGACTCCTTTCCTGTATTCCGCCATGAAAGTAAATTCCTGTAGCCGGACGGCCCACCGTATGAGATGTGGATTTTAAAGACCCACTGCAGCACTGAGTGGTCGTTGGCTACAGTGAAGAATCTTCTGTCCAGGTAATATCTCCACCTTTCCAAGGCCCACACCACAGCCAAATACTCATTTTCAGTGGCTGAATAGTTGCGCTCTGCTTTGTTTAGGCTCCTGATGCTGCCATATGCCAGAGCTTCTTCAGTTCCAAGCCCGGTTTTCTGGGCAAGCACGGCTCCAAGGCCCATGTCACTGGCATCAGTGTAAATGTGACACTTAAAAATGTGACACTTAAAAATGTATGGTCACAATTGTTAGGTTGGAATTGCTATTTTATGTATTTTTCTGTGAAAAAGGGCCAGATTTAAACATGTTTTCATTATGGATTTAAGCTTTATCTAAAAGTAAAGTGTGCTCCTTCTGCTCCACCACAAGAGGGAGTAGCTACCAAAACAAGCCCTAGTTGTAGACTGCGTAAGGCTTCCTTCCACAGACAGGGAACAGCCTGCTGAATGAACACAACGGACATCTCTTTTCTCTGTTTTTCCTGTATAAAACAGGTTAGTAATGTGTGTAAACTTATCACAACTTATCCGTAAGGACTTTTTAAGCCTCTCTGATGTAGTTTGGACCAAGCAACGGTAGAAAACTGTGTGTAGAGACTTTTTGAATTCAAATGGAGCAAAACAGAGTTTCACTAGCTCCCATGAGTAAATGATGACACAAAATGCCAGCCTTGCTATTGTTTTTTTCATTTGCTAGTACTGTATCTCCTTGACATCTGCCTTATAACAACTGTTTAGCCAAAGGTTTAGTGTACAATTTAATGGTGTATTTATTATTCTTTGTATTTTGTAGAGGTGTTCATGTCTGCAGTAAAACAGAAAAGGCTAAACAAAACAAACTTAAAAACAGTGTTACAGCAGCAGTAAAACAGTGTAAGTTTTAGTGTACTAAGATTTTACAGCAATATTTGGTAACTTAACTATTACTGGTAAAAGTAACAATGGATTGGTGTATAGAAGTTGTATGCTGCTATTGTAGCAGTAGCCGGTGACAATTCATCATTGGTGTATTGTGAATGGATGAATTGTGGAATTTGTTATGTGAAGATTATTGTGAACAAGAAAGTTCAAAGTTAAGTTTAAAAGAGAGAAGAAAGATGAATTCTGTTTAATAAAGACAGAGAACAGCCTGATGAACAAACGCATCTAACATCTCCTTTCTCTGCTTTTCCTGTATAAAACAGGACACATCATCTGTTCACAGGTAACTCATGTCTGAGGCCAGTAACATAAACAACAAAATGGAGGTCAAAGCTTAAATGCCCTTGGATGAGTGGGGAGACCAGACACATTTTCAGGGTTTCAAAAGTAGACTGGCACTCAGATATCCACTTGACTCTGGCTCCCTTGCACTTCAGTGCATTCAGGGGTTCTGCCAGCTGAGGGGAAGTTTAGGACAAACCAGTGGTATCAGCCAATGCTACCAGACATGCTTAAGAACCACTGGACTGCCTTAAAGTTAGTTGGCACTGGGAATTCCTCTACTGCCTTGGTTTTGTCTGGATCTACCTGAATACCTATGGCAGATACAAAGTCACCCAGGAACTTCAGGGAGGTTTGGAAGAACCTGCACTTTTCCATGTTGATGGTCAGCCTTGTATCTCTCAGTTTTTGTAAAACCACCCGGAGGTCACTAAAGTGCTGTTCCCAAGATGGAGAGTAGATGATGATATCATCCAGGTAAACAAAACAGATGTTGCCTCTCAGCTCTCCCAAGGTCATTTCCATCAGCCTCTGAAAGGTTGCTGGTGCATTTTTGAGACCAAAGGGCATGACATTGAATTGGTAGAGTCCAAAGGGACAGGTGAAGACTGTTTTTTCCCCTGTTGTTCTCATCCATCAGGCACTGCACTAACCACAGTTAAGGTTGATGGTGGAGAAAATAACAGAGCCAGCAAGTGAGTCCAGAATTTCCTGTATAGGGGCAAAGGGTAAATATCGTGTATGTCACTGTGTTAAGTTTAATGTAATTCACACAAAACCTGGGCTTCCCATCTTTTTTAGGAATGAGTACCACAGGAGATGCCCAAGCCAAAGATGAGGGTTTGATGATGTCAGCTGCCAGCATGTCCACCACTAGCTCCTTCATCACCTTGAGTTTCACTGGGGAGACTCGGTAGGATTTTTTTTTTATTGGAATGTCCTGATTGACAAGATTTTATGCATCAGAACATTTGTTCAGCCCAGTAAGAAAGAGTACACATGTAGCAGATTGCAGATCTGACTCTTTTCTCCTCCATCCAACTGAGCTCTCTCCACTTCCTTGTGCAACAGCTCTGCATCCAGGCTGGAGAGGATAGGATGAGCAGCACTCATAAAAGGAAGTAAAAGTAAAGCAGGCCCTTCCCAGTCCATTTGGTAAAGTAATTAGTGTCCTTTTTTCCTGCTGTTGCTCCTGAACCAGTACAAATTCTGTCCAACATCCATTTGCAGTCCACTGAGACTCAGGAAGTTCAGCCCCAGGGCTGTGGGAAAGGCAAGGCTTTGGGATGAAAGCACTACCACTGGCAGAGTACAGGTATGATCCTGCAGTTCCACTACAATGTAGTAGTAATGCTACCCCGCATTAGCAAGGCATTATGTTTGTGAAAGAGACTTTTCAGATTCAATCACTAACGATGAAACCAGGAAATCCCCTGATATTTGAAACCTAGGAGTAGAGGCATTGTTGCCGTTTACCATCACCAGGGACAGGTAAAGGTGTCAGGAAACAGTTGCTCAGATTGCTCAGTTGCATCAGTTAGGCTGATGATGTCACATGACTACACTCAGTGCTCTCCCCATCAGGTAAACAACTTCAGTTACCTAAAAGCTTTTAGACCACTGTTCATTGAAGGTTTCTATCTGCAAATTGTAAGTAGTTTTTCAATAAGAAGGTTGTGCGCATATTTACTTTGGTCAATTATCTCAGCTTTTTTACAGTATATTGTCCATAAGCGAATGTCTTATATACAAGATACAAAATATATTGGCAAATATTGGACATCTTCCTTCTTATAGATATTTCAGTCCAATAATCTGATATTGGAGATCTGCTAGGTTGTTTAAAAATCTGTCCAGTATCCACAAGAAACCCAAATATAATTGTGACTGAGCAGGGACATGCACAGAAATTTTAAGAGATAGTGGCAACTGACTGTATTGTCCCCATACCCTGATGCTGGAACACTATATAATATATAATGATACACATAGACACAAAAATGCACCTGTTGTCCATAAATTCACAACTACTTCCAACTTTAATAAAAGATATGGAGACAAACCAACTTTAACCTCATTAACTAGTATGTCCCTTGCTCCCTTTATTGCCTCACTACATCACACCTCTTGTGATCTTGTTTTAATCTGAAAGACTTCATGTTAATAAAAATATGGAGTCTCCAGGTGTCTTTTTTGGAAATCTGCCTTGGCCTTTTCATTAAAAAACACTGTAAAATGTCCATACTGTGTTCTATCTTCTGTATGTATGTATGGAGATTATATCTACATACATTTATCTCATTATTTAACACTTTGGCCACTGTTAATATGAACATCTAACATTGTGACATTATATATATATGACTGAAAATAAGGAAAAGCATAATAGGTCCCCTTTAATGAAAGCTATGATGTCCTGTTCAATAAAAGCAGCAGGACTGCTGAGTGATTACCACAGGAAGACTGGCCTCAACCACAGAGAAGAAAATAATTAGACTACAAAGAGCAATAGGAAAAGGGTTTATTTGTTTTAATTATGAGTGGTGTGATCAAGTTCACAAGCTTGACTTGTGACCGCATTTCTGGAAGAACTTGGTATCCTGTGTAGTCAAGCAGCAGCCAAGTTGGTTTTTTTTTGTCTTTTTCAGTTTTGCTCTAATTTCTTGCCAAAGCAATTTGTCTTTTTGTTTACTTACATGATCATATGTACAGATATTCCAATAACAGCATGATTCATAAAACCTGGGGGATCCTTTTCACCAAGATATGTGTTCAACTTTTGTTACATTATCAAACATGAGCTGGCAGGGTCAATTATAAAAATATATATCTGTGCTTGCGTTTCAGATATTATGCAAAGACAAGAGTCAGTGTTTGTTCAGTCGATGAGTTTCCTGCCAATTTCAGGAATCAGATACTTTATCAGCATTTAGATCCAGATGTAAGAATTTCTAAGATGTTTAATGACAGAACATCCACCGCAGAACAACAATACATTTGATGCCATCGATATCATTATGCGGTACACAGGGTGGACATATTTTTGGTTCTATTATTTATGTAGTTTAACTTTAATTTAAACATACTTTCAATTCATGTTTTCATGTTTCTTACAAAGTTCCCCAACAGTTCCTTTTTCAAGGACCTGTGAACATTAGATTTCAGACCCTGTTAAATTGTATTAAAAGGGTCTCTTTACCCAAATCGGAGGGTAAGATACATGCATCAAAAGCAAGTGCAAGGATATTAAGAAACAGCTAATATAAGATGAAAAGAATAACACCTACACAGTGCCTCAAAACCAGTGTTCAAATGACAAGAGAGCCAGAGGGGTTTAGCTCCTGTAAAAGAAAGAGATCCTGGAAGCAACAAATTAAAAGGATAAATTAAAATTATTGACAGTACTGCTCCAAACCACAAATTTTTTTAAATGGACAACATTTCAATCCCAGAGGGATCCTCATCGGGTCAGGTTTGTGTCTGGAGACAGTGTGCAGGTACTCTGTTCAATCAAATCACAAAAAAGATAAAAAATGGTATACAATGGATTTTAGATCTCTTCTGCTGAGACTTCTTTTGTTTTCTCTACTGAGTCTTCTGCTGCTGTCCCTACACAATAAGGTAAGATTTAATTTGTGCTGCTCAAATCATTAAAAAAGAAAATCTCAACAGCAATATTTCTCAGCAATCTCTGAAACTACTTAAATCATTGTGTAGTTATCTGAGCTGTTATTTGTGTTATTTTATGTAACTGTTTGATGATGTTCTTTCAATAAAAAACATAGATTTTAGAGCGCCCCAGGGAAATCCAGAATTTGAAGCTCTGTGATTGGCTGATCAGAGGACCCACCGCCCGGAAGTATTTTCCTAACTGTCGCTGTGTTAAGGTTTTCTTTGAATGACATCTTTAACATTTTTCAACACAAAAACATAAAAGTGCCCTTGATAACTCAACAATACAGCTATATGAAATCATCTTTCTTAAAACATAGTCTTCCTCAAGTGTTGCACTATGTTCTTCTGTCGCTCTGGAGCTTGTTTTCTGCTCCTTTGTTGGGGAAATAATGTTTTAGCTGTGTGTGCTTGGGAGTGGGTGACTTGCATCACTGCGGGGGTGTGTTGTTGTGAAATGTGTAGCGGTTGACGGAGGCAACTAGCTGTCTCAGCTGGAGAGCTAATATCTGCAGGGTGTTTCTAGTCAGATAGCGCTGTTTTTGTTGTGGTAGATGCTGGTCGTTTGTTAACGTTAGCGGCAGAGAGGCAAGGCACTTGGGAATGTGCAAAAATGTAACATCTTTTGGATTTTTGCGGAAAAACTGGCCCAAGTCCTTAAAATAGAAATCAGACCACAAGCTGTTATGGATCACTAAGAAAGTCAGTGAAGGTCCCATTTTTTAAGTGATGTTACAACCCGTTCCCTCATTAGCAATAATACATGCAAATTGCTTCACGATTCTTACATATAGGACCTTTAAAGCTGTGGATGATTTGCCAGCCAATATCTGTATATTTACCAAGGCGTGCAAGAGATTGTGTGTACATCTGGCTGCATGTGAGTGTGTGTGCATGCAACCGTATGCATGGTAATGTGTTATTTTCATACTTTTTTGCTCTCAGCAAATTTCCTCCTGTGTGTAAAAACAGTTCCAGTTGGTTGGTTAAATTTTCTTGCTGAAGATTGCATTTTTCACCTGTTTCTGATGAATTCTGGCTGTTTTTACATACTTGGACTAAGATTAAATTCTCATTCACTGTCATTAAATGATAATCAGCGCAGACTAACAAACAAACTAATTTGTTTTAGAATATTTACTTAAAAAAACAACAAATTGAAAGAGACAAATAACTCACTATGGCTAAAAGATGAAAAAAAAAGTGGTGGAAACAGTAAATAAAATAGAAAAAATGAGAGGGAACCTAACAAACTGCACAAGCTGTTTTGAAGTGTGTGACATGTTGGAATTGCATCAACATGTCCTGATAAATTATGATGTTTGGCAAGGAATTGTACCAGAATCATCTGTGTCTCGGCTGCTTTAGCAAAGTAAAAAAAAAAATTGTGTGCAAATGTGGCTGATTTGGTCATTTTTTCATCCTTGAAGTCAAGGCTGATTTATGTCCGATTTGCCCCTTCAAAGCACTACAGAGAGTTGTGCTCAATGTTCTGAACAAAAAAATCTGGCAATAAGAGCAATCAGGCTGCCCCCAATAATTTCGAACCTGTTTGATATTTGTTTGAATATGGATATCACTGCTTTGCCTGCATGAGTCCCCATTACATTTGGTTGAGAGATCTACTAACAGGCCAAAGCTTTTACTTGGGAATTTTCAAACAGATCTGTCAGATCAGTCATAAGGAGCTATCTTTATCAGACAATAAACTTTGAACTCAATAAACTTTACTATGCCGTCATGTTTCAGAGAGCTGTCTCCTTTCACACTGCAATAGGACATTTAAAATGGCAGCTGCTAAGAGTTTGCACGTTTTATTGCTTTTTTGGACAGCCGGAGAAGGAGGAAAACCAAACTGAGATGTGTCAAGGACATGACTATAATGTATCTGAAGCAAAATACCCTAAATGTAGGGACAAAAAGAAGACCTGTGGAGAACTCACCTTGTCTTTGTATATAATATGTAAGAGAGAGAGATACTTGTCTTGTGGTTTTGTGATTTAAGAGTGATCATTTGTGAATTTGTGAATTTCTCTTTGTGAATACTCACCTCTCATGGGTGAATGGAGTCCATCTCTGATGATAGGCGACTGTTCTCCTGGACAAACAGAAAAACAGACCAGAGTCAGAGCACACACACACATATACACACATATACTCACAAATATGTACTGTAAGTATCCAAGTATTCAGTGAAATTGGCTTCAGATTCAGATTCTGTAAAATTTTAGCTCACATAAGGGCAACAAGAGAAGGCTGCAATTCAGAATATGTTCATACAAATTTGTATGAAGAAACCCCCTTTAAGTTTTTATGCTATTTACTGCAAACCTCTAAGAGTCAAACCAAGTTTATCTGTCATCTGTAGTCAACTACTGTAGAATTAGAGCTCATCAAAACACCCCAAATACCACAAGCAAAATACAGTGCGTCAAACACATTGGAGCATTAGGTATTATGATGGGAAAGTTTTATAAGCATTTGAGCACTATAATTTAAAAAGCATTATATTATGTAAAAAATAACAAAGAATGCTTTTTGGCCTGGTCTGAACAGCGTACTCTCTGTTATATACTCCCACCCACTAAGAATAATAAGCCAGAGGATAAAGGACAGTTTTCCTCTCTATGCAGCGGCTGTTGGACTTAGCCTCTGCAGGTTTTTAGAGGAAAATAAACTCATCATCCACTAGAAAATGCTGGAAAATTGAGGCTTAGCCCTGATCTTAACAATAACTTCTAAAGGGCTGCAGCCAACAGTTACTTTCAGTGGAGGTGTCTTCAAACAGTCCAAAACCCAAAAACAAAAATTTATAATAAGAAAAACAACAAATCAGACCATGTTTGGAATTTTTGCTTGATAAATAAATGATTAAATTATTAATCAATCCATCCCCTTATTCTCTTGCAAGCATGGCAGCAAGGGAACAGGATGACTATGAGGCATCAGGTTGTTGACGTCCGTTCTGAAAATCTGTTTTTACATCCAAACGTCCTCATAAAGCAGGAAGCTGACAGACGTCCTTGCAAGTCACAATTTTGCTTCATTAAACACTTTATTTCTCTCACTTTCCCTCACATCCACACATACACACGTTTAAATACACACCATGTGGTCGTCGGTGTCGTCCTGTGTGTGTTCTCCCTCCTCCTCCTCTTCCTCCTCCTCTTCTTCCTCCTCTTCGTCTTCCTCTTCAGCCTCACTGTTCTGTCTCTGCTCCTCCTCGTCCTCCAGGTCCGAGCTCGACTCCTCCCCGTCCTGCCACGCCTTCTCGCTCTTACAGTCGTCTGACTTCCTCAGCTCTGCACGAACACACGCACAAACAGAGACACAAAAAACCTAAACATTAAAACAAAATAAGATGTGTAAATTGACATAGATGTGTCAAACTGGTGGCCACGAAAACAGCTGGTTCAATTCTCCGATAAGCATAGGTGGTGCTAATTTGGGCTGAATGAGGCCCACTAAGAATTACCAGACATTTAACATCCAAAATCCTCTTTGATTCCCTTTCTCCGACTGCTGTTTCTCCCAGTTGATCCGGTCCAATAGCACACCTAATTTTCATAGCAACCTTCTTTGCACCGGGATCACCTGGGTGAGTTCACATTTAGAACAACTGGGGTAGACCACCACCTGTGACAGGCTATAGCAACTCAAACTCACTCCTGGCAGAGCTGTTTGTGATGTTAACCGGCTACCAACCAGAGGAAGGACCCCAATGCCCAGCAGCTGTCACTACAGATGTAACATTTATATACATTTCCTTTATATGCATTTCCTATTTGTGTTGTTTGTCTGTTGAGATGTGAGTTGTGCAGTTTCTCGGTTATTCTGCCTATTTTTGAGGTTAGTGAAGTTAAAGTTAAATGTCTGCATCTGCCTGTTTTCTGTTTGCAATTTCAGTCCACGCTATCTACCAGTCCTATCATATGTTTTTTTTTTTTTTAAGGCGAAATATTCACATTTACAGGCCTTTATTTATACTCTGGGGCTCTATTGGAATATCTTTGCATGATTTATAGTTCAAAAAACTCCTTATTTATCTTATACTGGCCCTTTGCAGCTTCTCAGTTCAACCTCTGTCTGAAACAGACCATTTTAGTTCCTGTGTCTTTAAGGGCCCCCTCCCGAGGAGCCCAATCTGTTCTGATTGGCCAGCTTCAGGAAGCTGCATCTTGCTAGACTTCACTTCTTTTTGTCATTCTTTACTCAAAATGAACAACTTCTCAAATACATCTGTACATGCTTGAACCTGAATCTCATCAGAAATATGCGAGTGGACAACATGAACAACCCATGGAACAAGCTTAGCAACAAAGGCTACCAACGGACAGTCGTTTGTGGGCATAGACGAACGATCTAATGTCATCACAAGGAGGAAGTAGAGGTAACATTACAAACAAAGCATTCAGAACAAGCTGAAGCCCTGGCTTTTGTCTTACAAGATGCCTTTTTTCATATGTTCACCTGAAGTTTGGGAACTTTTACCATATTCAACATAGACTTCCGAAAGCATGATATGTCCCCTTTTAAACATATATTTTTAAAATGTTTTTATTGTTAGTGAGTAGTGCTGCTTAATCAACAGAAGTGCCTGTAGTACATATATCTATCTATCTATCTATATATATATATATATATGTGTGTGTGTGTGTGTGTGTGTGTGTGTGTGTGTGTGTACAGTATATAGTTGGTATTGACTTTCACTGATTTGTTTATTCATGTATTTACTACAAATTTTATATCTCCACCAATAAATAATAATAATAAGCCTCCAACATGTCCCAGAAAGAATAAAATCTGTGTGCCGTCTATTCAGAGACCTCTGAATTGCTTGATAAAGTTTCAGATGTGGGCAGCGATTCAGAGGTCTGGAACTAGGCTACACAAACACACACACACACTTTTTTTCATACTTGGTTGTGTTCCCTAAGCTGCATCACAGGCTCTTGGTGCAGATACAAGTTCAGCGTTGAACGCTGTCCAGCACCACATGCTTTCAGAGCCACTCGGTCACAATTCAACACTGTACAGGCTGCTTCTGCTTTCTTTTAATCTTGGACTCTGTTTCCATCCACTGTCTCTTACAGTATCTGCGGTTTTGTATTTAAAATTCATACACAAAATACAGATAACAAAACATGCCTATGATGCTACATGGTAACCTGCTCTTCAGAGATGCAACCCGCAGGTTGACACACCCCTCTCAGAGATCTGAAGCCTTCTGTTCATCGCAGCGGTCTGAACAGCAGCCTGACAGCAGATGGGAGAAATATTTCTTGGCCTCCCTCTGGGCCCTTCTGCGTGCTGTTATCCTCTGTTTTCACCATAATTGTACTTAACATTAGAGCCACTAAACAACATGGGCAGATGTCAGAGTGATGATTGCCCCCAACTGCATGCTTCTCCAGCAGAATTTGACCTTTTTGTGTGATTTCAATTTTCAGTTTTACTTCGGTATGTGGTTGTAACACATAAAGCATCCGTTCTTCAGTTGGTTTATCCGTAGCCACTCTTGGCTATAATGTTACTGTTCTTTTTTATTGTTTAGTTGTTTTTGTTATATAAATTTCTTTTTTGTGCAATGAAATAACAGCTGGTCCAGATGTTCTTTGAAATAATCCATTAGTTGGTGATTACTGTGGTTACTGTAAGTCATCATGATCATCATCCACTCAACAATAGTAACCTCAACAATATCATTGTTGGGTTCAGTCTCCCCAAAACCATGAAATGCTTTAATAGATGAGCTGTAGTTTCAGTTATAGGTTCATATTTCAACTGAATGTAACTCACAGCACCTGCCAAGATATGAGTTCAATTGCTTGCATGCAACAACAACAGAGTGCCTCTCAAAACTGCTGGGATTCATCCAAAGTGCTGTAGCTTCCAAAAAATGTCTTCTCCTCCCAATCCAGCAATTAGCTGTAACGATTCTGTATTGCACGTATCATCCTCACCACCAGATATGTTTTGGTCATTTTTAAGTCAAAAGATGTCAAGATGTTTTGGTTAAAACAGGGCTATATTTTGTTTTACTGTATATTACCCTTATTTCATAAGAACTTGAATGACTATATATTTCAATTAGTAGTTCAGACCTGCATCATAATGAAATATAATGTCTGAAAATGCTTTTTCATGGCTACTGTGGCTTTATCAGTCTTATATCACATAGTGATTCAACACTTGAAGGTTCAGTTGGGCTGTAGATGAACCAGGCTGCTGAGCAAGAGACTGTATCCTGTGTCGTGCTTCATTTATGTGCATAATATACCAATACAAGCATAATATAGCTTGGTTTAAGGCTAAAAAAAACTTCCATAATGACAATGACCTTACAAAAAAAATAGCTTTCCACGTTGAACCTCATACCTGATTTTTGACCACAAGGCAACTGTTTTATAACCTCCTGGATTATGTATCTTTGTGTGATATTACCGCAAAATGAGCTCTAAGCTATCCTTTGAGTACTTTTAGCATGCATCACAGTTGGATAACAGTGTGTGCTGCAAAAATGTGGGTTAGGGAAAGAGTAACAGCTGTATTGGTTGTATTTGTAGGTGAATGGGAGTCCCTCATATTTCTGACTGTGATCATGTTGAACTGCACTGTCGGCAATGAGCATCAGAGTACATTGTTTATATGGGCTCCACCATGCTCTCATTACACCCATTATGATTATATGATGATGATTTGTGTGTGTGTGTGTGTGTGTGTGTGTGTGTGTGTGTGTGTTTCACCTGTGGCGGTAAAGTGTGTGTCTTCTGTGATCTGCTCCAGTCTGCCCAGCAAAGCTTCGATGTTGGCTTTAATCTGAGTCAGCTCTGACTTGATCGCCTGGAGCTCTGTACCTTTCACTGCTGGTAGACAGACATAGACAGAGAGAGAGAGAGAGATGTTAGTGTCCATGTTCTGATTAAGAAGTCTGCTGAGAGCAATCCAGACATTTACATTTTCAGAATCTTGTTGAGCTGCCATTATCTGATGAATTAAAAATGTTGCAGTCCATAAATGATCCTACTCAGTGTCACATGGGGCTGGAGAGGTGTGCTTCATCCCGGAGCGGTCACCAGTCCATCGAAAGGCAACATTCACAACTAAAAAGGCGCTTGACTGTCCAATGCAATGTGTTGCTGGATGATGCTGCATTGCGTTTTGCTCTGATTTGAAGCAGGTTTTAAATTTTTAACCACTGGGACTCCAAATACCTGCATGCCTTTTGGAGCAGCCAGAGGACATACATGCACACACAAGATGGGCATGCAAACTCCACTTGTCTGCATGTTCCTCTCGTGTCTGCATGCAGGGAGTTTGCACTCTTTGGGAGAACATGCAAACTCCCTCTCATAGAAATGTCTCAGTCACCTGGATCAGGTGTGAATCCAGGACTTTCGATGCTAACCACTGAGAAACAGATTTTCCCAAAATAGTTTGGAGTTTGGTAAAGTTTTCTACTCTATTGCTTCTTGTTCTGTGGCTGTTCATAGGTCTTCTGGGATAAAAAACAAACTTCCTTTTTGGGGTTGTTGATAATCTGATTTATGTGATGAGGACTTGTTGAGTATATCGGTTGAACTAAAGATCTTTGTGTTTTTCCAAATTATAGAGCTGAGGGAAACCTCAGCACTCAGTTCTTGTCCTTATGAAGGATGAAAACAAGCAAATAAATGGAAAAATAAAGGGATAAAAAGGGAATGGAAGATGCTGTCAGTATTCTCTGATCTACTCTAAAGGACTTTAGTTTACGTAGGCAGTGGAGACCCTGCTGAGCCTTTTTCACAATAAACATTTATGTTTTTACTAAATCAAACACCGTTCCCAACTATTTGTAGGTATGGAGGATTTTAATACTAACACTGTGAATGAATGTCAGTTAGATTGTTGTCTATCACGAGTTCATCTTCATAGTGACTATTTTGATGCCTTTTGGCCTCTGTTCACCTGCCTGATCACTAACTTTCCTGTCATTACAGATCCTGCCCTGCAATCACCTTATTCCCCTCACCTGAGTGCCCCACCCATCTCTTCACCTGGTTCCCATCATGCTCATCAGTCACCCTTCATATACTGGCCTAGATCCACTTACACCTTGCCAGATTGTCTAGTGTTTCCCTTGACTTAGACTCTGCCTGTTTCCTGGTGAAGATTTTGTCTGTTACCTTTGGTTAATCTTCCTGATTTGCCTGCCTGCCTGGTTTGTGACCCTTGCTTGTTTTTTCTGGACTGAATTAAAGGACAATGGACTCTGCCACTGTGTCTAAGCTTGAGCATTTGAGGTCTGAGTCATTACAATTGCCTTTGTGTTTTGGTGAGATTATCATTCCTTACATTTAGACAGCTTGTCCACTTTTGGTATGAAGTTGGCCCTCAAGGAAAACTTGTGCTATGTCCAAAATGGAAAAGGGTTCATCTCTGAGGAGCATCAGTGTCCCCCAATATGACTGAGATCCTAACCCCGAAATCCTCATATTAAGGCCTCTGAATGGTTAAAATGTGGCGACTGAACTAAATTCAGTCATGTTTCTGAGATGATGCCACACTGTAACCCTGAACATTTCTATTAGACAAAAGCTGAGATGGGCAACAGCATTTAGAAACACTTCAATGTTCAAACGATATTCCGATGTAACAAACAAGTCTAATAGAAATAATTTGCCACACCAGGACACAACCACCAGCAGCCTGAATTTTTAACAGGCAGCAGGGATTTGTGGATCAAAACTGGATAAGGTTCACAGAGTTTTCCCTACTATTATAAGACATAGGCGCAGCGCCTAAGTATTTTTTCAGAGCACCTAAGCCGAATGAACAGGAAAAAAGTATGCTGAGAATTCCCTACCGCGTTTCAGCAAAACACACTCACAGCAGAACAGAGAGGCTACAGTGGAGACAGTGAACCAACTCCATGCTCGTTACTGTAAGTGCAATACAAGCTTTGCAAGTAAAAAGCCAGTAAGTACTTTATCAAACCACCTGTTCAAAAAGCATGAGCATGTAGGAAAGCAATATTTATCGATAAGATAGTATCGATAAGAGAGATAAAATTCTAACCACACCTGGTCCTACAGCTGGCTAGTAGCTACACCCAGACTGTGGGTAGATGAGCAAATCACAGTTCAAATCCCCTCACTATAAGCCTTTTTTTAACAATATTATTTTGTGAATATTATTTTTTATGGCGCACAGTGCAAAAATGTGAAGGATTACTTCAGGCCATAGCGCTTCATTTGTTTTGCTTCTCTTCTTGCTAAAGTCTTCTTGAGTGTACTGTGAAAAACTACAACCTGTGTTGTTTTTAATAAATATTGCGATGATAACAGTCCAAAATTATGTGAAAATACATAGTTTTTAGTCAAATGACATCAAAATTTCTTCGGGGAGGGCCACCAAACTCCCCAAACAAACTGGGGGGAAAAAAGAGAGAGAGAAAGAGAGAGAGATGATGGATGAAGGGAGGACAGATGAAGTGATGAGTACATTAAGTGGCAGCAGAGAACAACTGGAGCCATGCAACACATCTGGTGGTTGTTTTTGTTTCACTACAATGAACTCACAATTACTCCCACATTTCACCAACTCTGTGTGTGTGTGTGTGGTTGTTGCTCAACATACATCCACCGCCATTCCTCCTCTTCTTCTTTTCTTCTCCTCTCTTGCCACTTCTTCCACTTCCTCATTTTTTCTTTCCTTTCTCTCTTTCCCTGTTACTATACCTTTTAGTCTGCTTCTGTTTTTCACTCCTGCGTTTTCTCTCTTATTTTGTCTTTCTCCTCTTCTTTGCCCTCTCTTCTTCTTCCTATTCCTCCTTCTCTCTCTCTCTTTCATCTTTATGCATCTGTTTGCATCTTGTCGTTATGTTCACTGACTTTACTTTTTCTCTACCTCTCATGTCCTCACTCTATCTTCTCCTTACATCTCCCTGTTCCTTTTCTTGTCCCCGTCAGCTTATGTTTTTGACAATTTTTCTTCTGCTGTCCTGTCTTTCTTCTGCAGTAAGAGCCTTTCCCGCCTTCTTGTCATCTCATCTCTTTATATCCTCACTCTTAACTCTTTTTTTTTTCTTTCCCTGTTGCTGTTTTTGCACTCTCAGCTCATCTCCACGTCTCTATTAGCTTTGTCAATAGAAATGTCTCTCTGCGGGAAACCATCTGAGTTAAAATCAAACCAGCTGAGAGGCATCTGTGTCTTGGTGGACAGTTGTATACTTGCGCACACACACACACACACACACACACACACACACACACACAAACACATGGCTTACTGGATAACGCAATTCAAACACATAAATAATAAAATCTGAAATCTTTCAGTAAAACTGAGCACATAACACATGCCATGAAAATCTTTCATCTTACAATGAAATCACAGTACTATTGGCTGAATGTCTTGTTATTGAAAACCTGAAAAAAAAAGTCTGTATAACATGATGATATGATGGGGATTTGGGGTATCAGACACAGTATTTGGCATTTTGTAGTAAAAGCTGTGATCCTGTCCTCTCATGACTTTTGTGCTTTTGCTTTTATTTTATTTATTTTTTTATTAAAGAACAGCATTTTTCTTTTACCTTAAAGAATATGACTGGAAATTTTCTACATTTTTCTCATTGTCAACAAATTTCATGTGCAGAGCCTTACAAGTATTGTGTGTGTGTGTGTATCCAAAGCCTGATATATCTTCTTCCTCTGTGCCCTAGACCTCCGTTGTTGTCCAAAAACTATTAAAAACATGTCAGTGAGCCACACCGCTGCACTGGGTAACATGTTCCTTCACCACTAAGAGTTTGTGTGTATGGCAGATGCCACTGCGCATGCACAGGAACACTTCCGTTTACAGTGTTTCACTAACTTGCTGTGCTACACATCACAACCTCTTGAATTTATACTAAAGTTTTTTGAGAAACTTACAATGTAGGACAAACTCAAGTGTGATATGAAGCATACAAAGTGAATCTTTGGAGCTGTTTCTAAACAAACTACTGTATTAATAGTCTTTGGGATGACGCAACATGTCACCTAGTGCAACGGTGTGGCTCACTGATGTGTTTTTAATAGTTTTTGGACAACAACGGAAGTCTACGGTTTACCAGAAAAACATAAAAACTATCCAGACTCTGAATAGACACTCCTTGTGGAGGCTTGAAGAAGACAAGGGTGTCGAAACATAAATCTATAGAAAGACTAGAAGAGGTTTTCCCCTCTTTTTTTTGACATCTGCCTGTGAGACAGCACCTCACTAGATCAGGTGTGAGTTTTGCTTTAGTTTTTCATTGAAAACCTGGAGGATGAAAGGAGAAAATGATGCAAGTCCTACTGAAAGACAGGTAAGAAAAACAGGAATAGACGATCAATCCATCTATTCATTATATATATATCTGCTCATCCTTTGCAGGGCTGTTGGGGGACTGGAGCCTATCCCAGCTCACGCTGGGTGAGAGGTGGGGTACCCCGATACATGTCATCATTCTACTGCAGAGCTAACACCACACACTCTCACATTACACCTGTGGGCAAATCACTGATTCACCTAACTTGCATGCAGTACTGGAAGTAGTATTGAGACCTTTTATTTAAGTAAAAGTAGCAGTACCACAGTATATAAACACTCCTTTACACATTCAAAATCTTACTAAAAGTACAGAAGTATTAGTTGCAAAATGTACTGAAAGCATCAAAAGTAAAATAACTCGTACAAAATGCCTCCGCTCAGTGTTATATTTATTATGTAAAAACTGTTAACCGCACTTAGAATTTTTCATGTTTTATTGCTTTACAACATGGACTCAAAGGAGTTTTATTGTTGCTTTTTTGACGCTGATCAACAGAACAAGACCCTTTAATCTCAAAGTGAAACCAGATCTCTTACAAAGTGATCTAAATGAATAACAAATATAAAACACATCTGTTTTATTTGTAAAAATCGAGATCTGAAAAGCAACTATAGCTGCTGTGAAATAAAAGGTAATGGAGCCTAAAGTACGATATTTCCCTCCGAAATGAAGTGGAAAGAAAGTACAAGTATTGTATTGAGTAAATTTACTTTGTTGCATTCCACCACTGCTTGCCTGTCTTTGGACTTTAGGATGAAAGCCACGCAGACATGGGGAGAACACGCCAATGCCACACGGACAGGCCAGATGCAGAAGTTCTTGCTGCAGATGACAGAGAACTACTACTCTATGGGATGGAAATCTTGCCATGTTTTGAAACTGAAAAACAAAAAAAGCTTTGAAAGGTTGAAACTTGCTTGCTGAAGGTTGCGAGTTTGAAACTAAGTTTTGAAGGCTTGCAAAATGTTTTGATAGGTTGAACAAAAAAAAAAAATCTCTGCAAAAATGATTTTGTATTTGAGTTTTCCTTTTTCACAGCTGCAGCTCTTTTTACAGTATTTCTCCAATACTGTGTTTTTGTTCTCTTGGTTTCCTGTGTTACACTTCTGTTGTCCAGTCCTTCTGGTCATTTGGTTTTGCTTGTTCATATTGTTTGGGTTGTATCTTTAAGGGCCTGTCTTGCATTGTTAGTTATATTTTTTGATGAGTTAATGTATGCTGGTATTGTATTGTATCGTTTTCTGGGTTTTGGTTTGCTCGGAATTTCTCTCCTGTGTTCCTGCAATCCTCCCCAGCCAGTTTTTCCCTCTACACCTGTCTTGCATCATGTTTGTTAGCCCTGCTCTGCTCTCAGTTTTTTTTTCCCAGCCTGATGTTACCTTCACACCTGCCCTGTATCGGTCTCATCAGCCCTGCCCTGCTCCCAGTGTCTCCCCAGCCAATCAACTCCTAGCCTGCCCATGTGTCTAGTCACCTGTTCCCTGTTCCCTTATTAGCTCTATCTGTATTTAAGCCTTGGTTTGCATTTCACTTTTGTTGGATCCTCTGTTCAGTTCAGGCTGTTCCAGTCAGTCATGTCTTGTATTCTACTCAGCTCAGCCAGTTTTGGTTATTTTGCCTGCAGAAGCCTCAGAATAAAGGTTTTCTTCAGCCCTGCTTTTTTGGTCTCTGCATTTGGGTTCACCTGCTCTGTTACTCATGACAAACACGTTTTCTGAGTTTCAAATTTGTCACTGTTCTCCTGGTGTATTAGTTTGTTTTCCAGGTCTGAATCCTTGTAAATGGTGATGTGAAATGTGGTTCACATATGTTGGGGGGGAAAAAAGTTTGAAACCTTGAAACTTGAGTTTTGAAAAGGCACATCTTTATTTTGAAACTTTTGCAGATGCACATTTGCTCTCGTATTACATACAGACTGTTCTTTTAGAGATGAGTTTACAGGTTTACAACACCCACATCATTCAATTCAATTCATGATGTCATGATGTTAACTATGGCATGAGTTAAGCATGAACCATGTGTAATGTTAGTGGATAATGTTACCATCTCTCAGCTTTCTGTGGAACAAGAAGAATAAAGACAAACAATTTGCATTAATTAAGAAAATTTAATGTTTGAAATTATATACAATTGAAAGCACTGTACAAGCAATGTACAAACTTAAAAATAAACATAAATGAACTGGGTTCTGTGTGTGTGTCTGCGCACTATTTACAACTACTTTAACACTAAAACTAATTAAAAATGTCAAAACTTGAAATTAACATTAGTTCATCAGCAGTAGGATGTATGTGTGTGCTCTACTTACAGCTATTTACATTGTGTGTTTTGTGTGTGTGACAGTATGTATTTTTATGCAGACTACATTTATGGCAAAGCCAGTCAGTGTCTGGCACTTCTTCCACCCCTGCGCACTTCACATGAAACCATAAATGGCAGTGTTCCCCATCTTCCTCAGCTGGAGGAGGTGCCCGTTTCTTTTGCCTTTTGGCCTCCTGCACTTGTCTTTTTTCCTCCTACTTCTTTGCCATCTCCTCCTTTTGGGTTTTCTCTTTTCTTCCTTCTCTTTCTTCCCAGCTTCTTTCTGCACCAGGAAGTCGAAGTATTCATCGCTGGTGATGACGCGGGCTGGCAGCGGAATGCGACGCCTCAACTTTTCCTTCAGGAAGTGAGGTCAGGGAGTAGCTGATATGTTTGTGTCAGTAGGTGGAGTGCTGGATGTGGGAGTGATGGATGACGTGGTTGGAGTGGCAGGAGCGCTGGATGGCATTGCTGAGGGACTGGTGGGAGTGATGGGTGTTGTGGCATCACTTCCATCTGCAGATGGGATCACTCTCACCACCTAGTAAGTAAAGCATTGTTAAAACTTATTAGCACACTTATAAAGGAAATACAAGTAACTTAGATGATGAATTATCATTGTTTGTATCATTAATGTTAACATTACCTGGGTTGTGTCCACAGCCTCCCTGGACAGTGGAAAGATGTCTGCCTTGTGGAACCCAGCCTTAATATTTTGGGTGGTGACACACGGGGGTATACATGCTTCAGGAGCGGTGAAAACTGCTTCTTTCCCACCACAAGATCCCCTCGCACCAGACCCATCCTGGATGCCATGGTGGAGAAGACAGTCTTCAGTGGGTTGAAGACAGCAATGTCCAGGGGCTGAAGGATGGGCAGGTAAGCACAGTATTTCAATTTGGTTTTCCCTGCAGTACATGAGTACATCTTTTGACACATGTTTTGTGTTGATCCATGATTAGAATAAGTGTATCTCCTCAGGAGCATGTTTTACAAAGTGCCGGAGGCATTTGAGGAAGAGCTCCATGTCCATGTGCCACTTCTTCTGGATGGCCCCTCCAGCCATATGCATTGCCTGGGAGGCAGCCGGGATAAATAATGAAAGGTGGAATGCTTTCCCCGGCTGCATTCACACAACAGTGCACTGTGATGTGGTCTCTGGTCATCTGCTGCTGCTGGTATGTGTTTCCTCCCAGTCTCTATGCACAGGACTTTCTTCGTGGACCTAGGCTTGTCCCCAAAGACAGTTTCATCACAGTTGACGATGAGATGTGGCTTGTCCTCCAAACTGTGCTTCATATGGAGGGCCTCATATATCTTAAAGAACCCTTCAATGGCCTCTCGTATAGCACTGGGAACTCTGGCTCTGTCCAGGAAATCTGTCGTCCAAGAGCTCAGTTCTGGATGGCGGGCCTTGAACCTGGACACCCAGATGTCACTTGGCCCCTTCTCCAAATTTACCATCATGCTCTCAGTTCTGCCACTCTCCTCGATGATCCCAATGGCTAGCACTTTCTGACTTTGATGAAGACACAGTAGTGTCAAAATGTTAGTCTTTTTGCACAATTAAAGGCTGTGAATTAATCATTGTGCTCCAGTCCCCTTTGTTCCCTGGAAGGCAAGCACTTTGACTAGGGATGTAGTCACTGGGAAGCCATGGTCTGCCATCCAGAACATAAAGTAGATAGATCTTCCTTCGCAGGTGTCAGGGCTGAATTGGGATGAGGGTCGTGGGCATATTATTTTTTGGTGTGAGGTATGTTGTAATTTTTTGATGTTGCCCTCAAACTTGCTCCTGCTTTCATTTCCTCAACTGCCTTCACTAGCATCTCATTTGTGTACTGCTTTTTCTTTCCTGATGTCTCTTTCCCCCCTTTGCTTTCCTGACTTTCCTTTGGAATGAACGTGGTAACATTAGTAATCATGTTGACGTTTAATCAGTTAATGTTATATGAATAATTTTTGATATGTTAATCATGGTTTTCAGCTTCATGTAACTTAACTAAAATCATTATAAATTATCATGTTGTCTGAACTTTAACTAAAAACTGTGTGAATATAAATAAATCATTATAAACAATCATTTTATGTATGAAATTTTATTAAATCTGTGTGAATATTGTGTTTAACATTAACAGTTAAATACTTTTTACGAAAAGTTGGCTATGAAAAATATCACAATCAATTCAGTTATTTATAAGTTAATGTTTCATCTGTTAAAGAATGAAAATTTAAAATGTTAAAATATTCAATTGATGTAACTTAATTGACCCATTATAAATAACACTGCTGTGCTATGACATTAATATCAACGCTGCGCGCAGGATGATGTGCAGACCGTCTGTGTCGACAGACTTGCTGCCGCACTGCTGCCTGTCTCACTCTGTCTGAGAGTGGCGCCAAGTGGTCATCGCCCGGAATTGACGTTAAAAAATGCCCATTTCACAGCATTTATTCAACCAAAGTAATATATTTAACAATTTGTGATAACATGTTATGATCATTTCATACAGATTGTAGTACTGTGAGAAGTATAAATTAAATTGAAATGGAAATTTTCGCTGCTCTAGTTGTCTCCTCACCCAAGCAGCAGTCTGGAGCCTGCCCACTCTCCATTTTCAAGCGTACTGGGCGCACCTACCAAACTTACCGAAGTCTCACAGGAACAAATGGCAGGGGGGTCTCTGTCTTGGTTGGGGATGAAAGAGGGAGAAATGAAGATAACAATATCTTATTCACGGCCTGGAAGTATTTATTCAGCGATCGGTGGCAACAGGTCATCTGTACGGAACATCGTTGTGTATGGAGCATAGCTAGTCTACGTTACTGCAGATGTCATTTGACGTCCATGCTTGACACAGGCACTGCTCAGGGACAGCCAGACAGCACAGAGAACCGCGCATCCTGTCATTGGTGGAACAGTCTCTAAATTCCACCTAACCCGGTAACTACGACGTGATTGGACTATACTTCAGCAGAGAGCAAACAATAGCTTAAGAGCAAATGCCTTCAGGCAGGGCCTTTTTTTTCCAACCGTCTGTTACGGAGTTTCAAAGTTTCAGTATTCAGAGTAGCGATATAACGTTGCCAGAAATCACATGACTTGCAGGCTTGCAACTGTGTGGGCAGATCTCTGAAAAGTGTGTGTTTTAAACTTGGCTCTGACAGAACAGTCTGCAATACCAATGCAAATGTATATCTGCAAAAGATTCGCCCTTTCAAAACTCAATTTTCAACGTTTCAAAACTGTTTTCCCATTATATGTGCACCTGATTTCAAATCACCATTTATACAAGGTTTCAAATCTGAAAAACAAACACTGAGAGAACCGACAAAATTAAAACTCTGAAAATGTGTTGGAGAAACACTGTAAAAAGAGTACTGCGGTTGTGAAGAAGGAAAACTCAAATACAAAATAATGTTTGCAGAGATTTGAGATTTTTTTCAGCCTATCAAAACAATATGCAAGTCTTCAAAACTCAGTTTCACTTTTACACTGTGATTTTAAGACAGTAATACAGTAATTTAGTCGTTGGACTGAAGTCTACAGCTCATCCATATACTACTGTTAAAAGACACTAAGTCTTATCCCACACTGGGAAGAGCCTGTAAACCCTCTAACATCCTCCTGGTGTCCTCTATATCCAGAGCTGTGGGCCACCTTCACTTTTCATCAGGGGGCAGGAGGATGATTTGGCGTTTCACAATCCACCATAAAGGCAGCAGCTCATGGAACCATAATAATAATTGACTCCTCAGTACATGGTGTACACTGCTTCACCACAGCTGAACCATACACCACAGAGAAAAGTTTCTGTCACACCATCAGTGTATTTCCTAACAACACTGGAACTATGAACTGCACATATTTAGCTGCAAAAGCACAATGAATTTCACATGTTAATAGGCATATGATTCAGACCTAGCTTTTCTGGTTGTGACGTGCCAGGAGCTCATTCAAGTGATGGTTTTATTTAAAAGTGCACCACAAGTGCTCCCCTAACAGTTTGAAAAGAAAAACAGAGATATAAACATGAACAGAAGATGGCTAGAGTTAAGAGGATGTCTCATGATCTTAATACAATGAAAGAAATGTGAGTCTTAAGTGTATTCCTGAGTTTAATGATGCAAGTAATACACTTAAGCATGGTCATGGTATATTGTGATTATATCACAATATTACAATATACCACAGCCAGTCGTGAAAGATTGCTTTTATAAAATGGTTACCAAATATAACAATATATAAATCAGACAAAATCCAATAAAAACAGTTTTACTCAATAACAATTACATGAATCATTTACGAGAAAGTAGTTCCCAGCTGTCTGTGGTTGCTATGCAATATCAATAAACTGCTAAACTAACGTTCAAGCTAGTCAGCGATCTAACCAGACTTTATTTATTCACATCAATTTGAACGTTACCATTAATTGTACACCCATGGAAAAACTGTCACTGGGGTTGCGTTGCAAAGTGTTTACAGTAATGTTAGGCCTACTAATTTTGTTAGGAGATGCATTGCTTAGTGTGACGAGGATGCTGCTCCACCTTCTCTGGACACTGAGCTTTGGTTGCCAATAGTTCTGGAGAGAGGTCTCTCATTTGTGCCCACTCACAGACATTATCTCTCTTGCTTCAAGGCCCACATCTGAAAGCTTTTGCACCATGGTGCTGTGGAGACGGTGGTTGGTATAGCATCGTCCCTGCTTGCTTACAGATTGCAAGCAACATTTTAATGGTAGCCACAGAGTGATAATTAAAAATAGAACTGTAAAAGGACATTAAACGTCATAGCTGTAGTACACGTTAAATATACTATGGCTATCAACCAGATTGTGAGATTTTACCTACCAGTTTTATAATAATGTATAAATGTCACATTGTTACATGCTTCATTCCCAATCAGAAACAGATTGGTGTAGGCACTGATGCCTCTGGTTTCAAATGATTACAATTTTTCATTACACAACTCCATCACTTAAAGTGCTTGTCCGGTTTAACAAAGAACCACAGCTGCCAAGGAGCAAGTGCTGGCAGTTTTACTCTCCATGTTCAAACACAAGGAGGCATCATGGACTTTGCCAATGTAGATCCTGAAATTGTCATTTCAGCTATAAAATTGAAGAAGCGACAGGAGAGCCAGATAACCCTCATAACTCTGATGAAATCTTTTTATCTCAAATTCTAAAGATCAATGTTTCTGTACACTGCCTTCTTCATGATAAAATTCAACAGTCATCACTATATTGTGTGTGGCAGCTATAGAGCCTAGGAAGAGTTGATCCACCTTTAGATGTTCTAAGTTGTCTCCAAGAATCAAAGATTGTGAAAACAAAACAAAAACAAAAACAAAAAAAACAGACTTATAGAGAAACCTGTATGGCTTGAAATCAGCAGCCAAAGTAGTTCTTAGACTTTGAAAGGGAGATATATTGTGATTTTCAGTGATTTTCACACTGTTATGATATTGGATGTATATTAAACATGATCAAAGTTCCAATACTTGAGGTAAGCATATGTAAAAATGCTCCCTGTAAGTCAAAAGCCCAGGCTTTAGCCTGTTCCGAATGCTCCGTTGCACAGTAACCTCTACTTCCTCCTCGTGATGATGCCTACACACATGCCCACAAACAGCCATCCATTCCGTAGCCTTTGTTGCTAAGGTTGTTCCATGAGTTGTTCACGTTGTCCACTCGCATATTTTGGATCAGATTTCAGCTCGAACATGTGCGGATGTCTTTCAGAAGTTTCCATTTTGAGTAAAGAATGAGAAAAAGAAGTGAAATCATACCACTACTGTTTGCTTATGTGGCCTCCAGTGTGGTTGAAAGTCTACTGAGCGGAAATTTATGTAAGCTATAACCAATCAGAACAGAGTGGGCTCATCAGGAGGCAGGTCTTAAAGAGACAGGAGCTAAAACGGCCTGTCTCAGACAGAGGCTGAAGTGAGGGCCTGCATAAAGAGCCAGTAAGAGATTTTTGAACTGTAAATCATGCAAAGATAATGCAGTAAAGCCCCAGAATATGTATATAGACCTGGAATTGTGCATGATATGTCCCATTCAAAGTTAACAGCCATTCTGAATTTCAACTAGTCAAAATGGTTTTCTTGAAATCAAACAGACTGAATCACTGCAGCAATTGCAACATATATAGTATCTTAGTAGAAATAAAAGACATTACATAATTAAGCTTAACTGAAGTGAATTACCAATGTGCTACCAATTTTTGATAGATGACAGACATTGAGGTACTAATTGTATTATTTTAGCATGGAGGTAACTCAAAACACTAAGTGATTAGATCAAGGTGAAGGACATGTATTCTGTATATGTATTCTGTAAAGTAGAGAAACACATCATCTGTATATAAGATAATCCATGTTTCCAGTACATAATTGATTTTTTAAACATTTATCAATTACAAATCTGTTTAGGGCTCAAACATGTGGCTGGCTGGGCCATATGTGCATCAGGTTATGACAGCTCTACAGTATGACCATTCCCACACTCTGAATATACAGTGTTAAGAAGTGTTTGCCATACACAAGAAGGTCACCTGGGAATATCCTGCTCTGATCTGAGTGGATAATGGATATCAGATTCTTGTTTTTCCTGTTGGCCAGCATTTTAATGATTACCTTTCTATCAAAATTTTGCAATGCGTAGGGTTGAAAGCTGGGTCTGCTTGCTCCTTACATTTGAATGAAAGTCAGATGTTATAACACACTTGGGCTAAGACTTTATTCTCCTTGAAATTAGAAACCATTTGGAAGAAAAGTGGGGCAAAAGGTACAAGGGTAGGATTTAAGTGTTAATGTTTGACAACTTAAACTGTAAACTCCTGTGTAAATGCGGCTGCTTGGACGTCCCTGACAGGATCACTGAGTTTTAACATGTATACAGTTAACAAAATAAACAAGTATGGAAGGCCTTGCATTTAACAGCGATATGTTTGTATATAGGTCAATGTACTGTAGAATTTTATTTGAACTAGTCTTGAGGGATCTAATAAACTGACTTCTTGGTCTTGGGAGTTCCTTTAAGCTGCTGTAGAAGCCTCTCACAATGAATCAACAAGATAAATCTGAATTTCACATATTTTTCTTTCTTTCTAAGCATAAGAATCTCAAACCTTTTTTGTGAATCTGTATTTATCCAGGACAAGTTTCTATAATATGTAACATGTTCTGCTCTTTTCCTGATAGTCATACATACAGTTTGGCAGCTTGAGTTTTAGGTCCCTTTCACACCTACCTCATTTGGTCTGGACTTTTGGACTTTTCAGTTTGATCTGAACCAAAATTACAGGTGTAAAACCTCCCCCGGGCCACGGTAGTTATGTCAGTTTTGATTTTAATTAATTTTTAAAAACATTTTTATGTGGGAATCTGTGCAGATATGGAAGCCGAGAACGGCCATGCTTTTGTTATCTTGAGAAAATTAGCTTTGCTATTTCGAGATACCAAAATAATCAACCAGTTATCATGAAATAACAAAAGGTTGTTTCCTCTTATTACTTAGGTTTATAAGAGATCAGGAGTGCCATGCCAGCATGCATAGATGGTGTCTTGACAACTGCAGCAGCTGGTTTTAATTTGAAAATGTCAGATCAAGGAGTACCAATTAGTATTAACAGCACCTTTATTAATGATATTTGTGTCATGGCCAAATGGCAGAATGATTAACTCCTGGTCATAATATGATGGGATGTTTCATGTAGGAGAAGCACCAAACAATAACATTCAAGCATTTTCATTTTATTAGACTTAATGAGAGAGGAGGGTGGGGAAGAGATGGGGAATATGAACCAACTTATAACAGATTTGAACCAGTGTCCTTAAGAGCAACCCGAAGGTTTCTTTTGCTTGATCTAAATAGTTGAGCTACCCATGAGAGGGAGACGTGGAGAGGAGAAGACAAGAATGAACAAATGAGAATGAACTCCACCCGTGATAAATTATCTTGTTATCTCGAAATAATGGCATTAAAAAAATAATTGTAAGCATGGTCATTCTCGGCTTCCGTAGTGCAGAATACAGTAATATAGCTTACTCATATATTTTTTTTCTCATTTATTCTAGACATGTATGCTCTTTTTAGCAACACCTTGCTTAATATTTATGCAGTGTTAGGTATTAACACAGCCTGACAAGTAAAACCAACAATCAACAAGTTGAGTAAAGTGTATCTCCCATTGTTATGGAAAATTGTCCAAAAGTATAGAACTGTCATTGTTGTGATTTAGATTTTTAGCATGTAGACAGTGTAAACTGCATTTAATCTATAACCTCTTCCTGGCTGTTGACACAATGCCACTGATGACCTTGCGATGCCCTTTCTGTGACAATCAGTTTCTGACAGTAGACTGCAGATTGCCTACAGTCTAACAATGCAGTAGGTTATTGAATCATCTGTTTGTTTGTTTGATTGTTTGTTGGCAGTTTGCACAATAAGACTGTAACTGGTGTGAAAGCTCTTTCCAGACCATGTTGACGGAAATTTCACTTGCAGTCCCGGTTGTGATTTCAGTAAAACCAGTTTTCTGTTTTAAGATGTATGCTCTGAGATTAAGGACTAGTTTTAAATTAAATATGGGTTTAGGCCTACCTATTTCAAGATGGACCAACTTCTTTCAACATTTTTTCAGTGTACATCTTTTGAGAATGCTAAAAATGTAATTAAAAGTATTATTTGCTAATATTCTATATATTTCACTTATTACTGTGCTGTAGCAAGCCTGATCTCAAGTAATTTGATTTGAAAACCAGCATTTTCTACTTTTTTCAAACCTTTGAACACTTATCAGAGGCTAATTGTTTCTAGACTGGATCCAGCTTAATTTCACTAGTATTAAGTCATTTTCTCCTTAAATTCAGTGTTTATTTCTTGCATTTTAGCTAATTTTTTTCTAAGCCTCAGGGTTAGGGTCAATGTGGATTTCATTTATTGAGTAAGAAAAAATGTATACAGTATATTTCTGAGGGATTTGGCCAAGAAAAGCAGATCTATAATGGTACCTGGGGGATACAAAGATAGCGAGGATGGAATTGTTGAGTCTTACCACATCAACATCATCCCACAAAGGTGAATTGTTTCATTTGTTACGTTGGCCTGTGTGATAATTTGGGAACTTTGCCTTTCACTTTATAGTTCTCATAAAATAAAATCTGAACTGTCATTCACTTTATGACTCCCATAAAATATAATCTGATATGTCATTCACTTTATAGTTCTCATAAAATAAAATCTGAACTGCCAAAATCAAGAGGAAGGCAGGCTGGCCAATGCCAGAACCAGTCGAAACAGCTGCAATCACCACCAGCTTTGACGTTGTGACACGTGGACAACACTAGGGTGACTCCAGCTCTGTGCACAAGGGGCATGAAATCTGTTCCATGCAGGTCAGGAGAAAACAGACTACACTTAAAAAGGATGAACAGAGCCAGGCTCTCAGGGTGCATACCGGTACATTAAAGGCCTTGTTTACAAATCTCACAGTCAAAAAAAAATTGCTCTGTTCTCTCTTGATATTGTGTATTATTCTAATTTGAATATGTCTATTGTACTTTTTTCATCAGATTGCTCAAGTTATAGTCACAATATTGACAAAAACAAGGGCCCTGCTTGCACCGCATGTGTAAATGCAAGCAGGAAATTGAATGGTCATGGTTGATTTAAAATCAAGTGAAAAAATAAGTTGTACACAGGATTGGATTATTTCATTTGTTCACTACACAATTCATAATGTAGACCCCAGGGCCTGTGGTTTAAGGACTGTCTGTTGGCTGGGCTTGTGGTTACACACTGAACATCAGGGGAGAAAAGTGCAAACTGTCAGCTCTTTATTATGAGCTTCTAAAAAGTGAGTGGTGAAGTGTGTTCTGTTGTGATATTGCTTTTCAAAGGAATCTGAAATGCAAGTTTGACGAGTACACAGAAAGGCACTCAAATCAACGACATGAAAACTGCTTTGTGAGCAGTGAAAATTCAGCGGAACTCAGCAGGAATAAAAAACTGTATTTGGGAATGCGAGGTTCAGGTTGAAGTCAAATGTGAAAGGAGCTGACAGAGCGTCAGCATCCCTCCTCAGATCCACAATCCGAACATGATGTGAAATGAATGTTTCATGAGGACAATGCAAAAATAAAGTGACAACAGTTGCCCTGATGCTTGAACTTTCCGCTGACATGTAAATCAAAGACTTGAAAGATAGATGAAGGCGAGGTTTGGGTCAGAAGGATGGAGTTCATCAGAGTCAGGAAGATATAAGAAAAGACATAATAAACAAGAGAGAAAAAGAAGAGGGACATAAAAACAGTTCGATGACATGATGACATGTGGTGGTTTATACAGTCACTTTCCAGTCCTTTGCTCATTGTAACCCTATACTGTATTAAATTCTAATAATGCACAACATAAAAAACATGTAAAGTTTTACTAATTTCTTAAAGTTTTTTTCCATTGTGATTTTTGACTAGCATCATCATTAGGATTAGAAAATACAGTCCAAACTTGGAAAACGGATTACAAATAATCTTTATTATGTAGTGGAAAGAATTTATATGATTCAGATGGCCTAAAAAGTCTTTGAGGATTTTGGAAATATCTAAAATTTGTGTTGTAAGTGCTGATAAATGACAGTTCGAATTTTTGAAAGTTTGCCAGGGATTTAGCGTTTAGAAAAACAGATGGAAAGCTCTTTGACTTGAATGTGAAGATAATAAAAGAGACACAAACTGGGGATTTACGATAGACAGATGGATGGATAGGTTGGAACTCACATCTCTGTTTGTTGCCGTTGCTGGTGGGGAGGACAGAGGTGTTTCGTGCCAGCAGTTTGACTGGCAGAGATTTTACCCGTCGTACCAGAGGCACCGCCAACCGTGGGCGTTTGACGGGCACCACCCGAGGGACCGGAGACACCCTGCCACGGTACTCAAACAACCTAAAGAGAGAAAGAAGAGGGCAGGAGGAGGGAACAGAGAGGAGAGAGAGAGAGAACAGGAGGAGAAGGTTGAAAAGTAGGAAAACAAGGGGGAAAGTTGGGAGAGGAGAAAAGAGGTCAGATGAGGAAAGGAGAAAGGAAAGATAAATCAAAGCAGTCATTGAGAATTAAAGAGAGGAGAAAGGGGATGGTTGAAAAGAAGGACCAGAGAAGAAATGGAAATCACCCTTCACCAATATGGAGGTATAAATAATTAGGAAATGTTAATACATCTGGAAAGTCAAAAAATGTTGATACTGAACATATCACTAAAATTCTTTATTGTATTTTGTTGTTTTTCTTACAGTATCCTCTTGAAGCAAAGGCAGCTAACTTTTTTATGGCTACGTTTAGGCATCCACAGCACTTGGCTAGGGAAAGATTGTGGTCTTGGCCAACGGCCTTTTGCCTAACCCAACCACATGTGGGACACAGGACTTAAGTCTCGCACTGTATGACAACCATCCACCTCTCCCTAGGAAGTCAATGTGGTAAGTAAATGTTGCACTTCTCTCACTCAAAAAAATGAAAATGCAGGCAGCAGTTCCACTTTAACACAAAACGTATTCGGTAAGACAAATCAGTAGTAAATAAACATAATTTCATCATCTTTAACCAAGTCTCTAAATTCTTTTCTGAGAACAACCTGTTCAATCCGAATCAGTCTGGCTTTAAGCAGGGTCACTCTACCGAGACTGCACTCCTGTTGGTAATGGAATCACTACACTCAGCTAGAGCTGCTGGTCAGCCCTCAGCCCTTATGTTGCTGGATCTATCAGCTGCTTTTGATACAGTTAACCACCCAATCCTCCTCTCCACACTCACTGAGCTTGTTATCTCAGGATCTGCCCTCCGCTGGTTCATGTCCTACCTCTAAGGGAGATCTTTTAGAGTATCTTGGAGGGGAGAAGTGTCCAAACCACCCAGCTCTTCACCCAGCTCTTCACCCAGCTCTTCCTATCATTACCACCGAAAAAACCACACAGTCTCGAATGGGATCTCGTCATGCCTTGCTGATATCTCAGCATGGATGAAAGAACGCCACCTTCTACTTAACCTCTCCAAGACCAAGCTTCTAATCATCCCAGCCAGTCCCTCTATACAACAATAGATCAGTATCCAGCTTGAATCAATCCAACTTATGCCCACAAAGTCTGCCCAAAACTTAGGTGTCATGATTGATAACCAACTAACTGTTAAGATTCACCTGGCCTCAATTGCTCGGTCATGTCGATTTGCTCTGTACAACATCAGGAAGATCAGATTCTACCTGCCTGAGCATGAAGCACAACTCCTGGTACAGGCTCTCATCATATCACACATTGACTACTGCAACTCCTATCTGGCAGGCCTCCATGCATGCACGTTCAAACCTCTGCAGATGATCTCGAATGCAGTGGCACAGCTGGTCTTCAACCAGCACCAAAACAGCACTGCTATTTGTATCCCTCCACTGACTCCCAATGGCTGCCGGATCAAATTCAAAACCCTGACACTCACTTACAAAACAAAAAAACTAAAACAGTTCCTGCCTACCTTCATTCCCTCATTCAGGTCTATGCTGCCTCATGCTCACTACATGCTGCCAATGAAAGGCGCCCGGTACAACCACCACAACAGGGCCCTAAGTCGCTAGTCAGACTCTTCTCTTCTGTAGTCTCCCGGTGGGGGAATGAGTTACCAAACTCTGTTCAGTCCACAGAGTCCCTCTCAGTCCTTAAGCAAAGTCTACAGAACCAGCTCTTTCATGAACACCTCCGCACTTGATGAAGAAAATAATTCATTGCCTCTGTGCACTGCCTGTTGGCACCTATGTCCTATTGAACTTAGCTTTCTGGTGCTTACTCGTGTTGTTCTCTCCTAACTAGATCCTGCTTGTGTTGTATCAACTCTTAGATATATGTTGCGTTGGATAAAAGCAGTGAAATTGTAAACTTTTGAAAGTTATTTCTAATTTCATTTTTGGAAAAAATGTTTTACTAAGGATTGATTGGTTTATAATTTTATTTTCAGTGCTTTTGAACCACCATTGAACTTTGATTTAACCCTTTCCCAGCTGTAAGCTCCTGTATTTCCACTTTGTTCTCCATTGTGGTGCAGTATGTGTATCCATCAACATCTCACTTAGCGAATTGACTGCACCCACACAGTCCCTGCTCTTGACAGGTACTGAGGTTTAATAGCCAATGTTATGGTCATATGGTTCAAACAGAATGTCAACAAGTCCTCAAAATCAAATGATGAAATACTTTGTCCACTCTGTGGACAAAATCCACCTTGTTAATTCTCAATGTGGAGGTCATGCAGAAGGCTAACAATATTTGAAGTTATTGTGTTAGCCATGCAAATGCAGATCCCCTTTTCACTCAATAAACTGTACAATAAACATTGGAGAGACGATTTTGGGAAAGAGAGCAGTTAGACTGGAGACCACAAGGCTGCTCTGTGTTATTGTCTTCATGAAGATAAAGTTAGTCATTTTATAGATTTTAAAGGCAAAGTAAAGTCATGTTTCACTGTGAAAAGTTCTTATTGCTTCAACAAAACCTCCAAATTGCTGGGTAGTGGCTAAAATGTAAAAGGGGCCAAATAAATATACAGCAATACAGTATTTTTTGGTGTCCCACATGTGAGCCTGCTTTCATTGAAGTAAACCCTCACAATCCAGAGTTGATGGGTCTCACAAACATTATGTTGGACTCATATAAAGTAAAAAAAAAAGAAAGATGTTGCCAGGATTGTGCAGACACTTTACATTACAAATCATCATTTTTGAGGTTTTATTGTTGCAATAACAATAAATGAGCACACACTGTGAAACTGCTGAGGCAAATTATATGGACATAAAGTTTCTCCAACTTAGCTGGAATAATGTCAAGTCAATTTTATTTATACAGTGCAATATCAAAAATCACAAACGTGCCTCAAGGGGCTTCATAATCTGTACAGAATAAAATATTTTCAGACCTTCGATGTGATTTGGGGGGGAAAATGGAAGAAACCTCAGGAAAAGCAACAGAGGAGGGATCTCTTACACTTTGTACACCCATTATCTGTTTAGACCACCTCCTCATGACCTCTGTGCTGTATGTAAATGGTGCTTTATTCACTAAAAAAAAGTTGCCAGTGAATGTAATCCAGACAGTGATTACAGTTTGTCACCATAATGTAATTGGGATACCAAATTATTGTGGTTTAGATGTGGTTTCTAGGAGAAAGGGTTGCATAATATATGGCTTTGTATGCAAATTATATGGTTATATTTGTTCTTCAGCAGTTGTTGTGTATGCTCCCAATTTGACATCAATTTTAATGATGAAGGAGAAATATAATGTAATTGGATAGCGTTTAAAAAAACCCCATAATTTCCTAAATTCTACTTAAGTGGGCATGCTTTTAAAGTAAGTGCTAAGGTAAAATATTTTAATCACCAATTCAATTAAATGTTATTTATATAGCACCAAATCACAACAGAAGTTATCTCAGGTGTGGGCATCAAGCAGGACCACGTCAGAACCATTGTTCAGACAATTTTATGGTCATTATTTACAGATAGTGTATTGTCATAATTTGGACAACACTTCCCTCCAGGATGCCTGCGCCTAGTGCATGCCACTCCTGTCCCACCTAACCCTGCACATGATAAGTGGAAAGTAGGTGACTGTCCAATCAATTTCACACCGCAAATCTGTAAACTTGCCTGTTTATGTTCAACGAGGGAATCTTTATGTAGGTGAAACTAATTTGCTTTGATTTTACTTAAAGGTACATCAGGGACAGTGGACATAACTTAGAGTAATAAAACAATAAAACTGTGCACATTAAAGCAATAAAAGTCATATAATCCAAATCAGATCACGCTATAACTTTCTCAGTATGTGGGCCTCCGTTTTGTCAGTGGGTGGGCGAGGAACTGCTGCACGTTGGTTCCAAGTACAAAAAACAAAAAGTTTCTGAACCCCTCTGTTAGAGTACACGTTTGGTCATAGTTAATAAAAAACATGCCTAAATCAAAAACCTCATTCCTTCCCAGTAGAAAACATGTCATGAGTTGGGAATTAAACCCAGGTCATGAGAGGTGACAGCATCTTTGGAGACTTGTATGGAATATCAAGATTTAATTCAACCATTCTGACAACACTGACCTCCTTTTGGCTTTACTATGTCAAGCTCTATGACATATAGTTCAACACAGCCTGTTTTTTTAACCTAATGGGAATGCTTTCTTCAACCAGCCTAAACAGGGTCAAAAATCTCCACATCAGATCAATTTATGTTGGTACCAATGGTCATTGTAAAGAGGTCCAACAATCATTGCAAATAATGTGTCTAGATGACAAGGCGCTTTACTCCGCTACCTTAACATGCACATGTACTGTATCTCCACAGGCATAAAAAGAACTAGTGTCTGCACACAATATGTAATATAACAAATTCAACCTCCTGCACAAAGAAAATAACCAGAGCACACAAGGTCTTTAATCCTCAGATTTACTGTATAGTAATAGTAATATATATTTCTGTATAGGCTTGGGGAGTAGCAGCATACATGTAACGGTGTTACATAATTAGGATACAAATAAAATGTAACTGTACAGGAACGGCAGGAAAAGTTAGCAAGTTAGCAGAATGAATGGAGATGGGGACCTCAAGTTTCTTGTAAAAAAAAAAAAAAAAAAAAAAAAATGTCCGTATCATTTATAAAATTATTTTTCCCTCTTCTTTGAAAAAAAAAGATTTTTTCATGCTTATCTTTTATTGGCCAAAACACATAAAATGATTCTGCAAGGAAGGACGTCCTCCCAAACCAATTAACAACCAGACTACAATATCGACATTGCGTTGTGATGACAATTCTCTACCACTGTATGTGGTAAAGTGAGACAGATTCATACAGTAGCATATTAAAAAAGAAATTATAATGCGCAAATTGTGAACTACTTTTAAACACATCACTAAAAATGACATTTTATAGAGTCTTAATTTCCTGTTTTCAGATTTATGTTTATGCTTTTTTTTTAAACCAAGCAGTAGATAGACTTGTGTTGCCAATGCAACAGTTAGCTTGTTGTAGCATCCCTGAACGACTGTTAAACTAATGGTTGAGAATGGATTTCAGCTGTCTGGGCTGGAGCCTTGGCGGGACTATGGTGGTGTGCTACAGCCTGACATGCTGCTGCTCTGAAGTGAACGCCTCTCAACAATGGAAAGTTAACAGCATAATTTAAATTAAACACCCAGGAGAGTTAACTCGTTTGTCATTGTTGCTAATGATATCAGACTGGTTAACCAGCAGCAACAAAGTTCTGTTAACAAACAAAATGACCAACAGCCACAAATGCAGTGGGACGTTATGACATGGATAAGTTACTTCATCTCCATGAAAGAAAGAAGACATCAGATAACGTGAGTCAGATACACATTCTCTCTCTCTCTCTTTGGTGGCTAATTTCCCTCTGATGGTTAAATGTCTCTCTGTGACTATTGTGTGAATGTATATACTTAACAAGAATGTAGCAAAGAGATCATATAATGTGCTGTAGGTAGTGGAAAGAGCCTGATTCATTTGGAATTTATCCAGTTTTTAAATGAGTAGTTGTTCAGTCACCTGTTGATGTGTGATTTGTGAATGAGTGTGCAGGAGGTCTAGCTGCTTGTAAGAAATTTCCTCATTCTTGTTTGTTGTTAAAGTAACTAGAATTAAGACTTTTTAAATATTAAAAGTAACTCGAATAACAACAGTGTTAACATGTGAGCTTTGTAGGCTAAATCTGTTGTCACAATAGAACTATACTATAAATTTGAAGTTAACTTTGTCGGTAAAATGACACATCTGAACCACTCTGGGGCTAAAATGAGCTCTTCTTTAAAGAAGCAGCCTTTTGAATATGGGTTGCTATAATTCAGCAGGCTATGCTATGAATTATGTTGGTGTATGGTGTTTTAAAATCTTGTTCCATGTGCCCCTTTTTAACTCTAACCAAACTGCCCCTCTGAAGGTCTCTACACAACCCTGCATTTGAACATAAGAACATAACATAACTTGAACATAAGACAGTAGAAATAAGTATCCAACTCGTGTAAAATAACATGATGCTGTGGGTTGGTTTTCCTCCTGTCCTCCACTGCTATAACCTGTACTGTTTTATTCTGTAGGAGAATGAGAGCCAGGTCACCATGACCTGTACCGATGCCGAACATGTCAGCCCACCAAACAAGCAGGAAACATCTGGAATATTGGGAAAGGCGCGAAGTACACCACACACACACACACATAGTGCAGAGCCGCCCACTCACATTGGGTCAAAGTTCAAGATAAGTGAAATTGAGAAATGTCCCCCCCTTCTTTAGGATTTGGGATAGCCAAAGAGTCTGGTAAACAGGATGAAACCTATCCACCCAACAGACATGCCTGTCTTCAGTATAAAAAGGCATGTCACGTTCTATAACGTTGAAAGATATCTCTGACTACGTTGTTAGTAGGGCCGCTGTGAATAAAGAGATTCCCCATCTGACACCTGTGTCTTGACCAACTGATTTCTCTTTTATCCACCTCTTTCTGCCACAACAATTCCAAATCCAATTTCTGAATACAGAGACAAAACAATACAAAATGTGTCAGTGTTGCACTGCTTATGGACTATACTATGTATACCAAGTACGAGGCGTTCTTCTAAGCGCACAAATGACTGGACCAATGTAAGGCTATTTCTTTGTCTTTAAATGTGATTGTTTCTTTTAAAACTCTTAATATGCTTCTGCTTTGTTTTAATCCATTCCAGATAACTTGGCAATGAGAGTGATGTCAGACTTAGTAGTTGTAATAATAGAAGTACATGATAATAGCTAGATTATGTGGTTATTTACTTCCCAGTTGGTGACTTGTGAGTGAGGGTTCTTTCAATTGTAACTCAGAGAGTCATAGATTTAACACTGGATTCAGAGATTCATTTATTGGACATATTCCGAAGAATGAGCCCTTTATAACTACACAGGGAGCAGGTCCTCTTCCATGGAGCCTGCCATGTTCCACTGCAATGTTTCTATAGTAGCCAAGAACAGACAAACCAAGCACTGGCTCTAGAGAGGGCCTTTTGCATTGTTGCGAGTTTTGCAGCCACTGTAGGTTCTCCTACACACCTGAAAGGGGAGGGGGAGGGGTATTCAGTTGGTTGCAATCTGCAACCTCACCACTAGATGTCACTAAATCCTAAACACTGGTCCTTTAAGAAACACTGCTCATGTTCCAGTGATGCTTCATTCATACTAACATGTTTAATGTGAGCCAAGAGATCAATTGCTCAGCAGCACCATTAACTTTTGACATCAAGCTAGAAAGATTCATAGACTGTTTACAACAATTTCTTACTTTGCCAAAATGGAAATGTTTCATCTTTTTGTGAGCATTAATGTGCTCAGTAAATGGCTATTAAAATGTCTTAATATTTCTTGTGCCTTTTAGGATATTTTGGCGTGATGGTGGTGCAACAGAAGTGTCAGGGGGTTCACAGAAATGTGACTCATCTGACACTTTCATGATATATTGTGACTGACAAAAGTGTCAAAGGGACTTCTTGATCTGATGACTGCAGTTAACAATAGGTCAAGGGGTCATCAAGGTGTCGCTTTTACTTTGCTCGTCTTAGTTGTATGTTGTAATTCTGCTTCTTAACATTGTAATTCTCGACTGCTACTTCTGTCTACCTTTTACATGTGACTATTGCACATAGTCTTGGAGAGCTCTCTTCTGTAGCTCGTCCTGAGGTTTCTCTCATGTTTTTTCCTAATAAATATTTTCCTTATCTGAGCCAAGGGTCTTAGGAAAAAAGAGTGTTACATGTTGTACAGATTGCAAAGCCCTCTGTTACAATCCTGTGGGTTTGGGCTATTTTAATATACTTGACCTGTTGTGACTTCTTTGGGAATATTTCACTGGGGAATATTAATATCTACATAACGTTTTCAACATGACCAGTACTTAACGGTAAAATCTGCTCCATGTTGGAGAAACAGTGGGACAACAGATGAATCGATGGAATGACTTACCATCCGAGTCATCAAACAAGACCACTGTCCCTCAGGTTGTACAACTAGCAGTAAAAATGAGCCTTAGTCTTCCCTAGAACCTGTATTTCACACCAAATGTCCAAACAGGAATGGTTTGTAGAAGGTAAGGGGCTAATTTTGATGTTAGAAACAGGATCAAAAATAATCAGACAGTCAGCGAGGCTGTGAAGTCCAAAAAGTGAAGAGTTTGGTAACTTGTTCCACCACCTGGGAACTACAGAAGAGAGAAGAAGTGGTGGTTTTGCAGGTCAGAATTTACCTTTGTTCTACTTTGACTGAGTGGATGTGCTTGTTCGGCCAATAGAATCACTGCTGTACTGTGCTTGGAAATGAAGTTAGTTATTTTTCTCATGTGTTTCATCACCATATTTTATTAATTTTACAAATTACCAGAGTACAAACTCTTTAATGTCACTCTCATACCCTGCATCATAAATGTGACATCACATCCTTTTTCAGAGCTGAGAACAGAAACGTCATGTGACCACACCTTAAAGAGATTATGTGCAGCAGGTGTGCAGGTGGAAGGGGATCAGGTAACAGGGGAATGGTGGGAAGGACTGAGGGTGATCGCTGGTCAGGTGAGAAAGAAAAACCAAGGAAAACAATGTAAGGTAGAATATAAATACAAGCAGGAAGATGGGTGGATGATAAACCTGTGACATTTAATGTCACAATACGCAGAGATCTTTTACCCAAGTCCCAGTAAGATTCAAAGACAGAGTTGCACAATGGCAGAAATTCAGAGATACACAAAATTAACATTCTTGTCTACATTGATATTGGTACTGCCATAATTTCTGCCTTTCATCAATGCCAGAATGCCGCTGGACATTCAGGGCAGTGTGGATAAGTTTAGTGTAGCGTCACCATCCAATGAAAATCTTTCTCTGCACAATGTTATACTTGCATGTTTGAAGTGAAGGTGAGGGCACAAGTTACCCAAGCGGTGACAGAAAGGGATCATAATGGTTTAAGGAGGCATTCCAGAACTGGAAAGCCCCATGTAAGATCCAGAGGATAAGCCATGTGTCCACCAACACCCATAAAAGTTAAATTCTTTGGCTGTTCCCACTTTGTTCTGAATGAGCAGAGACAAAGTAACTGGAATACTGATGTATAATTCAGAGAATTAACACACACAACCACTCTTCCTCTCCCAGGAAGAGGAAGAAACCTTGATTACCCTTCTTTACCGCATTAGGCTGTTTTATTTCAAAACAGACAAAGTTTGATGTGTTCTGACAGGAATCCAAAGAGGCTTCGGAAAAGTTGTTTTTCTCCCACAAGCATGACTATCTTTTGTGAAACACAAAACCTCTGCTATAATGGCACTAAATAACCCTGAATTGTTGTATACTATTTTTTCTCAGGGTAAATGCAAAGATCCCATTATTAGATTGGAAACAGGCACTAGTTTGACATCTGGGATCGTCTGGATGCATCATGACTGATTCATGTGAGCCAAAAAAAGAAAATCAGCTAAATATTCTTCCATGACAGAGTTGGAGAGAGGAGTGCCAGGAGAAGTTTGGTGTGTTAGAGTATAGAAAGCGTAGCTTAGCGTTGTCTAAAAGATTGTCAAAGTCGTGGCTGAATATTTAGCTGATTTTGACAGCAACGCTACAGGGTAACTGGGCTACCTTGGCTAAGCCGGTTAACATACACCCATGAGCACAAGTATATCCAGCTGGCCACATTTTTTTGCCAGGATGAAGTCATGACCCGCCCTACACTCCCTCTGATTAGCTAGTACTCGTTGCCTTCATTGATTGGGTTGGTTTGGTTTAAGCATAAGGAGTGAGACTGATTAGGGTTAGTGTAAGAATATCTGGGTAAGCCAATCAGAGTCAGAGTAGGGCGGGTCATGACTTCCCCATCCTAGGAAAAAAATATTGCATCCAGCTGCAGCCATACTATAGCTAAGTGGTGTGCTTCCAAAACATTCCAGGTGGAACTCGCGCTCTAGAATTACTGTTCCACATGTCGGAGTAAGTGGATTATTAAACTATTTTGACAGTAATTGTCGCGGAGCGCATTCTTGGTACGACTACAGACACCGAACCGTAATATCCATACCATGACAGTTCAGGACGAATACACATACCATTATACCCCTATTACACATTCAACCCAAGCACTTATCATACAGTACCCTCTTTTCCAATGAACTAGCTTTTAAGCTCTTAAAATCATCTTATGGACAATGGGAGCCAGCACAGTGATGTTACTGAGCTGAGGATGCTCAGGATGGCAAGCAGACTGAGCCTCAGTAACATCGCCGTGCTGGCTCCCATTGTCCGGGTGGGAACTAGTCAGTGTCTGCCATTGCTTACTGGCTGTTTAAGGCAAATAAACACAAATGATCCAGGGGTCAAACTCGCGCAAGTAAAGAGAGATGAAAATTTGCTTTGCATTCAGTGTGAACACAACATTAGTGTGAGCAGTAAGTTAGCAGCAGCAACGTGCACACGAACACGAGCTCTTACGTGGCCTATGTAGATAGTTGTATTGATTAAAGTAGAAGAGTATCTTTTCCTTCAGACAGCATTAAGATTGGCGACTGAAAAATGCAGCTGAAATGATTTCTGTTTAGACATGGTATAATTCTAAGCTTAACCCTTAAACTGAGCCTTAACCCTGAAACAGCCAATGTGCTCACATTTGAAAAAATGCCTTCACTCTCAAGATATAAATCTATAATTGGTCCTCATACAGATAGAAGTACAATAGCACACACACACACACACACACACACACACACACACACACACACACACACACACACACACACACACACACACACCTACAAAGTTACAGCTAGTGCCCCATCCCCATTTCACCCAACTTCAAAGACAACTCCACAGTCTTTCCCAGAGAAAAAGAACCATCCATCCATTTTCTTGATCCACCTCTTCCTGCAGCTGGAGATGAGCAGTCAGTGCTTCTATTTTTTTTAAACAAATCATCAATAAAAAAAACAAAAAAACAGTCAGTTCTCTTATGACCACTCCCAAAACTGTAATTTATTAATAATTATATTATTAATAATATTTACTACATGCTCACTTTATCTTTGTCTTTTACTGCTCACCCTCCACCTCCAGCATCCAGAATTTGGACATTTGGTCTTCAAACTGTTGAACTCACTTACATCAAATCACCTGCACAAACTGAAAATATCTGAGCCATTGCTAGTGTTTGGAGTTAACCCTGTATAAGTAGCTGGATAATGTGTATTGGCCGCTACAGGGTTTGTATTAGAGAGCACAAAGTCACCAGGTGGAGTTCAACTTCTTTACTTTGTTATAAGAGGGTAACATAATTACAGTTAGTCATAAGCTGTACGTATTGATAGTAGTTTTTGAAATATAATACATAGAAATGGTACATCAATATTCCAGGTGTTAAATATTGATTATCTCTTATCAAGGAGTAAGCTGTTAATCAATAATTATATATTACTGAAATAAAATGTACGATTCTCATACTGTGCGAATGAAAATAAGCAACCTCTCCAATGCTATGATAAACAAAAGGCTCCAAAAATTCGTATCATACATTAGCTACAAACATTCATAGACAGGTACAATAGGAAGTTAGCTAGCTAGCCAAATACCAATGAATTAGCAGCTTCACTTTCACTTTTGAGTTGAGTAATAACATCCATCTTAGCCAAAAGAACCACGTATGTACACTAACATTCAGCAACAACTCAAGAAGAGCTTAATCTGTTGCAACAATAGCTATATATATATACACACATAGAGTCCACACATACATCGTCTCTGACTTCTGTACAGGCAACTGCCATAAGGAAAGGAAACACAAGATGCTTTCACAATGTCTTGGGGATTTATAATACAGAACTAATGTAATTGACGTATGTAATCCACATAGCCAGTGAATTCACAACAGCCGTCCCCACATTTGACTAGCAAATGTGCAGTCGAGAATTTTTAAAGTGATTAGGTGGACGACTGGTCTTGTGTAAACTTTACCCTTGATAAGGACTTCTGCTGATTGACTCATCAGTCTTGGCTTGCCACAGTCTTGGTGATCTTGCCAAAGGGCGACTGAGCTCTTATTCACTGCAGATCAACTATTAGGACAACAGAATCCACAGTCAGGTTTCCTGAGGATTTCTGCCACTTCTGGTGGGTCTGAAGAGTGAACAGGTAATTCCATGTGAAGTGGACCCAGCATTGGTTCTGGCAGTGGTGCCACTTCCGCTGCCCCATGACAGCTGGGGTGTAAACAGCTTGAGGTAAAGCTGCATCCTGCCACCCCATGAGGAGGATGTTAGGAGTGATGGGGTTGGGATCTGTGCCATCTGTTGAGGCGTAGCCTAGTGCTTTTAATTTTAAAATCCCTTCTACCTCCAGTAAGACTGTGTGCAGTATATCTTCAGAGACTTCAGAGGCTTCCAAGAATCCAGTACTGCCTCCAGATCTCCCCATATACTTGCTTGAGTCCTGGATGTAACAGGCGTTTGTCAAACTCTTTAATGAGGAGCTTTGTGGTCGGGTGCCCTGGATCCAGCACAATGGGATGGATCTCTTTCAAGTTGGTGTTTTGTAATCCGTAGTCTCCCTCCGACCTGGACAATACCGTGTGTGGAATCCCATTCAGACGCAAGGCTAAATAGCCTAAGGTATATTTGCCTGGCTACCACTCACTGCAGTGGAAACTTGTAACAAATCAGGTTTTATTATGAGTTGCAGTCATGCAAATAACAAATGCAAGATGAACTTTGTCTAAAAACTCTAAAGGTTCAGGCAAAGAACACATAAGGCTCATCTGCCATACTGACATTAAACCCAAGACTCATATTTTGGATTTGCCAAATGTTTTTGATCAATGAGCATCACCTTTTTTCATTCATTCCTTGTCAAAAATCTGTCCAACTTGAAATTTAAATGTCATGTTGTGTCTAAATAAATCATGCAAAACTGAATTCTGGTAGACTTGCTGGCATCAGAGCAATCATGTATGGTTGTTGTTCTTGCATGAATCAGATTCAGTCAACAATCAACCCCCAGTCATATCTCATCTTACAGTTTTTCTTTGTTTCCATGTTTACATTCTGTGTAATATAACAGAAATCCAATAATGTGCCTTAAAGACCACAATTGCTCTCTTGCTTTGCTGGCTCTAAAAGGGAGAAGAATGCCCGAAGAACTTCAAGTACCATCTTTCCTCTTACCTGTCATAGAAGTCTTCTCTGTAGTAGTCGTAGTCAAACTCATAGCCACTGGGGGGAGCACAAAAGAAATGTGATACAATGCTTTACATAACAAGTCAGCATCAAACCACATTTAAAACAACATATGGGGACAAAAGCTTTTTGGGGGTTCAGTGTAGTTTATAGTTGCATATACAAATGGAAAAATGCACATAAGTGGCAATTATTACAAACTGTGTGGGGAGAGACAAAGAAACCACAACATACTTCATCTTACCCCAGGAGACAGAAAGAGAGAAATAAAAATGACAAAGACAACAGAGAGCTCTTCAAAATGATGTACAGTACACTTAACATTTACTGACACATTTTAAAATTGCTGTTAGCATGCATAAACTCTCAGCACACATGTCCTCCATAAACAGTGACTCAGTGATTTAGTGCAAACAAAGAGTGTAGGTTTGGTTTCAAAGGTGGGAAGGCAAAATGAAGTATTGAGGTTCCTAAACCAAACGATGAAAATATAATGAAATATGTATCAATCATACTTTTGATATTAAGATTAAACCAAACAACTTAATGTGAAAGGGATTGCTCATAATTGAATTATCAAATAACTCTAAAGCTTTACAGAGCTTTTTAAACTACTTTATCTGATTGCTTTGGTTTTATGGCACACTGACAGCATGGTTCAGTTGCACCGCTCTAATCAGCCATGTTTCCAGCTGTAGCAAGCAGCTGTTTGAAGGGAACAAGCTTTAAATAAACCCACTGCACACTACCTGCCCGCCACAAAATGACAAAGTTAATGACTAGGTGATGAAGAAAGTGGAACATTTAGCAACTTATGAGCCATGTATATGTGTATATATATATATTTATATTTATATACATATTTTTTTTAATCTCAGGAGTGAATATTGGGCGTACAAACACAACTGATGATAATGTTGCTCTGTGTGCTGTATGTCTGCTAACATAAAAGCATAACAATTACATAAACCAAGGATGTATACTGTTAGAATATTACAGGAGAGAAGGTCACTTGCTTTGTTTTTTTTCCTGGCCCCATAGTGATATTGTATGTTGTAAAGATGAGAGGAGAGTTTTGTGTATCTTCATACTACTACATACAAAAACTGTCAGAAACACATTTCTCACCATATTATTGTCTTTGTCAGGCATGAAAAGCTTTTGGAACAGTACTCGGACAACTAAAGGACACAAGAAGTCTCTACTTAATCTCTACTAATTCTTTTTTTTCAGGTTTAATAGCTTTTTAGAAAGGAAAGGAAAGGAAAACTCTTTGATTGATCGGTACTATAAAAATAATTAATTCTTTAAAACAAATGATGAAAGTGTCTAAGATAAAAATACATCTTACAGACAGTGTCATACTGCTTATATCGGAAATAAAATAAGCCAAAATGTCCTCCTACAATAAAAACGTCAAGACTAAACATGCATGTAAAAGTTAGACAGCTGAGACATTAAAAATAGACCTGTGGGTGTTCATAAAACACCCACAGGTCTCAGCCTCGACTTTCTTCAGGGTGCTTTTGTGCAGTGTAGGTGGTTTTAAAACCTTGGCCCTCTTCAATTAATGTGGTTTAGATCTCCCATGAGTGTCTGCATTTGTTTTTGTGGTTAACATATTTGTGGTCATAATATTGTCTCGTTAGTCTTCTAATAAAATGCAACTAGCCTCCAAACACACCTGTGTTTGTTTAGCAGATCACTGAAACACTCTAACATCTGCTTAGAAATGTGAGTGACAGATTATTTGTGTGACTCACTGATCAGTTAAACAATTGATTTCCAATAAATGAAAGGGCAGCATGTACCTGTAGAGAGAAGCAGCTGATCGCTTCTGGCCTTTAGATCTGTTTGGCTTTGGTTCTCCTGCCATGTTGATATCTGAGAGAAGAGAAGAGGAGAAGACAGAATTTCTTGATTTTTGATGTTCTTTAAAAGTCATTATGAAGAAAATTGTCTAAAACTTGCCCAATTAAAGAGATGAGTATCTAAAGCTATTGCAACCTTGAAAACTCTTTAAAAAAAAAGTCAGACCTTAAAACATTCATTAAAATATCTGGATGAGAGGCAAAAGTTTCAGAGAAAAACACAAGGGTAAAACATAATTGAAGAGAAGACAGTTTATTACAGAAACTGTCATGTTGTGATACCTTGTAACCGCCACTAGAGGAAGCTGTTGAGCTATTTTACAACATCTCTCGTCAGTTTGCCCATAGTACCTGTTGTCAGTACAGTCAGCTGTTCAGTCACTCAGTCAGTTGTTCAGTCAGTCAGTTCCCAGTGACCATCATGGTCCATCAACTTGCATAAATAATCAGAAGGAAATAAAGACATCAGATCTCTCTCTCTCTCTGTATTGTTTTTGGCTTTCCTCACTAATTCAGTGTGATGGAAAAAATTGTAAAATATTTCACCCAAGTTGGAGCACCATAACAGAGGAATACACATTAAAGTAAATGTCCTGCATTAGTTGCAGGACTGTAGTTAAGTTAAGAGGGTTGAAGTAAACTCTAGTTCATGTTGCTGCTGGATCCTGGCCAAAATCAAATCAGAGACTCTCAAATCAAAACATTTTCTACTCACTGAAACGTCTTAAACTTAAAATGATAAAAAAAAACAACATAAATGATAAAAGGATACAGAAAGATACAATGGGCTTTGTTGTGTAAACTATAAACACAAACTTCTGTGGAGCTGAGGATTAACAGTATGGTTTCTGTGGGAAATGTAAACTGGCAACAAGCTCAAAAACAACAGCTGGATGAACCTGTGGAAAAAGGAGATGTTACATTCTGAGTCAAAAGAACATCAGACACAGATGATTGCTACTATTGTGGTCTTTTATTCAACAGACTGTTATGGTTCATTAGTTTTTCCTTTCCACCAAGCATGAGTGGGTTGAGGGTTAATGGTTGCTCTGCGCTCACACATGGAAACAACCAGCACCTGTGATTCATCCATCTACCCATCATCCATCCATCCTGTTTAGTACTGCTCTTTGGGGGCTGGAGCCTGGAGGCAGGGGACACCCTGGGCAGCTCATCAGTCTATCACAGGACAGCCTAGAGTCTTTGGATTTTGGGAGTAAACCAGAGCACCTGGAGAAAGCTCATGCAGATATGAGAACAGACTCCACACAGAAAAGGCAGTCTGCCAACAGATTTGAACCCAGGACTAAGGAGGAGGCATAAACACTTGAGCCACTGTGCCACCTGTCCTGAATCAGTGGAGGAAAAAATGAGCCTCATCAGAAATCCTACGAATTTCCAAGAAAAACTTTGTCCCTGGAATTCTATGTATCTGTGTTCACCTTACTGGTTATTTACTTGTTAGCTGGTTGAGCAGCTGTGAATGAGCCAGTGATTGTGAAGCATGAATGAATCAGCTGATGCCAATCATCTAATCAAAACTCAATTCTCTGCCTAAATGCGTTTCTCCATTTGTGTTTGTTCCATTAATTCCTGGGGAATTCCTTGCTCTCCTGGGGCAAAAAATATGTTACTGAAGCAAACATTAAAAGTGTTTACAACTGGTAGTACCTAGAGTAAGAACCACACAGGGTGAAGCTGCTTTTAGCTACAATGCTGCACAGAGATGAAATCAACTTCCTGATGATCTTAAAGGTGCCCAAAGTTTTTAGTCACTTTCAAATCTAACCTGAAACTCTGCTGTTCTCTCATGTCTTTGATAGATTGGTTTCTCAACTGCACATTTCTTTCCTTTGTTGCATTAGGTTCAATTTATAACTTCTTTTTGCACTGTAACTGTATTGTGAGTCTATTATTTATCCTGTATTCATGTCTCTATTCTTAACTTTTCAATTGACTGCTAGGTACTGACTTTTCTATGGTTACATTCATGCTCAACTCTGACTTAAATGGCACCTTTAAAATTTCTGTACTTTCAGATAAAAAAGTTTTCATCGCATCAAATAATTTCATCTGTGAGGAATTTTCCAGTAAATTACAGTAAATACAGTAAAAAGTAAAAAAAAATATAGTAAATTCAGGGTCAAAGGATTGATTCCATCAAACATAGCAGGATGATGGAATTTCATGTCTTTAAAAAGTGCTGGAAGATGAAGAGAAGCAGAGGACGGATAAAAGGATGGATGGAAGGATGAGGATGGAAAGTGAGTTTTCAGCAGCCAGAGGCTGAAGATTCAAGCCTGTTAACTTCACCGTGAAGGGGAATGTGTGTGTGTGTCTGTGAGGCAGTGATCCAGAACTCTGACCGCAGCCAGGTGTGGAAATGGCAGGAGTCCAGTGGTTTGCAAGGGGGGGGGGGGGGACACATACATCTTCATTCAACCATAACTGTTATTGACCCTCCCCTTTATGACCTAGGGAAACATACACGCACACACACAGTCCACCTGCTGCTCCATATGCCTCAGTGACTTTACCACGTCTCCTGCAGGATCTTGTTATTCGAAGGAGAGCAGCACACCTGAACGCAGCAACATTGGGAACTGTCAACATTTGTCAATAGTTTGTGAATCAGTTATCCTCTCAGCTGCTGTCATTATCTCAGAGTGATGGCAAAAATCAAAGAGCTTCTAGATACTGTTCTTTAATTGGGTCAAAATTGAAAAATATCTCAAAAACCTAAAAGTTACATGATGTTATTCCATATTTTCCAGTGTTACTGGATTTTACTGTACTTTGTCTTTAGGGCCAGCATTGGGGGCGGACCAGACCAGGCTGTGCCTGCTCATTTGAAATCCTTGGCCACTGCCTTGTGATTGATGTAATTTTTGACTTGTCACAGGCTGTGATGCTCAAGTGATGCAATGCTGTGACTCAACATCTCATCACAAGCAGCATTGCCAGATGTATGATAATTATCGTTCTTCTACGATAATTTTGCCCTCTGTACGATGTATGCTCAATAATGTACAATAATTTGATCATTTTGTGACACTTAATATTAGTAATTGTAATTAGTCGAGGATCTATCTAATTTTAATTAATTTCTCAACATGATCAGGATGGTAAAATGTGGATCCTACATCTGTGTTAACGCATCTCTTCTCATGTGACATCTTTCCAGCAAATCAGACTACCCCCTTCCACGCATCATTTAACTATATCAGCAATTTTTTTCATGCCTCGATTTGTAGGCAGTGTCAAAAAGTCGTTGGTCTCAATATATATGTGTTTTCTGAAAACTACACATCTTCACCTATTTGTTCTCTTGGTTATGACTTGTGTACGATAATTTTCCTCAGAATACGATAAATTTAAGCCTCTCGTACGAGACGGTACAACGCTGGTCACTTGATTCAAGTTTTGAATTAAGTTGGCATGTGGAATTAGCAGCAGCTAACAGCTAACAGCTGTTGCTCCAGCTGTTAACTAGATCGGCCCAGTGCACCCCTGCAACGATCAGTAGCCCTTCAGTGATAATATGCACAACCAGGTAAAACTCCCAAGCCGACCTGCATGCACCAACTTTCACTGGAGTACACAGGACATCCAGTATCATATATGTGTACTTCACTATGAGTTTATAATGATTATATGACTATTCGATGCTGCAACAGTCACAAAATTAAACATTGTGACTGTTGATATGATTTGTTTTATGACTTTATGTCACATCAGATAAGCAAGAACCTGAAGGTTTCAGATCTAAAGCCAACAAAGCTGTTGGAGATATAGATTTTCACTAGCCTACATCTGTATAGGTGTATATTAATATATACACCTATACAGTTCAGTATATGTACAATATGATATACTATACTTCAGAGCAGTCTTATTTAGTATAGAGGATTTATTCAGATTTTTTTCCACAAAATTTTAGAACTAAACTATTTTCCTTTTCAAAGGAATCACCACAATCCGTAGATTAACTTGAGTTGTAGGCCTGGTAAATCTGTGCAAAGTTGTTTGTATAGAGTTAAGCTTTTAACATGCAAATTATTGACCTAGAGGAAACTGTCTTGACAGTGCTGTTTGTATGGAACAAAGAAAATCAAAGTCCAAAATGGATGAGGCTATCATATTGGCATACAGGTTGAACAGCTCCACAAAAGATATGTTTTGCAGTTAGTCATAAGACAAGATATTATCTTGAACTAATTGTTTTTAAGAGTGTCTGGTTAGCGACCAAGTTAGCTAGTTAGCATGCCAGCTAGCTTGGCAATCTATATTGGCTGGTTAGTGCCAGAATTTTACTGGCTAGCTAGCTAATTGCTTATTTAACAGTTGCCTGTTAAAATTCAATGAGTTCTTTTATGTCAACCAGGTGATTGGCAATTTTGAGTTCAAGAAATGCTAGATCACAATTATCTTTATGACCACTTTACTTTTATGTCTGTTTTGAGTCGTGTTTTGCTTTGCAACCAAAGCATCAGGGTAGTGATTATATGTTTAAGGGGTCAAATGTGTCTCATAAAATAAACTCTGTGTCATTCCAGTAAAGCACACAGTGGGCTGAAATAAACTGGAGAGCTAAGGATAGAGGGAGAGAGATAAAGAGACATAGAAAGAGAGAAAGGAGTCAGGTAGTTAAGTGGCACAGAGAAAGAACACAGATTTTATATGATCCCCATGGCAACACACACATGCTCAAAAGCGGCAAAGAGCATCACTTAGCGGCCTCTTAGTTGGGCTAACATACACACTTTCACAGACACACTTTCACTCATGCACGCGCACACACACACACACACACACACACACTGATGAAACCCTCTGGGAATTCTACACTTTATTACTGTGTGTGTGTGTTTGGATGAGTGTTGTTAGTGAGATAGCAATTAACCCTTCAACATACACAGTAATGGACTCACATACACACTTTCACAGACGCACTTACACACACACATACACACATGCTCAGATATACTCATTCATATATTTCTCTTCACACACACACACAAAGGCGTTACTCTGAGAGAGGCTATTAAAGAAATGTGCTCACGGCTCTGCAGCGACTAAGCATAAACCAGTTGAGCTCTTCACACCAGCTCGCTGACAGCTCGTCTCTTCCTGCTCCGCTGGGAGAACAGACAGACATAGGAAAACACTCCAGCAGCTTAAAGGCACACTCCGCTCAACTCTCATTTTTTCCTCTGATATTCTATTGCACAATAACAGAGAGGAGAGCTAGGAGGGAGACAGCAGATGTAAACACTCAAGAAGAAAATGGATGTAATTGCGCTCAGGGGTCGTCAAAGGTTTCTGCAGGCTTGTGCAGTCACAGCAAGCACACTGAAATGTAATTATTACTGTATGTTCTACAGACATGTATCGAACAATCAACTTCTTTTACAACCTGAAGTAATTTACAAGCTTCTGCCAAAAATAACATCCAAGCAGGACAGTCTGTAGCCATCAGGCAGTCCTACGAATCATGTTGGACAGATCTGATTCATGTCCAATACCAACATTCAGTATCAATGCAGGAATCACTGTGATGTTCTTACAAGGCCGCTAAATGTGAAGGTGCAGAAGTCGGGTGGGGCAGGTAATATGTTTGTCTTTAATATCAGAGGCCTCCATTTGTGTCATTTGTTTAGCTTTATTTTTCCTTCAAAAACTTACATGGGGAGAGATTTTGGTCAATAATGATGTTTTGTGTGGTGAAAGAGAGATTATGCCTAAATCAAAATATACATGAACAAACTGTCATCCAGTGTGTCTAGTGATCATGCTTAAATCATGCTCTGAGGTATGTTTTCTGATGACACGGTGACCTGAGGCTGTTAATGCTGGGCTCTAAATTTTAAATGTGACTTCTTAACCTGAAAAGTCTACTGTACTTGTCTTCCTCAAAAACAGTAACTAATTGTAGTGCTGGAATTATTAGTTAATTAATTCATAAGTCATTTCACAGAAAATTAATCAACAACAACTTTGATATGTCATGGATGCTGTGTTTTTTGGACTTTTTGTGCTTTGGTTTTGTTTGTTGCATATTAGAGGTTGTAGTGTTGTTTGGGTATTTGAATTCATGTGTATTCTGTGATGGTTCTATGCAGGTTGGTTTATTTATGAAGAGTCTCATGTTTTCTGGGTTTGGGATTTTTTTTTGCTGTATTCCCTTCTATGTTCCTGTGTTTGCTTTGCCCAGCTACACACCTGCCCTGCATCTAGCATCATTAGCCCTGCCCTGCTCTGTGTTTCCCCACACCTGCCCCATATTAGCCTTGTCAGCCCTGCCCTGCTCCCTGTGTTTCCCTCAGCCAATCAGCTCCTTGCCTGTTCCCCTGTCCTGTCACCTGTTCCCCATTTCCTCATTAGTTTGTATTTTTGCCCTGTTTTTCTGTTCAGTCTGTGTTGGATCCTCTGTTCTGTTCAGTTTGTTCTGCTTTGTTCAGTCAGTTCAGTTTGTTCTGCTCTGTTCAGCATTATTCAGCGCAGCTCTGCTTGCACTCAAGCTTCAATAAAGAATTTATTCTTAAGCCTCACTCAGCCTTAAGTCTCTTGCATTTAGGTCCATTCCTGCTACTCTTCTTGACATGATAATTGATTTGCTAGTTCAAGACGTCACCTTCTGGGAACAACTTTTTTGAGATTCTATGGACAAATTGGTTAATCAAATAATTGGACCTGCAGTGTCCAGTATTACCTGCACTATGCACCCACTTAGAGATTAGCTTCTTTGTAATTGGAAATTTCCTGATAGCTGAGTTCATGAGTTTTGGCATACACTGATACTTTTTAATATGTTAGAGCCCAGGAAAAAAAGACTTTTTTTGTCTACTCATTTGTTGTTCCTAAACATGATTTTAAAATGTCTTAAAATGAAACAAGGCATTGTTGTTCCCAAAACGTAAACCACAGAACGCCAAGTATAATCTACGCTAAATTTTCCATATCAAAAATATGACTTCAGCATTTCTGTTTTCTATTATTCATCATTTAGGGTGGTTTGTGGGTAAATACTTCAAACTTAATGTAAAATTCTCAAATGTTATCTACCACAACGCCTTAACTGAGTTAAAATTCACAATGACTCACCCAGCGTCTGTCCGGCCAGCACCCTGCCGTTCTCCCCAATCACAGCCCCCCTGGCGTGCCTCTCACTGGCGTACTGGACGAAGGCGTACCCCTTGTGCACGGAGCAGCCCAGCACCCGGCCATACTTGGAGAAGATACTCTCGACGTCGGACTTCTTCACCACCGCTGTGTTCAAGTTGCCGATAAACACCCGTGAGTTGATAGATTTTGGGTCAGTCTTGTTGGTCACATTACTGGTCTGGACCTTCAGTGACATGCTGGAGAGACGGCGAAGGAAGCGAATGACAAATGGATGGATTGGGAGGGAGAGATGCAGAGAGACGGGGATCTGGAAAGAACAAACACAACAGATAACTGATGTTAGTCAGTGAGGTGGTGGGTCGCAGCTGTCTTCCATTATCTGTCTTTTTAAGACATTACAGACTTGTTTTCATGACTAAACAAAAATAAGCAAACAAGCTGGGGAAATATGAGTCAGTAAAGAAAAGAGTGTCTCAGTAGATGACTGTGTTCATTCATTGTTCACACATGTCTAGATGTTGGTGCATAGATACAAGTCATGCTTTTGTAAGAATGATAAGAAATGAGAATGCAGTAATAGCACTGGTACATAGACTTCTTGTGAAATAAGTAAAGTAACAGTCTTGTTGAGTTTGGACAACACTTTTCTGACCATGTAAAGTTCCCTCAGTTCAGATGGTCTGTTATATAAAAAGACTTATAGGTAAAGTTGAAGAAGGTGTGTTGAATGTCATCACTTGTGCTTAAGGTGAATCAACTATAAATCATAAAATGAATATATAATATTTGTCGCAAAGTAGAGTAAACATGATACTTTACATGCATTTTCACACCTGTTATTCAAAAACTGTTGCCTCACCACAAACAAAACAAGCCCTGCTTCTACTGTAGTTCTCAATCACAGAGCAATTTGCAGCAGAGTATTTACATTGAATATAGGCTAGTGAACACTGGTTTTGATCTTGGAGCATTGTTACAAAAGATTCATGAATGAATGAAGAGGAAAAAATAATTCTTGAGTGAAGTGGTTATCAGCACTGAAGGGACAAAGCAGATAAGAAACACATCTAATAACTGAAGTAGCACCTTCCCTTCTGCACAAACCTCAGTGAAACATTGAGTTTTCCTCCAATTAGAGATTCTGTTCACAAATTACATGACCCGTACCACATACGCTGATCTTCTGACTTCTCAGCTCATCTCCATAATGTTTTTCCAGTTGAACAGGAAAGTTTAAACAGCTGCAGTCAAATTCAAATATCTTATTGCATGAAAGCAAAAAAAGAAAAAGAACAACAAACAAGTTTGCTCTGATCAGGCAAGTTGCAGCCGACCAAACCACCACTGCTTCATCACGAGACAAGCTCAATTGATCACAGAGCAGGATTTGAAAACCAAATTTTTTCCCTTCATCCACATAACTGATGAACACAAGTTTAGAAGACACAAGGATAAGGAAGGGGAAGGATAGGGATGTGGACAAGAGGCAATGGAGGCTAAAGGGAAACAGATTACACAGGAGTAAGAGAAGAGAGTGATGAGGGAGATGAGTACAGAGGAGGAGAGGGGAGGGAAGGCATGAAGAATGTGGAGGGCATTAAGAGATGAAAGAATAGAAAAATAAAAACGAGAGAGGAGATGGAGGGACAGAAACAGAAACAGAGGAGAAAAAGTAACAGTTGAATTAAATTAAATTTCAATCAATTATGAAAATGCATTAAATTTATTTATACTACTCATTAAATGATCTTTATACCTTAAAGTCACTGTTTGAGGCTTCTTAATGTTCACCCCTCACCATCAAATTTAACAAAACCTACATGTGACCCTCCTATCACAGGTTCTGACCTTATTGCCTACATGAACTGTTAACCAAAGAGTGACTTCTTCACCTGAGATGTTTGATTTGAAAACTTTTTCAAGGCCAGAAAAAGTGAAAGTATCCTGTATTTGACAAGGAAAACTAGACAAAGGAAACATAATTTACATTACGTGAGGTATGTATTTGTTTCTTATCCCTTTAAGCATCTTGTGACCTCTCAGATTTCTCTCCCCACAAACCACTGGCTCAACAACCAGAATGAGTGTGAATACCAACTGAAAGTTAAAAAGCTTTTTTTTTCTAACATGCTGCTAAATGTTAATACATCTGACCGCAGATATGGGCTAAACTCACAGTAATGCTAACAATGCTAGCCCTGGATGCTTCATGCTACAGGATGCACATGCAGAACAGATCATAGATCATAGACCATAGATCATAGTGCTCCAGACCAGAGCGTGCAGGGTGAGGCAAACTCAGGCGAGGAACTCGACTGCCGGATGAAGACCTCAGCTGCTCCCTTCTCAGGATGCTGTAAAGCTCAGGGGATTAATGACTCATTTGAAACATGTTTTATCACTGCTTCCTTCTTGGCATTCAGATAAAAACTTGGCATTTTATAGAAAGCTGAGAGACTCATGTAAATGAGAGAGTGACTCATCTAAAGTACAGATAGTACAGTAGTGGGATGAAATCTGACAGATGAGTCAGCAGAGAGGAGGAGGAACAACTTATGGTTTGTTGTTCTGGCAACAGGAACTTCTTTACTTCAGGAGACAGAAAGCAGCACTGAGTAATGCAGTTGGAGCTGTTGAAAGAGTTAAACGTTTCTTCATTTTTAGCGTGTATTTATCTTCTGTTCTTTTTTCTATTTTTCTCATTTGTTTCCCATCTTTGTGATCTGTCACTATCGTCTGCCTCCTATATGACGTCCTGTGGAGGGTGAAGACAGACATCTCTGATACAAACTGAGTCTCCCAGAGCGACTTGAAACTTTGAACAAGTCAGACTTAATTCACAAAAATGAGGACTTGTGACTTGACATGGACCTTGACTACTTGAGAATAAAGACTTGACTTGATGATTTTGCTTTTTTATCTGGAAAAATTCTGGAACAATAAAAAATAAATAAGACAGCGACAGGCAGGTCTTACACACGTCTTAGCAGTGGTATTTGATTGACAGTTGACAGTTGAGCGGGGTGTGGTTTCAGCGCATTCAGTGGACACGCCCACAGTGTTTGATTTTTCACGATTTTGAAGCCTAATTTTATATACTTGGTGATTTTTTTAATCATTCAAATTTGGCAGGGTTGTTAATAACACACTTCCCTGTGGTGTGTCAAACTCAGAAGACATATTTATTGTTGCTTTACAGAGACTTTAAATTTTTATTTATTAGGCCTATAGAGGACTTTGTAATGTAAAAAGTTACCATTCACAGCTTGAATAAAATGAGAAACTCCTGCACACTAGCTTGCTCACTGCTGGAATATTTATTAATTTATGATGTTTCGATCTGTCCGACCTTCATCAGACAGTCAGAGGAAAACACAACTTTCCTCTGACACATCTGTGATGTATTCAGGTTTTTGGGGTTTTTTTTTTGTTTTGAAGGACTATTTACAGCTTTGAAATGTAAATGCTGTATCCTTCAGTGATAACCCATTAGAGACCTGAAAGACGTCTTGACTTAATTAAACAAACTTTGCTTAATTAAGTCAACATGTCAACACAACAACAACAACTTAAAATGCTCTGTAGTCCCCAGAAGCAGCTTCATTTTGCTTGAGGAGTTAATGTACATAGAGGTTCATGTCTTAGAAAATGCCTCTAAATTACAATGGAAAATTAGCTTTTAAGAAAAAGAAAATCTACAGTACCAGATTTAAAAACAGTTTGAACAGCAACACTTTTTTTCTGTTTTGTGTTTCAGGTTCTTTCAGGCACTTGAGACACAACTTTTGTGTCAGATTTTTCAGAGCAACTTTGATACTGACTTGATACTGAACTCAACAGCACTTACATAAGCACTGTAAAATATCCCAGTACATCTCAGCACCACTGAGAGAAAAAGAACAAAAACTCTACAGGAACTAAAACATATTCAAAAACTATCTCAAAAACAAAACAAAGGGAAATCAAATATTGCATGCACTTTGAAAAAGATTTTTAAAAAACTCTGAATATCAAGATATCATATATATTCTGAAAATCATGCACATAGAAATACAATATACTGTAAATGAGTGGGGTATTCAAAATATGAAAAATATCATACACATACACAAGATCTCTCTAAGGACACTTTCAAACCTGCTGCTGTCTAGTCCAGTTGATGTGGACTCCGGTTCATTTTCTCCTTTGGTACAAATCATTTGCACAAATATAAATGCAACAATCATACTGTTGTTGGTTCTGATCAATATCTGGGAGACCCATTAGAGGAAGTGGTCTGTTTTGGTCGGATCACAAACTAATGAGTGATTTGTGTGGGAGCGTAATCTAACTTCAATCTGACCACGCTTTGCATGCTGGGATGTGGATGAAAGAAATCAACCAGTTTCTAGCAGCTAGCTGTAGAATGAATTGAGATCTGACCTGAACTAGTAACCATACAGTATGTTGTTTTCTTGATATTTGGGCAGAGAGGTCCTTCTTCAGGACCTTCTTCCTGTGTTTACTTCCTTGTTCCCACTGCAGAGACATCTAACCGAACAGAGCGAACGTTCTCACAGGACTTTTAGTGATGTAGTTTTGGTTCACTTTCATTTTTTCTGTGTGAAAAGAAACTGAACCAACAACTTTACAAACTCTTCAATGCTCCCAATTTTCAAGCAGGTTAAAAAAATCCCCTTACTCTCTTTCTTTGCACTTCAAAGTGTGTGGATACTAAAATATTTCACCCATATGTGGGTGAAATCGTCATTAATCTGCTGCCTTCACTCCTTTCAGGAGGCTTTTCAGATTTCAAGGATCCGTCCACATACTTTTATACAGTATTTCCGAGACCAGGAGCCTGCTTGCAGTGTGGTGTCCAAAATACTAGTCCCCACAATGTGTGTGTGTGTCTGTGTGTGTGTGTGTGTGAGTGCTTAATACAGAACTTAATACAGAATAGATTTTTCAGATCTGCAACTCAAGCAAAGGTAAAAAGTTAAAAAGTTAAAGCAATTTTCTTGCGTGTGTGTGGCTCGTCCTTTCTACCTGACCTTCCTAGTAACAAAGCCATCTTAAACCTGGTTGGTGAAACTCTAATGAATCAAATTGAGCTTGGCCCTGATGGACCTTTGTGTGTGTATGTGTGTATGTTTCAGAGGTCAACATTTAGTGGACAATATAATACAGTGGATCCAGCAAATCTGCTGTGTGTGTGTGTGTGGTGAGTGGGAGAGACACACACATGAAGTTGCGGGCAGTGGCTGCATTAAGAGTCGTTTATGCTGCAAGTAGGCTGCTCTCTCTCTCTCTCTCTCCAATTCCAACTAAAGCCTCTACTGCAGTTTCATCTAGCACCAGTGCGCTGATGTTAGATTAATAATAGTTTATTAAATAATACTGACACAATGTCATCTCAGTAGCTTTTTTCTGCAGCTTTCAACTGCATCTCATCGTTCTCATCAAACGACAATTTAGTCCATACTTAGTGCCATACTTAGGTCACATGATGACAACTCAGCCATCTCTACCTGCGGGTAAAGACTGTGAGATGCAACTGATAACTCTGGAAAAAGTTATTGCTGGAGTTTTAATAAGGATTATTTTTAAACTAGTATTCAATTAAGATTGAAATCTACCACATACTGTCAGCCCAAACTTTTATCAGGCAATAAAATATCTTAAGAAAGAATCTGTATGACAGATCAAGTATAAGATAGCCCACTGTTTTAGGAATTACAGCTATATTAGACATTTTGTACTGCATGGTTTACATGCACTGCCAATGCAGGAAGAAGTGTGTCCTTTATATTGTGAGGTGGAAAGTGATAGTGTGGATGTGGGGTGGTGGGTAGTTATGTGACAAATCAGAACTGCCATACTTCCTGAACCTTAACCAAGTCTAACTATACCCTAACTCAGTGGTTCCCAAACCTTTTCTGCAGGGCCCCCCTTTTGTAGATTAAAATATTTTCATAAACACACTCTCAGACACATCCTTTCCTTGCAGACTCCTATAGATTTTATTTGAAATTTGTCTGTAATTAATACAGAACTGCAACTTCTTTTGAAAAAACTAAATAAGGAACAAGTCACTTTTAGAGTGGAAGCATTAAAAGTGACACTGCAGCATGCATGTCCTAATGTTTTACTTGGTGACAGCGTTCATTGATTTCAACAGATTTTGACAAAATTGTTTCTCTGCACAAACATGGCACGTTTATCAACTCCCTGAAAATAAACACAAACCTGAACATTCCCTCTGCAAGAATTACACTTGTAGCTCTGCAATCTTTTCAGTGACTGGTGTGGGCTTGCTTTGTGCTGCGGATTTTCTCAAATCAGGGGTGTAGCCGTGAGATTGCAACTCTTAGCTCACTTACATTGTCCAGCTTTGATATGTACTTTGTCTTGATTGAGGCAACTGCAGAAAAACCTATCTCACACAGGTAGGATGTGACAAAAGAAAGGAGTGTGGCCAGGGCTCTCCTGCCTAGCAGTGGATCATCCTTTTCCACTCCAATCCAAACTGCAGCCTCAATGTTAAATCAGAGGTGACATCAATGAACTGTTCCTCTCCTGTGGTGCTGAAGTCAGCAGCTGGTGTTGCACTGAAGGAGTCTCTGAGTCATATTTTACAGGATCCTGCACTGGGAAATACCTCTGGAGATGTTTTTGTAGATCAGAGATATGAGTTTTAATACATGGGATCACTGTGTTCTGCAGCTTGTTAACCTCAATGAATGATTTCAAGGCCTCAAATGAGTCTATATTCCCCTCTTTCACTTGCTGCTCCCACATCTCCAGTTTTCTTGTGAATGATGCGATTTTATCTGCCAGCTGTGGAAGGTGTGTGTTGGTGCCCTGCATCTGCAATTTTAGTTCATTGAGTTTTTGAAATATGTCACTGAGGTATGCAAGTTTCATGAGGAATTTGTTATTTTTATACTTGTGGGCAAGTTCATTACCCTCTTCCTCCAAGAAGATTCTGATCTCATCTCGCAATTCAAACACCCTAGATAAAACTTTTGCTGTGAAACAAAACAGCTGTGTGATCGGATCCCATTTCCTTGCACAATCCGGGCTTTGATGGGTCTTGTTTTGATGTATTTTACTGTGGCATTGATGTCTGTCATTACATCATTCAGCTCAGAACTCAGCTGTTTAGATGCCAATCCATCTTGGTGTAACATACTGTGTGTCCACTGCACATTGGTGGAAACATGCTTGACTTGCAGCCCCCCCCTCGTTTCCCAGTCATTGCCTATCTTGCCCATCTGTGCAGATCCCCACACAGTCCTCCCATTTCAGATCAGCCTCTTTCAAGTAAGTGTCAATGATTTTGAACAATTCGTCTGCAGTGGCTTTGTTAGTTACCCATTTGCAGAAAAGCAAATCATCCCTCAAATCATCAACATCAATGAATCTGATGTATTTTATCAATAAACAGTCTTTGTTACTGCATCCATCAGCAGAGCAAAACAGTTGTCTTGTCATTAAGCTGCACCTCATGATAGTATTATTTGGCAGAGGAATAGCCTTTACTGTTGCTTCATCAATGATAGTTGAAACCATATCAATAGCAGAAGGAAGTATTAATTCCTCAGCTATAGTGTGGGGCTTTTTACACTGAGCCACTCTGTAGGAGGTGAGTTGAGCATTTGAAGGCACAGATTCTGCTTTAGTAAAGCGACTCTGTTGTGCACAACAGTTGAGTAGTTTTTCTGTGAAGAAATCAACAGGTTTGTTTTCAGAATGTAAAGTCTCCAAGTGGCGTCTTAACTTGTTGGACTTCATAGTGTCAGAAGCTAATATTTTGAGACACACAACACACTGTGGTCCAAGGGCGAGATATGTTTCATCATATTTTCTTGTCTTTGTTTTGGTACTTGTGACGTTTGGTGTAAATTCATCATCTGCCTTACGTTTACCTGGCAGTCTTTTTCATAAACTTGTCAATGCTTTGCTGCCAGTGCAGAACCATGCATCATTTATCCTTGCTGCACCCCCCCATTTTATAATCCCCTCCCCCTCCCAGTTTGGGAACCACTGCCTTAACCAAAGTTCATTTGGCATTACCATGGTCATTTTTGAAAGAGATAATATTTGAGAGAATTTGAAAAGTGCTTGAATAGGATGTAAACAAACAAAAAACACATTGTCATTGACAGGGTTGTTGTAGTGGATACATGTTGCTGTCATGCTGCTTTTAATCATAGTATGGTACACATAGGTTAGGCAGGTTAGGGTACGCATATAATCTCTCATAGAAGGATCACACATACCAGTTTTTCACTGACGGAGAGACACAGTTGACCAGAATGCAATACTGCCACAGGATATGTTGGGTTTGGAGTGAGGGACACTGTTCCAGCATTATCAACACAATAAATCATTTACTCAACGTAATTGTTCAACTTACAACAACTCTGGGGATTCCTTTGAAAGTAACTCCTACACTGAGCATCACAAAATGAAAGTGATATTTATCTATTAAAGGGTGGATCTTCTTTGAAGAAATCCCACAATTCTGCTTTATGTAAAGGCATCTTCATCAGTATAAGAGGAGATACAAAGAACTTCTAAGTCATAGTAAATGCTTTCAGTATTCATTGAGCTTTACACTGAGATGAGCGTTACATGTTATCACTGTAAAGCTCTAAAAAAAAAAAAACCTTGTATAAGAAAATTAACCAATTTCCATAGAAAACAGCCTTTGGTGGAAAGAAGAACACCTCCTGTCTCTGAACTAACAGAGACTGTATACCCAAATGTTGAAGCCCAATGATCTCATGCTCTATAAGCAAATTAGCTTTAAAAGCTTACTCCTTTAGGGGCTTCATGGTTTGATCATACATGCATACATTAGCATAAAACAGGATAAAGCTTGTAAGCCCTACAAATGAATCAAAGAACTGACTTTGTGTGCAAATTGTAGCTTTTAAACTCAATGAGCTTCATGTCATAGGTGTATTGTTATTGTCAATTATCATCAAGACTTCCATTTCAGTTTTTCCCCTATGAGTGCTGCTGCTAAAATTTCACATGATCATTAGTAATATCAATAGGCTACTAATGATTCTCACTCACACACAATAACACCCTACGTCATCACAGCATTGTTTTGAGTCATTGACTAGTCCCAGAATCCTCCCTCTCCTTATTCTTAAAGGACATCTATGTGAAAGGTACTGTTATAAGAGTATCATAACTCCTTTAAGGAATAAGGCAGTGTGTAATGTGTGTGTGTAGTAAGTGTGTGGTTGAGTGAGTGTGAGAGAGCAAGCGGCAGAAAAGTGACAGTGGATGCGAGCGGAGCAGAGGAAAAGGTTAGCAGTAAGTTGTCAATCTGGCAGTAAATGTACAGTACAGGCTACAGAAAAGTCTTGTCTGTTGTTTCCCCAACTGCTGGGAAAGTGAAGGGGGGTTAGCTCAGAAGTTAGCGACAATGGGTTAGCCTAACCTCCCCAGACTCACTTAAAGTGGACTGACCTTTAAGGTGGACTAGCTATTCTCATTTTAATGTCAATCTCAGCTGCTCCTAAACAGAGAAGTGCTGGACTGCTGAGTATCTCCTGAGTTTTGCTTAGAAAAATCCATTAGTGCACATCTGTGATGCTTCTAAAAACACAAACTACTTGTAAGATAACATTTAAAGAAAACTTGTCCAGGGATTATCCATTCACTGGACAAAGAATAAGAAAACATCCTGCAATCTGTCTAGCTAGTCTAGATTGTGGGGTGTGCCACCAGAATAATTATATACTTTTACAATGTTTAATGACACTTAATAAATTAATACATTTACAAATATTTTATAACTTGAATAGCTAAAGGTGCATTTGAATTATGCATTAACAAATAACAAAATATAATTAAAAAAAACAGAGCTGCTCTGTTTTAAATTCTATTTTTAGGTGGCAAACAGCTTACGCGTCTTAATATTAAAGCTATCACTGTACAGAAACTGTAAGTGTTAAAGCAGGAAATCTGTTTTTACTCTCCAGTAAATAAATTATTAATTTGGAAATGTAATTATCTTTGTAAACCATGACTTAATAACGTGAAATTTGAATGCAAATGTAATTAATCAATTTATAATAGCGTTCTGTAAATGTATCAATTAATTCAGTAATTGTAATTAAACTGTATAACTTTATTATTCATATCCAACAGTGTTTTGAATTCTTTCTTATTTTTTGTCCCAGTTAAAACATATACTTATTATCACAGTGAAATCTGTAGAGCAAACCAGTCAGATCTCCACATCCACCTTTCTCAACTGCCCTCAACTGCAAATTACCAAACCTGCCAGCTGAAGTTGCTCTATCCAGCATGGATCAATGACGTCGCCAGAATCACACCACACATATTTGTGATATGCACTTATTCCAAGCTCTGTGTGTATATAATTAATGTTCAGATAAACTCTCCAGGTTAAATGATATGAATGCAGTAACATTTCTACCTTCTGAGTCACACTATGAGAAGAGAACTAGCAGCTTCATGGGCCTAGCTTTACATTCAAACGCGTGTTATTTCCTGAGTTTTTAATTAAAACTAACACTCATATAAGCAGCTTCTCTCTATGATTCTTTCTTTGTAGGATTAGCAATTAAAGCTAACACAACAGGCCATTGTGCATACACAATACAAATTCTGTCTTCAGCTGATTTCGGAAATATCACATTATGACTTCAGTACATGTGAACAACATGACAGAGTTAACATGACACAGACGCCATAGAAGTCCAAGATTATGGTTAGATGCTGATTTTTACATTGATCATTCAAATTCTTGATGCTCAAATTGGAACATTGCTGAATTTCAGTTTGCAGTGTGAGATTTAACATTAAAAGTTTCAAATTAGAAGCAATAATGACCACATGTTAAACATAAAAAAACTATTTTGAGGTGAACATTTATTATTTAAAACACCTATTTTTTTTCTGGATGAGTATCACACACATTATAACGAACACTTAAATGTAGCAAAAGAAGAAAAGACTGAAAAACATACTTACTTCCTCTCTTTGCTGGGAGCAAAATGCAAAATAAAAAAATAGGTCTGTAGATTAAATTACCCGGCTATAAAACTAAATGACATCAACCTTTGTAAGATTAGGTTTTTAAGACAAACACCTCCAGGGCTTCAGTGATCCTGTCATAATATGAACACATGGTGTGATTTTACATATTTTACCAGAGAAGAGAGATTAGGAGGTAAACACAGTCATCCTACATCTTCCTGCATTGTTTGCTCCCTGCTGTGCGGTTATTTCTCTGTATTGCTTTAGTATGCCTATGTTTAATTTATTTATACTGCCTGCTACATACAGCAAATTGCTGAAGCCCAGCTTTCAAATTTTAAAGTTCCACAGTTTGAAAGTTTGAAAGGGGATTATTTTCAATACACTGCTTATACAGATATTTTCCTTGACAATTCCCACTATCAGCAGATGGATTTAATGGTTGTTCAGCTATTAAATTAATTCTTGCACTGCAAACAAATCGTACTATGTCCAAATAGCTTAAAGTTAATTTGAAACAAAACAAATAGGTTAGATGTAAAAGCAGCCTAAATTATAAACAATAATAACAGAATATGTTTTGATTCCAAATGTGACCAAATACTGATCATGTGCCTCAATGAAGTGTTAGATAAAAAAGGAGAGAGATGCTGTCAGGAGGATTTTTTGGAGAGCAGTGAGAGTGGATGTGACGCAGCAGGGAGACGATAATGTGATGTACATAATAAAAAGTCGAGTTTTCAGCCTGGAAGACAAGGAGTGACTCCGCCCTCAGCGAGGGAAGGTCATTCCACCTCCGGGGAGCTGGCAAGGAGAAACACTTCATAATAATAAATAGAATGGACGAGACAGCAGCAGCTTTGGGATTAGATTCACTTCCATGAACTGTGCTTACAACACAAGGTGGTAATACTGTGATAGAATGAATCATTACAGTCAATATTCTCACAGCCAATAATGCTGATGTTATACCACTGAGGCTCTGTTATATATTCACATATAGCGCTGACCTTTAAAACTATAAGATAGCTTCTTCTCCGTGTCCTCAGAGGTTTGCATTTAAAACAGAACAACTTCTCTTTTTCTACAACTAGCTTGACCTGATGATGAAAACAATAAAAAAAACAAGCACCATACAAGCAGCAGACAAACAAAATGTAATTTTACATATGAATATAATGAAAAAAAGACCTGGAAAGCGACTCAAGTGATTTGAAGGAAAAAAACAAAAACACTGAAACAACAAAAGCTTTCAGTGACAAAACAGTACATTTATTTTGACATGTGTAAGACGCCCTGACCCGCATTTCATTCCTTGACCAACAAACTCTTGTTGATGCCTACTGAAATACACGTCCTAGATCTAAGCCTGTGCTTTGTTTGTGTCAAACTAATGTTCACCGTCATGTTGCCAGTGATAAACTCAAAGACACATACCAGCATCCCACATGCAGCGACCTGCAAAACTGCAGCATAAACCAACAGAACAAACCAACCAAAATAAAAGCATGCACTACTGGGTCAAATATGTTATTTTAGCTCGGCAGCAAGGGATCATATGATGAACATTTTGTCATCTGTCCATGTCCATGAGCATCCTAAAATGTGCATGTGAGTATGCTGATATGAGTGCAAGGATAAGCAATTAAACATGAATATTCCCAATGTAATTCTGTAGAATTCAGTGCACTTCCACTGTTCATGTCTGTTTATTAACTATATCCATAACAAAGCATACAAGGTGTATATTAGTGTCTAATAGGTATATATTAATCCATGTATCAATCTTTCTATGATAATGAATAACAAATTTCCTCCTTACTATTTCGCTCAAGTGCTGCCTCAGATCCTCACATTGGGTTTTCTGACTGTCCCTAAATCCTGGTTCAAGACCAAATGACCCGGATTTTACAGTCAGGGACCCAAACATTTAAAACTACATGCTTGACAATCCGAGGCTTTTAAATCGCTTCTAAAAAACACTTTTTAAAATTTTCTTTATTAATATTAACAGTAGCACTAATCACTATTCAATATTAGTCTATCTATCTACAGGGGGTGGGTGGAAGGACAAACACTGCAGTCTATTGCAATCTAAATCAATTTGCAATTGCAATAAACCCTGTAAAGCTTATAATACTTTTCTGGCGCTGTGTCAGAGAGCTATTGATTCAACTCTATGCTAATTTCTGAGGCTGTGTTGAAGTTGCACTGTATTGCATTAGATTGTGCAGGTGTTTGTATTTTTTTTTGTGTGTATGTGTGTATCTCGTCCATGTATCTGGGAGGATCGTGGTGCAGTTTTTGGATACAAATAATGATTGTCAAGCTGCGGCAAAAGGAGGCCAGCCAGCAGCATGTTGAGCTGGAGCAGCTCTCACCTGGATTCACCTCATCTGTGTCTCGTGTGAAAGGAAGACATGTAACATCTTGCCCATTCAGAGCAGCAGAACAGAAAAGTACTGATCTGAACCACCAGGAACATGGCCTTCACCCTGTTCAGGCAACACTGTGTGTGTGTGTGTGTGTGTGTGTGTGTGTGTGTGTGTGCTTGTGTGTGTGTGTATAAACGAGGGAGAGGGAAAGAAAGAAAGAGAGTCAATGTGTTTGGTGGAGATAACGAGACAGACCTAGACAAATGTGGTATAACGAGGAAATTATTTTCCTCTGCAAGAAAATGAGAGAGAGAGAGAGAGAGAGAGAGAGAGACTAATTTAGAGTCACAGGGTAATACGTTTGCCGTTGTTGTCATGGCATTTGTGTGCAATGTTGAATATTTGACCTTCAACTAGTCCAGTAATTACTATCTTCCGCCTCTCTGTCTCAAATGCACATTTGTTTGTACTTGTATACTTGCACTCACTGACAAAACACATGACAGTATGTATAAATATACAGAACAGGAGTGTCTGTATACATTTGTACACAACCAAGGCTGTTTTTCATGGTTTTGCCCTGGCCCCTTAGTTCCAATTAAGGGAAATTTTCAAGTTCAAGGAAGGGGCCTCTCTGGTTTCAACATGACAATGCTGAAACAGATTACTAAACCTTGTAGAAAGCCTGAAACCAAAAGGGTGGAGGCTTGAGAGTGGAGTTTTGGGATGAGATGTTCATCTATACAGTATATAGGTGAAATATTTGGAGCGTACATACCCCAACCTCGAGATCCGACCTGGACTAGCACAGCGAAGTAAGTTGCATTTGGCCAGAGGACCTTCTTCAGGAACTTAGTTCTTATGTTCACATTCTTGCTCCCACCTCAGACACAACTAACCAATGAGCGGAGTGGACGTTTTCAGATGACTTTTAGCAATTTACTTGAATTCTTTCTGTATGAAAAGAAACCAAATCAAGAGGAAAATGCAACAAGTGTACCAACTTATCCACTGATTCGGACCACAGCAAATGAACTATAAGGTTTTAAAAACGCCCTAAAACCATGTCTTAACCCTCAAATAGCCTCAATTTTTCTTTTTTAAATAACACATATTTCATTACCAAGATCCAAATAATTCAGAACACTAGGTCAAAGACAACATGTGTGTGAACGTATGTGTGTGAAATAATTCATATATTCATGCAACACATTAAATTTTCACACACCGACACACAGCATCCCTTCGTTGCTACTTGAAATTCTTTTAAACCCTCATTTCCACTCTGATCTATTCGTGTTGCCCTCTGACGCACACACACACACACACACACACACACTTGCACGCACACACACACAGAATTATTGCTTGAGGTAACAGCTGTGGCAAAAGGATAAACTCAGATCCATGAAACACACAGACAGACATACACACACACACACACACACTTGGGTTCTTGGCTCAATGCATAACTGAAGAGTCGAGCTAGAAGCCCCCAAGCAAGGCTGCAGGCAGGGCTGGCACAAATACACACATCACACAGACACACACGACAGGCCTCACGGAACACAAAATTCACATGGAAATTTTAGTAGAAATTCACACACAAACACATATGAAAATCACACACATCAAGACTCTGATTCAAGGAAATTCGACTGGAATAAGAGGACAAACACACACACACCTTGGTGGAAAACTGGAAACAGCACATCAAATTTTATACTTTTGTTTGGTTTGAACTTATATGCATGATGGATACATTCTTCTACATAAACAACAAAATACTTTAGAAAAACTTAAACATAAATATTAATTAATATTTCTTCAACCTTGGAATATTACAATATTATTTCAAATAAAAGCTCTTATTCAATTCTCACATACTTATGGCCGTATAGCGTAAGTCAACCTGACAATTTCAAGAACAGTTTTGGGGGAAAAAACGCCTTCAGGCTAGTGCGCTGTAGTACATTCTCTATCTCTTGGTCTTTATCTTTAGCCCTGTTTTTTATCTGATCCCTCCTGGCCTTCCCTCGTCTCTCTTGTCTCTCTGGCAGATCAGTGCAAAGTCAACTGAGTGTTACCACTTCAAATCTCTGGAGCCTGAGACTAGCCTGTATTCATGTCTAATATCTGAGATTTGGTGAACAGAGCAGAGAGACGTGGCTTTAGAGTCCAGAGCAAGAAAAAGGGAGAAAGTGAGAGATGATCCATCTGTTACTATAGTAAGAGTTTATAGTTACTGAACCATGTGTCTCTATAGAAACATGCTTAAACCTGAGGGTGATACAACTACAGTAAAGTCCATTAAAGATTTGTGAAACTCAAAATTTACTATTACAATCAGAGTCTTGAAACTTTTGCTCATATATACAAAAACCACAAACAGGTCTTTGACCACAATGACACAAACAGTATGAGCATTTTCTGCTCTGCCACCTCTGTGGTTAAAGTTTGGTTAAGATTAGGCAACTAAAACTACTTTGTTGATGTTAGGGAAAGATTGTAGTCATGGTTAAAAGACACCAACATTTGGGGGGGGTGCCCCAAATGTTGGTGGCTTAGAGGTTGTGTTGTGGCTTAGAGGTTGAGCCCTTAACATCCACCAGGTCGCTGGTGACCCGATTAAGCCAGTTGTAAGCGGCTTGGCATCACGCAGTAATGAGTAAAAGAAACTGGCACAATTTGGCCACTTGGAGACGTTTTGGAGAGGTTTGTGGTGACACCAGTGATGCCACAAACTAAAAACTCCCTAGCTCCCATAAGGTTAGGCCTAGAGGTCTGGAATTTTAAACAGATGTGCTTCACAAGATGTAGAAGGTATGTGGTGATTTACATAATTCTGGCATAAAGCATGTCCTAGTTATTGTTATACAAATATGACTCATTATAGACGAGGGCTAAAAACACTGCCTTTTAGCCACATGCTAACAGCACATTTCCAAAAAATAGAAGATGTTACATTTCAAATGAAGCCTAATACATGCATTTTGGCCTCACAGCTGTTAAAAGCTTTTCCATTTGGGTATGCCAAATAGTGGCATACATACAGGGCCTGTATGTATCAAGTGTCTCTTAAATGAGTAGGAAATCTGTCATAACTAGCCCAGAGGTATGCATATTCAGTCCTAGTTTCACTATTGGAACTAAAAGCATTTTTTAAACTTTCTTTATCCTATGAAATTACTAATATGCCCTGCAGGATTTCAGGATTTATGAGAACTGCAGAGCTGTAATTCTCAGACCGTTTCACAGTGTCAACCAGTTACTTGCTTTGTTTAATGTCTGTCTTTTTTCTTTTCAGATCCTGCCACTCCCACCTGCCTCATAATCCTGCCATCCCCCATCACTTGACCTCCCACTTCCCCTACCAGCCTATGTACTGAGCTACAACTCTTAGCTCCCAGCCATTTGCTTAGTCTTCCTAGTTTTTGACCCATTGCCTGCTCCTTTGACTCCAGTTTTCCAGCCTACTTCCCTTTTGGACAAGGTCGTCTTTTTTGTCTCTGCCTGCCTAGTTCTGGCTTTTGCTTATCTTTTGACCACAGATAAAGCTGAACATTTTATCTTATTTGTCTTGTGAGTTGTGCTTTTTGGGTTTAAACCTGTCTTACTGAGTCTTTACAGAGAGGTATAAAATAAAGCAATTTGATATAACATTACAAAAAGATGTTCATTGGATTGAAACCTTTTGCTATTGATTTTGTGTGGAATAATTATTCCATCTACAAACTTGTGCCCACACACGGACCAAACATTTCATATCATTCCATGAACATGACCTTCTACATTATAGTTAGACAAACAGCAGGTATAAAGATTTCCATTATGATGAAAACCTGTTTGTGCATCATTAACTTACTTTCGATTCACATGTTTTAAGTTTGAAATATTGCTGTTTATACGCATGTTTCAAGGGCAGAGCTGCAGGAACCTTGTCTCTCAGCAATGGACCAAATGAGTTTATCTCACTTACAACTTCAGCAGTTCAAATCTCAAAGTATTATTGAAATGATAACAATTCTTCCCTTTCTTAATAACATTAATAACGTCTTCCCTTCATCAAAGATTGGATTAGGAAACACTGACCCCTTACTGCTGTCTCTTCTCCAAAATCTGACCCTCCTTTGTTTGGCTTCTACAACTCATTTCACAATATTAAAGGAAAAATCCACTTAAACACCACTCTAAAACTGGTGGAAATGTACCTTTCATTTCTGGGTCCATTTTGTTGTTTGGTTGTTTGTTTTCCTTGAGGCAAAGTGGGCACCGCAAGAAGTATATTACAGCCTTTCATCACAAAAATAACTCCTCAAATGCTTTGAATATCACACAGAGATGATGTACATTTAATAATGTAAAAGCAACTTGAGGCTCTACTTTAAAACAAGAATCTTATTTCAATAATTTCCTCACTACAGGCAGTTCTTTGATAAATGTAACAATGCTATTCCACATGAAACCTCCCTGAAACAGACACAATTATCTGCCAGTGAAGTGACACAAATTGATTTATAATACAACCTTTGCATTTTATCTTCTCTGTGTCAGAATGATTTTCAATAACAGTAGAATTACTTACAAATTCATGTCCTGCAAACAGTGCTGAAAATTGGGATGTGACTAAGAGGTCAGAGAAACAAACAAATGACTAAAATGTTGCCTGTTTGATTCTCAGACTGGCAGAATAAATCTATGTATTGGGCAGTTTTAAGATGTAAATGTGTAACAGTGTGAGTGTGGAGATGCTGATTCTCAATGTTGTGTTGTCAATATTGAATAAGATGTATCTAGTCTTCTCACCAAAAAGCTAATTTGCCACCTTTGCATGAAGTAAATGTTGATATCAAAATATCAACTTTTTCTTGCTCCCATGGATTTATAACCTTGAAGAGACACGATTTGTATTACTCCACCAAAATAGTGTGGTTAAGTACAAATTTCTCCGAGATAAATACATTCCTTCAAAGGGGTTTAACGCTGGCATTGTGCCTAAAATTTGGTAATATGAATGTTTCCTCAGAATATAAAGAGTCTACGTGAAAGCTGTTCTCAGAGAACAGGCTTTGTGTGCAGCCAGAACCAAATGTGTGCGTCCACAGGAAGAAAAACCATATGAACACGTCCCTAAGAAGTTTCCTGTGGCATTCTTAACAAAGTAAGAGCAGAGAATAACTTTTTAGCCACACTTCGTTGATGAATGACTACTTGAGCGGACAGCCGATTGGAACAAGTCTGAAAGCAGGCCAGCAGGGTTAGAGTGAGCAGAGACGATCAAACTCTTGATTTGGACTCAAACAAACCAAACAAACAGTCTGAAAACGGCGTTTCAATCGAATCACTGTGATTAGTGGATTTAAACTCTGAATCGCAAAATAAACTTGTGCTGTGCTTAAATTCAAGTTTGATCAATTTGGCATGCAAATCTGCATTGTTGACCAATTGCAAACTCTTGATGTGCTGACCTTTGAGGAAACAGAGAGCTGGAAAGTTCAAAACGGAGAAATCTTTCATATCAGCTGTCAAATATTTATACTGACTGAGAAGCAATGCCAATAGACCTTCCTCTCCCTATCTATTTTGACATAAATGAAACAAACCATAACCAAGAAGTCACTCCATCAGGCTTCCACCACCACCTATTTTGCAAGGACATGCACATTAATTTTGCTTTACCACTATTAATAATATTCACAGGCATTAAATAGAGCAAGGTATTAGAGGAGAGATGAAATCAGTCAGTGAGTCTAACTAAGATAATGTCATTTACAGAACTGTTTTTTTAAAATATTGCATCATTGATGATTTTGAGGATATTAGGGCTTTTATTGCTACCCGCACACCTGACAGCCCACTGTTCACTGTTAGCTTCATCCCATCTGACTCTTCCATTCCCACTCAGGGCAACATTAGCCGTCTCCACAGCCTCCACAGGTTGCCTATAAATCATTGCCACGCAGGCCAACAGGCAGTAATAGAGACAGATAGTCTCTCTTAGACTGCATTAATGAACTGTTGTTCCTGGAATCAGGACAGCGGATAGACGGATCGATACTGCATTGTTTTCTGCTCCGCAATCACTGCAGACCCGACATCAGCTCCCTATTAGTTCAGGTAGGCAATTAATAAGAGGGCAATTTACTGAATCAACGATTAATTAAATAACGATTTTATAGATCCACAAGAATGAATGTTTCCGCCTCCGTTTTGAGTTGAGTGGAGGTTGAGCTGGCTCCGGTTCAGCTTTTCTTTAGATAAAAGATCTTACTGCTACTTCCTGTGGTTATTTTTCCATTTGGTTCCCTTTGTAGCCACCATTCGATTTACTGTAGATCACTTGAGGATGGATAAATGTTCTAGGTGGTCTGAAATGTTTTAGACCACCCGGGTTTATGAAAAACATGACTGAATAAACTCTTATCTTCCTGGTTGATTGGTGAAGTAAGAAAAAGAAAGGTTGATATGGGAATAAGAGCACTTCCACACAGAAACTGTCTGTTTTAAAGAATCACACAAGTGGTTTTGCATGTTTTCCTACAAATCACATACTTTACATCACAACCAAACCATGCTACTATATTTTAGAAATTGTAATGTATTTAATCTACCATTACTGGTCTCTACTGGCTTCTGTTAATGGACATACTATTGGAATTGCAGAAATTAATGAGAACAAATACCGGCCTGGAGCTGTAGGGAAATTTAAAGAAAATCTAAAACTCTACAGTGTTAATAGGAAAAGGCAGAAAATGCTGAATAAACATGATATGTATAGTTAAGGAGCCATTTTTTCCACAGAGATAGAAAGATATTATCTGCAACATCTGAGACAGGATGGAGATGGAGCATTTTGACCATTATTGATGTGTTCAAAACTGTGAAAATGATAGAACAAAGATCCAGCAGTTGTAAAAGCTAAATGTTATTATATCACACTGATAGTCCTGATAGGAAAATAAGAAGACTGCAGGAGAAATGAGAACAAGAGCAACTGAATAGAAATGAATGTAAAGTCAATAGAGGTTTTATTCAGTGACCAAACTTCCAGTTTTGACAGTGTTAGTTCACATCACACTCTAACATTTCCTCATTTTCTCTTCCTTTATCCCTCTTTTCTTTACTCTACTTCCTCCTTTCCTCACTTTCTCATTTTCTCTCCCCTTTATTACTCCTGTTTCTCCTACGACTCCATTCATTTCATTTTTTTGTAATTTTATACTCCTTTCTTATCCTTCTCCATCTACGTTTCTTCTTTATTATGCCTTTTCCTTTCTTCTCTCCTTCTCTTTCATCCTCTCTCATCTCTCCTTAATACCTTTCCTCCCTCCTCCTCTCCTACTCTCCCTCTCTTATTCTGTACTTCTCACTTCTCTCTTCATCCTCATGTCCATTTTTTCTCAAACTTCTTCAGCTTTACTCTCTTTTCACCCCGTTTCCACTCTCCCCACACATTCCTCTGTTCCCCCCTCCTCTCTTTTTTCTCATCTCTCCATCTCCTTCCCCTGTTTTCCTCCCTCTCCCCATAGTTCTTGTCCATCTTCGCGTCCTCTCTCTTTTCCTTTTACTCCTTTTTATTTTACATCCTCTCTCCGCCATCTTCCTTCAATTACCTTTTTTTTTTTTTTTTGCTTTTCACCAAACTGTTTCCTTTTCCTCTTATCTGCTCCTTTGCTCTCCACTTTTAATTCATCTCATCATCTTCACCTCCTCCCTGCTGCTTCCTTTTTCTCCTCGACCCTCTATCCACCCCTCCTCTCCTCCTCCTCCTCCTCCTCCTCCTCTCCATCACAGTATTTCCTTCCTTCCTTGTTCTCCAGATGATGAACGAGTGGTTCTTCCACTCATCCATCTACTGGGCAGCCTCATCTATCTATCCACCGCCTGCCCACACACACACACACACACACACACACAGTCATATAACAAAGGAACACACTAACATGCGCATTGAAACACATAACAGCATGAAACCCATACACACACTCAAGGTGTCCACAGAGAAAAAAAAGATGAAGTGTAATTTGAATGTGCTCTGCCCTCCACGCAAACACACACACACTACACACACACACACACACACACACACACATCCTCCCTCAACGTGTCAGTGCAGCTTCTGATTAAAGAGCCTCTATAGAAAATCAATACCTCCTTCATTACGGCTTTACCTCTCTCTATCTCTCTCTCTCTCTCTCTTTCTCCACCTCCGTCCTTTTCTTTCCATCCAGGCCTCATCCCTTCAACTCCCCACCTTCTACCCACCCCACACACCCCTCTCTCAATTTCAAATACGCTGTATTGTAAAAGCAATGCAACACATGAAGCTTAAGCAGGAATACTATCTGTTTGCATTCATTCATTCTCATTCCTCTCTCTCTCTCCCCCATTTCTCCCGCTCTCATATCAGCTGATTACAGGCGTCACTCTCAGTTAACGAATCAGATTCCACCACCGTCTCTATCCGCCAGTCACGTCTTAGCGGTAAAATATTAAAAACTGTTCCCTTCCCTGTTGCTGTCAGCTATCATTTCAGCGCAAATCTTCGTGACCCTCCTCCATCCCATCCACCTCCACGCTCAAGATCCAGAGAAGCTCGTTCCTCTTTTCATCATCCAAAATCTCCGCCCACTTCATCACTTTAGCGCCAGATCACCAGAAGCCCGCTCCTCTTCCACCATCCAAATATCAGCATCCCCCTTTTATTCATCATCACCACCAGGGGACATCCTATTCTCTCTCTTGCCTTCACTTCCCCCCTTTATGAATATGATGACATCACGATGGGGTCTAATTGCTGAAGACCTCTCACTTTCATCTATCATGTATATTCAATAAAAAAAATTAAAGTCTCTCTTCATTGATTAGTTAATTCAGTGTGGACAAATCATAATGAATAAACTGTGACTCAACAGTTCAGTTGTGCAGCTTAATTGATATAATAGCAAAAGTGAAGAGAGGAGTCGTCCAAACTACTTAAAATACTGACTGCGTACAAAAGGCAGAAAATAAATAAGTGTACATATCATTTCAACCAATGAAAACTGGCAGCATCTCTTTCTGTGGATCCAGACAAAGTTGGGCTATTTAGCATTATGCATTATAAGTAACCATATGTGATTGTCTGTTATTTCTCACAGAAAAGAAGAAGGACAGTTGAAATCTCTCCTGATTCTAAGTAGATGTCTTCTCTGTTCATCAAACCATAAGAAGAATAAAAGTGTAAACGCACAATTAACACAAACTTTGGCTTTGAGGACAGACATGTATTTCCTGCTATTAAAGAGGCACTGTGCTCCTTTTAGAATTGAATAAAATTAACAGGCTTGTCTGATGTCAGTGATCTGTGCATCCTTGCACTTTGAGCTGCTTTTATTGTATGAAAGGTGCTATACAAATAAAGTTATTATTATTATTATGATTATTACCTATGTTAACAAAACTTGTGTTGAGAAGTTTATGTCACCTTTGATCAGCTCTGACCTTTTTATGGAGCCTGTTTGCTCTCATACTTTTAATTTTCTTTACATTTCAATTCAGAAAACACTGATTTGGAGTTTGGTATTATACTTGTTTTCTCCACCTCCTTGTTTCACCTTCTCTTCTCTGCAGCTGTGGATTATGGGATCTAGATTTAAAAGTGGGAATGCTAAGAAGTGAGGAAGGGGCAGGGGCTCAAACACACAAACACACACACATATACAATAACACACACACGCACACACATGCGGTGTAGGTTTGAGTCTGGGGGCGTGTTTAATTTATATTCCCTGAGCAGATTAAGGCCTGAGCTGTTAAAATCTGTCCACCTCGGGCTTGCCTGCTAAAATAACAAGCACTCCTACACACCTGGCATCAGTAGTGCACACTGTAATGTTTTCTCCATGTTTGTCACCATATTTTAAGTACAAAATGTGTTTTAGCAGATGAAAATATGTCTGGAAACTGAAATTCAGCAGCTTTTCGAGTACAGAGCAAAATGTTTTAAGCTGTGGCAGATGAGATCTATTGTTTTGTTTTTTGCTGAAGCTAAGTTTGATCAAACATGAGCCTAAAAACTTTGCAGCAGCAACAAAAATCTCCCTTAAACCAGTTGTGTTTCCATCTTGGATGTTGATTTGTGCGATAGAGAGACGCTAACAAGGTTATAATCTCAGAACTACTGTATCTGAAACAGCTTGCTGTGGTCTGTAAGTCCATCCAGATGGCTCTGCAGTGTCATTAGCTGACATGTTGCTCTGATTTCAACAGAGCATCCAGTTCATTCAGAGAAAGCTCCATTTTCTATCCTCTCATGCACATAAAGCAAACCCCATAATATGAAAAGCTTCCTAAGTTTAGACACAAACAGTCAATAATCAATTATTTGGTGATCTTTATCAGCAGTGGGCTACTGAATCCTCTGATTACGCTGTCGGTTGTACTTCACTCCAAGTTTAAAGCTAAAGGCAATCATAATAAGGGATATATTGATCTGACTTTTCTCTCCTGATCTTGCAATCAGCAGAGTACTGATGTGATACCTGTGATTTTTTCCCCCCTTTTATCAATTCAAAATCTGTAAACTCAGTGCATGGAAATGATTATTTTATACATAAGGTAACATGAGGATATAGGCTAACTACACATCACTTCTCAACTATAAGAGGAAACAGCCATTGTTTATGCAAATTTTAATTATATTGTTTAAGAATGTGCATGAAATTACATCGTGACCCTGAAGTGCGACGCACACTGGCAGTATCGCAGAGCAACTAATGTCTGCAGCACACAATGTGGATACTCCTCGCAGACAAAAGGAGTAATTATTGGTATTGTAGCTGCGGTGAGCCAATCCAGCGAGAGAATGTGATGAAATATATTTGCATCAACACTGGAAAATATGACACCGGTTTATCCCGACACAATGACAATGCCATCAAGATGCCACCAGTGTGTGGACTTACATAGAGAAACAATGGTTGTGGTGTTTTGGCCCATGTCATGTGCAGCCAGTGGGTGTTGCTCTTGATCCTTTATCTTTTTTTCTCTGTTTGTGCTTGTTTCTACTGTATGTTTCTACATCCAATTGTCCCCCAATTCTTCCTTTTCTTAATAGAAACATGAATAATTTTGTGACGTCTGCTCTTGATAGATTTGACCTCTATTGTAGTGTGTATTATCCATTGTTTTCAGCTTTGGCTTTGTCTTTTACAGACTCAGTCTTACATCAGTATTACACACAGTACACAATCTAATGAGCTCCCAATCAACAACCTGTATAGTATGGACCCACAGCAACATAAAGCAGCATTCAAATACTAGTGAGCGACTTAAAAGGCTCTGATTGGAAAGCCTGTTCAATCGAACTTCATTTACATGCACTTAACATACACACACACACTCACACATATGCTAAGCCCGTGTCTATAGGCATGTATTCCACATGGGCATATGCTGGATTTAATTTACTCAGACTAAGCAAAAAACATACACACATTTAAAAGCACAGGCTCTGCTGTAGTGCTAACTCAGTCCCATCATACACACACTGAAGTTGAACCAATACAAACACTCATTGCTTTCTCTCTTTCTCTCTAACTCTCTCTCTCTCACACACGCACACACACACACACACACACACACACACACACACACACACACACACACACACACACACACACACACAGATCACTGTTGGTGTAAGTGAATTGTCATTGGCAGCCGATCCCCTCCCGGCCCTCCTAACCAATGCATTTGCAGTCTACTCCAATCAAACCGAGGCTGAGATGGACGTGCGAGGCTCCGCTCATCAGCTGCTTCATATTCACATCAGCAGAGTGTAACACACGTCTCGTTCGAATAATTCTCTAATTTTAGCTTTTTTTTGTCTGGGCTGGTCAGGCCTGGAGAGGAAGGAAGACTTCAGCTGTAAACTGTTGTGAGGAAACTTGGTCTGTATCCAAAATAAGTTACTCTGACTCTGTTCCTTGTAGGATTTGTAGCTCAAATGTGGATCTGAATATGTAGCCCGTTCATGTTGCCGATACAAAGTGACAGGAAAAGCAACACAGTCTCATGTAATCTCTTGATGTAAAAAGAAAAAAGTATGTTGTGGTGCTCAGATTTCTCTGCCACAAACTGGGACTTTGTCACATTAAATTGTGTAAACTACAAAGTTCAGATGCCTTTGGTTTAAAATGGCTATAATCAATATTTATTCATAATAAACGTGACAAATGATGATGTGTAATGTCAAAAGTGATGTTGTAATGAACTTACAGAGACTTATCAGCGACTCTGCAGCTCCCCTCAGCATTAAAGAGCTTTATAGCAAGTTTCAGCTCATTGTTCAGCTGTCTGGCTGCAACTTTACTGTTTTGGTTCACTCTCAGTGCTCTCATGGTGTGTTTTTGGCTGCAGCTGGCAGCTGTTTTCAACCAACTGTACACTACCTGCTCAGCACCAAACTGCAAAGAGACACAGTTAGCTGTAGACTAGCTGGTGAACATAGTGGAGCATTTAGCAGTGAAAAAAACAGATATTTCCCTCAGGAGTTGATAGAAACCAATAACAGAGCTAAAAGAGAGTGAATATGGGACTTATATTCACCAGGTGGGCAGAAACACGACTCCAAATGAATGATAATGTTGCTCCCTAACTGCTGGATGTGGAAATAAGTAGTTGTTTGCTAACAGGTGCAGCATATCAACTCCCAGCTCCCATGTGGCCAAAAAACCAGTTAATGCAGATTTAAGTGCAAAGCACACTACTGCCAAATAGCATTTTAATTGTATCCTTTATTGTGAAGCACTTTGTAAATTTGCTATAAATTAAATAATTATCTTGATATCACCACCTATAGTTATTTATAGGCACATGTTGGAGATGCTATAAATAGCCACAGCTGTGTGTATTACAGCTGCTGTGGCATTATTGGAGAACCTCGTAGGTGTGGCACAATCAGTGAAGGTTTTGCAACACATTTATGGCAAGAAATGTTGCAAAATTCAAGGCGCGCTGTGATGCGATAGAGCATGTTTGTAAAGATGCAGTGACCGATTTGAGAGGTTGTAATCACTGGTTGTACTGGAAGATGGAAACAAGTAAAAAAAAAGTAAATATGAGTAAATGTTGGAGTACAAGTTTGCAGCTTTCATTGTATTTATGTAAATATCAATCTACACATTTGTGAATATTTTTCTGTGACTTCACATTCAGAGCACAGGTGTGTGAATATTTTCTATAAGTGAAAATTTCAGCATACAAGTTCACATTTTTTGTACAAGCTCTCATGTGTGTTTTTTTTTTCTTTCTGTTACTTCAGATTCAGCTCACATGTGTGTGAATATTTTATACAAGTGAAAATTTAAACATAGATTTTTGTTCCACAAGTTCTCACATCATATTCTATAAGTTCTTACATCAAGTTTTCAGGCTCTTGCATTTTCCAATATATTTACCTTCATAGTCTACATCCATGTCTAGCTAGAATCTCTAGGTGGAGTAGAGATGACGGTTGTACACGTGCGCCCAGTTGCACAGTGAAATATGACCATACATACCTACAGCTTCATAATTCTGATAAAACTGAAAGCGCATGCATATTCCTGCTTGTCTTTGTGTGCACACAGAGCTTTAGACCCCATTTACACTTTGTCATTTCATGCATCTTGGGCACATTGGATAGCTTTCCAATCTTAAAAAAAGCAAAGTATAAATGCATACAAGACACATTCAAGACCTAAAATTTTAAAAGGTTATGTCATCATTTTTATATTCATGTTTAACCTTTTCATTGAAGATCAGTTTTTATTTAATTACAGCAAGTTTTCATTTAGTAAAATAACAGGAAAATACAACGACATTTGAAAAAGGGCATTTTCAATACAAATGCAACAACTTCAATAAAATTGTGTCACTATGAATGTTGTAAGAATCACAAATAAGACTGGTGAAATAGTATTTCAGTTATTGAATTATTTCATAATTTATTGCTTCATTTAAATATGTTACTGTATTTCAACATTATTTCATAAAGTCTCATTTAATTAACACACAGCAGCACTCCACAGAAACTGTACGACACACAGTCTTGGCGTTCATCATTAAACAGCATTGTTTGCATATTGCTTATACTGCAGCTTCCTTGTCATCAGTCTCTCTCTCTCACTACCCCCCCCCCACCCTCAGCACCAAACTCAAGCTAATTAGACCCAAACAAACAAATAACAACAGACAAACGAAGCTGACGGGGGGAGGAGGGGGGTGGGGGGGCTGATGGGAGCTCACAGCCTGATGACAGCTCATATTTTAAGCAATTCTCTTTATAGACTTCTTAACATGAGGATGAGTTTTATGCAAACAGTGTCAAAGACAGAAGATAAAGGGAACTTCACACAGAATCAAAACTCAAGTGGTTTATGGTAACAGTAACAACACATAATCACACGACATCTCACCTTTATCTATTCAGAAAAAAATCTACTTTTATTTTCTATGGATCACATGCTAAAAATAATATCCATAATAAATAATATCTATATCCATAATGAGGGGTACGGAGCACTATGCTTTTGCATCTAAATTTAGAGCAATAACAAGTACATACACCACAATAAAATGTATGTAACTGTTAGGATCAGGCTTGTAATGGTGGGACTGCCTTGCTCCGGGGATCAGGGAAGAGCTTTCTTGAATGCATAGAGTATTTTTCTCCACTTTAATTCTCTATTTTGAGTTTTCCATTTAATGATATCCTCAATGTTGGCGGATGGTGCCAAATACTGCGATTCCCCATCGGAGGAACAAATCAGAAGAGCTGTAATAAATTCAGAAACCTTTAATGTTGCCGTTTGGAACATAACACAGAACCAGAGCCCAATTCATTCAGAACTGACCCTGGATCAGATCTGAGAGTAAAACAGATTCAACTGCTGGATGTTGTGAGGTTTCTACAAAATGCATCATCACAGTAGTAACGCACATAAACAAATTTTAAGCTCAATGACTACATGTTTTGTACTTGGGAGTCACAGTAACTTCTTAGTTTTGTATATAAACATACAAAATATAAGAAAAAATATACTTGTAAGGATATTAGGATCAAGTGTATCTGTTAGCTTAGCTTCTAAGCTAAGCTAACAGATAACATAAATTTAACAAAAGCTGCCTCACAGCTAAACCAAACTAAAATTGTGCAGTTTGCTTGGAAACATGGCCGTCAGTAGTGTTGTAGTGAATGATTGGCTGTAAAATGCAAAAGCAATCCATGAAATGTTTTGTTCAGAAAGGTTCAGGATGAAAATGTAATGTTCAGTTGACTGTCGGAGCTTTGAGCTTGCTGCCTTTTATGCTACTGGTTAGAAGTAACTTTGATTGAGACGTCCACCCATGAAAACCGACATCAGTCATTTCACCAAACGCCTACAAATGGCACATGTACATATGTGTGTAATGTATGTATGCTTGGTATGCATTCAAGCCCTCTCTTCTAGAGGCTGCAGGAATTATGAGTGTTATCTGTCAGGAACAAAAGAAGAAATAGTGTGATGTTAGAGCAACGACGTCCTGTTGAAGGGTGTCAGATCAGAAAACACTTGTATGTGTTGTTCTGGAGACCACAGACAGAACAAGATATTATGTAGTTTAATTTGGAGGACTTGTTGCCCACAAACCATAGTTATTAAATCACCAGTGAATCTGATTTGACCCAGTGTAAATAATAATTATAATATTATACAAAAATGCAAATGTTCTGGGAGGATTTTGCCCTCATTTTTCTAAAAGAACCAACCAGACAATCCATCAAGAATTTGTATTTTTTTGACTGCCAGTGTCTGTCACCATACTGGCTACCTGTTTCTGCCTGTGTCCTTTCTCTTTATCTGTCCCTCTCCACCTTTCTGATTGTCTGTGTGTTTCTCTCAGTCTTTCTCCCTGCAGGAAGCAGGAAAAAGAAAACACTAAGATAGCGGGATATAACAACTCGGGCTCCTGCCAGCGGCTGCAGACTGGCATTTCAGCTGATTGGCACTGCAGGCGGTTAACGCTGCAGCACATACAGGATGTTAATGGGAACCACAGCCCGGGGATACACTCACACTGTGTGTGTGTGTGTCTGTGTGTGCATAATTGGTGGCTACTTTTTAACATTTGCGTGCAAGACTTCTATTTTTCATGCAGGCATTTGTGAATTACTTAAATGTGTCTGTTTGTGTGTTGTTTGTGCATTTTATCTATATTACCACAGGCTATAATTGTACAACTGCTGACATTTTTTTTCCTAGTGTGTGTATTTGCGTTTCTGTCTGTTTGATTAATTCCTGAATCAATCTCTGCGCTCTCTGTCTAGCCCAATTATTTATCAATTTATCACATGTGGAAGCCTCTCTTAATCAGTCTTTTGGCCTCAAGATCGCAAGTTCGAATCGTGTCCTGAGAAAATAAAACTGAAACGTCCTCTGTAACCTTCTGAGGTGACTTTGAGTCTTTCACACACATTTACTCAACAGTGGAAAATAACCTAGTTACACATCTACTCAAATACTGTAATACAGTACAGTTTGATGTACTTTTTTAAATTTACACTTGATCCTATCTTATACTTTTACTATACTTACACAGTGATGTTTTTGTGTACTTCTTGTGTACGCTTTGCTACATTTCAAGTCCCATCTGTTACAGAGTAAAAACAGAAGTCACGTGGAGAAATCATGACAAACTTGCTGCATCAGAGAAGAAGCTGCTGTTGTGTCTGCAGCTGCAGGAGCGCAGGGCTCGATGTCCAGTGAGGTGGCTCTTAGCCTTCGGCTGACATTATATAAAAGATGTTCTAAATGTATACAATGGCTGGTGGCGCGTCACGGGGTGTGAGTGGTATGGCATCAGTCATTTCAGTAAATCGACATATGTTTATGTTCAAGTGACAAAGCGGTTGTTGTAATTATGACTCTTGTCCATCGAGAACATCGTAGGGAGCGGTGTGATGTTAGTATAGAGCCACAAAGTCAGCAGAGAACGATGTCGTCGTGCCGATAGTGGCTTTGGATCAGAAAAAGGGCTCACATGGGTCATTCTAGAAGGTAGGGATGTGCAGAAAGCTCAGTATTTGTATTTGTATCTGTATTTGTTGAGGCAGCAAAATTATTTGTATTTGTATTTGTATTCAAATAAAAGTGGAGAGAGGCTTAATCCTGTTTTTGTATTTATTACGCTTTTAATTTTAGAAAATTAAAGTGTTACAATAAGTGTTCATGAATAAACTACCTTACGAAGGAGGTCCCCACACCAGGTCTTGAACTGGAGTCTCGACTGCGCTGATTACTGAGCTAAAACTTTACTCATAGCCTCATGCAGACAGACCTCTACCTATTTATACACCCATAACACAGAGACAGCACACCATGTAACATGTAGAAGAACTTCAAAGGTGATTCTTGCTTTGCACTTTTCATTTATTGCCTATTTTTTTACAACCTAACTTTGTGGAAAGGAGAAAGGGAACAACAGGTTATGGAGAGTCCCTTGGGACTTACCCCTGATAGATGTAACAGCGGAGCAGAGGAGAGAGACTGAGATAACGATGTAACCAACCTGCAAACTGGTATTTGACATGTTTTGGGTTTTTTTCTTCCAAAAACAAATAATTTTTAAAATATTTGTATAAAACAAATATTCGTATAAAACCCACTATTTGTGCTTTGCCGAATAATGTATTTGTATTCGGGCACACCCCTGGTAGAGGGCATGGGCACAAAACATATATTGTCTTGAGGACAGAGCAGCCCACAACAATGCACAACTCTGCCCAACACAATTTATGTCCAAAAGCCAATCCATTTATTTATATTAATATATATTATATTCATATTTAACCCTGATGACAATCTCTCCATTCAGAATCGAATTATGTTCCAAACACATAAAAACATTGTAATGGTGGATTTCTCCAAACAACATGAGTTTGTTTATTTTTCATGAATGGTTAACTCTCATCAGTGAATAAAGTGATGCTTATGCCTTATGCTTCCTCCTTGCCTCACGGTCCTTGCCATGACCATAATGTGCTGCACAAATATTGAATATTACTTGTTCAAAATGAACATATTTTGGGGTTTTGCAGACTTGTTGAGTGGATCGCAACACAGTACTATTTCTTCCATCGATTCATCCCTGCAGCTCTATTTTTCTACCTCCCTTCATTTTTTCAGTCTGTCATTCATTCCCCTGTTTTTCTTGTTTTTCCCTCTCTTAATCTTCTTTTCATTCCTTCCGTCCTTTTGTCTTTTGAGTTTCTCATCCGTTGCCTTTTTTGTAGTCACACACACACACACACACACACACACACACACACACACACACACACACACACAGAGGACAGAGCCTCAGGGTGAAGGATGCTGAATGCTCACTCAAGTAAGAAACAAGGGTGAGACCCAGTTTAACCTCTGCCTGTCTCTATCACTTCTTCTCTTTTTGTCTTTTCCTCTTTGTCCTAAAACACCATCCTCCCTCGTTCTCTGACTCACCTTTTCTACTCTCTCATCCTTTCTGTCTCCCCCCTCCCCCACCTTTCTTTTCCTCTTTCATCTGTGCAATCTAATTCACTCCAAGTCTCTTCTTCTTATTCAATTTAGCTTTATTTGCAGGATAAGACAACATAGGAGGGCCATTACAAAAAAATCTAATTTTTAACATTATAAATTCATATCTGCTTTGTGCATTTAGATAGCATGGAAATGAAAGCAGTAAAATATTCATAAAAAGGTTTGACCTGTTCTCTCTGGTTCAAATATTAATCCTTCAGCCAGGAGATGCTGCAGTTTCTTTGTTTTTTTTATTCTGTGACAGGCTGCTTATATTTGGTCATATTTATTTTAACTAAAGGTTAGATGGCTTTTCTGTTTACAAAGCATTTCTTGTATATAAATACACATCCTTGATTAATACATTAATCATCACAAGCACAACACCAGTGAAAACATGTGTCTCTGGATAGTGATACTGCATGCCTGATAGACTCACCTCAATGAGATCATGGACATATTGTATCTATTATTCCTATTTTATTTATTTTTCTTTATATATAGGTGTTCATGGAATTTTTCTTTGATGTAACTACATTCCTTTGTGCACCTGTGTCAATTGAATTTCTCCTACGGGTGATCAATAAAGGTTCATCTTATCTTACATGTTTAGTTGGTTTTCTGTGGATACGTAGTTTAATATTAAACGAGAAGTAATTTAGAGCAGCAACAACAACCATTAAATGCTTAAATGTATGTTTACAAAAAGACAAATCATCCAGTAGAAGCACTTTTGATGTATTTCAATGGCAAAAATGCAACTTTCCAGCAGAATCACATTGTTGTTGTTCTTGTTGTAGATGAGCACAAGCTGGGAAAAAAAAAAAAAAAATCTATTTTTGAGGAGATGCTGTATGAATCACCCGTCAAACTGCAACAGGTAGCCAATAAGTGACAAGGGTAGTGGAGGAAAAATGATCTGTATTCCCTCTCATTTATAGACAAAACTAGTTTAGTCCTGGATGGGCTGCAGATAAAATGTCAGAATAAAAGTGGAATGTCATAAATGTCATAAAACAGCGTCTGGTCTCCGCCTGCTGTGAGAATCTGGGCGCTCTGCTGTGTCTGAACCACCGCTGCGCGCGGAGCCCGTTCCATATCGACCATGCTGATACGTGTGACACATATTGCAAATCACTGTCGACAATGATGTGAGTGCTCAGCGGGACGCTACCTGTGTGTGGATGAGAGTTTTATCCGATTTATCTTTTATTCATTAAAAACAATACAATATAGACAAAATAAAGTAGCTTCGGTTTCAAGTTTCAGCTTCTGCTTGGTCGCCCACTCCATTACGAGCTCAAGGCTTATTTGTGTGTTTGGAAGATAAATATTTACAGAACATCATGCAAGATTTCTGAGCAGAAATGTGAGTCAGCAAGCATCTGAAGCCATGAAGACTGTGGCAATGTGCGACCCTGTGCCCTTCGCGTGTGCCTACTGATGGGCTGTGTAGAGGACAAACAACACTCGGCAAACTAGCGGGCAATATGGAGTATTTACTAAAGATTTGCAGCCTGGTTTAGGTGCTAAAAAGTCAAATTGTGTTACTAAATGATGGCACTGAGGTCTGCACAGGTACTGTAAATGGAAGAAAAGATGTTCCTGTTCAGATGTACAAAGTAAAGGTGGAGGAAATGGTCGTTTAAACAAATGCACTTGATATATCACCACAGACTGTCTGGTAAAAACAGGTGTAAAATCTGCAGCACTGTTTTATTGGACACACAGGGAGGGTGAGAGACTATAGTCGGGTCAAAATAGTGAGTACACGGAGAGAGAGAGAGAAATGTAAATTAAATGATGTATTATTACGTTATCAGAGCCTTCCGCTCAGCATTACAACATATGACAACAGAGCAGCAATGCAACAACCTGTTTCACCTTTCTGTTTCTCACAGTTGCCTCCAGCTTATTTCTACAGTCTGTTAATGTTTGTCCAGTCCAGTGGGACATGATTGAGGAAGCCCGTAATACTTATTAAATAGGCCATCATATGGTGAGTGAAAAACATCTTCTGATGCTGCTGGACGCATAAAATGTTGCACCCTTAATGGTAAAATGCGCCACACACACACATAAGCTCTGATTGGCTCGGTTGTTTATCCAAAAGAAGAAACAGCCATTAACAAGAGCAGCAGCAGAGCTTTTTGAATTGCTCAAGAAAATATATGGACAGTTAGCCAAACTAACATTTCCTTGCTCTCTCTCTCTCTTCCTTCTCATTTTTCCTTCCTTGATCTCTCTCTCTCTCTCTCTCTCTCTCTCTCTCTCTCTCTCTCTCTCTCTCTCTTTCTCTCTCTCACACACACACACAAACACCAGTGTGTGTTTAAACAGGATTAGCTCCATACAATCCCATAGCCTTATGCTTAAATAAAGGCCTGACTAAATACTTTAATGAGGCAATTGGATGCAAAGCCATGACACTGTCTCCCTGCACACACACACACACACACACACACACATAAACTGCTTATGCATGCATACTTGCATATACAAATATTTATGAATCCTGTTTATATGCCAAAATTTAAATTCCGGTAAATACACGCACACACATATGCGCACATGCACACACACACATACACACACTTTTAAAGGAGATAAGAGGACAAAATGAGTAGGGGAGGAGTGAGGAAAGAGGCAAAGAGAAGAATAAAAGATGGGTAAGGGGTTGGATTAAAAAGAGAAGAAGAAAAGAACAATGAAAAGAAAAGCAGCAAGAAGGAACAGGAGGGAAAGCCAGAGGAGAAAAGGACCAAAGACGAGGGGAAGAAGTAAATGAATTAAAAGAGACAGGAGCAGATGACTGAAGGAGGATTCATTTAATTTGGTCAAACTGCCTGACATTTGACTGGCATTGTGTTGACATCTCCAGGGTAACCAGGTAACCAGATGAGCTACAGAGGAGACAGAGAGGAAGACTAGAGCTGAGAAGTGGAAGGGAGTTGATTCCCCCATTCTGCTCTCTCATTTCAAAATTTTCTTTAAGCAACATCCTCAATATTTCTCAACATAGAAACACAGAAGTCTCCTATAATGTAACAATCCCATAAATTTTTCCCATAGACGATGTTACGTGACTCATGAACAACTGCATTCTTTAGTAAGAAGTCAAAGGTACAAGACTGTATACATGAATATTTCAGGGTAGAAGATAACTACGACTCCAAGGTGCATTTGAGCAAAAAACAGCCAATCATCAAGCTTAAAATCGGTCACGTTCACTGCTAACAGCAAGCAGAAGCTAAAGATTACAGTGTTGAGAAAACTGATTTTAAAATGTGCAGAGTGAATCAGTAAAGTTTTCATTTCCGGGTCACTTTTGAATTAATTCAGCGACTATGGATATTGTTTACAACTTCAGCGACAAAGCGTTTTGAATTCATTACACTCTGATTCGCGTCGGCCGAGGCTCTAGTGTATTGTAGTATTATTAGCTATCTGCCAAAATCACAGACAAAACGTTATTTCTCAGAAGCAAAGTTGAAATAATTGAAACTGGGTGGTCATAATATAAACCTATAGGATCCTTACAGTATGGAGAGTCCTGAGGTTCAATCGTTAGTAACATCGATGACATCGTTTAAAGAAATATCCGAAATAGGGATACAGAATGGGGAAAAACACTTCTGGAACCAGTGTCCCCTCCCACTTCACAACTCTATAGGTTTATGTTGTGACCACCAAGTTCTTGTCCATCATTTTGGCATGGCAGATGGCTTAAAATACTACAATACCCATGAGTCTCTGCTGTTGTTGCTATGGAGAAGAGGCTGGTTAGAGGTGTGAATCACAGTGGTGATGATTTCGAAACGCTTCATTGTTGCATATGCGGCACTATAGCAGGTGATTTCACTCAAAAGTGAACCAGAAATTAACATCAAACTGATTTATACTATAGGTTGTAATATCAGTTTCTTGCTGAAATGCACCATGGGAGTAGTAGTTAACTTCCCACCCTGAAGTTTTTATGTACAAAGTCTTGTACCTTCGACTTTTTATAAAAAAAACCCAAAAAACAGAAATTTTCTAAAGCAGTTGTTCATCTTTTGTACTGATTACTTAACTGTGAGAGTTTCATGTCGATCCGAGCTGTAGAAAGGCTCAAACTGTGAGTCACACAATGCTGTCTATCAGAAAAATGAATGGGACCTTTACTTCGGAAACCAGGGGCGCCCAAAATAGCTCCTCCCACTTTGCAACACTATAGATGCAGATACCAACAACAGTATAACAACAGCTAAAAGATGCAGTTCATCCAAATTACATTTTCTCTCTCACTCCTAGTGATATCAAACCATGCAGATAGTTTTATTTGTCCAGGTTTTGAGATACCTCTCTCTGAGATTTCTGTTCTCAGCCTAATACAATGGAGTTGAATGAAATTGTGTTTGTGGTCCTCACAGTACTGAAGAATTACATTTAAACCTTTAAACTGTCTTTCCATATGTTCCCATTAGTCTGGATCATCCACAGAACACACTCGACAGTTTTTCCTTTTTTGCAAGTAGTTCCAATGAAAAATGTTATTAATCTATATTTATAAATGTATTGACTAATATATTTCTGTTACTTCACTTAAATAACACTCAAGTAGAACAATATTTAAATCATGTAACATACTTGAAAGCTGTTTGTGTCCACAATCTGTACAATGATGGTGCTGAGACACTTATTGCAGGTAATATTGCAGGAGGAGATAAGTTCAGTGAGTTTTGGGTGTTTGACAGGAAGTGTTGTCGTGCAGCTCTGATATGAAAGCAGTACATCTGGGAGCAGGGGAAACAAAGTTTCTTAAGGTTACTGTGATGGATTATTTGACTGTGTAGAAGTTGTTTTTGTCTGTTTGCAGGTGGAGAGTCTGACTGAGAGACGTTCTGCTACATCCTCCTCCCTGGTTTCTGCACATTAGACGGTACAGGAGCATCGCCATAAAACTGTCAGCAATAAAGAGCTTTATTTTTGTTTAGTGCTTGTGTGTGTGTGCGTGTTCCTTTTACTGTGGTGTCACACAATCTCTTTTACCCACATCAGACGCTAATACGGTATGTGTCTCTGTGTGTGCGTACATGTCATGCATATTTTGTGTTCGGGACAGAGTACCTACTTATGCGTGAGTGTGTGTGTGTTTGTCTCATTGTTTTGTTTTTATTTACCCCTATAAAACCACAGCTGCTCTCATGTCTGTGTGTGTGTGTGTGTGTGTGTGTGTGTTACAGGCTATTATATGTGAGGATCTATGAGAGATAGCGGTATGCTGTTGATAACATAATGGTGTTTATGTTTACAGCAGCAGAAGCGTATAATCATGTTCACAATAAAGATTCTACGACAGTAACACTTTATTAGAGGAAACCTTAGCCACTGTGTGTGCACGAGTGTGTGTGTGTGAGTGTGTGTGTGGGTGTGCATGTGAAGCAAAGAGATAAATATGTCTTGTTTATGATGTGGAGACAATATTGCCACTATCTATCATTGTACTAACATAAAAACACATAAAAATACATCCACCAATACACACTGAGGTCCATTATAATTAAGGGCTTCAGTATTAAAGTCACTATCTCCTCAACAATGCACACAACACACGCACGTGCACACACACACACAAGGAGAGCTCAAAGCACAGGAAGCTGACCAAGCCCAGATTACAATAATAATAATTTGACCCAAGGACACTTTACATACAGAAAACAAGCAAAACATTACATTAATGAAAAGCTTGGACCCAAAGTTCACAGCTGACATACAGACTATAAATCCTTATTCAATAACCCTTATTTTATTTTACCCTAATTTGGGTAATAGCATGGCCTCTGCTTTGGCGCCACATTAAGGACAAAATTTAAATTTTTTGCCCCACTAGTGGAAAGGATCAAAAGTGCACCAAACACATCACTCATCATTGAATGTTGCATCATTTGACGAGTGTCAGCTGACATATGTAGGACGGACCAGCACTGTACAGACAGAGGAAGTACCTGTAGCTGGGATGTGCCAACCCAGAGAACAAAAACGATAAAACTGCTGCTTTTCGGGGGAGCCGACTCGCGTCGTTACTAGGAAATAGGACCCAAGGAGATGACATGCATCAGGATGCCCCCCGTTTGTGGTCTTACACTAAAAGCAACGGGTGCAGGTGGTTTGACGTGCATCATTTAGTGCCAGTGTGTGCTTAATAGCAAAGGTGTCTGTCCATTTTGTTTTCTAGTGTATAATAAGCTCAGTAGGTGTGAGTGTGGCTGCAGACTTTAGTTCTCGTTGAGCTTTAGCGATAAATCTTTCAAGTTCCAACATCAAAATAAATTCGATAATTCAAAATAAAAGCAGAAATACAATATCAAATTTGTACTTGTTCAACTAACATCTATGTTATTCTTGCAAGTGTAACATGCTCCCTCCATGACTTTGATTACATGAAAGCACTTCGCTAGTAGGAACAGATAAGCCACTGTGCTCATGAATATGTCACAAAGAAATATTTCCAATAAATACATCTAAATAATGTCAAAATAAAATAAAATAATTAACCAAAGAAAGAAAAATCCCAAACTGTAGTTTACATGTTTGCTGCTGAACAAGGGTGTTTTTTCAGTTTTGACAAACAGACTGAAATACAGCTTTTTCCCCAGAGCTGTAGCCTCCATCACCCCGTAGCTGTTGAGGACTGAGGACTGTAAATATTACCACCCACCCCCGACTCCCCAACTGCTGCTAATGCACTGCAACACTTTATTACATACATCTAACTTGTTGTGCAATGCCTTTTTTTATTATTTATTATCTTATAGCTAGATAGCTAGACAAGATTTCTTGCTATCTTGTTTTTATCTTGTTCTCATTACTGCTGGTCACCTAGAGTTACCAAACGTAATTTCATTGTATGTCTACAATGACAATAAAGTGTCTTATGTCTTGACAAGGACAAGATCCCTAAATGCTGAAATAAAGCTGGAAGCAAAACACATAACCCATCAGAACTGAAATATAATGCAAGGCCTGTGTAGTAAGTCATAGGTAATAAAATATACAATAAAACAAACACACACACACATATTTTGCCTTCTCGGTCATTCTATCGAACACGCATGCATCCACATACGTACAAACACACAAATACAGCACCAGCAGGAACAATACCAGAGATGTCAGGATGATTGACCATCCCATAAGCCTCTCTGATATGAGCTTCTGTGTCTCACAATGCACTGCAGCGAGTATTTGAACCACCACTAAGACGTTTTCTGGAAATGTCACCAAGGTCCAAACACCAAATATCCATGCACGTAAAAAACACACTGTCGGCTAGAGGTCGTCATTAAATGTCTGCTGGGGTCAGTGTCTGGCACGTTTTTGAGGGTTGGCAATGCGTGTTACACACATAAAGTTTATTTTAAATTCATGCTAAATCCAAGGCAAAGTAGTTGCCATGGTGACATTAGGTCATTATTTGTTGTACATTCTGTTAGCAGAGTGACGGACAGAGAAGCTGGCACAAGAGTTGAGTAATTCTCACTAAACGTAGCTTTTTCTTGATTGTTTCAGGGATTATGTAAAAGAAGTATTAAGGGCTTGAGTGGTGATGCTGGCGGTGAAAATGTCTCACTTCATGGATGATTGATCGAATTAAATGCAGAGATTTTGTAGTGGCAGGTTAGGCGAGCTACACATAATGTATCACTGGGTTGCTTGAAAGAATAACTTAACACCAGGCTGGAGAACAATGTTTCACTGCCCTCTCTGGTTGAATGTTTCAAGCCTGTTTCACCTCTGGGTGAGGCCAGAAGCGTGCTCTGTTGCAGCTGAAACCACACTCGATTGTGATGTCACAGGGTCACTGGAGTACACCGCTACATCCAGCCAGTTCTCATTCCCAGGAGATCAAATACTGACACCTTGTCACACCCCCTCGGCTTCTGAGACCTACGCACAAGGTACCCTTTGGCGTCTGTATGAGACACACTAAATCCAATGTAAATCCGTCCGCGTCATTATTAGCCACCATGAGACTGATGTCTATGTATGGTGACATTTTCCTTGTTTGGAGGAGGCGGGTTGAGTGGGTGGCTAGATAGATAGGTGGTAAAAAGTGGATTTTGCTGCAGGAGACCACCTTCCAACCACAAGTGTTATGTCTCCAACCACGACTGTCGCCATGATGACATTTCAGGTGATCATTTTAACCCAAACCACAATCTTTCCCTTACCTAAACTATTTTGTGCCGAAACCTAACCATATCACACCAGCTCTAAGTGTGTAATATCGCTGCGGATGGGTCTACATTGGAAATTGTTGAAAGCCCGGTGCGCCTCATACAGGTAGCCAAAGATTGCCTTGTGCATCAGTATGAGACACCGAGGGGCGTTGACAAAGCGTTGGTATTTGACGACCTGGGATGAGAACATGTTGGTCCCCTCCGGACATGCTTTAAGATATATAAAAATACTCTTTTTGGAATAATAATATGGTGTTTTTCCTAAAGATACAATTGTCTTCTTTAAATCCTTAAAATTACATCTTTTCCTTCCCCCTCAATGAATAATCCAGAATTAATGAGTATGCAAATATTGTTCATTTCAAAAGTTAAACTGCTGGACAAAGATGTCTCCTACTTCACTGAGAAGTCCATTCTTAGTGTTTGTATATTGGAGGTTTCAGGTTTTCATGTCACATTTGTATAAGTTGCATACAAACCATTAAAAGTAGTTGTGATGTCACCAGTCATGCTTGTAGGCCCACAGAGTTTTCAATGAGCACAGAAAAACTTTCCTCCTTCAGCAGATGAAAGTGAAAACAGGCCTTCAAGTATCAAACTCTGCACATACGTCATCCTGCACAGTGAAGCTCAAACATCTAAGTGAAGTAATAATAAGCAAAACGCATTTTTCAGTAGAGACTAAAACAAGACTAAAAGCAGCCAAAAGCTACAATTGTTATCACACACCAAAAGACTAAACTTTTGGATGGAAGAAAACTGAGACAGGTTTGATGATCTTTGATCTTTACAACTGAAATGTAGAGTTTGTCTTGAGGGGAGCAGCAGAGGAAAGACCAAACCATAGAAGCAGCTAGCAGCTAGCTAGCTATCTTGCTACATCCAAGAAAAATGGTGACCGAAAATGGCCACAAAAATGGTGACAAGAGTGTATGAGATTGATGGTTGTAAATTGACTCACAGAAATAACAACTTTTAAATGAACATTTTCCTTAAATCATAGTTAATCGTCACAGCTACTGCATCTTTCATGTTACTCACTGTTGATTGGTTAGGGGGAAAAAAAACAAATAAATGAAAATGTTTCATATGAACATCTACCTGCATGTTTCTATAATAAGTATGGATTGGATTCTGAGTGACGATAGAATTCAAAACCTTTCTGCTGATTAACTGTGAGAGACTTCCACAAAAAAAACTAAAAATAAAAAAGACATGATGCCGCAATACCTCCTGGAAATTATTGAACATCACAGACGATGATGATACAGAGCACAGGAAGAGGATCTGAGGCTGGATTTTTCCTTTATATTTCCCAAAACAAACAGCCTCCATATTTACAACAAATCCACTGTTTGCCTCACATTGTTTCTGATTCAGCTATTGTTCTTTTGTATGAAACATTCAGAGCTCTTCTTTCACAAACTGTTTTCATTCCTGCCACCTGCTAACACCGCCAGCCTTTCACTTTGGTTTGTGGTCACAATTAATCCCAACAACCCTGTTTATCTCACCATGACAACAACGAGAACAACAACAAAAAAAAACAACAACAAAAACTGGGTTTATTCAAGCGAGAATGCGCAACGTCCTGGAAAGAGGGCAAAGGAAGAGAGTCTGTGCGTGTGTGTGTGTGTGTGTGTGTGCCAGCGCACTGAAGCGAGGCAGTGTCAAGTCATATGAGCGGCACACACGTTCATTTCCATAGATGCACAAAGAAACACACAATAAAGCTCTATTCTGCTACAGTGAAGGGGTTAGGCCACATCACTATCACACACACACATACCACTCACAGGGATTAGGCCACATCAATTTCCACTGTCAAAAGAATTCAGTATTTTTGAGACAAAATGAAAGTGAGCTACAGTACAATCTGAGTTTCATCTCAGTATCACCGTGAACTAAATCAGAGGGTCCTCCAAATCACACATAAAAATGAACACTTAAACTTACTGTTATCTATATATTTTATTGGTTTTGTTGTGAAACAATGAGACTCTAGAATTTCAAGTCCCCTCAATAAAAAAGAAGCTAATTGTAGTTGGTTTGTTGTTCTCAAAGTACCAACAGATTGCAGCAAAACCTTCAACAATCCTTTCATAATAACACAGTCGCACTCATTCCTTATCTAAATGACAAAGGTCCTCAGGCAGACTTGAACTGGGGAACTCATCAAAGTCAAATCTGAATAAAAAAAAAATTTAAATCCAGAATTTTAAAGTAAAGAGTACTACAACATATGTCAAAAAAAAGGTTGTATAAAGACTTCTGTGGCTCCAGAGGGAGCTGCATAAAATCCGGTTAGGGCTGAAGATTACAAGTTTTTGAAAATGAAAAAAGATCTGGGGGTGTGGAGAAAGAAGTGGGGTTACTAGACCTCTGTAACCCTCATCTCTGCCTGAGGCTAAAGGCTTGAGGCTACATTTGCTGCTACAGTACTAACATAAAACACCTGAATCTCCGATCGAACTGTCGGCAGTCGGGTTGCATTGTTGGTAATGTAGGTGCCAGGTTTTGATAAGGAAGAGGAATGGAATAATAATAAAGAAAAAAACAATATCTCAGGTTCTGCTGCATCAATTTTGTCCATTGTGAGTCAGAAAATATTATAGGAGAGCAATGCTAAACGGAGTACTTCTTTCAACCCTCAGGCTACCCCACCAGTTTGATGTTTGACTGTGTGCTAATAAAGTACGCTCTACCAGCTGTCTCTCTCAGAGCAGGAGGAAGTATGAAGATGCCCGTGGCTGAGACGACGTTCATTCTCAATGACACAGATGTGGATGTTTAAGGAAAAACTGTCGTTTGAGTATCAAACTGTCATCTCCTGTCATCTTGAAAGGTAGCTCCAGAAGGTATATAGTTTGCTCACTTGTAGCTTAGATTCACAGCAGTTACAATGGAAACTCGGAGTCTTGGCAAAAAACATTCATATATCCATTTATCCACTGACATTCTTTTTACCCATTCAGCTTTATTTTCATCCATTTTTTTCTTCTTTCATACATATTTTTTTCCCCTTTCCCTGCAGAATAGCTTCAACAATGTAACATGAGCCAGAGTAGTTTCTACTTCTCTAGGTGTGTATAATTCATTTTCTTATTTAAGCTCGGTGTAAATGGACTCCACCGAGAACTGGCTATGAACTAATGTCTCAAACTAGGATCCAGTGGTTCTTTTTTCAATGCCAATACCCACATTATTGTAGGATTAAACTTTCAGCATGAAGCTTATAACTTATTTAACTAGTATTTATCCAGTGAAGGTTTGTTAAGCATGGGATCTCTGTGCCCAGCATCATCCTGCTTCACATTCATGCCTGGAGCTGACAGTTCCCACCAACCCATCCGTTTGGCTGGTAAGCAGCTCCACCGGAGCAGTTCGGGGGTTAAGAGTCTCGCTCAAGGGCACCGCTTCAGTTGTTTTTACAGAAGCTAAGTAAGAATGCAACTTCTGTTTGAGCTAGACGATATAATACTAACACTGCCCTCACTAGAGCTGCAATTAATTACAGTATTCATTCCACATAATAACACAGAAAGTGCTACTTTTCTAATTACAGCCTGGTGCAAAAGTAACAGATCTCACTTATTGATTTGTAATCATTTCTTTTCAGCTTTATTCTAAAAGATGAAACTTGAATGAAACTGAATAATTGGGAATAATTAAAATTCTATATCACTTTTCCTAACAAAATCAAATGGGCCCTTGTTATATGTACGCTACCCTCAAGTGGAAAAAGCAAGCTCTTTGGAAGAGACCTTGGAAGGCATCACACAAGGATGCCTTCGAAGGTTGGTGAGTGCGTAATGGGCAACAAATCAAAACCTTCCATGATAATAACATCAACAACAACAACATATGGCCCAGTCAAGTCAAGCTGCCATGCAGATCAACAGTGAAATGTGAAAAGCCAGTGAAACTGCAGTTAAAGCATCTTTAGCTTCCATAATGTGAAATTTTACTGAGTGGAACAGACTCGCAGGCTGTCATTTTGAGAAAGATTTGATCAAACTGTTCAGAGATTTGATTTAATCACTCGAAAGCCGGTGTGACTTAACAACCGCAGAGTCTCGAGACAGCTGTTTGGAGCAAGATATGACCTGTTATACAGCTATAGAGGGCTACCGGCCACCTGCCTCGCCCACTTTGTTAGATCAGGATGATGACGAGGGAGATGTTAATAAATTAGTCCACAACCACATTTTTTTTAAGACATCCAAACACAAAACTCCAACCCATTACATTGCTCCACAACTACTATGACCCACAAGCTAACAATCAAATGGGAGCACCCCGACTCACATTGTCAGGATAAATGTATGTATGTCTTCCCTGGAGTTCATTTGGGATAAACCAAAAGAATTATTGGACACATGATGGTCAATAAAATATAGGCTATTTTATGTCGTAGCTCTATGAGAGGCTTGATCTAAATTCTGTATTTTATCAGCCTACTTTTTTTCAAAATACCTAAAAACGCAAAACTACCATATAAGCACAAAACAGTACACTAACAATTGTCACTGTCTCAGTAGTACCTGACCTTAACAGTCTTGTAAATAGTAAATAGACTGCACTCATATATATATATATATCGAAACAGATAAAGCCTCTAACAATATTGTCTCTCATTCACCCACTCATGCACACACTCAGACACTGATGGCTACGGAGCTGTCATGTCTGCCCATCAGGGGTAACTTGGGGTTTAATGTCTTGCTCAAGGGCATTTTCCATATGTAGACAGGAGATCCCAGCATTAATAGGAGTTAGTAGTTCCACATGAACTTTTGGTTGTTTTGGGAAATGTGGCGGGATAGTTAGCTCAGGCTAAAGGAGCTGGCACTTCTCTACAACTCAGAATAATCTCTAGAAGGAACTACGTTTGAAAACAAACATACCTTCAGGCGATACATCTTCTTGGATGTTTGGCAGGCATTACCACCTCCTGACATGCTGGAAGGACTCGCTGCTGCCCCTCTCTGCTGAACCTGTGGCCCTAAACAGACTGCTTAAAGTTAAGTTAAGTTAAAATAATGCTGTTGGTTTATAAAGCATTGAATGGTTTAGGGCAAAAATACATTTCTGATCCGCTGCTACGTTATGAACCATCAAGACCTCTCAAGTCGTCTGGGACAGGTCTGCTTTCTGTCAAAACTAAACATGGAGAGGCAGCCTTCAGTTTTTATGCTCCACATATCTGGAACAAACTCCCAGAAAACTGCAGGTCTGCAACTCTCAGTTCTTTTAAATCACAGCTGAAGACTTTTCTGTTTGCCTTTTATTAAACCAAATGTGAGGGTTAATATCTTACACTGCACTGTAACTTTTATTCTCCTGTTTTATCTGTCTTACTCTATTGTAGCTCCCTTTTATTTCCAATTTAATACTTTTTAATTGTTAATTAAATGTCTTATATATTGCATTGTGTTGTTTTAATATTGTCTTGATGCCTTTTATGTTCCATGTAGCGCACTTTGAATTGCATTGTTGTTGAAATGCGCTATACAAATAAACTTGCCTTGCCTTTACCAACATGCTTTTCAAGCAGATTAAAGGTCATCAAAGGACAAAACACACAGCTTGTTAGCAGCCACAGTTAGCTTCAGTGAACCTTTTGAAAGTTGAATGCGTAACATTAATTTTAATAAAGCATGCTTCTGTCTCTCAGCTCCCTAACCTCGACCCAACTTAGGCCTATGTGTCTACGACTGAATCCTGCAGAGACACAATAACACCACATCAAATATTAAGTGATAAAGCTGTTTACTGCGCAAGGACACTGCGGCACATACAGATGTTTTCAAGTGAGAGTTTCTGAAGGAGGAGCCACGACTGGAGCTGCGCCCTCGCTGTCTAATTCAACCTTGGTCACAAGCTTTGTCACTTTGCAAGAACTAAAGATCGTAAATTATTTAGATTTGTGCAACAAGGGTTTTTTTTTTCCAACCGCAGTCTGATAAGAAAATAAACTTTAAGAGCAAGTCTCTGCTTCCTCCCTCCTATTGTCCTATTATTTTTTTAAGAAGCCTTTTAAGGTAATAAATCTTTATCTTTAACTACTTTTTGCTGCACAAGAACGAACCTCTGGTGTATTTTGGAGAACAAAGCTCATGAAAAGAAATTGAGAGGTGAATTTTCAGTTTGTTTGTTGTTTTTTAATCTTCAGTTTCTCTTGTCATCCTCTCCAGTTGCTTTCTTCTTCTCGTCCCTCTTGACCTTCCCTCCCTTTGTTTTCTTCTCTATACATTTTATTCCTCTTTCTTGGGCTTTATCATCCCCTCAATTTACATTTTCTTTTCTTTATCTCAAAAGTAGCTGTGACTTAGCAAACATGCCGTCTTGGGACAAGCAGTTTGGAGCAGGATACCATCTGCAACACACACTTGGCCCCCACCCACAACCTCACCCCGATTATTTATTTATTTATTTATTTATTTGGATCCCCATTAGCCACTACCATCAGAGACAACTCTGTAACCGGGATTTATTAGAAGTACAGGAATCAGCAGGGGGTGGTGTTCTGTGCCATTAGGCATTTCTGTAAACTCTTTTTAAAAACAACTTTACTTGTTGAATGTGTAATGTGTGATAGCAAACCATACCATACTTTCATTCCTCTGTACATAATGTTGCCTCGCATTATATTTTGAGACAGGAAGTGAAAAACAACCTTTTGATGCATGCCTAGTATTAAAGTTATGTTCATTACTACTATATGAAAATTGATGGTACAGGACATTTGGGATTTTATAAAACAGAACAGGGAAACAACCAACCTGTCCTTTACTAGCGGCCGACGTAAGTTTATGTGCATTATGTGCTGGTCTTTTTCCTCCTTCACTTAGTATCTTTCCCTCATAAGCTTTTAGTCTCATCCTTATTTCATCACCTCTATCTTTTCTGAAACTATTTTACCACTTTCATTTTTCCCTCTTACCATTTTTGCCCTGAAGGGCAACTCTTTTTAATTATTTCCACTCTTTCTCTAGATGAGTGTGCTGTTAATCTGTTAAATAACCAGCAGGATGAGGGAACTTCCACAGCAATTTTTAATTCAATTACATTTTTTCCAAACCAATTTTCCTTATGAAGTCATCGGTGTCTGGGGAATTACACCTGACCATTACCTTCACTTAATGTTCTTAATGCCTGGCTCGGCTCTCTTGAATGCTTAAATGACATCTTTTTTTTTGCTCCTCAGAAATCCCTGGAGGTGAAGGTGAGAGATGGTTGGATGGCATGTGACCTTTTGACCTCCAAGCAATGGATTCTGGGTATTGAGGTGAGGTGAAAAGGTGAGCGAGGAGAAATAAAAGAGAGAAAAGGGAAATGTAGGCGTATTGATGTGTGTGTGTGTGGATGTTAGTTAGCGACAGAGCATGGCTGAACAAGGCGGTAAGAAAGTTTGAGCATATGTTTAAAGTGTGTGTGTGTGTGTGTGTGTGTGTGTGTGTGTGTGTAAGCAAGTCAGAGTCAAGGTTCTGTGTCAGATCAATTCATTGTGTGCAGCACAAAGATGAAGCGTGTAGTTAGCATGCACAGCAGTAACCGTCATGAATGAACAGAGAACAAAGCTCCACCTACAGAAACCCAAGTGACACCATCAGATGTACCAACACACCAAAGGCACCACCCACACATGGTGACAGGTTATCCCTCCGAACACTTTAGTGATGATGAGAGCTTGACAAAAGAAATGGAGATAAGATTTTGAGAAAGTTAGCAATAATTCTAAGCTGGCTGGTCATGAACACTGTGGAGTTCCCGCCCAGCCTTTGTTTCCATGGCAACGTATCTTCAGCCAATCCATCCCGCTTTATTTCGATGAACACATAGCAACAACAACTAGCTAATGCTAATGTGCTGAAACTAACCTTAAAGATCCCCTCCAGGCATGTTTTAAGATTATTGATCTAATTAATTAAAACTTAAAATGGCATCTTCTCCTTCATTAAAAGTTCCAGAATCTATGAATATGCAAATGTTTTTAATGTCAAAAGTTTAACTGCTGGATAAAAAAAATGTCTCAGTCTCAGTGTATGTGCGCTGTAAGTTTCAAGTTGGGGAAATGTTCCCCTCTTCAGCAGATGAATGTGAAAACAGTCAAGTGTCAAACTCTGTGCTTCTCTGTGCAGAATGATGTATGTGCAAACATGCAACTGCAGGAACAAGAAGAAAAACACATTTTTAATGGAGGGGGACTTGTTGTTGTTGCAGGCCTTGCATAGTCAAAGGTAGTGTTGAGGAGGTTATCAAAGGTGTGAGTATAGCTGGTAAAAAGACAATTCAGAAGGAACAGTATTAAATTAAATAGTTGTATTTATTTTATTTTAAGTTAATTAAATACATGTACATATCTATTTGTCATACAACTCTTAACTATATAAAAAGTAAAATAAATGTAGTGAAATAAAAATTTCACTACATTATATGTCTACATGATGGCTAGTGATGTATAGTTTAACAACACACTGAGTGACATTGAGTGAGGTCAGATTGTTGTCCACTCGCATATTTCAGATCGGATTTGGGCTTGAACATGTACAGATGTATTTTTCAAGTAAAGAATGACAAAAAGAAGTGAAATCCTACTACTAGTGTTTGTTTATGTAGCTTCTGGAGTCAGCAGACGTCTGCTGACGGGCAGCTTCCTGAAGCTAGCCAATCAGAACAGAGTGGACTCATCGGGAGGCGGGGCCTTAAAGAGACAGGAGCTAAAACAGCCTGTTTCAGACAGAGGCTGAACTGAGGGGCTGCATAAAGAGCCAGTATAAGATAAATAAGAAGTTTTTGGAACTGTAAATCATGTCTAGATCTTCCAGTAGAGCCTTAGAATATAAATATAGATTTGTGTATGATGCGTCCCCTTTAAGCTCAAACAATACAACCAGAATGCATCCTTGGAACAAAATGGCCAGGCACTTAACTGTCTGGGATGTTTAAGAGAACTCATTTTTTTTCCCTCCTACAAGCCTAATTAGCACAGAAATACTCGACAGAAGGTTTTTTCCACTTTGATGAATTGCAGTTTAAGATTTGATGAGATGCTACTGATCTCTGTGAGCCATAACAACAGTGATCAATAATAACAGACAAAGTAAAGTAGAATATGAATACAAACACAGTAAATTGGATGCTGTTAGATATGTTTTTTTTCAGTAGATAAAGCTTTTTTTTCTTCTTTTTTTAACATTATTTCTTTTCTAATTTGTGACAATACAACAAAGGTTCCTGACTGATATCGAATGAAGGACGTTGTGTGTGCTTTAACAATTCTGTTTTCAAGTTCTAACACTATATTATGTAGAAATCTATGAGTGTAAAGACTGAAGATAATGAAAAATTTATTAGGTTATGAAACACATTTGCAGCAACATCCTGAGACAATGAACAGCAGATGAAACGAACATAAAATATATTAGAATTAAAAATGAAACAAGAATATATCAAGATATATAAATGATATAAAGGAAGATACAATGAGAAGAAAATAATTGCAAGACTTTGCAGCACATATACGCAATGCGCTGCAGATGGAAACATTTCATTTCATTACATCCAGCTGGTGCCTCCCTGTCAGCTCTCGTCACCGCTGTGTGTTGTTACACCGCTTGCGTTTTTAATTTGTATTTTTATGTTTGTTTTCTGTGCCGCTACCGCAAAAAAAAAAACCCTGTTTGCAAACCAAATGCCCCCCCGACTGCGTTAGCAAGTTTAAATTGAATCCTGACTCCAACCTGGGGTTCTGAATAAGAGAAGGCAGGGCAGCGGAGGAAGAAGGAAAAACAAAAGAACAATATGGCTTGCCAGGTGGTTGAATGATTGTTGGTATAAATCAAGAACACACACATTTACACACACACACACACTCACACTGAAACACTTATCTCTTTCTCTTTGTTGCTCTCTTTCTTCTCCGTTCTCATTTTATCAAAAGACAGCACGGATAATCTTTTCTTTGTTATCATGAAGATCTGCACACACACACACACAAACACATACACACACATAGACTTCAAAAAAAAGGAGATGAAAGCAGTGTAATTATCTTCCTATTACCCTATATAGTTACCAGTATGGACTGTGTGTGTGTGTGCTTTTAAATGTGTTTGTGCATGGGTGTGTGTGTAAATCGCTTGGCATTTGATCATGTAAGAGTGTTTCCTGGCAACACACACACACACATAAATAATGGCTGGCCGGAGCCGGTTTCTCCTACAACCAGTTTGGATGGACAGGACAGCTGGCGAGACAAAGACATGCAGGTCTATTTTAATTCATTCATAAATAATCTCCGCCCTTGATCGCTTCTTAAAAGTTCTTAAAAACCGCTTGAACATTATACATTAGCTCTTGTACACATCTGGGCCAAGTTCTCTGCATCCTTGTGACAAAAATTTTTTTCTTGGAAGGGACAAACTTCCTCCTCATGAAAGCAGGAACCATCTTTTCAGTCTGATACGGGTTGTAAGTTTGACAGTATCCACAAAGTCAATTAAGACACACAGCTGTTCGTTTCCCCCCCCCCTTTTTTTTTTTTTTTTTCTTTCGAGGCATGATGTGAATTAATGTTGGGGTTTCTTGTTTTTGTTCTTCGGCCTCATCACACTTTGATGCTTCCTTGTTTGGCAAGTTAATTTCCAAGGATCTGGGATCTTTCATCTGTCCTTCAGCCTTGTAATCTATTTTGAAATCTAATTTAGTCATCTGAGATGTAATGGAATTACGTTAGAACGCAGGAACTAAGGAAATGCTGCGGTATGCACAGAAAAATCCTCCATGCCCAGTAACATACAGGTAAAAACCCAGGACTCTGGCAACAGAGACTCCCATTGATGTTTAGGTTTAGGCAGCAAAAGCATTTTGGTTAAGGTTATTGAAAGATTGTGGTTTCACGTTAATGTTAATAAGCAAGTTGTGCTCCAAGTCATTACTAGACCACAATCTTTCCCTAACCTTAACCAAGTGCTGCCAAACTTAACCAAATAAAGTTTAATATTGCTGCAGATAGTTGATATTGTACTGCAACATTCAACATTTTTGCAACTTGCTAAATATGTTAATAAACAACATTTTCTCATCATGTTTTTACAGAACGTATTTATGCAATTTAGTCATATATGAACATCATTTCTAGGAGGCAGTGTTGCCTATTTGATGCACATTAATGCAGGGAAAATAGGACAGTGATGTATCTTGAAGGGTCAAAAGGCACCAGTGTGTGGGCTTAAATAGAAAATAATGCTTGCAGGTGTTTTGATGCACGTCATACACAGTTGATGAGTTTTGCCCTTTCAGTCGCTTGAATAAGGTGGCGAAGAGTAAATGTAGTGTATAGGCAGCAAATAAGGAATGATTTCAGAGGTTCAAGGACACTTTGACGCTAAGTAGCATAAAGTGAGAACTTCCACCGCAGCCTCCGTGATCACCGACCGTTAAAGAGGCAGAAAAAAGGTGCATAGAGGCACGAGGGAGAGCGCGCCCTTAAAGCACCCCAAATAACCATCACTCTGACAAAACACTCAATGCAGGGTGAAAAATGAGAGACATCTGCAGAGTGCAACAGATGAAAGAGCAGGGGGAGTGAACAGATTATTAGAATAATTAGAATAATTAGAATTAGAATTAAAATAAGTTCTCTTTCAAATCAAACATCCCAACATATGAATGGAAAGTATTGTTCTTACAACAAATATCACTAGGACTAGAACATTTAATATCCAAGAAATTCATGTTGTAGACACCACCACTGACTATCCCTGTAACAAATTGGCCACAGTTTCACATGTTGAACACACACGGTCCAGCCATATACTTGGTTTGTAAAGGTCAACTTAGTTTTCACAAGTAATAGGTCTGGAACAATATCAGCACAACGCAGCACCATAAAAATGTCATACATTCAACAGTTTGCCTCCAACCAGTGACTTGAATCTCGGTCCATACTTTGAGAAGCCCCAATATGAAGCATAGACAGTCAATACGTTGTTTAGCGTATACTAAAATAGCACATTCACCGTCTCAATGAGCTCCAAAAGACCACAACAACAAACCACCCAACCCAAGTTGACTAGATAAGGAAAAGCTACCCTAAAAACCCCTTTAGACATAGTGAGAAAAAATTAAAGAAGTAGGAAAAAGATGTTCTAAAGAAGAAAGTTCTAACAGTATACAAGTAAAAATCCAAAGCACAAGGGGTTTGAAATCCACCAATTGGATTAAAATCAGTCTAACTCTAATGCATGCACTGATACTAATATATCCAAACAGCGCATTTCTACACGTCTCCTCAGGTGATATCAGACTCTCTGCAGTTTAATATGATGTGACAGCAGGAAAATCTTCTTCTCTGAGCTGAGCTCCCCTCCGCTGACATCTGAGCAGCACTCAGGCAGAGACGAGCTGTCAGCGGCGGCGCGAGCGCGACAGCCCGCATAGTCAACAGACCGACGCCGACGGGAGACAGCTCGTTAAGGAACCTTGTTAAGAGACCCCTCGTTAAAGGGGAATTTCGACTGAAAAACACATGTTGAAGTTCAGCTCGCAAACGATACGATACACGCAGGAACTGTGACATGTAACAACAGAGAATCTGTCATAAGTTTAAGAGTTGAATAACTTAGTGTCTGTACCTCTGTGCTTAGTTCTTGATCATCTGTGATCACAGGATCATTATCAGTGAGGCTCTGACACCATTATCAAACTTTTTTTCATAGAAATGTGTTTCTGTGTGCAGTCACTGTGTAAAACATCCAACGCTGCCTGAACAAATTTAAGGCTTTTTCACTTATTAATAACATGGATTCTGGAGTTTATGTATGTATATACAGATGGCTGACATGTGAAAATAAAAAACGACAGAGTGAAGTGTATAAGTAGTATTTATGGTGTTTATAAATCTTTTGTACAGAAGGCACAATTACCATAATATTTATTTTATTTATCTTCTTTTTTTTTTCTGGTTGTGAAACTCCTGACTTCACCATGTGTCCAGCAACTTTCAAACCTACACCCTCGCCTAGCCTACACACACACACACAAAAAACACAAACACGCTGATGAAGTGAAGCCGACAGTAATCAGATGCATCCAGAAAGGTCGAGGCTTTTCCATTTCCATAAGGAGTCTTTCACTGCCTAAACACATTACTCAGTGGATTAAATTCAATAACCTCATTCCCACACACACATATGATTGAGCAATCCATATTAATATCATTCACACCATTATTATGACCCCACTTTCATCTGTGTACATTATTCACAGCTCAACAGCAGGGTTTGTGTTTCTGCATATTCGCATAATCAGAGTCACTCTGACCTTTGGCGAAAGAGCTGGAATTATCCCTGATGACAGAGAGATGAGATTAATCACTGAGTTACATGATACAACCTAAAGACAACAAGATATAGACAACACGCAATCTTCATATCAGCCTTCATACAGTATAGACAGCAGTCAACAGACACTTTCAATTATTGCCGCCAATCGCTATCAACACAGTCTCTATCATTGGACACAAAATTTAAACTTTTGAAGCAAGTCTTCATAATCAAAGTGAGTCAAGATCTTCAGGTCTTTTCAAGTCTGTTAAGTCTCTGAAAGACTGCAGCTCTGAACATTTTCTTTTCAAAACTGTGTTAATTGATAGTGTTTTTACAACTGAGACAAAGACAGCCGAAGCCTAAAATTAAACACTCACTCGGGTGCCATTACTTTCTCAGTGTTGCAGAATTTTACCACTTTAAAACTTTACTGCTTTTGCTTTCAGGTGACAAGTTTTGACCGTTTTGGCCCTTTTCATTCATCATGTTGCCCTGAGTGTTGGCAGTTTGTTGGGGCAGCGGTGGCCTAAAGGTTAGAGAAGCAAGGTTGTGACTGGAGGGTCATTGGTCCCCCGGACCGACATGATAAATCTGGGTGGGGAGGTGAAAAGGCAGCGCTTGCCCCTCTCTCTCTCTCTCTTTTGCCCTTGAGCAAGGCCCTTAATCCCAGCTGCTCCAGTAGAGCTGCTCAGTGGCTGGCAGATCAGGCTGTGGTTGTACTGGGTAGCTTCCAGATATGAATGTGATGAGAGCTTTCCTGAAAAAGAGAGCATTGAAAATTCCCCTGAATAGATAAAGAAAAATAAATAACAAACATTTAGCAATCAAATAAAGGAAAATTATATGTTGTATCACATAAGAAATAGAAGAGGACACTAACCCCCAACTGGTCACTGAGAAAACTTAATCTGAATCACAACAGAGATGTCCTCTTTCCTTTAACCACAAATAGCTGTCATTTATTTGTTTAATCACACACACACACATAAACACATGCAGACACACACACTTACATTACACGTTATCTTTCACTACTACACATCTGCCCTCAATCTGTATTCTTTGCTCCGGGTGACAAACCCTGTTGTGTTAAAAGCACATTAAAAGCAAATTTGACTTGACTTGGATCAAATTAAACCTTCTGCCCCCTGGTTTGACCTTTCAGTGGAGTCCATCCTCTTCTAATCTCATTAGTGAGAGCTGCATAGCAGGATGCCAACGCAGGACAGAAACAGCTCAATAACTCAGAGACGCTCTGCACATTTGAAGAGTAATTCAGCTTCATATGATAATATTTAACTTTTTTTGGTTTGTTCTTCTGATCCAATGAACATGTAATGATGCATCTGAAGTCCCTTAGTAGTTCTGTATGTCTACCACAATCATCTTTTCCTCTTTTATTAATAAATACTTATTAGATAACTCTCATCATTTATTAACTAGAAGCTGTCAATCCATCAATATTGACAAAACTAATGGTGGAAGCTTTGAGTTTATGAGTTGTGCTGAAATCGATGGACCTTCGACACTTGTGATAATTGTTTAATCATTTCTTATAAAAGAAAGGAAAAAACTTTATGGATCTAGTAACTTTTGATAGGCACTTGTCATTATTTTTGACACTTTATTGACTAAAAGGTCAATTAAATGAAAATAGTACTTGTGAATTTAGAACGACATGAAAAAATTGACAAGCATAGGAATTTACAAATGTTACATTTCACAAATATTTCACCAGATTATTCAGAAAATATCTGATTATGATGAATTCAAGGCTCGTCCTTGGCTGACTTGTTAATTTCATACCCCTTTAGTGCATGCAGTGAACTGAATGACTGCAAATGTCCTTCTGAGGGTGAGATAATCATAACCGCCACCAGAATCTTAATATATGGATATACGCATTGTTTCTGGTTGGTTGGTGTTGGTGTCAGTTGATCTATTCTAGCGCTGACTGTCTTTGCTGAATCTTAAAACCTTTTTTTAATGGTATAATGGCACATTTTCCATATAGGAAAAAAAAAGTCTCTTTAACCTAATTTCCATTTCAAGAATGCAAAACGCTTTTTGAGCCTGCTCCCTTTCACTTCCATCAGGGCAGGAAGTAGATTTTTTATTAGCAAAATCAATAAGGGATGAGTGACCTGGTCAGACAGTGTATTTAGTAAACCTCCTCCCTGCGTTAACAGAAAGCCAACAAACTAAGCATTAGTGGCTCGGTTCGACCTTTAAGCAGAGCCAAGCGCTTGTGTATTTAATCCCTTTATGAAGTGCTGCGGGGGTTAAGGCGAGCAGAGAGATCCTGGAGTGTTGTGAAGTGTGGAAACTGTGTGAAAATGGCTGTTGGAGAGACAGACCACAGCCCTTCATGAATATGGATCACAGCTGAGTGTTGGAATATGGAAATCATGTGGGTTTCATATGAATTTCGAGAGAAGGTTATACAACTCCATAGGCCTGTATCTACTTTGTTAATAACATTAAAATGATTAGCTTCCCTTCAGCATTCAGTCAATCCTTGTTACTTTCAAATTATAGTTTGTTTTAATTGTAGACGTTGACGGGCGGGGCCACAGACTTGGTCAGAAAGAATCGAGAGACAGATGTTGGTTTTGGTCTTTTCATGGGATTTGTTGGCTGTAAGTAAAATGATTTGCACCGACAGGCAACAGAACCAGAGTAAACTTATATATAAATGATGTGACTTCATCAAAATATCAGACAATCAATACAAACTCCAAGCTTTTGGCCTTGTATGTCCCTAATGAAGGGATTGTGTTGGTGTAATATGAGTCAGTCATGCAGTAAGAGCGTCAAAGTTTAAAAGGAGAGTGTCCTTTAGATGAAGTTTTTTTACATTGTTAATTTTGACAGCATTGTCTTCAGTTCACTTCCCAGAACACCACAGCACTGTTTTAATCAAAGAGCATCTCCTTTAGTATAAATACTGTTGCTGTGTACCACACTGTCTGACAGCCTGAACTATTTTTCATGTATTCTAAATTGAAATGTCACAACAAGGATTTAGGTTTCCTATCAAGTAAAAGGCTGCTGGTAAATGCTTTTGAATGAAATACAATTTGCCTTTGTCAGGACAGGAGATAACTGAAGATTTTTTTTTCAGCATACTGGATACAGCTGCATTTGCCTTTGACAGCGAGGAACAAGATGGGAAATAAAATATTCTCTTTCACCCCGGAAAGTGCAAGGGATGGCCAACGACATCTCCTTTGACAGACAGGACTTTTGTGTTACATGACAACTAAGCAGTTTCTGCTGACAATATTCAAAAGAACAGGTTGCTGTAGCGGCTGCAGCAGAGCTGAGAGGTCAGAGCCAGATGCATACACACAAAATCCCTGTACATGCTAAATGATGTGCAGAGCAGAAAAATATAAAAAAGATAGAGGAAACAGAAAAGACAGGATCTGAGGATTTAAATCATTAAGTAGTTCTGTATTCATGTATATATTACATGTGTAAAACTACCATAGAATATCACATGCTTCCAGATCAAATACTGTATGATCATAAGTGATTCTGCACTGCATTCATGAGTTCCTATCAAACACTAAAACTGCAAATGTGCACATATTTTCTGTAGCTTTTTCTGATGTTTCTGGTTTTACAGTACATGATTGGAGTCTGATTTAACCCTCAAAACACACACACACACACACACACACACACACACACACACACACAGAGAGAGAGAGAGAGACTCAAACCACACACCGCTCAGCATGAAACATGAGCTTATTTGATGTGGAGTGGGAAAGACGTTCACACATAAAAGCAGCCTAAAAGAGAGGGAATGAAAATGAGCAGCGATTGTATTTTGAAAACAAATTACAAATTTACACATGCAAACATTGCGTCACACTCTTGTAAATATAATTATGTGCATTCCAAACCGATTTTGCACATTTGTGTTTGTGTGGTTAAACATTAAACACGCAGGATCTTCTTGACTTCAGCAGCTGAAGTCTTTTCTACACTTTCTTTGATGCTTTGAGCCCGACTGTGTATTCATACTGCTCCACAGTAATACACACACTCTAACACATTATACATTCAAGACAAAATGTAAAGAAACTCTTAAAGAAAACAAAAATACAAAAAAAGCTCTACCAGCACCCTCCGGCGCTCATCACAACCCCAAAGTATGAAGGTCAACAGTCTGTTGAATTTGCTTTGAGCCTGGTTAAAAACTTCTGAGTCACTGCACACATCTCTGATTGTTCAGCAATTCAAATAATTTTGATGTTGCTCAATGTTCACTGCTTTCTCTGACTGTATAAACAATAAATCAACGGGAGCTTTGTCCGAGGCGGGATTAAGAAAGAAGACATCACTTCCCACATGAAAAATCAGTGGCAAATTTACAGAAATAACTTTTGAGTTAACTGCAAACCGCTACCACAGCTTCTGCGTTGATCGAAAATGCCATTGGTGGAACAAATATGCTAGTCAGTACTTACTGGTTGGGGTCAAATTAAATTAAATAACGACCCTATTATAATCAGAAATCGGCTATCATGAATGAAGTTAAAAAAAACGTCCTTTCAGTCTGATTATCAGGGTATCAAGTTGGTCCTCAGGGTGGAATGACAGAAAAGACATCAATATAAGATACGTTATTATATATTTCTTGTGTGGAGAGACTTTCATGTGGAAAATTTGACCTGATGGCGGTTTTGGTGGTGTAGGTCAAGGTAAAAGGTATGAATATCTACTGTAAATACGTTAATCTGGCCAGCTGTTCCTGAGGTTCTGTTCTGGACAATCTGTACAATCTTACATGCATGTTCAGACCAAAATAAACACTACATTAAAAATGTAAGGGTCCTCCTCGGTGAGAGAGTCGTACAGGTAGCGCAGAGAAGATGAAATACAATGCAGGACGTCCAAATTGAGTAATACATCCACGAGTCTGAAGACTAATCAGATGCAAAAACCATTCAATCTATGATGTCATTTATCAGTCTGAAATCGTCCCCAAAACACCTTTCCTTCTTTCTTGCATATTTATATTATATATACTGTATTTTATAATGTATTTTGTCTGTTAGTTACGGGATGTAGCACTAAACTACTGATGACATGGAATTTCTTTACTGGATTTCTTGTTTCAAAACAACCTTTCATTTGAGGTCACGCCCACTTCCTGATGGTGGTTTTGGTCAAGGTAAAAGGTATGAATATCTACCAGCTGTTCCTGAGGTTTTGTTCTGGACAATCTGTACAATCTTACATGCATGTTCAGACCAAAATAAACACTACATTAAAAATGTAAGGGTCCTCCTCGGTGAGAGTACGGTCGTACAGGTAGCGCAGAGAAGATGAAATACAATCCAGGACGTCCATTGAGTAAAAGATCCACGAGTCTGAAGATCAGATGCAAAAACCATTCAATCCATGATGTAATTTATCATAAATATGCACTTCTTTTGATTGTCCAGTCAGTGTTTTGCCTCATTGACATGAATAAGAAGGCTGCAACTTTTAAAAGCACTGATAATGTTTGTCTGAATATTGCTACAAAAATACACAGCACTCCTTAAACAGACACACTTAAGATGGTTGTGGAAGTAATAATCACAGAATTGCAGGTGTGTCTTAAAGAAACTACTCCTATAGGAAATACCACATTAAAAAAAATATCACGTCTCATGCTTGCAAATGTAATTTCATGGATTTGAAACCCATTTGGCACATTTGTGAGTCCCTACTTCTGTGTTCAAAATGGGCAAAAACGAGCTGATAGTTTGAGCCTGATTGAACTGTCACATTATTCTACACACACACACATACACGCAGGTCCACATTAACACAGATGCTGTCACATAAACCCCGATCCTACATGACCATCCTCCCTGTGTGTGTGTGTGTGTGGAGGGAAGCTGACACCTGGATATGGTCTGTGATTTGTGAGGCTGTTTTCAGTGTAGGAAGCTGCAGGACCAGATTAAACTATAACTCAGCACTTCACTGCGCAGCACGGCACACAGATATGCATGAAGCATGGTGGCTGAAGACACACATCAAACACACCTGCAAGAAAACACACACACACACACACACACGAGCTGCATCAGATTTCCATTTATGTACAACAAACTGCTCCTAAGCTAAGCTAATTCAGTCTGAAGACTTTACTTCCTTCGTTCCTTGTGTCCTTTCTTGCTTTTTTTATTCACTTTACACCTCCCCCTCCTTCCTTTCTTCCTTTCAACACACCCTAATACAAGGTATAAATCACAGCAGCCAAAATGCAGCACAGGCAAGGCGGAAATTAACAACTTAGTGCCTTATATGGTATAATCAGTCACATGATACATGATCACACACGTGTGTTGGAGCAGATTTGTATTCATGGAAAATTGACTTAATATGATAATAATTCAGACCATCCTTTATTCTTCACTTAGCCATTCCTCCACTTATTTAGCTTCCTGTTGTCAATCACTCATCTTTTATCTCTTCTACATGAAGATGGACAGCTGGTAAATGCAGCGTGTGTCGCAATTTATTAACTTGAGGAATATAAAAAGTCTGAAATCGTCCCCTTTCCTTCTTTCTTGCGTATTTATATTATATATACTGTATATTATAATCTTTTTTGTCTGTTAGTTGCGGGATGTAGCACAAAACTACTGATTATTGCCACCATGTTGCTATCTATAATGGTTCATAATTTCTGAATCATCAGACATGGAAGCCATTTTTTGATGGATTTCTTATTTCAAGACAATCTTTCATTTGAGGTCACGCCCACTTCTGCTTTCACTGATTGTCCTCCATTTTTAATCCTTACAAAACAAAGGTCTTAGCCACAATGCTTTAGGGACAGTAATGTCAGCAGCTTGGTCCATCTACCACTTTATCCCAGACTGAAATATCTTTCTCTTTATCAACTATTTGATGGCTTGCCTTGACAGTTTGTACAGACATGTACCAGATAATGTATCCTCATGACTTTGGTGATCCCCCGACTTTTCTTGTAGTACCACCATTTGTGATTTTGAGTGAAACCTCTCGACAACTATTGGATGGATTTGCAATGAAATCTGTTACAGACATTCATGTTCCTCTCAGGATGAACTGTAAAAACTGGTGGTGGTCCGCTCACTTCTCCTCTCAGGCTGACACACACGTACACTCAAGTGTAGCTGCACATACAACCTTTATTTTCAACTGTATCACCAATATAACTCATCCATGAATAAATCGATAGTGGTCTGAAGGAGCTGGACTGGTAAAAGAGGGTAATTATGTGATCAGTCCACTTCTACTTTCTCACCAATGTGTGCAGTGAGATGTGACATAGTATAGAAAGACAATTGTTGAGACTGTTTAGCACCTAACCATAAATTAGTCTTCAGTCTGAGTCAGTGAATGTGGGCTGCTGCAATAAACCTTCCATTTATGGTTGAAAGCACTTTATTGAATCTCAAGGCCTCGACATAAAATAAAGTGCTTGTTGGCTCATCAAACAGTGTCTGAAACCCTCTTTCTGATGGTGGTGTTTGGAAGAGTTGAGCTTAGTCCAACAATTTTTGTAAATTTCTGAAACAGACACACAAACACAACTATTTCTGTCACTTTTTTATGTACAAACAAGCAATGCCATCGATACCTTCAAGGAGAGTGGAAGTGCATGCTTACAGAGTTGTGCGACAGACACAGGATTCTACAAATACAGTAATAAAGTCAGCCAACAAAGGACTCTGGATGTCATGGGCCACCTGCTTCTATCTGTGAACTCACAGACAGGAGCAACTAACAAACACAACAACTGCCCGGTTGTCACGGGATTATAGTTCAAAGAGAAGTCCTCACGGTGCGAGGAAAAAACTGAAACTCCATCTGGTGATGAAGATCCACCAGAACCACTACGAAATGGACTTTTTTTGTTTTTGCTGCTGTGACACCTTGACTTTTATTTAATTCAGTGGAGAATTAATGTTGATCAGCAATGAGACCAGATAGTGAATACGGATATCTACTGCCCCAACTGTACAGCAACATCCATACTGGTAATAGAAAACTAACCTGATCAAATCACTGTCTTTACTTCAATTTCTCTCTCTCTGCTGCAATCACTTACTTGCTTGCTGTTAGTGAGGATATTGACAACCCGGCAACATGGTTCATTCAGCCTAATTGAGGGGAATTTATTCAGCCTTTCCTTCCCTCTTTCTTTTGTTCAATCAATTAAACCGACACGGCAAAATGACTCTAATAATAATGTCCTTATGAAGAGCTCTTGCTGGAAATTGGCTTCTCTGACGCTGTTCCTATTTCTGAGTTGCGATGACGTTCATATCTGATGGTCTTTAATTAAACAAAGCAGAATAAAATAACCAAGAATGCCTGAAACACTCAAGTCACACACACATATAGCATAATCTACAGTAGATTACACTTTATTGCAGTTAAACTCTACAATTCAACATTGAATATGGAGAGAAGATAGAACAGACAACAATATGGGTATGCGACCAAAGTTTTGTCTCCACAATGTGATGAGTGCAGAGCAATCACACATTCTTCAGGCAGTAAATACTTACAATCCCAGATTATTGTACTGTATTTAAATCAAATTATATTTAAAAATGTATACCATGTCCAATATAGAAAATGCACAGAATTGTGTCATGTGTCACCTTACCCATAGAGACTATCAAGACTATCAAGCTGCATCATGGAAATTGTAGGATCCAGTCATTTTAGAGCTTATCCATATGAGGGAAGAGAAAGTCAGGATATTTCAGCCTGTTTCATGTCCCCCTATTGAATAAAAAACCCTTTAGGAGGCCACAGACACAGACATTTTCTTTTTTTTAATCAAATATTCTTGCCTCACACAGGGGGAGTTGACCAATCAGGCCTCAAATGTCAGTTAATTCAGTGATTTATTCATCCAATCCTCCGCCTCTTATTTGTTAGCTCCTCTAATTAATTACTCATCCACATCCTAACACATCATGATGTCCTAGTTTATATATAGTAAGGAAACTTCTTTATGCAGTCTTCTCTGCTTGTATCCATCAAAACAGCCAAAATAAGGCTTCGGTGGTGGATGCTGGTCCACTCGGTCTCCTTAGGGAAAGAGATTATTCATTCTTTCGGAGAGGAAAGAAAATATATAAAGTGAGAGGGAATCTATTCAAGAGTTTTGCTGACCAGCAAATTTCCACTTTGGGATTGGGAGAGCAATCTCTCTCAAAGTGAAAAAAAAAATCCTCAGTTGTCATTTTTTATTTGAGGAGCGTATGAGAGTCCACTCCCTGAGGTTTTTGTTTAATTGAATGAGAATCCATTTATTCTCCACTGAGCAGGCTGCAGAGGCCAGCAGAGTTCACTCGGCTTTCAGCACCAAAGTCAGAGAAACAGAGTTTAGACACTAAAACTACTCTATGCTTCATCAGTGTTGTTCTGTAGGTATCAAAGTGTACCCCCATCACTATACTGTATGTATGGTCTGCTTAAGTTTAAGCAAGTAAAACCATGTGGTTAAGGTTGGGGAAGCTCACACTTACTGATTAAAATAAAGACTTTTTCTAGCAGTATAACGGTGTCACTGTACTTCTGCATTTGCTACTGAGAGAGGACAGGTATTTGCATGCAGATTGTTTGTCAGAAAAAGCAGATTGTTGAAGTATAGATTGTTTTATGTTTTTGAACCATTGACCAGTACCGTCTTTTCTTGTGGAGACAGCTTCATCCTCGAATATCAACACTTTTCACACACAGCCCTGACTTGAAAAGCTCCTAAGATCTATGGGTGAGGCTGCAAATTTAAAAGGGCCTTTGGAGAGACACAGGATGTGATCATGTGACACACCACAAGAGAACACATCCCTTAAGGCCAAAATACACCGCCACCGAGCAGCACGCATCAAAACAGCCATCCCTATTATTCTCTATAAACCTACACCAGCGGCAGCTAGGCGTGTGCTGGCGCTCCTCAATGTGCCGCCCCGCAACACTTCACGCCACTGTCCAGCCTCACCACCCATGAAAAAAACGCATTTTTTTTCCAGAGAAAAAGCTGTTTCGTACTTCAATACAATGTTGGACCAACTATAGACGTTATTTACTAGATTGTTGCTTGCTTTTCACTGTAGTTTTAATTATTTCACTTGTGCCTGTATCTGCAAGGCAAAACTTAAATAAATAAGTAAACTCCACTCACTCCTGGCTCCCGTAGCAGCTCTTCTTCTGCTCTGCTCCCATGGCAACTTCCTCTCCTCACCTCTTGCTGCTGCTGTCTCTCGTGAGCGTAGAACAATGGATGAGGTGAGACTAGTTGTTGAGATCGAGAAATATCCCGAACTATACAGTCCCATCAGAAACTACAATAGGCAACTCACACATGGCATTTTGTTGTCCCGCGCTGTGTGTGGTCTTCCTGTTGACATGCTGCGGCGCGATGTTTCCTACTGGTGCTTGGGCCTTCTTTGAAGAGAAGTCATTGATCAAGTCATCAAACAAGTTCTGATTCAATGGCCATGAGTGACAACATGTTCAGGTGTCTCTGTATCATCCTTGTCCTTAGCTTATTTTTACTCCTGGACATTTGCAAAAAGGGCCGTTTTCCCTCGCAGTTGCTGACAGGAAGCGTCAGATACAGTATCAACACAGCATATACGTTAGGAAATGTTGGCTGTAATCCACAATGGAGCTCAGGAGTTTTGATGGAGGCATGTTCAGTCCGGCAGGTCTGATGAAAGATCTGAAGTGGATCAGTTCATCAGCAAGACTTCTGTCCAAATCAGACAGATAGGCAGAGGAAAACGTGTTTGCTTTGTCAATTACTTCACTGTCCGATGCAGTCTCTGGCATGAAACACATCACATAGGTGCTTGTATGCATCGAGTCTGCTGCCAAGACAGCTGGATAACTTATCAATAACCAGAGTTTATGCTTTGCAGACCCACTAGGCACACGTTTCTCCATGTTGACCAGGCCAAGGGCCCCCATTGGCTCCAGGGCCCTGGGCATGTGCCCACTTTGCCCATGTGGTAATCCGTCTATGCTTGACACACCACGGCGCTGCAGTGGCAGTGTGTTTTGCACTTTAAGGGTTCCTGCAGATGGATTAAATGTTTCACGCAGGCAGATGGATAAATGATACACAGTCAGACAGTCCTGGACAGTCTGACTAGCCTGAAGGATCGAAAGGATAAACCTGGAGGGGTTCCAGAGACTGGGCGTGGGTGGCTGGATGAGAAGACCAGGTTTTAGGATGAATGGATAGATGATAAATGGAGGAAAAGGAAGCCAAAGCATTTGGCAGCAGTTGAGCAGCGGGTATCAACAGGGCAATGCTTTATGGGAGATGCATCACTAATGCAGCCAAGTGGAGAAACACACAGACAGCCACTGGAATTAAATAACTGCAAGTGATGAGGCTGGTTGATGGTTATCATTATTTACAACCACACCTCACTCTTCCTTTAATAAGACAATGTTAGTTAGTATGAGCATTGCCTCTTAACTGCATTTGCAAGGGATCAGCTGTCAATCAAACTGTGTGGGTGGGAGGTGTCACTGATGGTAAACAAACCTACAACAGTGTAGTTTTCTGCCATTTACTGAGTAATATTTGTTCAGCAAACCACACTGCGAACAAGAGGCAGCATTTATGAATAATGACAGTGCAAATAAATGTGATATCCACCAAAATAAAAATCTGTTTGGTTGGACTTGGTATCTGTCTCATGATTTTATCATTATCTATTTTTTAACAGATTAATGTATTTATTGTGTATATTATTTGATATTTTGTAATGGCACAATACTGATGTATCTTAATATTACATTATCCTTCTAATTGTGTTTGTATTATTGATCATTATACACAAAAATGCATGTGGCAGCAACAGTGTAGTTAAAGTTAGGGACACTGGACATGCTGAATTGTCCAATATGACCACAGTTCCTAGCATATGGGGCTCGGGATCAGGATTAATAAGGAAGATACTTAATCAATTTTATTATAAGTCTATGTTTTGTATGTTCGTATTATTTTGTTCTGTGAGACACTTTTCTGCTTTAATAAAATGATCACAGGCGAGTGTTTGTTCAGTGTATAAAGAACTTTTTTTTTGTTTTATCCTGTTACACTAAAATCCTCAGAGCTGTGTGTTATTAGATCTGGAGTCTAATTTAATGCTCAGCGAGCAAAACATTAAAATAGAAAGTGAAAGTGGCTTTGTTTGTTTTCTTTTTTCTTATTTTCTTTAAAACCGCTACGTGTGAAATGTGTTTGTGTAATATAGTCAGAGGAAAGCCAATTTCTTTCTCTGCATAGTATAATTCTTAAAGTGTGGCCTGAAGCTAAATGCCCACTATGATATTTTGTATGAAGCCATGTTCCATTTGCTGGATGTAATTTACACCTTGAAGCCTGTTTGTGACCTGGAAAGAGGAGTTCACATACTACACATACTACTCAAACACTATGTATGTTATGGCTTAGGTATGATCTTTTTATTAGTTTTTCTTTGTCAATTGGCTTTGATCATTATTTGAATGGGGTTTTTTTTATATTTTTCATTGTAATAAATTATATTCCACTTACATGTTTAATTATGATTTATTCTGTGGGTGAAATCATGTGGAACGGCAGAGTTTCCAGCTAATTAGCTGGTTATCTGGAAAAAAAAAAAAAACCACAACACAACAGTCAGAGCTAAACAGATAATGACTGTACAGTGTTGTTAAATGGAAATTAGCCTATAATGCCTGGGGAGTATAATTAGACCACATACACACTTGACCATTTATTTCATGTTCCTGCCCGGTTCTACATTACATGCAAATACAGAGAGCTCTGATATGCATGCACACTGGGGGCCAATTTGCTTTGTACTTGTGTGTGTGTGTGTGTGTGTGTGTATGTGTGTGTGTGTGTGTGTGTGTGTGTGTAGGAAGGGTCACATTAATTACCTGGTTATCAGTTCAACAGCAGAAGGTCAAAACAGAGCAGGTAATGAAGCTGAGCATGTGTGTCCTCTACTCTGCTACAGAGTCACAGAGCTACTGGGAAATGAGCCTGAACCCAGTCAAGAGTGTTTCTTCTTCTTCTAACACACTCGTTAACACTGCTTCCAACTTTCTCCGGCTCTCCATCTTTCCTTTCTTCTCTCTCCTCGTCTCGGATCTCGGTCTCGTCCACCTCAAACGAGACGTAATCGTTACGCAGCCTGCAAAGTAAGCTGCCGCCAACGAGAGAGAGAGTCCTTAACTAAAGACCAGCAGAACATTTTTAACTGATTTTCAAGACTGGTCAATATTGCAAATTAGTAGAAAAACAGTTTCTTCCACAAGCAAAAGACCACAGACTGTTGACACTTGTGCAACATAGTTTTACAACTACATTTTCTTCTATCTTTTCCTCAGTTTGTGCTCCGTTGGTGCATCACTTTGGTCCAAACTGAAATATCTCAACAACTATTGGATGCGATTTTGTAAATTCATGTTCTTCTCAGAATGAGTTATTATCACTTTGGTTAACTTATCAAGCTCCATCATCAGATCAACACTCCCCTCCTCCCTCATGCATCCCTCTTTCTCCATCACATCTATTTCTTTCTCTTACTCTCTTCCTTTTACCCCTCCGTCTTAGAAAGATGACCCTCTCTCCTCTATACCATCTCTCACTTCACTTTCTCCAGCCCATTCCTTCTACCTCCTGATCTCCCTCTCTTTCTCTCACTCCTTCCTTCTTTCCACCTCTTCCATTCTACTTCCTCTCTACCTCCAACCTTTATTTATGTCTCTCTGCATCATTCCTGGTCCTTACATCTTCCCTTTCTACCTGTCCGACTCCTTCTGTCGTTTAATCCTTGCTTTCTTCTTTCTTTATGTTCTGTCTTCCATTTCCTCTCTATCCATCTTCCCTTCCTTTAGTTTCCTCTTTATCTTCCCCCTTCTTTCATCCTTCATCCTCTTTCTCCTCCCATCTTCACCTTCCTTTTCGCATGCTACCTCTTCTTCCACTTCCTCACCTCCTCCACCTCCTCCTCCTCCTCCTCCTCATCCCTCTCACGTTCAGGTCTGAGGTTGTTTGACTAATCTTTGAATGGCTTAGTAACATTTTCATGAAAATTTCACCTCGGCTGCATCTATAATTCAATGCCACCCTCGCTTTATCAGTCATTAGACACGCACACACACTCGCACAAACACACCGACTCTCCTCCTCTGCACACCTCTTACACCCTTTCTCCTCCTCTTCTTCTTCTCTTCCTTTCATCAGTTTTCTCTCCTCCATCCTCTACTCTCTCCACATCTCTATATCCAGACCTTTTCCTTATTTTATACTTTCTCATTTTCTCTTTGTTTTTATTCTCTCCTTTGATCTCTCCCCCCTATCCTTTCCCCGATTCATCTTCTTTTACAGTCCACTATTTCTTTCTCTCGTTCTTGCCTTTTTTTTCTCCTCACATTTTCCCTCTCCTTTTTCATCTTTTAGCATTTCTACTTATTCTCTTCTCTTGTCCTGCTTCCCTGAATCACTCTTTTCTATCTTCAAGCTGGTTATTATATTGTTTTCTCTCCTTTGTACTCTTTATCTTCTGTTATCCTTTTTCTTCCTGGTCCATTGTTTCCTATTTTCCTTTTCTCTCATCACTAATTCCTCTCTTTCTTTCGTGCCCTCCTTTCCTCATCTTTCTGTCCGTGTTCTTGTCCTGGTTTTCTTCTTGTCCCGACACTCCTTATTCCGTTCCTCTCTTTCCTGTTTCTGTTACGATTTCTCTTCCTCTGACTTAATCTCTTCCGTCCTCTTCTGCTCTAAGAATCCTCTTTGCTTATAGATCTTTAATTTTTCATTCATTTATTTTATTTTCTCTCTAACTTAGACTAAACACTGACTCGTGGGCGGGGCCAGTGGGAGAAACACTACTGCGTATATTCAGTGAGCCGCACAATGCAGAAGCAAACCCAGAAGCTAGAAACTTTCTTATACTCTATACATCCATGGCTGCAACTCTCTCCAGACCCCAACCTGCTAGGCTTTTTATATTGTTGACTTTACTAAGATTTAATGTATGTGTTTAGGGGGGGGGGGGGGGGGGGGGGGGGTAGATGTCCCAGCAGGATCTTTGCCGCTGCTTGGATTCTCTGAGAGCTCGCTCAAAGAGATTTATCTGCCTTTTTGATTTGTTAACACAAGAGTCTCTGACTGTCATGAATGAATCCTGACAAAAAAACATGAAAACTGAACATGGTTTTTACTTAATATATGTTTTTCACATTGAAGTGAAAATCACATTGCAGACTGTACTTACATTACTAATTTTGGACACTAGAGGTGTGCCATATTGTATTGTTCATGATAATAATAGTTACGCTATTTTTATTATTACATTATATATATTATTATATTATTATTTTAGGGCCATATCACCCACCCCTATTGGACACTACTGAAACCTCTTCACACACTTTATTGTCAGCTCAAGTCAGTTTTTATTAACAGTATATTAGCTCAATATCACAAATCACAAATTTTCCTCAAGGTGCTTTACAGTCTGTACAGTACACAACATCCTCTATACCTGAACACATCCCTCTAAACTGATTAAATGCACTTTTTCTGGCAATCATTCTGCACGAGTTTTCACTTTTAACGGGTTGCACGTGGAAAAAGCTTTTAGAGTTATAAGGGTTTACTTGTTGCTGTATTGCAGTCGGCCGCTGTCATCTGAACGCTTCTGTCTCAGATGCTCTGCAGCTGAATGAGTCTGTCACACTAACAAAACCGAGGAAATTAAGGTGAACTGACAGCAACATTAACCGAAATGAATTACAAATAAGACGGTGCAGACAGAGAGAAGTACAGGGAGAAAGAGAAGGAGAGGAAAATCAAGAGAGAGAAAGCAGATGAAGAAGAAGAGGATGAGGAGGAGGAGGAGAGGTTTCCATCTGTTTCTGTGTTTCTGCTGAATCAGGGAGGTGGCTTAGTTTCTAAAATGTCAGGACTCTTCTTGACTCCTGACTACACACACACACGCACACATGCACAGAGGAAGGCTTGTGAACGTTGGAGCAAGGAGAGAGAGAGAGAGAGAGAGAGAGAGCAAAGGCAATTTGCATTAATGAGAGTTTAGTTGAATTTTTTTTGGCAAAGCCAGAGAGAGAGATCGAGAATAGAAAGGCGAGTCGGGAGAGAGAAAGATGCTGACAAAGACGGCGAACAAGTCAGTCAGTCAGTCGACTCGTCAGTAAACAACCAGCCGGCCAAATATATCAGCAGTCAGTCAAACGGTAGCAGAAGAGCATATTCATGAGCTCTGTTGTCAGGGAATCAAACGCAGAAGACACAAACAAGCAAACAAAATGAAAACAACGTTACTGAAGAAGAAGAAGCTGTGAATGTTTTTGGCATCATAACATTTTTTTTTTTTTTTTTGTCAGGCAGCTGACAGTGAAACATCTGGTGTTGGAGCATCTTTAAATACACCACAGGAGAGATTCACACATACATACAGTCACTGCTCCTAACTGCCTTATCATGAAACAGTAACGTAACAATTAAACATTTCTTCATCCTGGGCAAGTTTCACGTAAAACTGAAGCAAATGTAAAAAAAATCTAAACACTGAGAGTGAAAAATGTGCAAAATTTTTCTTAACTAAATCTCAACCATAGCATAGTCACATCATAAAATATTAGCAGTATTTAGTGGTGATTTTTAACAGTTTTGGAAAGCACAGACTATGACGTCCTGCCGGTAATTGCCAGTAGGGGCATCAGATCATAAAACACACACCTCTATGTGTCGTTGTGGAGAGCATGAACCACTGTTTTTTGTTGACAGTCACATATAGTATAATGTAATAAAAGACTGTATCCATATCAGCAAATTTTAACGATCTGTCAACCAGTAAACCAGTCACTGCTGTGAACTCACAGGAACAAGAAGGATGTTCGCGTGTCACACCTCCATTATCTGCACCAGTGTGTGTGTGTGTGTGTGTGTGTGTGTGTGTCTGGTCTCAGTGTAGGTGTGAGTCTCTCTGGGCAAGCAGAAGCTGAGCATATGTGTGCGTGTGTGTATCACCGTTAACCTCCATCTGCTCTCAAGTGATGCTCAGCTGGCTGCTGGCTTGTGTGTGTGTGTTAGTTGATCATGGTTGATTTCCTTGGATGAGTGAAATTGTGGTTGGTGTCGTGAGTGTGGTAGACTAGTAAGCCTACTGCAGTGTGTGTGTGTGTGTGTAAGTGTGTGTGTGTGTGTGTGTGTGTGTTAGACTGCTGGAGGTTATTCTCTGGAAGATATGAAGCCCTTATCTCTTTGTGTTGTCAATTCAGAGAGAATCCTTGCAACACCAATACAGTTATTTTAAATAATAGAGTCATGAGTTCATACACAATCTTAACCTTTTAAACTCCTGTGTACCTTTTTATTTAAAAAAATATCGCATAGTCTTTATTAAAATCAAGATCGTGTCTCTGAGATGAACAAGGGAAAAAGCATCTGTCAATGCAGGTTTGGAGCCAGGACCCCTCTCATGGTGGCCTAGGGGTAAAGGCCCTGACCATGAACTGCTCCTGGTTTGCTTCCGGCCATGGCAGGAAACCATTCCCCAATTCTCTCCCCTAACATTTCCTGTCAGCTCTCTACTCCAGTTATCTATTTAAAGACATAAAAATACACCAAAAGTAACAAAATAAAAATATATTTTTTGCACCTTTGAACTCATGTGTTTGCAAAAAAACGGCTGGAAGTCTTTTTGCCGCAGTTATGAATCAAATGTGGAAAATATAGAGAAATCATCTAACTGGCTCACGGTAAGGGAGATTATTCAAAGGTCAACTGATGGTATGGTCTGTATCACGGTTGTAATCAGGAAGGAGATCTGTTTTTTTCCTATTTTGTCTACCTTGTATGTTTAATGTCCCTCTAGGAAACGCATTTTTCAGTATGTATTCAGGTACGTTGGGAACAATTTAGCCTTTACGGACCTGTGCTTTTGCGGTTATGCTAGATGATAGTTGACTGTGACAGTGTTAAAAGAAAGATATATTAAGTTACATTAAGTAGATGTCTCCACTTTCTTGTTCACAATGTTTTTCTCTTTTACTCTGTCATTTTATAGATGCCATGTTAAATAGCGTTCCTGTGTTCCAGTTATCACAATCTATCTACCTGCCATTTGCGGCTGCTGCTTTAAACAGGCCTTTCATTCATCTTGATTATGTGCGGCACTTTCTAGAAATACTCTTTTTTTTTCTTCCAAATTACATCTCTCATTTCGGACACAAACTCCCTCTGCATTAATATAAATTGCTCAGGCCTCATTGAAACCAACCGACTGTCTTTACAATCAGAAAAATTGATGAGTTCGGTCTTTGTATTCTCCACCGTGCGCTCAAATTGCTGCGAGCGGCTGAAATGCCTGTGGGAAAATCAGCAAAACAGAGATTAAGCATGTCAGTCATATAGTCTGTGCTGTGGACTGTGTTTCATGTATTTGTAATAGCTTTTAAATTATTTGTGGTTGTAATATCTTTGAAACAATTACCTCAAACTGACTCCGGACCCACAGATCTAATATTTCTTGCAGTCTTTTAATTATTTCTAGTTGATATTCGGTTTCTCCTGCAGAGCACTTTGCATAATTTTGGTTGACATGCTGATTGCCTTCCCCGGACTAATTCAGGAAATTTTAAAAAACGGCTCCTATTTGGATATTTAGATCATGACATATGGGCAATTGTGGTATAACTGCACAAGATTTTTTTTTTATTTTTATCAATTTATTTATTTTTTATGGATATCTGGCAGCGAGGCCAGATAATGAGTTTCTGTTATATATACATTTTTCAAGCTATGGGGGCAATTTTCCAGCTGTCAGAGCCCCCCAAAGCTTAATGAATTGAGGTGAAAACAGTAACACAGATCATCTGAGTAAAACACTGTAATATTAGATTTGTTTTGAAACGGCTGTGATTTTTTTCTTCTTTGCATGTATTAATAATAACTCAAAGTAAATTGCTTCGTTTCTTATTATGCGCAAGGTCTTTGTGATAACAGAGTGCACATACATACAGAAGCTTGGTAATAGCTTCATGTTTTTAAAGGTGTTCATGGAGTTTAATGGAACAGAGCTGGTCCAATCTACTTGAAAGATCTAACACATACTTGTTTGCTCTATTATAGATTTATATCTAAAAAAAAAAAACAACTCAAAAAGCAATGAAAAAGAAAGTTGATGGATAAAGACTCATGGACTCATTGAGGGGGAAAAAAGACCAATTAGGACACTTGGCCATGATGAAATCAAGATTCAGAAAAAAAACAAATTGGCCTTCAGAAACTTCAAGCATGCAATTCTTTGAATCCATGAATGAATGAATGTTTTACTGTGTTATGTTCGGTCTGTTCAAGGTGTTGTAAAAGAGATTTTTTTTCTTCACAAGGTTTCAAGTTTCAAATAGAACAAATCGCCTTCAGGCAGAGCTGAACGCCGTTGCATCAGCTGCTTGACTACGAGTAGATAGTGACATCCAATCATATTTTTATAGGTATACGGTTCTTTTAACCTGACAGTTTTTTACTATAATTCTCCTGATACTGTCAATGCCATTTGCTGCTGCGGGTGTCCTGCAATGATCTGCTCTTCAGATAGAACATAGCCCTGCATTTAAGAAAAACCCAGTGGACTAAGTTGGCAATGGCGAGTTTTAAGTTCTGGAAAGTGATAACAGTTTACTGATCCCCATGAGGGAAATTCAGGTGTTACAGCAGTTGAGAGAGTGGGAATAAATATACATAGAATAAAACTAAAAAATGTAATAAAATGTAGAATGAAATAAAGAATATAATAGAAACTAAAATAGGAAGTATGCATGCAGTGTGCAAGAATAAAGTGCAGACAGCGGTAGGAGAGAGGCAACAGTGACATTAAAGATCTGATATTATGGCCTTTTTTGATTCATTTTTATAAATACTGAGTCTTTGTTAAACATATCTGTGACATTTTATTCATAAGTTGTTTAGTTTTCTCTAAATTCGTCTTTCCTCACAGCCCAGATTCCCCCCCTGTCCTCCAGCAGTCTGTTTCAGAAGCTATTTACATAAAATCGGCATTATTAATGAAAATCTACACTGATTTGCTGGGGGTGTGTCCCCCGCCGCAGCCAACTGGGATACTACCTAATGAATAATGCAAGTTCCCTTACATCACGTCTTCACCTGAAGTAATGGCTGCAGCTGGGGACGTAAGACAGTGTATATAACGGCCTATGAATCAGAGTCTGATCATGAATGAAGGGGAAGAAGCTGCTGCTGCACAGTTGAGATTTCAAAAGGATGTTTCAGAACGGTAAGATCTAAGTGTCTAAGTTTCCTCAAGTAAAAGTCATTTTATCAAACATAGCCGGAGGTCACTAGCTTAGCTTTAGCACAGATATATTCCTTTAATGTAGATGAGTAACAGGAAGAAACAATGTTTACGAGTGTGCTTGTTTTAAAACTTCATCCAAACACTGAACATGAAAAAGTTGAAAATCCTTCAGCGTACTGAGTCTCATTAAGCAGACAGTCAACTGTAAAATATGTGGAGCATACACACAAAAACTTGACGGAAGGAATATTGTCTTCATAAATGAATTTCAGCCATTCCTGATGTAAATTTCCATCCTCTGGAATGCTGTAGAGACGTTGAAGCTGCTGAACAACCAGCAACTCTTACAGCGTCCTGCTTTGCTCGAATGCTGCAACAAACATTCACTCTTTGTAGAAAGTAATAATTATGCAACAAAAATCTATATAAAAAATCAATTCTGCAAGTTAGAGTCTACATGTTTATCCACCTCTTTTTTGCACTCAGTGTGCTCAGCCAAACGAAATCACACACAATGCTGCAGAGCACAAACTAATGAGTTTCTACACATGACGTCAAAGTGCAGCAACATCTATTCATTATCAGCGCGGAGACGCTAAATAATTAACATGACCAAGTTTAAATCTGAGTCATTATTTATTCATCCCTGTTTTCATTTTTCTCTTTTCTATCAATACAGCAGCCTGAGCACACACAGTAGTAGGATGATGTACACACTGTGTGAAGAGCGAGTGCAGGGCTGTAACTCTTAACTCTAACATTTTTTATCGTTGTCACTCAGCCGTGCTTGTTCTGTGATATACAGTCCAGTGTTATATTATCACTGTTGTCAGGTGAAACCTTTCATCTCCAATGTTCTTGCTTTCAAATGATTTTACATGCACCTCCATGGGTTGAGACGATTTTTCATCCGCTAAAGCCATTCAGAGAGACATCGGTAACGTGTGGGAAAAAAGCTGCCCACTCATTAATTTCAATGGAAATGGACAAGGTGTGGGTGTCAGCATGTGAGTCTGACGCAGGGTATTTTGCCTGATTAAACCTCTTCTCATGTCACTTTCATGTCATATCAGAGTTATTGTAATAACGCGTTTCACATCGACATCCAACTGAAACTCTCCCAGTTAAATCATCGATACAAAAGATGAACCACTGTGTTTGAAAATATCTGATTCTTTAGTAGAAAGTCAAAGGTACTAGACTGTGCACATAAAATTTTCAAGAAATAAGTTTACTATGACTCCCATTGTGCAATTCAGCAACAAACAGCCAATCACCAAGCTTAAAGTTCGGTAACATGCACCGCTAACGGCGTGCAGAGGCTAAAGATTACGATGATGAGGAAACTGATTTTACAATCTACAGAGAAGATTCGGTTTATATGAATTGGGTCACTTTTGAGTGAATTTAGTAACTACGGCTATTGCTTACAACTTAAGTGATAAAATGTTTTAAATTCATTACACTCTGATGATTTGCTGATGATCTCTGATTTGTGCCCATGGTTTCTTCTCCATAGCAACGGCCGAGGCTCATGGGTATTGTAGTATTCCTAGCTGCCCACCAAAATCATGGACAAAACGTGTTTTTTAAAGACGAAGTTGAAATTATTGATACTGGTGGTCATAATATAAAACTACAGGATTGTTACAGTATCTGGGAGAGTCCTGAGGTTATACTCTGTTTAAAGAAATATTAGAAATGGGAATACAGAATGGGGAAAGCGGCCCCCTCCACTTCACACCTCTATAAACAAGGATGGAAACAATTAATATTTACTGAATGAGAGGCCAGTCCCACCCAGTCACTCCAACTGGCTGTACATTGGAAGGCTTTGCAACGTTGCATGTCCAAACATAAATCTGACTGAAGTCTCCCATCCGGTACATTTGCAATCAGAAGTAGGCCTGTCACGATAATTACGTCACCGACTTATCGTACCATATATGGACATGACCTCGATCATTTTTGCTGACCTTGATATTGCCTGTTGTGTTTGCATGCATGTTTGTTTACATAAGAATGTCACCATCATTTTAGCCAACGTGATGCCAGAATAAACAGTAACAGTTTTTAATTGCCACGCTGATTCCTGAATCAGTATTTAACATAACAATAACAGCTAGCAGCTAACAGTTAGCCTGGGAGATAGCCGGTTAGCCTGTAAGCATTGGCGCATGAACCGGAGAGCTTTAAGTTTGTTCAAACAATGGCCGGAAGACGCCGGTTTCCTACTCACAGTGAATAAATCCTCACGTTTAATGGCACCGCTCACCAGTAAGCGACTGCTAACAGTTTGACTTTCCGATAACTGCTAACTGTTATTGTCCAACCGTCTCTTGGCTGGAAGCTTCAAGTTCACAGCAAGTACATCAACAGTACTTTATTTAACTTTATTGTGCAACTATGGCATAAAATCGCAATTATTTCTGGGACAATATATCATCCAACAAAAGTAATTATGGTGACAGGCCTAGTTGGAAGCAAGTACATCTTGCCCTGTTCATGAATTGAAGGGGCAAATTCCTGTCTGGCTGCACAATAACTTTCAGCGTAGCTCCACCCATCTTCAACCTGAGTAGAGGTATAGTCACCCACAGTTATTGAAAACATCGGTCAGGGTATGCAGTAGTATAATTTAAAAATATGAATTTGTGGAGCTTTTGGCAGTATCTGATCTGTGTGACAGAAGTTTGGACGATTCAAAAGATTCAATTATTAGTGTTTTGCCGAAAAACTGTTTTTTGGAAACATCTGTAATTGAAACGTGATTTACAACTAACAAAATCTACTTCTACACATTAGCACATACTTCTCATCAACAACAGGCAGATGGATAGATGAAAGAATCATAAGCCTACATACATGCTGTTTGAGAATAATAAAGATGAAACACCTTCACAGAGTAACCAAGAAGCCACAGCAGCAGCAGCCTGTAGCCGCACTGATGATATCCTGCAGACTCTTTTCCTCCCCTGAGTCTCACAGTCCTGCCTGTGGCTGCGTCTTACTGCACAACACCAACTCCACACTGTATAAATGCATTTCACACTGTGCACATTAAACACTTACACACACAAACATGTTACTACGGTACTGTGTGAGCCAGAGAAGCGCCACAATGCCACAATGGGACTGTTTTCATGCATGTGCCTTTTTTTTCCTACTTCATTCCCCCTCCACATTCCCCTTCAACAGCTGCCTTTACCTTTGACAACATCACTCATATAAACCTTCATTTCTCATGTGTGGAGACTTTTTAGGAGTGTAATTGTAATTTATCCAGGGATAATGGTAAACATGTTGGTCAGTCATGAAAGTGAGTCTGTGTCTTTAAATTCAGATGTTTTTTTTCGTGTGGAGGAGGTGGATTTCCCTCCCAGAGGTGTCAAACATTTCACTCAATTATTTCTTATGTTTTCTATTGTTCAGTTTGTCTCGTATTTTCAACTATAATAGATTTCTATCATTTTAACTGTTTAAAGGATCCACTAAGTGTCACATTTAACAATCAGCTGTAAAACACTGTGTAACTGTGATTTAAGGAGGCCATTTTCCCATACTATGTGATGTACTTTAATGCACCACTGGAGCAGAGTCTTCAGTCAGCTAAAACTCTGACAAGAAATGACACAATTTAAAGCATTCCTTCAAATACTCTTATTCCTGAATATGCCTACTACTTTTTAAAATGTTGTCTTTACAAATGAGTGATAAATGAGTATGATTAAATACATCCCATTTTCCATCTGTTTCAGTTCTTGTCTACAAGTCTCATATGCCAAAACAAATCTTGAAACAGCCAGTTTCAGATTGAAGGTTTACAAGAGCACAACAAGTCATAAAAATATTCTCATCATGCAGTGCAGAGGCTTTGATGTGCAAAAAGAAGGATCAACAACCAGTCTGTTGATATTACAGATCAGATATGCATGACAAGACAGAGTATGACAGAGTAACAAACCTGACCTGTCAACTCCTCCTGGTCTGCTTCATGAGGACCGACAGTAAAAACAGGCTGCTGAAGTGTGTGTGTGTCAGGTGCGTAGCCAGTAATGGGCCTGGGCAGCACTGGTCCGCCCAGCCAAATTTGATCAAAATACATTTTGTAACATAACATTTTGTCCATCAGCTTGCAACCCGGCCGCTCGCTCCCTGGCGGTATAATGCTTTCTCCCGGTCAGCTTGATGTGGGTTCACCCAACAGCTGTGGAAAGTAGGGGTGCTGGGGGTGCAGCAGCCTCCAGGTGGCTGCCAACCTATAGGCCCATATGTGTTGCCGCAATCATTTTTCTCTTTCTGTCGTGTGCAGTCGGTCTGGCAAAAATAGACCCCGTGCTTAAAGATAGTGGAGTGGAGAAAAGAAGCGGGCGTGAGACACGTGGCTCACGGACAAGGTTGACACATGCGGGTTAGAAATGTCTCCAGCAGCCTGACTACTAAAAACTGTAGTTATCAACTTGACATGACAGTAGAAAGTCTCCAGAGGAAACCGAATTAAACTTTTAGCTTCTGAAATAAATTTTTTAGACAGCTCTGATGGAGCACAGGATTTATCAGGAGGACGGCTGCTTTACTCCAAACAATCTCACAGTGTGAACCTGGACTGTGCGTGTGTGTGTGTGTGACCTTCTGGATGTGTAGAAGGACACAGAACATTAATTAACGTTAGATCCTGACTGATCCTGTCAGCGTGGCAAGAGATTTAAATAATCAATGAAGTTACGCTGCCGTGCGCGTCTACGCACAGCAGCGTCTCTCAGCAGGGAGACACTTATCATTTCTGCTGCGGTCGGATCGCTGCAAGTAATAAACTCAAACATTTTTTTGGGAGGAGGGTGTTTAATAGTTAGCACGCCCACACCCCCAACTGAAATCATGCTATGGGTTCACCCGCCAATTCATGTGCCATTTATGAACCACATGCACAGCTAAATTTGTACGTATTTCCCTGCACAGTCAAGAAGTGGTGTGGACAGTTTTCTTGATAGAATAGAGTGTAAGGATGCAGTTTTCTGTACAATCTGCAGATTTGGTTTTTCATGAACTGACCAGTACTGAAGCAACAATGGCTGTAGGCTATAATGAATGCACGCGGGATATAATACATGTGCAAATTCTGTCTAAGGTAACACCACTGCTCTCCGGGTTTTTGTTTAGTTGCCACTTTATGCAATAAAATGGTTAATTAACAGTGTTGTGTTCTGTAGAGTCGGTGCACAGCCAGTCTTGCCAGTGCAAATATATTGTATTTTAGGCTGGATAGGCTATTAAAAACGGCTTTTTGTTTAATCTGTTTACTGGTTATACTGGTTACTTGTTTTTCAGTTTGTCTGTTTGTTGTTTTTTCTTATTCTAACTTTTCATAAGTCAGTTTTACGGGGAAAAGATGGCCCACCCACTTTTGTATTAGCCTATACAATTTCTGCCTATGCCACTGGTGTGTGTGTGTGTGTGTGTGTGTGTGTGTGTGTGTGTGTGTGTGTGTGTGGAGCTGTTAACACACATTCATAAACCCACACTGACCGACATATTCACTACTTTCACTACTGAGATTACCATTTAGTCCCAACAGAAACAGTTCCTTGGAAGAAGATTAGCTGTCCGTGCAACACCTGCCCATCATCATCATCATCATCACCATCATCATCATCATCCTCGCTGCGTTCTGTCATGCTGCATGCGCAACATTCAAGTTTAAGAGAAATTTCAATCCCCTTTGGTTTTTATAAAAAGAAGAAGAAAAAAAACGAATCTGCAGGACTGAGATAAAAGAAACCGAAGAATAAAATACACGAAAATCAAAAGAAGATCATAGAGAGGAAAGACATGTTTCAACATGAAAGAGAAAGAAGCGAGAAAACATCACGAAAAATAAATAAAAAGACACTGGAAACAAACACAAGAAAAGCCAGAAGATGAGTTTCCCTCCAACATCAATACATTGATAGAGGTTTTTGGTCGAGCAGGTAAAGCAGCGGATAAAAGCTCCGGTAAAGACTCGCAGGACAACAGAGAGGCAGAGAAATCCAGCCAGCCGCTGAAATTCACTGCAAAAAAAATGAAAATAAAAAGATAGGAACCAAACCAGCAAGAAAGAAAGGAGGGGAAAAGAAAGAAGAAAAGAGGAAGAGAGAACTGACCTACCAACGGAGAAGGCAAAAACGTTCAGAGGCTGAAGCGAGAGGAGAAGAGCAGAGCGGAGCTGGCGGGCAGGCGGCTGAGACTCGGTGTGCGCGCGCGGTTACTGTGCAGAAGCTCTGACTGTGCGCCGGCCAGCGGGGCGGTGATGAACAGCAGCTAAGTGGAGCGAACCACTGAGCGCTGCAGGGAGGGGGGGGGAGGCCGGGTAGACCGAGGAGCAGCGGCGGCTGGGAGCTCCGTGCGTAATTTGGCACTTGGCTAAAAAGCGCACAGACAGAGACGGAGGAGCTCTTAATGTTACATTCTGCCCAAAAATGTATTCACCAAACAAGTCAGATTTTTTCAGTAAGTGGCAATTCAGATTAGTATTTAGCTTCTGAGACCCACCTCTACACAGTAACATGTGCTGCTGTTAATTGAGTCTATCTAGAAATCAAATATATATGTATATATATGTGTGTGTGTGTGTGTGTGTGTGTGTGTGTGTGTGTGTGTTTTCCTCCAATACAATAATTGAGCCAAATATAGTTTATTCTGTGTCTGAAGGAGTACAAGTGCAGCACACACACACACACACACACACACACACACACACACACACACACACACACACAGTCATTGGTTTGCTTACTTTTTTAAGTCCATCGTCATTGTTTAGTTTAGTGGATCACCAACACTTTCCATAGAGTAGTTAACTTGCACCTCCAATCAAACAGGCGCTGTCCAATCAGCTGTTCAATTCAGTGCTCATCCAAATGATGCAATTGTCACGTGACTTAAAGTAACATCTTTTATGTGTAAAATAGATTTAACTGCAGATCAGTGAAGTTAGTAATGTTAGTTATGTAATCAATTAACCCAGTGAGATTTTTAAAGGGAAGCCTCAAAGGAGGCAGTGTTACTCCGGGGGATTTTATGCTGTATTTATGTTTTGTTAGCAAAACTGAGTGCTTTAGCGGTTGTTGTTGGGGGGAGGAGGGTGTTGAAGGGGGGGTTGGAGGTTTTGCTTGTTCACAAAGAGGCTGACGCCTGCAACTCTTCATCTAACAGCTTGCAATAAAAGGGATCCACTAACTAGCACTGAATATGACATATCTTGTGGTAATACCTTGAACATACAAAGAACACAAAGTGAGCATCGGACAGAAGGAATTAAATAAATCCATAGACCAGTTTATTAGAGGAAACTATTGTAAATATCGTTGACACACCACAGCATCTCACTGATTCCTTCCAACAGAAATCAGATGTTTACTGGGCATGCACAGTAAACATCATCATTTCTTGTACTATTACTGTTGTTTCCTCTGCACAGCGGCTGTAAAGTTGCAGGCGAGACTTTACGAACTCAGAGGTTCAAGTTGTTTGTTTCCTTGACATCAGTGAAATTTCAAACTCTTGACATTCTTTTAAAGCCAAAGGGCGATCTTGTACACACACACACACAAACACACACACACAGTAATCTATGAAAACAGTTCAGAGCAGACAGAGTGTTGAAGTACATGAAAAGAGGAAGAGCAAGGTTGTTAATTTTGTTGTGCTGCTTGTTTCTTAGTTTTCTCCTTCAAGGGATGAAAGAGGAGCTGGAAAAACAGTGGCGAGTGAGAGAAACAAACACACACACACACACACACACACACACACACAGAGAAAGAAACAAACCCTCTGATCAGACAGAGAAGAAGAAAAACAGATGAATAGAAGACATAAATCCCCAGTGGTTTACACAGTTAGGTTCAAGTAGCAAATAAAAGCAGACAGTTGTAATTAGACTGATGAGGGCAGAATGTAACAAAGTGTTCAGCTAATATTTTCAAGCTGCATTTACTGTCAGCTGGGGTCAGCCGTTACCCATGATGCACAGCAGCATTTTTAACAGCTACATTTCAGACCAAAATCAGAGTTCAATCTTGGAGAGCTTTGACATTTTGAGCTGTTCATCAATTGCAAAGCATCTTGACAGTGCTGATCTCTCAGGGAACAAAAAATCGACTACTCCGAAATGGATCTGCAACCGAGAGCCCCGTAGTCACTGCGTATCCGAGACTCCACCATCACCGCAGACTTTGCAAGGATCTGCAAATTACTTTTGCTGTGCTCTGTTTTGGTCTAACCAGAACCTAACTCAGTCAAGTTTCTATTACAGTACAATCTCACCGGTCACCCTTTCAAGGAGAAAATACACAGAAAGCAAAAAGTCTTCAAAATTAGATAACAAAATATATTTTTGGTCCAAACATTACAGAATCACTGATCTGATACCCTAGCTCCAAAAAATCCCTGGCTCCAATAGACTCCAATTCAAACAGCATGAACTTCTCTCATGAAATACTAAGTCAATACATTTTTTTAACAAGTCATCATGGTCTTAATCGCTAATAAGTGTGCTGTGATGTCTGTGATGTCTTTTCACATTCTGGCCAATCTCACAGCAGACTAGTATATTAAAAAAATACACTCGAACGTTCAGTTGACTGACTGTTGAAACTATCAAAGTTGATAGCTAGTCAACACTTTCTCACTACATTCACTGTCAGCTGAGGTCAGCTGTTAGCAATGATGCACTATCACTTGAATGGCAAAGGGCCCAGTCAAATCAGTATTCATAACAGCAAAATTTCAAACCAAAAATCAGCTCATTTAAATGAACTCAATGGATTCACTCACAGAGGAGAAGTAAATTACTATTAAGTAGAGTTTGACAGAACTTTGAATGTAAATGTCTTTTTCATCTTGACCCTTCGCAATCGGTCTCGACAGTGATGAGCTTCCAGTTAATGGAGGGCTGGAGAGTCCAAAAATGGAGGAAGCTATCATATTACAATAGCTGTAGTTATAACCTTGCTCTGCAAAATGAGAAGCAACGCCAACAGTTTCTCTCCTCGTCTATTTACTACTGCATAGCCCTGCAAAGTCACTATGCTAACAAGCTTGTAGCACCTATTTCATGAGTATGTACAAATAAATTTCATGGTGTGAAAGTATATTAATACTTACTGAGCATATACAGAAGCCTAAAGTAGCATGATAGCAAATATATTTTAAATCTCCTTATCTCAAATTAACAGTGTTTTCTCTTAAGTTCTTGAGAACTGTCAAATCTGGCTCTGTGAATCATGTAACTGGATTAATGTCAAGATTCATTTGGCAATCAGAATTTTGGGTTGTGCATGTAGTGTTGGGACATAATGATAATATTCTAGCTTGTAAAACAACAGCATGTATTTTAATCATGTGAGGTCGATGGTGATTGGCTTTTGTGATATTGTCAGTTTATCATTCAAGTCGATAAGATGTCACCAGCACTAAAAAAAAAACAGAGAGGGAGGTTTTCATGTTTGAAGTCTCTTGAACTTGAAACTATATTCTGTTCCTTCATGCTCATATTAAATTATTTTTTTTCTCTTCCCTCAGTGCTGCAGTGAAAAGAGGGAGTGAGCATGGATGAGACATACAGAGAAGACACAAGTTATTTGATTTTCTTCAGTGAGGAGTCTGATGGTAAAGCACAGAAGAAAGAGAGAGAGCTGCTTGTCTGAAGCTGTTCTCCTTTTGGGGCAAGGGGAAAGAGCTAGAGGAGTGACAGAGAGAGAGTCTCTTAATAAAACAGCTTACTTTAAAAGACTGATTGAAACTGAATTCATCTGGAGGCATAGAAAGTGAAAAGAGACATCTGAATTTCAATGTTCTTAAATAAAATGTCTCACTTTAAAGCTCTGATCGGGTGTCACCCACGTGACCCTTGACTGAAAACAATCTTCACACGCAGAAAGAGAGCTCCTTTTCTGGGCTGTGATTTATCACTGAATTATGATGTAAGAGAAAAAACACTGCATGTTTTCTCATGTTTCTTGTCTGTCTGGGCTGAGAAAAAGAAAAATAGAGGGAGCTGTGGATAAGCTTCTTGACTTGTGACCCCTTAGGTGCAATGTCTATTTACAACCTCTTGTCACTGCTGCATATTTTATGGATTGTGACCTGTTTAACTGAAGACAATTTTTTCTCCCTCTCCTTTTGAATAATTTTTAAAAATGCCTGAAGCTGTTACATTATTCTGCTATTTGGCAAGAAAAAATACTAGGATTAGAGCAATGTATGAAAAAGAAACTATAATTTTGTTGAGCAGATTGTTTTTTTTTTTCTGCTCTCCTATCTTGCTAATCATCTTGCAACCCCTCAGATTTATTCATGATCCCTTGGGTGGGTCAAGACCTACAGATTGGGAATCACTACACTAACATCTTGTGTGTGACTAAAGGTGTTTTCAGACAGAGAGGAGTTGCCGTCACAGCCACCGCCTGACAGCATCAGTGTTTTATGTCTTGAATAGCTGGCAGCAGGGCACAACGCCACTGTGGTGGCTCTTGGCTACCTCTGATCCTACCTGCTGCTATCCACCTATAGTACAATCTCATAAAAAAAGAGCAGGTTATGACTTAAAGTAGAGGGAATGGTAAGCAATACATTAGTAGGTTTTGCTAATTAGTAAATGTTGTTTATTTTCTCAAACTGCATAATAAGACTTTAAATACTGTTTCTCTTCATTGATCTGTCTGTTCTCTGCTGGTGAAAAGGTGAATAATTCAGGAAATTCTAGCCTGCCAGTAAAATCAACTCCTGAATCATTTCGTTGCCATGGTCACACAGCAAGTCGCTGTGGCAAGTTGAAAAAGTTCACCCATCAGGAAATGCCAAAAGAGACAGTTTCTCTAATGGCCTAAATAAATAAATTGATGGGTCCAAGAAAACTTAAAATGAATGGGGAAAAAATCCCATAAATTTGTATTAGAGTTAAAAAGATGCAGTATTGTTCAATTACATTGAAGTGGTTGTTTTTCATCTGTTGTTTATCTGGTTTAGAGCTCATTTCAGCACCAGGAGCTGTCCACAGGCTGATCAGTTTGCTCTCCACAAGGGATTAAAATGGTAGTCAGTGTTTAGTCAGTTGTCAATTGAGATATTTATTATGTAGCACAATTACTTTCATAGGCTACTAGGTTGGTTCAACAACAGTTTGAAATGGATTTTGTTTGCAGTTTTGCATTTAGACTGAAAATAGCACTACATTAAAAATGCAGATTCCAGTAACACGATGACATACAACTGAGGAATGCTGATTGGAATAATAGATTGTTGAGTTTGAAGCCTTATCAGACATCAAAACACTATTCAGCAGTTTACTATGAGACAGGTTATCATGGTGACAGTTATTGTATCCTCTGTGTTGATGATCATAAGGTAGACAGCAGAAATATCCTGTTCATATTACAAGGTAATCTACCAGGAATGTACGCTGGCACATATTTGATTGGCCGATGCAGTGAAATAAAGGAGGGAGCTACAAGTTGGAGCGCTGAAGTCTGTCTGCACTGACCTAACACACCCTACTGACATAATATAGAGATGTTGCATCTTATCACTGAGACTGACACTGACACACTGTGCTGGATAAAGATATCGAATATAAGCAGAAATACTGTACTTATTTATTCATTCATAATTATTTTTTTAAAATATCAATTAATTATCGAGTATTGGCCTTTAGAAACTCCATAACATAAACACAGCTGTGGGTTCAATCAATCTCATCAAAAGTCAAAACATGGTTGGGGTTTTTTGCCAGCAGCTGTCTGTTGAACCACATCTGTTTCTGAAATCCAGCTGTCTAGAAAAATATGCAAAAAAATAAATGTAATTTTAATTTTTGTTGAAACACGCACATATTCCACATGATGCAGAAAGAAACAGCACCCAGTCCTCCAACTGTTTTAAATGACACCTTATTGGGTGCGGTAGCAGATGAGACAGGTGCGGGCTGGAGTCCTGTGAGACATTTAACAGACTGTGGGTGTCAGTTCATCTACCTTCATTTACAAGCTTATAGCACTGTCCCTACATGTATTATGTAGGCATGCCATATGCTGTTATTTTCATAATACATTTGGCTACTCATCAATTCTATCAACCATATTCCTATACATGTATATGATTAGGGTTCAGTGTCAGTGCTCGAGGGATAAAAACCAGAGATGTAAGAGCCAGGGGTTTTTCCTTTTCTGATGTTCTTAATTTTTATCATTTTAGAGTTCTGGCACTGCAAGTCCCATCAAGCACTGGGTGCAAATGGGATGTCCATGACAAGCCATGCTGCAAACAGTTCCTGTGCAGGAAACAATCACTGGATTAACTTTGATACTGAAGAGGAAAATCTAAATATGATGATTTTAAGATAAGGAGTGTCTTTTATCCAAAACAATGTGCATATGGAACATAGTGATGCTGCAGATGGACAATTTAGTAGTGGATTGCAGGAGGAATTGTTTTGATACTTATTTAAAACTGTGAATCCTGTCACCATTAGAGTTAGTATATTAACAGTAACAGTTACATTTTAACAGACAACTTTAGAGCCTATAAGAAGTACATGAGGTATTTTATACTCAAAACAAAGATTTTGGATCGACAATCATTTTAAACCAGCAATCGTGTGTTCTTAAGTCAGTATTTACCAGATGTACGTTATCTAATTCCTGCACTATAGTGAAACAGCAGATGCGTCAAAACACAACAGATTTGGATAGAGAGATAATTATCTCCACCCCTTAGTTAGCACCAATTAGCTCGTTTTACACCAACTGTGAAGATCAAGCGGGGAATCCTACATCTTAGTTTTCTCCCCTAAAAGCTTCCTAACGAGTTCCTGTTCCAGAAAATAAGGCTGGGACAGCAACTTTGGCACTTAATGAGCTGAGGAAGTGTTGTGTAAGCAAGTGGGCTTCGTCTGGTGTGGGGATAGTTTCTCACTTTATGGCTTAAATCCACTTTAATACCCCATAACCGGTTTCTTCTGCGAGATGTAACAGGTGTAGGAGGTAGTTTAGATGAAGGAGGAAAAGAGTAATACGAAGTACACACAAAACATTGCCATGAGCTAATATATTTAGGCATATAAAAAGATATGCAAATAGGTGGAAGCACAGTGAAACAATGAAATCAGGGAGGGATTTGGGAATACTTTTTGACCATGGTGCAGTTGATGGCACTGTTAAAATGACCCACTGGTGATTTGGTCTGGAAGAAGGGAGAAAATAATGACCTGTGAGACAGTTTGATCTGACAGAAGATCAATTCTAGTGAGCCATGAGGTGGTTAGATCAGGAGGGAGGTCATAAATACTGACCTATGAATCAGTTTGATTGGACAGTATGACATTAACTTTGACCTATGACCCATATTTGCCTATATGGCAGGTCAGTTTGCCTCAAGCAATGCAGTATTGCAGCTGTAGAGCAATACCAGGTGGTAAAGTCTGTCCTTGATAGCACTATGGATCATGGTGTTATGACCATCATACATTATTGTTAGTTTGAATAAACATAAGTAATCATAGACATAAACCACCATTATGTGCCCATGACATATATGTTTAACAATGTCCTACAACAGTAAAATGAGACACAACATTTAAATAACACCCAGGAACACTGAATTGATTGTTTTTACTGTTGTATGCTGGGGAATCTTGAGGTACATTATATTATAATTTAGAATAATTGGCCTGAGTCAATATGTTTTGGACATTCAATATTAACCTTTTAATCTGTTTCTGATACCATATCCCACTGGACCCTGTAACACCACGCTGGATATTTAAAAAAATACAACCTTATATCTGTCTAAATGATCAGATACAGTAACCTTATCCCTTTTTCCATGCTCATCTGCAACACAAGATATAATATTTTATTCATAAAATATATATTCCGTCCTCATCCTGTGTAGAGTAAGTACGGGTACAAGCAGAAAACTGCACCATCTACTGTGCCTGGTCAGTGCCTAAGTACTGACCTGCCATAGATCAAGAAGTATTTCTAAACCCTATTGTGAAATTAAGTAAATGTGTTTGGTCATGTCAGTCATCTTGCAATGATACCATCAGTTTGACCCTGTACTGGATCTTTAACCTAATCTTCACCGAGTGAAGAGGGTTAGAAGATCGAGGTTGTGATGTAAAACTCTCTGTGTTGTCAGTTTTCCTCAGAAAACGTTCACTTCTGTAATATTTTGCCCAGATGGACTGAATGATGAAAATTAATTTTAAATACTTCCTTTAGAGGTTTAAAGATTAAATTAATATTCTTATGAGAATGAACTCTGTGTGCCTCCACCGCCCTCTCAAAACGTCTGCCATTTCAGTCAGTGTTTAACAGAAAATGTATGAAAACTCATATGAATTGCTTTGGAGTTACTTAATATGTTAATCATACATTCTCAAATAATGGCCTTTATTTACTTCAATTGCAGAGAGAACCAGGACTTTATTTAAAAAATGTAGGGTTTTTGTTGTGTTTTCATAAGTATATTTTATTACGTCAGTAAAAAGCCTCCCTGTTTGTTTTAATTTGGTATTGATGCTGTTTGCTATTAATGCAAACTCATAACTTCATCCTGGTTTAACTGTTCATTTCAGTATAATGTACATTTCCACAGCACTAATTTAATCAGTACAACAGTCATGTTATAGTCACCACTAACATAACATGTTCCAAATATTTCCAAGACTACATATCCTCTAGTATTTAAATCTTGTAATTTTAGTACACGACACAGTAACTTAACCTGAGAAATCTCATATGTACACATTAATCTTGGCAGATTTGGCTTCAGGTAGGCTACTGTGCACCTGTTAAATGGAATGAACTGCAAACTACCCTCAAACTTTCTTCCAAGGAGATTTTAAAGCTTTATTTTCTGATGATTTTTATGACTCTTGTAACTATTTTGATTAATTCTTTGTTGACTGTGACTGTCTCACTTTAGTTGTGTCATTTCTGTTTGCTGATTGTGTGTTTATCTCATTATGAATCTTTGTTGTTCTCAGGTCTCTCTTGAAAAAGAGATCTCAATCTACCTGATTAAATTGTTGTTTTTTTTTTTAAAAAGAGCCAAAATTTAACTTTCCTTTGGTGTTGCCAATCAATCTTAACAGTTAACAACCTGAAAACATCTTTGTTTTCCTGTGAAGACGCCTGACAAAATTCTCCAACATTCCCAAATATCACCTGTAACTCTACCTGTCTGGAATTAATCTCTATATATTTAGTGACATCATCCCAGGAAAGCCGGGAACGCTGAGTGTTGGAATTTGTGCTCTTTCATGATACCAAAACAAGACCCCTGAGACTAAACCCACTAGGGATCTATTTCATGGATTTATCTATAAATGGCTTCAATAAATCATAGTAGTAGAAAACATGCAAATACACACACATAGTGCACTCCAACACACACGCACACACAGACTGAACACATTATATGTCAACATACATCGGATGTGTGCAAGATTTTTATTGTCTTGGCGTGTAGGTGAGCCTCGACTCCATCGACGTGACAGTTTAATTTTCTCCAGTTGACCTTTCCATGCAACACATTTGCTGATAAGCTCAGGTAGAAAACACACACACACACATACACACACACACATACACACACACCCCCCTTCCCAACCTTTACTCTGTCTTCTCTCTCGTCATCTAACCTTGCAGCACACCAATAAGTACCCCACCAAGCACGCAAACACTCAAACCATTTATAGTATTTATAGTCCTTTTATTGTCTTTGGCATAACTGTGAGTGAAAACATGAAATTAGTATCTTTGTATGTTCCCTTTCTCTACTTCTAAATACTAAAAGGAATGTAGATTAAATAAAGGTACAAAAAGCGAAAAATCAATATAACAAAATGTCCTTCCAAAGAGAGGGAATTCATTTTGAAATAAATTGGAGTTACAATTGATTTGCAAAGATAGAAGATAGAAAAGAGAAGACACAGCAACAAGGACAAGATCCCTCACTGGCTTCCCACAAAGATGTTGAAGTGTGTTCTGAAATACATGACCAAGATAAAGACGCCTCTTCTATCAAGCTATGGGACATGGCAGCGTTATTTCACCCATGCAACCTAAATTCAAGGAAGTATTCAGATAAGTGAACACTGTGAAAATACTTGATTACAAGTAAAAGTCCAGCATTGAATATGTTACTTAAGTAAAAGTATGTAAGTATCATTACAAAAATGTACTTAAAGTATCAAAGTAAAAGTATTTGACGCGGGAAAATGGATCACGAGTGTTAAACTGTTAGTGTATATTGTATATTCAATTATTACTGCATTACTGATGCAGTAATGTTTAAGTTGCATTTTACTGCCATGGTTCATCTATGTGGAGCTAGTTTTAAGTACTTTAAATTCTGTTGGGTAGAATAATGCATTATATCTTATTATTTAGACGTAAAATCTTAAAGAAACAAGTAACTACAGCAGGGAAATGAAAGTGCAAGTACCTCAAATTTGTACTTAAGTACAATAATTGAGTAAATATACTTAGTTACATGACACCACTGTTAAAGAGTAACTGTTACATTCCCCCATAGATGAACGTGTGACTGTTTGAGTGTAATGATGATGTGTTGTGTTGCTCCTCAGGCTCTCTGGGCCTCAGCTCTTGATCCTCCTCCTCTCTTGTGTTATTGGCTGGTGCATCTGGGGACCTTCAGCCAACCACTGCCCATTGGGGGGATGTTTAATAGCTGAGGAGCTGCACTTCCAAGTCCCTTGGCCACTTTTTGCTGCCTGCTTACACTCAGAGTTTTTGTGTAGAGCTATTTAGTTCACAGAGTCCATAGCTCTGTTGTGTGTTGTTGCTGTTTGATTTCTGTTTATCAATTCATTATCTAAATTTATTGTTTTTTATGTCTTACCTTAAGTCCTTGCCAGGAAGCTCTGTAGGGGGGAGCTGCCGTTTTTGTTTCGTTCTTGTTTTCGTTTTGTTGACAGCTTAGTTAGTTTTAGTATTTTAACATTTTCCTTTGGCGTAGCCTATCTAGTATTTTGGTTTTGTTTGTATCTAGGGCTGATTGGTTTGTTATTTTGTGCCGGGTCTCTCCCTAAGTCAAACCTTTGCTTTAATATCGGTCAATAAAAGACTGAAAATCTGAACAAAATGTCCTGATATTCTTCATCTAGTTTAATGTTACTACCCTCTCCTCTAGATCACCTTGAAAAAATATATAAAAAAGACATTTTCTTACTCCACTTCATGATATGCAGCCATGAACTATGGCTTCAATATAATGACAATAATAAATGTAAAAAAAATAAAATGTCCTCACTCTCAAGGTCTACATACGAAATTGGTCCTCACAAAGACAGTACAGTACAAAAACACTCACACAGTAGCTGTTTTAAAATCTTCAAATGCCGGTACTTAATATTTATGACACAAACCTTGGAGAAGACTTGGCCAGTACAAATGGAATAGACCTTGCTTGTGTATGAGAAAATGTATGAGTGAGTAAGACTGACACATACACACACACACACACAGCCTGAACCACCTGCTTATGTGCTGCTGTGTGTGCAGGTGTTTTCAGGCAGCGAATGGTTACAGTTGTGGCTGAGGGGGGAAACTCACACACAGTTTCCCCACAAATGAACAATGTTTAATATTTTAGATTGCGGGATGCAGAATGTGTATTTAGGACATTTACACAGATTTTGACTGAGTGTTAAACTAATCACAGCCCAGAGCGACCATACACGCAGCAATCTGAGAAATCTAAATATTTGCCATGGCAGAGTCCAGACAGCATCATCAGATGCCATACCACAAACAATCCCGATGACAGGATGTCAGCAAAAACATAGAAGTTTCACTGTTTGCATGTAGCCTACTTTAGCAGCTTGTGTCTTTTAATTTCCTGGAAAACTCTGAGAAACTGTATGAAGGAGAGACACTTGTCTCTGACTCTCCTCCCCTCTGCCACCACTCTACATACGCACAGTGAGAGCAGAAGACTGACAGCCCGACGCTTTGGTCCATATCTTGACAGTTTTCTTTTACATTTTTATGTGCTTAACTGGGTCATATCATGCATATTTCCACATCTGTACTTTTATTTTGGTGCTCTACTGGAATATCTTTGCAGGATGTACAATTAAAAATGTATTTATTATTTATTTTATGTCTCAAACAGGCTGTTTTAGCTCCTGTCTCTTTAAGGCCACCCCTCCCAATGAGCCTGCTCTGTTCTGATTGGTTACATCCCAGAAGCTGCCCGAGGCTACATAAATAAACAGTCGTTGTAGGATTTAACTTCTTTATCTCCTTCTTTACTCTAAATGTCAACTTCTTAAAAACATCCGTACATGTTGGAGCCGAAATCTGATCCAAAACATGTGAGTCAACAACGTGAACAACACATGCAATGACCTTAGCAACAAAGACTACAGAACGGACGGCAGTTTTGTCGGCGTGCGCGAACAATCTGATGTCACTTTGATGGTGACGTAGAGGTAACTTTGTAAACGGAGCCTGGGCTTTTGACTTTCAGGGAGCATTTTTACATACGTTCACCTCAAGTTTTGGAACTTTGACCATATTTAACACAGACATCCAATATTATAACAGAAAAAAATGACTATGTATGCATGTTATGTCCCCTTTAAAATCAAAATTCAAATGTATCCCTACAAACCTCAAAGTCTGATTTAGATTAATAACTACCTGAATTTGTTTTGTGGTTGCTCAGTTAGTTTTGTTGCTTATAAACTCCATTCATACCAACGTGTGTGTCTGTCTGTGGAGAGAGAGAGAGTGCTTTGTTCTTTATTCCATCTCTCACACTGACAAATACAGTATCTGACGACAGCATGCTATGCAGTGATTGATCAGGCGCACACACACACACACACATACACATACACACACACACACACACACACACATACACATACACAAAGCTATTATGACTGTTTTTTAAGATCTTTAGTGTAATGGCTCCTGCTTCAATAATGACACTAAATCACCTCAGACAGTCAATGAAAAAGGTTTTCAGAGCAGCCATTTTTCCCCGACACAACCTTACATCTCCACTTTTATCTACAACTATATCTAATTTAGGTTTTCTTCGAGATTAAGGTGTTTGGTTCTTTTCCAAAATGTTAGTATTTCAGTTTTTTCAAAAAGAAAGAACTGTAAAGAAGATTAGGATCTCACATTTTTATGTTAAACACCGTCTTAGAGTTAATTTAGTTAATTTGCTGACATTGTCGGTTGTTGCAATGCCCACTAAATATAGTGTATAATGTATTATTTGGCCAATAGCAAACATTACCAATCAGTACACTAAAACACACACTACAACCTTTATGTGTGGCAGTGGGTTCCATTATTTACATCCTGTGGTAGCTTTTTCATTTCTCCACATCAAATAATGTATTAACCAGTGACTGATAAAAACATGAAGGTAAATACCATAAAAACAGTAGTAAGATGATATTTTCTGACATTACGAGTTAAAGTACGCATTAAAATCTTCTTTCGTCCATCACTCACACTCTTTATTGTTTACTGTAAATGACACACTTCCATTAATATACAATTTAAAGGATAAGTACAGTTTATTACAACTTGGATATTATTTTCATAGGTTTAGCTATTGTTTCTATCAGTAATAATAACATCATACACATCATGTTTATTGCTCAGATCTTGGAACATGATGACGTCTCTAAAAAGACGTAAGACAGATCAATACACAGGAGCACTCAGATGATCAGAGAGGTTTGAAACAAACTTATTTAGAGGAGAAAATGAAGGCAAACAGTAAAAATGTTATCCAAACTGTCTGTTGTAAACATCCATCACAGTTTACTGGCCAACACTCTACTTCAAATTTGACCTACTGTACTTGTAGTTGTGCGCACACACAGCTTTCTTGTGCAACGAGGGGTTATCACCAACATTTCATATGTGCTCACTTCTGTTTAGATAACCTGTATAAACTGTTATTGGCTTGTTTACAACCTGCCTGTTTTTCTTGACCCACTGGAATGCATATTAGCGATGTCCCCACGTACCCAAAACCATGAAGATCCAAGTTCTGATAAATCCTTTTAACATGAGTTTCCTTTTTTCTCCACTTATTCCTAAATGTCAATCAAAATGCATCTGCACAACAGCCTCCTTGGAATCTGTAGACAGAAGTGCAGCTGTTTGTTAAATTCAGCTGTTGTGGGTTTGAGGGACATTTTGGGACAAATTATTCATGCTATTGTAGATGATAAGTAGTGTCAGTAAACTTTGGCTAAAGCAGTTTTACTTACCTAAACATAACTTATCTACATAACTCTCTCACAACTCTGAATATTACACTTACATTTCAACATTTTGCCGCTCACTTGTGTTCACTTTTTATGTGACTGTGATTAATCTGATTTATGTGATTTGATTAAAGAGGTTGTTACTCTGAGCTTAACAAGGTTAGATTACTTTATAGTTTTTTTTTCCTTCAATATCCTCCAGCACTCTACAATGTTAATCTCTTGGGTATTATATAATCACTGAGTTGCACCGAATAGTATATCAAAGAAACCCATTGCCATTCTGCAAATCACATTTTCTATATTCCATTCACAACAGAGACTGTACGCCTCAACAGCCAACATAATACTCTGCTTTCATAACTCAACAATGGAGCATTAAAAAGACTAAATGCTATATCCATTCTATATTTTCACTCTCTAATTGAATTCTTAAACATATGCAGCTGCAAAAAGCCCCGTAAGAAGCACTAATCCAGGCGCCTTTCATTCAGTTTGAAATAATTGTTTTCTATGTAGTAAATATCCATCAAGCTTAATCCTGTCAGAGGTAGGAAATGTTGCAACAGATGGTGGAGCAAAAATTTCTTTTCACTTTCATTTGCTCAGGGAAGGGTTGGTCTGAAATCTCAGGCTGATTTTAATGCTTTTGAAAAATGTATTTATTGTTTATTTAACCAGGTAGTCCCACTGAGATGATAGGGCTGTTTGTCAGAGCAGGATTGGCCTAAAAAGCAACATCAAGACAAATACAAACTGTTACAGACAAATATGAACCACAGTATTCTCCGCCAGTAATGACAAATAGTTATGAACAGGACCAGCCAACATTGGAGGAGGAGATCTAGAATTTCAAAAAAGAGCAAATATGAAAGATGTTGTAAGAATAAAAAACAGACATTGCAACACAATAAACACCTTGAAAAATGAAAAGTCTCAGGTGTTACCACATGAGTCTGTGTGATGTTTCTGCAACTCCACTAAGGGTTCACCCTCTGCAGGTATCAATGGAAGTGATTTAACTCACCATACTGAGTTAGTAGTTTATAAGAGCCTGAACTAGAGTTCCTATCACACTGTGACTAATAGTTAACAGTTTACTAATGTAGCCACTATAGGAAAGATTTTTTCCTTTCCATTTTTTATTGTGCATTTTTAAAATGCACCACATGCAAAAAAACTTACAAACATTTAGGTTAACCACATCTTATGCTACATTTATGTATTCTGTATACATTTTATATTTTACATTAAATTTAATGATATATTTTCTATTATTTCTATACATTATTGCAGGTGCTGGGTAACAAAAGTCTATACATAAGAGTAGAAAAAAGTACCCACACACTGCCATATAGTTCCCAGTTCTTCTTTAATTCCACATGGACATGACAACATTTCCACTACAACAAGTCTTCGTCAGGTGTAAATAAAAAGAAGAAAAAATAAGAAAAATACATCAGATTCACAAATCCCTGTTAAATATGCATTATACCTTGGCATGGTTGTCATACTGTAGTATTGCAACTGATTTTCCAGCTTCCTGTCAGTGCAGTACCTGTTCAAAACGCACCTGTTCATAACAGGGCAATTGCTTGAACTCCAGCCACTGTTTCAATGCATAATAAAAAAAATAGGTACAGTTGATGTGTGAACATTCTATTATACAAAGATGTTATACATAATAAGTACTTAAATAGTAAATAAATGTTATTTTCTCATTTCAAGTAGCCTAAAATAAGGGCTGCATTTAAAAATAAAATAATGTGCATCCTAAAATGTGTGCCTTCAGTTTGGATTTGAGTGGGTATATTTGCTCCAAAGATTTATGTTTTGTCTGTAGTGGCGCTTCACAATCGCCACAGTCTCTGAACATATAAGACGGGTTTTGAACTGCCCACGGGAAGTATTTCCTTTGTCTTACGCACTACAGTCATTGTGTATTGAGCTCTGAGCGCTTCCAAAACATGAGTGACCTACGCTCAACAATGTACCTGAACACCTCCTTTGTAGTCACTTACTGCTGCTGATCCGCTAAACATGCTGCTAACGCTATGCTTTCTGTCTAGAAATAGGGAAAGAGTGTCCATTCTTGATTAAAAGCTTTGTTTTCGCTGTCTACTTTTCTGACTCGTGTCACGCCTTGTCTCTGGTCTCACGGAGCAGAGCGACTCCCTGATCACTGGTTTATCAAAAGTTTATTATTATTGAACATATTGTGCATCCAAATTGCACCAAATTCGATACTGCACTACTTTGGGTCCCCGGCCATACACCCACTTCCTTTAGTTGAGAGATAGTAACAGTTAGAGCAAATGATGCTAAGATTGTCACAGTACATATTCTAGAGCTAAAAAAATGCTGATATACAGTATCTCAGCCCTCAACATGGTCTAATCTTGCCAAATAGCTAAATTCAGACTGTTCACTGAAAGCTACTTGGCTTACAGCTTTATGGACATAAATATCCATAACTGTCTGATGCAGTCAGTATGTGACTGGCACGCCCAACATGGCAGTCACAGGTCTACATGAAAAACTAGACAAGGAATTTCAAAATCAGTTAATTCAGCAAGTGCCCCAAAACGACATACCGTATGTTTAAGTTCAAGTGACATAGCCCTCTAGTGGTCATAGTTATTATGACGGGAGAAAAGGAGGAGATCTGATGACGTTATTGTAGACCCTCTAAACTTAAGCACATAGTTGTTACAGCAGCAGAAATTCCCTACTGTTAAGACTGAGAGTGCTTGGAAAAAGTCTCAAACAAAAAACAGAAAAGTGGTCGGTGGCTGAGTTTTTAAATCCTGGGCAGACATCAGGCAACACATTGAAGAAAAGTTGGCTTGTAAGAGAATATGTGCCTTCCAAACAGGTGGTGGTTTTGTGAATGAATTTCCCCTGAGTCAGCCCGAGGAGCAAATCCAACTTTTTCATAAATGTCGAACAGGTGGAGAGGTTTCAGGGAATTGACTACCTTGAGAAGCAGATCAACAAACAGGAATTCTCTCAAATTAAGGCTGTCATGGTGAAAATATTCACCTTCAGACTCACGTTAATGTATTACTTTTACTGAAAATAACCTTTTTGTGCTGTATTTCTAGATAGATATGTCACAGGTAAGCTCCATCCACCTCTGGAGAAACTATGTGAGGGTGTGAGAGTAAAGATGTGTCATTGTCTGCATGACAGTAATGTAAAGGGCTGAGGATCCTAACATGGCATGTTTTCATAGGCAAGGTGTGTTTTATAGAGCCACAAAGAAATGTTCTTGACTGCTCATGTCAGTCAGTCACATGATATTGTGTCTTACATTGTTTGGCATCAGTTATGCCAATGATCAACTCTGATGAACATTCACCTATGCAAATAAGCAATTTATGACATTTGTGGTTGTAAATAATACAATTTAAGATGAAAAATAGCACTCATAGTCATATGCTGGAGCACAAAGAGAAATAATGTGTCACTTTCCAATGAGTTGTGTTGATTTTCCTCCTTCCTCTCATAATTACTCTCCATCTTCTAGACAAATGTTGTTTGTTGTTTGTAAATACATGTAAACATGGAGCCTTGTATGATCACACAAGTCGGGACAACATGTCGGTAATGAGCACTGATGGAAGTCCAACTTCAATTAACACGGGAGTATGGAAAGTATGTTTGATCCACAGCCAATCTGATGAGATTTTAATTAGGTTGATCATATTGTCTTTGTTCTGACATTTTAACAAAGCCTCATTGTACAACTGAGCCAAATTGAAATATATCAGTCGGTATGAAATCCAAACAATCTTGATACACTTGGCAAAATATCAAGCGGACCTTAATAGCTCGAAGGTATGAAATACCTTTTTATATTGACAATATACATTTACAGGAGTTTCATCACACTGGTGCAGTGTAGCTCAGAGGGAAAAACTCAAAGGTTAGGGATGTGAGTTTCACTGTGCTCTTGTGCTAACAATGTGTGATTTCAGGGAACACCAGTGCTATGCACAAAAAGCAGATATGCAAGTTGTGGCATATTATATAATTACACCTGATTATTACTAAATAATACAAAAATAAATTGTAACTGTGTTGAATAATGGTAAATGCAGCAGTAAATGTTTAGACACGTTATTTCAGTGTGCATTTCATATACATTATTTCCACTGCCAAAAAATACACAAAATACATACACAAAAATACAGTCACTCATTTCTTATATATATTATGTGATTGTACTTCCACTGTTAATCTCTAGATTGTTGCCATTGATGGTAAATGATTATTGCTGAGATACCTTTCAGGAGTTGTAAGATCCTATGCGGTGTTTTGGCGTGTGAAATGCCTTGAAACAGCTGATTTTGATGTGATTAGATCTGATTCAAAGAGCCATCTACCATGTGTTTTTCTTGTGTTTTAAAAATCTGTACACTGTGAGGAATACCGACAATTGACATACATACCGTACAGTTCTGAATGTATTCATAGCTGCAAGAAAATAGAAAACCAGGTGTTAAAAAGATGTAAGAAACATCTCAGTACTGGAAACCTCTCTGAATACTTTCAGCACAAGTTGTATGAGACATCTTTTTCACTTGGCAGGAAACTGCTGTTACTCTGTTTTCCTGTGAAGAAAATAAAACTTTTGTTCCCAAAGCTTGTTTGAAAAAATCTCAAATTGTAAAATCCCTGGGGTCAAGCTTGGAGAGATACCTTTAACCAGAAACCTGCCTGTCAGTGGCATATCTTTGATGCTTAGTTTTTGTTTTTTGCTTAAAAGCTCTTTGAATTCCCTCATTGACTGATTATTGTCAGAAAATGTAGCACAAAATCTAGGCCAGATCTGCTTTTGTCAAACAAATCACTGCAGGCGTTTTCCCTGCTGTGCATCAGCTGCCAAATCAAGAGATTCTCAGTTTAAATGTGGAGAGTTTCGGATCAAAGATTAACAGCCTTCAATTGTCCGGTCCAACCTCCTGTGTTCCCATTCTGATATCACCTCCCCAAATACATCATTCGCTTACATAACACTGTCAGCATCATCTTCCAAACCACCACAAAATCCCTCTTTTTGAGAAGAACTATCATGTAATGGAGTAAATAATTATTTTTGAGGTCCCTTTTTATATTGTCACCTGTGCTATTTTCACTGCTGTTTTAGGTTGGTTGTAAAATGCTTTTTTAAAAAGATGATTTGAATTAAATTTGCTTTTTTTTATTCAGTGTGCTACACTTCATACAATTCAAAACACCAAACCAAAAATCCCTTCGTCCTTGCAGGATATATTCCTCAGTTAGTGACTAAAAATTAGAGTTATTAGTGCTGATATTTAACAGGGCAGCAAGAACATAACCATTAAATATCTACAGAATATAACAATGTATTAAAAATGCATGTATGTAACAGGTCAGCAGTATGTTGAATGATGAGCAGAGCAGAAGTGGTATGAAGTCAAATTACTATTAATTATTAATATTATTAATTATTAATATTGTAAAAAAAAAAAAAAAAAAAAAGGATGGATAATTGTACAGCAAGACTAAACTCCTGATGTTAATAATTTTTCATATTAATACATTTTATGACTTAACTACAGTATATGTGCATACACTATGACCAAAAGTCTGTCCACATACGTTTGTGTACTTTTGTTCTGTGTTCTGCTGTTGTTCATGATTCGGGCCACTTAGTTACAGTGAAGTAAAATCTTACTGCTACGTAATACAATGATATTTTAGACAAAAGTGTGCATCCAACTCTGTTACAGGCTTGTTTCAACATGTGCACAAAGCCAGGTCATGGATGTTTAAAGAGAACTGGATACAGTGTTGGAGGCAGGGTGCATGAAGCCAAAAAGGCCACTTACCACTGTAAAGAAATTACCTGGATGAGTGCTTACTGTGCCATAAAATTTAATTCTCACTCTCACTTGGTGGAAGTCTGGTTCTTGCTGCGGACGGACTGTTTGGACTACTGAGGAAGAAGTCATCTGGAAGTAGTTTTGAAGGACCCAAGCACTTCAACCACTTCTTTTCCCCTCAAGATGTCATTGATGCTTTTATTACAGAACAACAGCATTCAACTGAAGAGGTTAAGTATGACTATATTTAATACTTCCCTTCCTCTCTACTGTAGTCCTGCCAACACTCCTGTATTTTCACCCCCTCTCCCGCTGTGTTCCCATTTTGTTGTTTCTCCCAGGAAACTCCTGTAATTTGTATGGCCCTCAACCTTTATTATGAATGATTGTCACACACACAGATTCATAAGTTTTGTATGTTTGTGTTGCCAGATCATCTATGAAACACAATCTCCACACACAGCATACAATTTCAACCCATCTGTCACCACAACCCGATTAAAGGGGTGTGTGCACAGCTGCTCTCTGTGCAGTCAGTCTTCCCTCCTTCCTCTGATGCTGATGTGATTCACTGCCTGCAGGTACCGCTGGTCGAGAGGAGGGGCAGGGCTCTTCACTAACTTTTTTCACCATCTTCCCGAAACTGTCCCGAAATACAATCTAAGTCATCCCGAAGTGAATGTGGACCGTCCCACACTTAAAACCTTTGTTTTCTACATTATGATTAGTTAAAATTATTAAAAGTGACCTTTAACATAAATAAAACATCATACAAATGATTAGATGATCAATTATCAACCTTTTTTATATAAATTCATCTTAAAAGATTAGATTAGAGACCAAGGTAAATCAGTCACACCACAAACGAAGGACTCCTGCAAAGCAAGGAAAACAGATGAAATAAAAACTGCTTTCAAGTAACTGTTAACTGTGGTAAGTATAACACGTAAAATAGAACCTGATAAAATATGTGAATGGAGCTTAGCTGTTGCTGCCGAGCCAGCAGCGGGGTGGGTCCAGGCCTAATTAGTCTTGGAACTGGGCTCTTCTGGTCCTGCAGCCACTACTCCACCATTTGGTTTCTCTGCTTTGAATTGCCTGCAGGAGGGCCATGAACTGAGATGTGCAGGAGGAAACTAAGCATCTCGTTAGACAAACAAGACCTCCAGTTTGACTTAATTCTCTTCATGCTTGAGAATCCACACTTGCAGCAGGATAAACTCATGGGGAACACTTGTGTGACCTCCACTATGACCTTCATGTGCTTAAACTGGTCTTCCCTTCCAGCAGCACCCTGAAGTAGCTGCTGCCACAGCACCTAGGGTTCAAGGTGCCTGTAGTGATGCTGAACCAGGACTTTCAGGTCAAGCCACTCTCTCTTAGCTACCCTTGCAGAAGTAAAGTCCTGTTGCCTGTTTCTGTTGTGACTTGTAGTAGAGATTGGGCTGTCTCCACTGAATTGACTTCTGGATCTTGCTGTGTTCCTGGTGAAAGAGAGACCACATTTAAGAAAGGTGGCATTAACTCACAGTAATTACAGACTTAGCATTTGGCTATGCAATAGCCACAGACAAACCTGGACTCTGAGTGGCCCAGGGAGCATACATTATGTCATGTATTTATATCATAATTCATATAGAAACACAATAAGCTTAAAAAAGGCTTCCTAGGCATAAGGTCATTGGGCAGACCTGTAACTGGCTAGTGTCTGGTTAACCAGTGCCTGACAGGGGAACCTTCCAGAACCACCCACTGCCACTTTAAAGTAAAATAAGACAACAAGTAAGACATATATACAATAAAGGTGCAGAAAAAATAAAGGTTATGCATTGAGGTCACTTTATGTACAACAAATCATTATTTTTAAAAAGTAAAGGTCATCATGATTGAGAGCATTCTATACAATACAATGTACAAAGTCAATAGACATTCACATGTGAAAGAAAAGAACAGAATATAAACTCACCAAGCACTTTATTAGGAAAACTTTTACACCTGCTTATTCACACAATTATCCAATTAGCCAATCATGGGGCAGCAGTGTAATTCATAAAGTCCTGCAGATACAGGTCAGGAGCTTCACTTAATGTTCACATCAAACATCAGAATGGAGAAAATATGATCTCAGTGTCTCTGAACGTCGCATGATTGTTGGTGTCAGACAGGCTGGTTTGAGTGTTTTAGAAACTGCTGATCTCCTGTGATTTTCACCACAACAGTCTCTAGAGTTTATTCAGATTGGAGCAGAGAGAAAGGCTATGGTAACTCAGATAACCACTCTTTATAACTGTGCTGAGCAGAAAAGCAGCTGAGAATGCACAGCACGTCCAACCTTCGGGCGGATGGGCTACAACAGCAGAAAACCTGTTAGGTTCCATTTCTGTCAGCCAAGAACAGAAATCTGAGGCTGCAGTGGGCACAGGCTCACTAAAACTGGACGGTTGAAGGAAAAATGTAGCCTGGTCTGATGAATCTCCTCTTCTGCTGAGGCTGCAGATGGTAGGGTCAGGCTGCTGGTGGTGGTGTAATGGTGTGGGGAATGTTTTCCTGGCACATTTTGGGCCCTTTAATACCAATCAATCATGGTTTGAATACCACAGCCTGAGTATTGGTGCTGACCATGTGTATCCCTTTATGGCCACAGTTTACCGTATTCTCATGGCTACTTCCAATATGATAACGCACCATGTCACAAAGCCAAGATCGTCTCAAACTGGTTTCATGATCATGACAGTGAGTTCAGTGAGTTTCAGTGGCCTCCCCAGTTACCAGATCTGAATCCAATAGAACACCTTTGGGATGTGGTAGAGCAGGAGGTTGGCAGCGTGAATGTGCAGCTGGCAAATCTACATAAATAATGTGATGCAATCATGTCAACATGGAGCAGAATCTCAAAGAAATGTTTCCAACATCTTGTGGAACCAATGACACTAAGAACTGAGGCTGTTTGAGGGCAAAGGGAGGCCCGACCCAGTATCAGTATGATGTTCCTAAAAAGTGTTCAGACAGTGTATGTGATATCTCAAGACTCAAGTGTCTCAAATGTGTTCCTTTGTATTGATTAGATCAATTATAACATCATACACATCATATTATATGTATGAAGCGTGAAAGGAATGCATGTTTCCTCTGTTCCCCTTTCCTTGCATGGTTTTGTACTTGTCTCCCTTGTGTTTTTGGTGGGAAGAACTGTGTGAGAAATAAACGAGGGAAAGAGGTTTTGGTTTCTGATTTTCTGTTTAATACAGATAAGAGAGGTTGTGGTGTTGCTTGTGTGTTCGAGTTGTATTCTGTGGTGGTTCTATGCATGTCTGTTTATTATGAAGAGGACTGTGTTTTCTGGGTTTTGGGTTTTCTGATGTGTATTTTCCCTCCTTTGCCCATCTACATCCCTGCCGTGCTCACTGTGTTTCCCCCACCCAGTCAGCTCCCTGCTTGTTCTCCTGTCTGTTTCGTCACCTTACTCCCTTTTCCTGAGCTTCTCCAGCCATCTCCCCACCTGCACCTCATCTCCTTGTTAGTTTAGTTTGTATTTTAGACCTGGTTTTCAGTTCAGTTCTTTGTTGGATCCTTTGTTCAGTTCTGTTCAGTTTGTTCTGCTCCTCCTGTATTCTGTTTTGAGCAGCCAGCTTTTGGTTTTTCCTGCACTATCCCAGAATAAAACAAGTTTCTTCAGATTTGCTCTGCCTGCTTTCCTACATTTGGGTCCATTTCCTGCTACTATCAGTGGAATATTTATTTTCATTAGCCATGTAAACAGCTTAATAGGAATATTGTCCTGTTTGAAATAAAGGCAAAAACTGGAATATTTTGTGTATGTAAACTTAGTGTTTCCAGGGCAGGCCGGGTGGGCGCCGGGTCTTACCTTCAACATCGAGGATGTAAACTTCAATCCAGTTGCTGTATCATTTTTTTAAAATCCTTTTGAGAATCCCGACAAATTCATCCACCCATTTATCAATTTGAACAAAGGAAAGGGATGGTAAACAAGACAAGTTTTTCAACCTTCTTGCAATTTTGGCCAGGTTTTTGACAGTGTTCAAGCTTCCTACCCTAAGCATGATGTCAGAGAAATGGCCACTGTGTGAATATGGTGAATGGGCACTTTAAAGAAATACAGTAGCTCTAACAAACTTCTAACTTAAGCACACTTCCAGTGTCCTGCTTTGCTCATCATCCAGCTGAAATGCAAACTCCAACATCAGAGCCCACTCAGTGTAGCACTGGGCAGCAGTGGCCTAGTGCCAAAGCTTCCTGCATATTTGATTTGACTGTTGGGTGTGATGTAGTAATGAGTTCAGCCTCAACACTGCTCACTCTTGAGCCATGAATTTCAAAGTTTCAAATATCTTAAAGAGACCGAGGAGATAGAAATGGGTCATTTTACAGCACAGGAGGGCCATCACCCTAATCCATCCCGAAGCTCATTTTTCTTCTTTTCCACAATACCAGCCCTTTAAACATTGGCCAAATCACCCAACATCAATGACCGGAATAACATGGTCAATAGTGTCATTTGGGTGTAATGTTTCGGTGTCCATACACTGGCCACATAGTGTAAATTTAATTTACTAAGTGAATTTTATTTACTCTGGAATATTACTTTAATAATAATTGAATTTTCTACATCTATCGATACATTTTTCAAAATGTTAAACATTATGACATTACAATTTAATGACTTGTTCCTTCAATGACTTTGACAAATTGCCAAAACATTTTTAGGCCTGGAAAACTAATTTTACAGTTGTAACTTTTTCAGGATTTCACTGACTGCAGGAACCGTCTGTAATGAAATGTTTACTGTCTGTGGATACAATAATTAAAGGCAAAGTCATAGTTACATAGCAGCCATTTATTTAAATCCTGTCGTGATGGTAGACACAATACTAAACAGTGTTAGAATATCCTCAAGGATAAAGTGTCCTTAATCTGTGGGCTTTTGACTGGTATGGATTTGGCAGGGACACAATGACCTTGGACCCATATGTGTGTGTGTGTCCTGCCAGCAGTAAAGGATACTATTCGTTCAGTCCTCTACACTTGTGATGATAATATTAAGGGTAAAGGTGAAAAATCAAAATTGAGTTAAGGTGAACAGCAGTGAGGCATAAAGTGAAAGGTCAGGGCTCCTGTAGTACACAGCTGCTAGCCAACTTCATTCTATAGCTCTCTCTCTTCCTCTGTCTCCCCTGTACCCTGATGCTACACTCAATCACTGTCTCCACCACAAAAACACACAGTGTACTACACCTTTAACCTTTCTTCCTCTTACAGTCACAAACACACACACACAAATACACACTTTTAAGTAAGCGTGTGCATCACCTGCCCTCCATACCAGTCAAAAAGCTCTGAAATTAAGGGCACTTCAGTCTCTAGGGTAAAATGTCCTTACAGTAAGTGGAATGAAAGGATTTTGTTTTATTTTCTTGAAAGTCTTAGTATTTCCACCCCTTTTGAATAGAAAGTTGCTAAAGCCTGCAAGTTAGTTGAGGTCATCTGACAAAATAACATAATAAAAATAAAAACTGCACGTTAATGACAACACCTTTATTGTGTGATAGGCTTTAGTGACATTTAAAATGAGCAAATTACAGAGAAAGAAGCAACAAAAAAAGTGGTTTATTAACTTTATTGCTTCACAACCCTTATGATTTTCCAAAAGCTCAGTTTTCACCCATAAACACTAAAACATGACACCAGCGTTTTCAGATTAATCCACTTTCCTCGATCCACCTCCCCTCACTCTGTTCCTATCCTATACTTAATGCATATCAATGTGCGTGTGTGAGAGAGAGAAAGGAAGGGAAATTAAGATATTACTCATCCTATTATCATTATATTAATTCACCCATCATATAAAAGTAGGTTGAGCACAGCACTGTCCTTAGAACAGCATTCAATCTAAACAAACAGTCTTCACCATCTGCCTCACGGAGGTGAAGCTGAATGTCGCGGATTTACTATGTGTTTTTTTTTTTTAAACTGCAGTTAAAAGCAAACTCAGAGGGCCTTCAGTCACAGGGGTAGGAAAAGAAAACAACCTCCATCATAAAGCTGTGGATGTCTTCTCACTTTTAGGATTAGTCTTAAATCCGCAATACATTTGGGTTTTCGTAAACTGAGAGTTATGTGGCGAACAGGTAGAACTGATCGGGTGCTGTTATTGCAGTTTAAGATAAGATAAGATAAGATAAACCTTTATTAATCCCCAGGGGGGGAAATTCAGGTGTCATAGCAGCAACAGTAATGCGAATGAAACACAGGAGAGACCAGAAACAAACCAAGATAATAAGAATGAATAATAAAAATATGAATAAGAATAAAAATATATAACATATATGAATATGAATGAGTATATGAGTCCATGTCCAAGTGCGCCAGAGTCTATGCAGGATACAGTAGTTAAAAGTCAACAGTAAGTAGCAGACAGTGCAGGTCTTAAGGTTCTCACGTGGGGGTCCGACAGACTCAAGGATGAGTCTGTGGTGGAACGTGCTCCTCATATAAATAGTTTTATTACTGTTTTTCAATGCATGTTGTAATGACAGTTTGCAACTGCTGAGCTGTAGTTTATGATGGGCAATTTTCCAATGTAGGTTGAGAATGCAGTCAGACAGGAAAAGACAGGGATATCATGTACGGATGTGCGCAGGAAGTGGAATGCAGGCAACAAGGAAGAATGTAGAGCAGAGTGAAACACATAAATTTCAAAGTCATAAACCAGACCACATTCATCCAGGCTCATCATCATCAACGCCAGATTCTATAAGCTCCCCCAAACGTTTCAAGGATCACACAGAATTTAAAACTTATGTGAGTTCCTCTGTGATGGCCCCACTATTTCAGCTGCAGATAGATGGTCTCCTTCAGCGGTGTTATAGATCAGATGTAGAGAATAGTGAGTCTTCTCAGAGCCAGTGTAATCTACAGATACACCATCCAGAACACAGCACAATGCTAACCTGTAAGAAGTGTCTCGCTTTTTATGAGACCTACAGACAGGTAACAAATTAAAGAAAAAACTGGTACAGGTCTGAATGCTTTACCCCTACAGTGAGGGGACCTGGTGGCTCTGTTATGCTTTGGGGGCGTTTTGCTGGCATGGTTTAGGTCCACTTGTGCCCTTAGAGGGAAGGGTCACTGCAAATTAATACAAAGTTGTTTTGAGTGATCAACTTTATCCTATGATGAAACATTTCTACCCTGATGGGAGTGGTCTCTTCCAGGATGACAATGCCCCAATTCATAGGGCGCGAGGGGTCACTGAATGGTTTGATGAGCATGAAAATGATGTGAGTCATATGCTATGGCCCTCACAGTCACCAGATCTCAACCCAATTGAACACCTATGGGAGATTTTGGACTGACATGTTAGACAGCGCTCTCCACCACCATCATCAAAACACCAAATGAGGGAATATCTCTTTGAAGAATAGTGTTCCTCAGTCTTGGCATTGATTCCACAAGTCTCTAGATTTCTTCTGGAGGGATGAACTTCTCACCAGAAGTTACACCCATAATCATTTCTACAGTAGTGCGCCTGAGAAAAAGGTGGATAGGCATCTTGCACAATGTGACATGCAATTAAATTACACGATCACTGTTGTCACATAGTCTACAGGTGCCTTAGTCAGGTGTCCTTAATCTAGGCAATCAGTGCTCGTCACTTTTGCGTGAGAGACCCTTTACTGTTTTCCTCCAGCTCAGCGTTTAATTCAAGATTCAGGATTGTTTACTGTCAGTCTTCTGTTCACCTGAGCAAAGGGAACTAAAACCCTATCAAGAACCAACTTACCTAAACCTCCTTGTCACTCAGACATCACTCTACAATCACAACTTTTCTCCAGAACCTTCCCTTACCTTTATATAACACACACTTACACAGATACATGCACACACCAGCTTTTTCCCATGGAGTGATTAGTAGCTGAAAGTCCCCCAGAGACCGCCTGGGCTTGTTAACACCTCGTTTTCTCCTCGTTAGGCTGAGATCAAAAACAGGGGGGTAATTAACGAGATTCACACCACTGTAGGCTATTGTACAGCCCCAATCCCTGCTCTGCTGCAGAATGGCTTAGACTGGCACATACACACATACATAGACACACAGAGCACCTGCTCACACATCACCTGGCACAACTGCAAGTCCACTAAAACAGAGTAATATACACACTCACACGCTTGCAGGACTGTATCCCATAGACATACAAACACAAGCTAAACAGGTAATTTCGGGTTTGCAGCAGACTTACATGACTCATTCAGGTTTTATCTATATGAACATTGTCCACATAGATACATTGTTGGACATAAAACAAAATACAGTTTTTTCATAAACTGTATTTTGATGCACAGGGACTAGTTATTATGTGGCTCATAAATTAAGGGTCAGGAAAGAACTAATTTTAGATTTTTTATTAACAAAATTTAACCTCTTTAGACCTCTTGAATTTTACCAAATGAAACAATCTGAGAAGCAAAAATCACTCTACGATGAGGTATTAAGTACATCACCAACTCTGTTAACATCCAACCTTTGCTCAGTGATATTAACATCATGCTCAACATGTTGTTACTGCCAAGCCAAGTCTGTTATAATCAGTAACAAACAAGCAGTAAACTAATTACTTTTACTTGTTACTTAGCAGAATACGAAGGGTTCCTCTCACCTCTTCATATTCTCCTATACACTGTACTGCTCTCTCTTCTTTTTTTAATACACACACACACCTCTTGCTCATTAAGCAGGTTGTCATGCAGATGTTAATTTCCTGTCACGCTCATTTATTTCAACATGACCAATCAGCACTGTAGCATGCAATAAGCAGTGTGTGCATGTGTAGATGAGTCAACGAAAGAGAGATTAACAGAACAAAAAGATGACAGAAAAATATGCAGATTTTAACGGACCATGTTGAGTTGTATCATAATTGTGTTTCTTTAAAGAGATTCAGAGGGAAGGCGACGGTGTGTGATGAGGAAGAGAGGGATGATTTGAACATGCATCACCTGCCAGGTGAAGTATTGATATCCCATGATCATTCATTCACATACAATCAGGCCAGACACACAGATTTGGGGTTCTACTCAGCGTGTAGACCCAAACAACCGACGTTGGACCGGTTTATATGAGACAGCTGTCACTGCAGAGAGTCCAGTCTGCAGGATACATACTGGTCACTTCATGATCAATTCAATTCAGACTTTATTAGGGGTCCATAGCACAATAAAAATGACAGAATTACAGAAAAATTACACTGAATTAATAATTACCTGTTTTTGGCTAGGCGTTCCTAATTCACTCCTGTCCGGCCCATTCCTAATAGAAATGCCGGTTTACCAAAGCCAAGCAGGCTCCAACACGTCCAACTCTGGTTGAGAGGAGGGTCTTGAAAGGGGGGTCGGTATCTTTACCCTTACAGATAGACCCCCGACCTGCCTCCTTGAGCAAGACGCTGAATCCCAAATTGTTCCGTTTTGTTAGGTCATCACTTTTCATGGTGGCTCCAGAGCCACTGGTGTGTGAGTGTGCGTGTACATAGGTGAATGACAGTCAAATTTTAAAGCACTTTGGGTATAAGGGCTTACATATAGGGTGTTGGGAAGAAAGAACAATATCAGGCAACAGTTTGTTGTCTTACCCCACGGCGTGTGTCATATTTAAAGAACTCAACTCCCCAACAGAAAGACCAGCATGTTTTTTAAGCTTTCTCTTGCCTAGATTGAAAACATTTACAACATATTCCAATATTCTCTGTAATAGTTTGGACACAATGGCTGTTGACTTAACAATCTAGAAAGTGTCTCTTCACCCCTTGCTACCTGGACAACAATGTTTTCTTGTTTCTTTCTTGTTTGAACATCACAATGCCCCTGTGCACAAAGCCAGATTGGTAGAGAAATGTTTTTCCCAGTTTGGTGCAGAAGAACTTGACTGGCCTGTACAGAGCCCTGAACTCAGCCCTGTTCAAGACCTTTGGGATGAACAGGAACGCCGACTGTGAGCCAAGCCATATCACCCGACACTACTGGTCTAATACTCTTGTAGCTGAGTGGGAGTAAATCCCTGCAACCAGGTTCCAAAATCTAGTAGAGACCTTGAAACCAAAAATGTGCACATAAGTTTATGCTATCTGCCTCCAGATCCTATTAGCTCCCAGTAGGAGCAGCATGTAGCAACATGTATGTGATCCCTCACCTGCTACACCCAAAGGCAACACTGCAAAAAAAATTTCAGTATTACTTAATTCAACTTATGCTGTGCCTGCTGATCAGTCGAAAAAGGTTTACTATGTAAACTGTGGTGCAAAGCCAACGTGGATGTTTCAAAGGTAATAGGAGAGCGACAGAAAGATATAGAAATAACAGGAGTGAGCGAGAGGCAGGGTGAGATACTGGGCTAAGATTCTGTTTAATGATCTACTTAATTGTTATTTGACGTCTTTGATTTGACTGCGTCCTAAACATCATTGCTTTGGTAATTTTGTTTTCATTACACTCAATGACTAACTGAAAACAACAAAGGTGGACAACAAATATTTTTTAAAATATGAAAGACTAACATTTTGAAATTTTCTGTAAAAAAAAACCCCAAAACATTCATCCTTCCCTCTCTTTCACAAGCCGTCCTCAGTTAAAAACACCAACTGTTGATTTACTTGATTTTTTAATCCTCTTAATGGAAACACTGGGCTGCTGGAACATTTTCTGGACTCTGGATGTTCAGCATTTAATTTACACACACACACACACCCACATACTGCATTGTGTTTGTTACTGTGGACATTGCTTCTCTTTTACATTTCAGTGGCAGTGCAACAGCTGAACATGAATTTTATATGAATTTCTAGTCTGCAAATAATTCCACTGAAAGTGGGTATAAACATTAAAACAAAGCATTTGAAGGCAAATCAACAGTACTACTATCCAAACTGAAACAAAAAGATGTACCTAATTTATCTATAAGACAATACATTGCCACAGATAACAACTCCAAAGAACACATCACATCACAGCCCATATTCATACCTCACAGAGACACTTAGTACTAACTTTAATTTGCTTTAGACTGAAATGTCTCCCAAATTAATGTGATGCAGTGGAAAGGAAAATTATTCATGCTCTTCCACCCTTCCAGCTCACACACAGCTGATAGTGAAGGTACAAATAAACTAACAATATCAGTTTTATGTATGCTGAGTCTTCTAAGTGACAACAATGTCTTACTTTTTCTGCCAGCCTTTTTTTGAGGAAATGGTGAGCATTTCCATGGCAACAAACTGTCCAATCACACATCGCGACAGTCCTTGAACATCCTTTTCAACAGACTTTTTTTGAAAATGCACCCTGAGCAACTATCGACAGTATCAAGCTACAACAACCATGAAATAAATGTAAAGCTATAAATGTTTCTGATGATGACAGATGGTGAAAGGAGTAAAGAGCCAACTATGTTTCTTAATTACACTCTGTTAAGTATTCTACGTAAACCCAGTTTCCTCAGTGTGTTCTGAAAAGGCATTTGCTTTCGACACATGCCATGTTTACATATTTCACCTTTGTTTTTTTTATCTTGTGAAGTGTCTTTGAGTACATTGTAGTAAAAAGTGCCATATAAAATGTATTATTATAAGTATTATTGTATTATTTCAAGTAAAACATACAATAGATGATTGCTATCAACATGACTCTTCCTACACCTAATTAGTCAAAAAGCACCATCCTCAAACAAAACATTAAAATAATCAACATCAAGTCATTGTGGTTGTATTTAGATACGCTCCCTATCGCTCAAAGAGTCTTTATTTTATCTTTCATGCATTCCTTCCCCCATGTTCTGTAGTAGGCTACTCATCCAAAGAACACTGTGATGCAAATACCACATGCATATTCAATGTCACATGCTAAATACCTCTCTGAATGCACACACAGCATTCCCTGCACAACATCGACATCACGTATACCCCTGTGGTGGAGTGTGTAGGCAACACAAGGAAACACAAGAGGTGTTCTTCATGTGTGAAAGCAGGCTAATCCTCGGCAGCGTGCTATTAGGTAGCTGCCCTGAAGCTACAGGAGCTCAGCGAGACTGCAGCTGTGCACAGATCAGCATGTTGCAGGTTTAATATTGCAGCAGAGCTGGTACACAAACACAAATGGATGAGTGGCTTTAGTGCAGTGGTTCATAAAGTGGGATCTTAAAAGAGATCCCAGGGGTTCTTGAGGACGTTTTAGTAGTCACTGTAGAGGTCCCAGGGCTCCTATGGGGGTTGCAGGGTCTTTTAAGGTGGTTCTAGGGATTTTTTAAAGGTTCTCAAAGATGCCTTAGGGGTCCTTGAGAGAGTACCAGTGCTTATTGAAGTGGTTCTAAGGGTTCTTGGGTGAGTTTTCAAGGTCCTTTGCAAGGTGTGTCCCTGAGGGGCACTATTAAAGGGTTTATGAGGATCTCGGAGATCCAAGTGTCCTTTAGGCAGTTGTAATTACTGAAAAAGGTCCAGGGATTCTTTAGGGGTTTTCAGGGTTTCTTAAGGAGTTTTCAGTGTCCCTCAAGAAAGGCATTAAGCACTATGCTATTAGCCAACACACTCTGCAGCAGTCCTTTACAAAATTCTATTTGTACACAGAAAATCCTGACCAATGAAACTTCAGACGTAAGTCAAAAATGCATCATTTGTGTCTCAAGTTGAGTAACCAAATGTAGATCAGGTTCAGTTCCAGTGATACTTGGGGAGTTCCAAATGTCCCTTAGTTTTAGCAGTCCTGAAAAAGGTTCTTGGGGTCCCTCTTGGAGGTACATGCCTGAAAGAGTTCAAAAGGTTCTTAAAGATAATTCTGAGAGGGTTCCAGGTATTCTCCTGAAAGAGATAGAGATCCTAAGGAGTTTCCAAACATTTCTTTGAACTTATTAAGGGCATCTGACTAAGTTCTAGTAGTCAATGAATAGCCCCTTGAGCTGAATTTCAGGTTCTAAAGATTTGAGTTGGGGTTTCAGTAGTCTATGGGAGACTTTCTGAGGATCTTGAAGACATTTCAGAAGTTACTGAGTGTCTTCATTAGTCTAAATTATGTGGGTTGTTGAGGAGGTGCCAGGTGTGGTTTACATGGGGTTTTTGAGTATTCTCTAATATAGAGGTATTTGAGGGATTTGCAGGAGGTCACAAGGCTTCCTGTTTTGATTCCAGGGGTCCTTGAGGAGGTCTTACGTGTTATTGAAAGATAACAGAAAACCTGCAGTACAAACATTGGTGTCAAGATAGATAACTGCCAGTGTGCCACCTCTAAAGATCTAAACATGAAGCCTTTTGTCTATGATACTGATACTTATCTGAAAATTACCTGGATTTGCCCAGATGGAATTTATTTATTTATTTTATTTATTTGTTTATACATTTTATAGTCATATAATACAATCAAATCAGAGAGCATTAATATGTTGTATAAAGAGGATGTTAGCTTTAAAGTTCACCCTAAAATGTAATTTTATTCACTGAGAGAAAAATCTGAAAGTCCTAAAAAAAATAAAATTTAAAAACAATTAAAATTCTCTATCTCTAGAATTTAAACCAAAATGCAATTAATGTATTTTCCCTTTTTTTCCCATTGTTTTCATTGAAGAAAATCCCTCCTGTTCCATCTCCGTGGTTCTGTATTTCACACTGCACTAGTTTACTGAGAAGCATTTCTCTTCCCCAGCTCCAGTCTCCTTCATACATAACACGCTGTATGAAGAATGTGTTTTGGTGTTGGAGCTTATATACATTATGAATGGAGCTTGCTGCTTCCAGCTTCTCTTGGGAGGGAAGAACAAGCTGGAGACTGTGATATGAACTGTAGTAGTACGGAGAGGAGAGGAGAGGAGAGGAATGGGAAGTAGCGTTGCCAGATCTCGCGAGAGAAACAAGCAACTAGTTCTATGGAAACAAGCCCAAAAGAAGCGATTTGACTCTCCAAAAAAGAAAAAAAAAAGCCCAAAATAAGCGACCTTACCTACCACAATGTGTAAGAGAGAGGCCACTCGATCAATTTATACACAGTATATAGCCTATGTAACTTGTAATTTTACATCTTTCTTTTTAAGTCTAAAGAAGTTGAATAAAACCAAAAACAAAAAATGAGGAATGAAAACAAGCCCAGAAAACCTCAACCCGCAACTACCAATATTTGTAAGCGACTTTACAGAAATACAAGCCCAAAGTCGCTTATAATAAGCAGACTCGGCAACTGTGATGGAAAGATGAAGCAGACGACTGTCAATATTCTGCTCACTTTTATGTTCTGTGCTTGCAGCACTTCCTGTTAGACGACGAGGGTAGTGAAGCAAAATTAGGGATCCTGCTAGCATATTACAGCAGGGACACACATGGCGACTACTGAACTGATTATGAATATGATTTTGGCGTGACACCTGATCGGACTGAGTTGGAGCAGGTCTGTTCCCGTCTCGGTCAGTTGGTGTTTACATTCAGCAGATAAACACTACATGGGGCTGGTAGCCGTCCATGTTTGTTTTGGCACAAGAACACATGATAATTGTTGCTCTTGCTGTATTTGTGGGGTCGTTAACCACCAGCCGTTACTGACCAGTAGTTCAGTGTGTTGTCTGTGTGATTACTCAGTCGTCAGGTTTATGTTCCTTCCTGACTTTCGAAGACTAAAAACAAATGGGTGCCAGTTGGTGGAAACAATCTTAATGTGTTGTCTTCCCAGTCTTTGTATGTTTCAGCTAGTCTTCAGGTTTGTCCCCAACTTTAGGCTGAACTTCTGTGATTCATCCGAAAATGGACCACCATTTCCTATTCCTATTTCCTAATTATCAAACCAAATTTTTGTAGATTTTTTGCCCAACTCTTATCTTGAATCAACGTATTTTTGCCATGTTTACCATTTCTAGTCAAGTTAGCAGGGACTTAAAATTCTATTTATTATCATAGCTGGGTAGATTCTGTTTTTGGATGCTGTTGGATAAATGTCTCCCTTTGACCATAACCCACAAACCAACTTCTCTAAACACGAAGAAAAACTCTGTTCGGAGAGCAGACAGTGAACCAAAAGGTGAGATGAGTAAAGAAGTATGGTGGGTGGAAAAAAATGAATGGTGGTGACGCAATTGGTGAGAGATAGAAGAAGAGATGTAGAAAGTGTGGGAAATGACAGGAAGTACAGGTAGGAGGCATAAGAAATGAGAGGGAAATTGTGGGAATGGGGAGAGAGCAGGGACGAAATAATGGGAGAAGGATAGGAAGCAATGAACACAGAGAGCAAATAATGTAGAAGGAGGGAAGGAAATAACGATGAAGAGAAGAAAATGAGAGGAATAAAAGAGGGGAAGCAGAATAGGGAAAATAAAATGTATGAAAAATACCAAAAAAATACATACTAAGACACAAAACACACTGTTAGATGAAGGAGCATACACACTCAAGCAGATGGAAACACAAACACACTCGCAGATGCAACATATAATCACACACAAAGATAAAAACATTTAAGCGAGGCAGCAGCTGGCACACACTAGCACACACTAACACAGTTTAAATTTGGTTTCTTTTATAGAAACAAGCAGTGCCTATCTTTTAGCTGTAGGTTGCAAATTGTACAGGCAACATTTTCATCAAAGCTTGACTATGCAGATGTAATTTACATGCAAGCCGCTGCCCATACCCTTAAACTCCTTCACGTTTATTTATTAGATTTATTACGACAGTTTTAGTACCCATCATTGTATCCTATGAGAGGGTCGAGTGGCCATCACTTACCACTCGAAGGTAACAACACTGTCTTGTTTTTAATTATAAAGCCATCCTCTATAAACTACCATTTTATTTCTCATCACTTTTAAGACTTAGAAATATAGGATACCCTACCTGTTCACAAGAATGCGCTACCTTGGATATCCCTGGAAAAACTGGATTCACATATTAGGCTCCTCACAGGTGGAGTAAGCTTCAGGACCTCCTTAAATTAGAGAATATTTTATCCCCAGAACATTTTAAGATTCTGTTGGACCATGTTTTATATAATGAATGCTTCTGTTTCTCTTAAGGTGTCTGTTTTAGCCCTGTGTAATATACATATATTGCTGTCATTTTATTTGTATTTTATAAGTCATTTGTCTTGTGTTTGTGTGGTATTTATGTTTGGTATAAGATTGTTGGTTTTACACTTTTTACAGTTTTTGTTATATGACTTCTTTGGTTGTCTTTTGTTGCGTTGCTCTCAATGGGTTTCGCCTGAGTAAATAAAGGTATCTATCTATCTATCTATATATATAACTATCTATATATCTATATATCTGTCTATCTATATATATATATAACTATCTATCTATCTATCTATCTATCTATCTACACACGGTAAATGGGACTATAGTAATTGAGGGTTGCAGAGGCTGACAGAGCAGCAATCAAACTGAAAACTGGATAATGGTACTGTAGTGTGCACACACACACACACACACACACACACACACACACACACATTCATACACACTTGCTTCTTGCCAGCATGACACAGTGGATCAATAGGAAAGCCTGTTTCCTGTTAGCTGTTAATTCTGTTACTGCAGTCAAAGAGAACTGACTGCAAGCAACAAGTTCCACAGCTGCTCTCTTTAATACTGCATCATATTAACACTATACTCGATAGATATTTGCCTTAACGCAGAACATTACAGAAGCAAAATATAGTATGTAGAACTACAAGTTCAAAAATTAAGTCATTTTTGAATGCATAGCATTAACACACACACATACACACACAGTGCTTCTGTCTGTACCTGCTGATGTTTACTGATGTTTCCCTGCTGAGCTGCTTCCTAATTATTCAATTAGAGCAGGAAATTCCTCTGAACATCTGCAGCCGGGAGAACCTTCTGAAACCTCTTTTATCTTCACACAGTATAGAGTGTGCGAGTGTGTGTGAGAGAGAATGAGATGGAGATGGAAAAATGTGTGCAAAAGTGAGAAATAGTGTGTTTAAGTGATCATAGTGAATACATGTGTTTGTGTGATACTGACTGTCTTTCTGCAGCTGTGTGTGTTAGAATGTGTGAGGTAATTAAGCATTGTATCACAAATACACAAACCTACGTGTATGTGTGTGTGTGTGTGTGTGTGTGTGTGTGTGTGTGTGTGTTGCTGTCACAGAGAGGCCCACCTTCCCCCTGCTCCCTCTGGGTTGTTAAGCAGGCTGACTGATCGTAGTGAGTCTCATTTGACGTCCCATGATTCATTTCAGGAGGCTGAGGAGGGAAAGAGAGTGTGAATGTGCCAGATACACTATATGAGTGAAAGAAAAACCGTGTGTGTGTGTGTGTGTGTTTTTGTGTTTGTGTGTGTGTGTGTAGATATTTTTCTCTCTTTAACACCATATTACATGATGGATAACCACATCCAGAGGGACACTTGATGGATAAGTCTCACACATACAAACGAACAGATTATCCTCACACACACACAAACACAAACACACATACATATTGAGTTTCTACATGAAAGCTTGTTATTCTACTGTAGTTGTGGAGACACTCAAGAATTAAGAGCAGCACAGCGGCATCTAGTGTGCCTTAAATCACCAGCACACCTTTAGTTTACAGGTTAACGTATGTTGATGCTGGTAATAGTGTCGAATCCTCATACTGTCGCATCCTGGCTACTGTACTTTGACTACTTTCTGTGTTCGGTGTGTGCTGCAGGTGTCAGCCGATGTGCAGATGTGACTGTAATGTGTTGCACTTCAGTAAAAACACATAAATAAAGTTTGCTGATCGATTTGTTTGTGTGGCACACAAATGCTGAGATCAGCGTGATTTTCTCACTTGTGGTGTCTACCTGTCAATTGAATTATTAATGTTATGTCTTAATGAGTTTCTAGCTGAGACCATCTGCTGTCTCAGAAACAACGTTTGTTGAAATTGTATTAATATATTATAGAATTGTATGCGATCAGCAGATTTTCATATGGTAGGTTTGTGTAGATCTCAACTTTGGTGAACTTTGAAATGAATTGAATTTGAGACATTGACCAATCGTAAATGTTTGAGAGAACAGACACAATGGGAGAGTCCAAAATGAAGGATGCTATCATATCTGCATCATATTGACAGTAGTCAATGCACAACCTGCAATTAGCTTCAAGGACCACCTATTGTCCCAAGGACATGCAAATGAATTTAATTGTGGCACTTATGGTGTGACCACGAACTTAAGTGGAACTGGATATAATTCATGGCCACAAATTATTAAATGTTTCTCCTGATACCTGTCAGGCTCTATAGAAATCTCCCTGGATAAATACGAGGTTGAATCAATAGTTGTTTTTATTCATGCAAATGCAAAAAAAAAAAATCACCTATTCTGATAAATGGTAAAGCATATATTATTCATTACTATCATTTATCATCTGACCTTGATTTAGACAGCAAATTATATTTCTTAGGGCTGAATTATTTTGCTTTTTAAATAATGACAACTTATGAAACTTTTTTTTCTTAAAGAGATTGTGTTTTAGTAATGAAACTGTTTATTTGTTCCTCATAACCTCCAACCTCCTGCGTTTGACCCAACTGTGACTGCTTGTCTTCAGTTGACAACTCAAGACAAAATGAGACATCCACATGTGACAAAGATCATCATCTATCAAAACTTCAAACAAATTCTGGTGCTTCTGTTGTTTAAAGATCTTAACAGATAAACATTAGGTAACAACTTTCTCCTGGGACAATAATACCAAAATATCATCTTATTTACAATTCGGGATGATGACTTCGTGCCTAAGTATGCCAAGAACAGTATTTTACTGTTTGACCCACTTAGACAAACTATTTTGTGTCTTGTCTGTCATATTTTATTACCACAACATCCATTTCAAATCAGCATTTGCTATTTGGGGAAATGGTTCAAAGTTTTTGTATGGTTGGCTCCACTGAGAGTCAAAACCCAAACACTGGCTGTCACAAAGTTTGTTCAAATTGCACATGAAGCCTATTTTAGCCCTGTTGAAGCTATATTTATAGTTGTATCTACACTGCAGACGCTACACGGTCTGTAGGTATGCTGTACAGGCAATGTTGGTCTGTTGCACGGCCCAGTACTTTTGTCCAGTGTGAAGTGTCTCAACAACTGTTGGAGAGATTGCCATGATATTTAGTTTATGACTAAAAGTCTCAGTTGATGTACTGTACTTTATGTTTAGTACTAATTAGTATGTTTGCATGCTTACACACTAAACTAAGATGGCAAAAAACACAAAAAAACATTATATCTGCTCAACATCAGCATGTTAACATTGTCATTGTGAGCATGTTAGCATGCTGACATCAGCATCGATATGTCTGTACAGCCTCACAGAGACATTACACTGTGGCTGTAGACTCTTAGTCTTGTTGAGCAATAAAGGTTTTTGAAGACACAAGTTGAATATTTTTCAACAAACTCACAAAAATTATCAAGGTATATCTTACATTTTACGTTCCACCTCAACACTTCCATCAGTCACTTTCTTCAGGAAGCACATCATATAGTATTTGTATATATTGTACTGTACGGGAGCGTAGCTTTCATCAGCAAGCATATAAGTTGTTCTGTAACTTCTGTCCTTGTTCGTGTTTGCTTTACATTTCTTTCAGTCACCAGAAACTTACTGATGACACTTACTGGTAACGACTCTGCATCAGAACAACAAAAAGCAGGTGACTCAGTATGTGTTTTTTTTAATTTTTACTCAGTTTCAAATGTGTGGTCATACTTGTTGTATAACTGTTATTCACCGCTGCTTTTTGGATGAGCTCTCCATCAAAACTTTGTCATGTCGCCTATTATGCAGGCAGCAGCTGCAACCTTGACTTGATTCTGCCACAGTCACGATCCTCACAATAGAGCGAGTGAGAGAAAAATAATCTAGATCTTTTTTTTTTTTTTTTTGCTGTTATCTCCCTGGCATAGAAGATGGAAATGAAATGAAATAGATCGAGTTTATATCTTTTTACTTCTTTGTACTTCCCTGTAAAAGGAAGTAAAAGGATACATGCATTACAAAAGAAATGTATAAATATGCAGCCATGAGGTACTGTAGAGATGATTCTCTCACTTCTAAGGAGAATGCAGTGTCTGGAGAAGTGAGAATTTAAAGACCCCCTCCGCTCAAAAATGTGTCGGTTTTTTTTCTTGTTCCTACAGCTGGATGTTTGAGCTTCACTGTGCAGAATGACGTATGTGCAGAGTCTGACACTAGAAGGCTGTTTTCACATTCATCTGCTGAAGATGGAAAATTTCTCTGCACTCATTGAAAATCCACTTTTAAGGCTTGGGTCTCCGAGCAGTATCTGTGACATCACAACTAGTTTTGAAGCCGATCCCAGTCCAGTATTCAATTTATACAAGTATGATGTAGAAACTTGAAGCCCACAGTGCACGTACACTGAAATGGAGACATCTTGTGTCCAGCAGTGAAACTTCTAAGATGAAATATATTTATACATTTACAGATTCTGGAGTAACTTTTCCGCATTAAAATGTCTACAGACGTCTAGACCTGTTATATATTTTGTTGAGTTGTATACTTACATTATCCCAAATGTTTCCAACAATGTTCAAACCCAGAGAAATCTGTAATTTTAATTAAGGTAACAGTCCATTTCATTTGGTCTGTCAGGCGTTACATCCCTTTGTACATGTGTCAGTGTTGTGGTTATCCACCAGAAGGTCATAAATTGAGTTTTTATCTGGTTTTGAGCCACATTGTTATGATATACTTTTTAGGTCTTGGTCGTTTTTAAGTATATCTTTTGACTGGATGAAAGATTTTAGTCATCGGACATCTGCATCTAAAGTTATCAGAAAAACAAGCTGAGCCAACGTTAGTGGCAACTGGCCTTGCAGCCACTCTAGATGTCCTCTGTCCACCAAATAGTAACACGTAATAACACGACTTTACACTTTTAAATTGTGTGCCATGCATACGCCAAAGTCCAATTTTGTGTGCATGTGATACGCCAGTCCTTCCCAGAGAAGTGACGTAATACATAATGTGACATTCTTTGATTTTTATAAGGTGATTTTTTGGTTTATTAGGAGGTGGCGGGTTGGATGGATGGCAGCAGGAGAGCACTGTTGGAGAACACCAACTGGACGTCCTCGACATCACGTCAGGCATTTTAACTGTATATTTTTACCGTCATGCTGGGCGTTTAAGCCGGAGATTTTTAGCATCACGTCAGAACATTTTTACTGCATTTTACCCAAACCATGATCTTTCCCTAACCCTTACCGAGAGGTTTTTGTGCCTAAACCTAATAAACTGTGTTAAATGACACACGAAAAGTTTAAAAGTGTGGCATTTAATTGGCGCATCACCTGCACGCAATATGAAAGTAAGACCAGGTTGGATTTTTAACATGAAACTGCTTTATTCAGTGTTTTAATCACCAGGTCTGTTTGTTTTGGAGAGGAGGAGACCTCTGCGGATAATTCAGCTCCTGGTAAAAACCTCATGAACGATGAACACTGAAGGAATCCTAACTGGGAGAAGCTGACTGCAATGACGGCAATGGTGGTTGTTTAACAATGAAAACAACAACTCCCATGATCCCATGCCACTTCATTATGACATCAAACTATGTGTTTTGTTATGGTTTTGATTGAGAGACCCCTAGCGGCAGAAAATACTTAATACATTTAAGGATTTTAATGTAGTAATTATATTCATATATACAGTGTATATATCATTATCAGACACAAATTATTGTTCCAAGCAGAGTATTTTTGTATGTCTTAATATGTGTCTGAAAGGGATCTTTCATTTTTATGATTACAATGCCTTTCAACATTCTTCGATGGCATACATTTTTGTTTCTAAAAGAAAAAAAGTGAAAATATCAGTAGAAATTGGTGCAGTCTTTCGCTTTCAACCCATTTCTCCTCATCAGTGGTGATGGGTTAAAAGATTTTTCTGTGCGCATGTGATTATTGGTTAATTAATGTTTGGTGAGAGCTACATCATCATAGCTGATGCTTAAGCATGAGAGACACAGAGGGAGTTTTGACTTTAAAATGTTGGCTTTGGGCTGATTATGCTCATGACTCTCTAACCTTAAACTGGATTTTTGCATTAGGTATGAGTGTTGAATAGGTTATGTTCCATGGTTCAGTTGATCTATCAGGAGTAAAAGTAATTTCATTTTTGGGTTAACGGACATTGGGGATACTATGTGGACCCCACAAGAACTGTGAATTGTCAATATGGACTGTTAAAAATGGCAGCCTACACACAAAAATAATGCCAATAACTGACAGTAGAAAGTCAGGTTTCATGTTTATTTCCATGATTCTGATCCAGCTGCTGTTCTCATCTTAAGTCCATATTTCTCTATATCCATATTCTCTATGTGAGAGCTGATGTAGCTTAGGAAGGTCTGATATATCAGTTGGTTCAGAAGCAGGTTTGGCAACAAAGAGGTTTTGAGGTTCTAATTCTGTCTAGAACTCTGAATATATCAATTGTTTCTTGTCCAAAAAAGGTATTTAGAGTCCAAATGAAGAAACAACAAACGTTTATGTCCTTGTGCAACTTGGAAGGCAGCATTTTAACTGATGGACTCCAGATTAGCTCAACACTGATAACGTACATCTATGTGTGCAATTAAATCAAAAAGTAAATAATTTATTGGTGACAAAACTGCATTTATTTGTGGTTTTGTTGTATTCCCCCTTTTCAATAAATTATTTAGGTTAGGATGTCAAGTTAACTTGAGTGTTGGCTCAAGCGATTCCCAACGGCGACCTCTGACAAAAACTTTAAATGACGCTTTGGCGATAGAGAGGATCTTTTCCCTCATGTTCTGTCTTCATTCCTCTATGGGTAAATGTCTGCTCCTTTCCTCCTGTTTTGATTCTTTCCAGCACTTCCTCTTTCCCACACTGTCAGAATCCCTTAATTAACAATCCAACGTCACCATATCTAATCAGTGATCTTTCTACCTGCTTTCCTCGAGCCAATCATTCCCTAGATGCTGTCTTTCAGACCTACTATAACACAATCCAATTCCTTCCCATCACCAGCGTTCCCTCATTGATATCCAGGGAGACTCGTCTGAAGGTTTCCATCAACAACCTGTTGGCTCCACTTCACTACCACCAGCATCTAGACTTGGGTGGGAACCTGCCCTGCCTTCATATGAGCCTACGCTTAATGAAGATGCTTCACATTGATGGAGTCTGATCCCCAAAAAGAATCTTTCTCTGTTGCTAACCTTAGTAAATATTTTTATGCACTACCAATTGATCTATCCTTTTGAATGGGGCCAAAGTGCTGACAAAAAGTTCAAAGTTCAAAGAAACATGAGTTCTTTTTTATACATCTTATCCTTTATACATCCTATTCTATTGCAGTCTGTACTTAGGGTGTTTATGCTATCATTTAACTAACAACAAATAAAATGATCTCTTCATCTCCCCATAACATCTTCTAGTTAAGTCAAAGTATGAAAGGTTTTCTTGATTTGTTCATGACTGTTGTCTCAGCTGTCCTTGAAGACAAACCAAACACACCTCCTCCACAGACAAAGGAGGCCTATTCAGCAGCCAGCAGCAGTGTAGACTCCTTCAGTCAGCCTTGAAGAGGGAAAGAATCACCAGAGCACAATATAAGTCTGCTCATTGTCAATCCAGTCACCTCCAACCAGGCTGACTCACACTGCCTGTCCGTCTGTTCTCCGTGCACAGGGTGGAAGTGTGTGTGTGTGTGTGTGTTAGATAATCACTGCTTGTCTGTCATGGTCTTTGGACGCATTCCCACCTCCAGTTGGTTTTTATTAATTGTTGTAACATAAAAGGTAACTTTGTGTATTTGATTTGAGAATATTCAATGCAAATGTAAACTTCCATCATTTCCTTCATAATGATCTTCTGCAGAGCTTATAAAGTAAGGTGAGGTAAAGTAGAGCATAAGGTATATTTCAGCTCTGGAGGGTAGCACCGCCGCTGCAAAATTATGAGCGCTGCTGCTAAAATTTCAGACAATCATTAATGTCAATGAGCTACTAATGATTTTCTCTTGCACACTGTGCAACACCCTACGTTATTGTGGATTTTTTAGTCATCCTCACTCTCTTCGTTCTTCAAAGGACATCTACGTGTTTTTGCAAGAGTAGCGTTGCTCCATTAAGGAATAAGGCAGTGCGTGTGTGTAAATGTGTGTGTGTAGTTGCACAAGCGCAAAGGGCGAGCGGTAGAAACATGACGTGAACGTGAGTGGAGCAGAGGAAAAGATTAGCAGTAAGTTGTCAATCTGGCAGTAAATGTACAGTACAGGCTGTGTGTCAGTTAATAAATGCTGCAGCTCCTCAAGAAAATACTCATCTATCGAAAGGGGTTAGCCCCGAAGTTAGCAACAACGCGTTAGCTTAACTTGACCAGGCTCGCTTAAGGTGGACTGACTTTTAAGGTGGACCAGCAATTCTCATTTTAGTGTCAATCTCAGCCGCTCTTTAACAGAGAACGGAGAAGTGTGTGGCTGATGAGTCTCTGAACTCATTCGGCACTTCCACCTCCTCCAGAATGATTCCAACATCATCGGGGTCATCCCCTGGGCTCTGCACCTTTGTGTCGAATGATAATGACTCTAAAGACTGTCTTTCACACGGCCGTTCAACTGCTTTCATCATCACTCTGTGACAAAACAACAAGGGCAATGATTTTTCAGTGATGTGCATTACATCCCATTTTACAGCACGTCATTTTTACAGTATTACTCTAAAACAGCTATCACCAACTTAATTCACATAATCAAAACAAATTTTGACCAGCTGATATCAATTTGTTTCACTGAGCCATGGTGCACTTACAAATACAAACAAACAAACAAACAAACAAAAACAAATACGATGGTAAACAAAACTCACTTTGGCTATTTTGATGTCATGTACACGTTTGATATAGCAGTTCAGTCCATTCAAGACATGCAAATGCATAATATAGTACTTGTATTTATCTATATGTTAGTTTCCTGCATACAAATGCCACTGTTTGTCAAAGTGCCAACAAAGGCTGCTGTTGCAGGCCTTCAGTAAATCCAAATCAGTTTGAGTTACTTCTCAGAGTCTGCCATTATATCTTTTATATGGCAAATACAGAGCAATCTGTAAGTAGCCTATTCATTGTATACTATATATTCAAATAAAAGTAAAAAATGGGATGTTCCTTCACACATTCATTCACTTACCTCATGCACATGGAAGAGAGCCAAACACTTTTACAGTCACAAATTACTGTGATAAATTGAGGGAGTTCAGCCAATTAATGTCCATGAAGGTTAAGTTGGCAAGTAATCACTTACAGACCTGCAAACTGTCAAGTAGTGAAAAAGGTGACAAGAAATGAAAGTAAAATCAGGTAAGGAGGTCAGGGGCATTCTCCCCCAGGAGAGGATTTTAGTGATTTTAATATGCAAATGAAGCCTTTTTTTGGAGCTTTTTGAGATTAGAATACAACAAGAAAACAACATCATGTGTTGATAAATGAGAAAGTTTTATTGCATTTTGATTCTTTTAATCACAATATCTAACCAAGATGGGCCTCAGGATAAGCCGGTGGACAAACACACACCAACACACACACACACACACACACACACACACACACATGCACACACACTCAGTGACATTTCATACCTTTTCCAGAAATCTACTAGGGCCACTAGATTGCTGATCCAGAATCTGTTGTTAATTATTTCTAGTGATATGATTAAATAAATAATCAATATGGAAATAATTTATTTATGTTTACATTCAGTTTGTTTGATTATTAGTGTGATTAGCTGCTTTGCGCAAGGCAGAAAATTTTTAAATTGCACAGATATATACAGTTAATTAAAGTGAAACTACATATTTACCTGTGTCTAAAGTGCCAACGGGCTGGTAAACGCCACTAAATAGTCAGCGCCATCAAGTGGGATAAGCTAAATTAGCCGCCAGCTAGTGTTAATACTACTTCAAAGTAAATGAACACATACTCTAAAATGGTGGACAGATATACAATTTGCAATTTGCAGTGATGAAGATGTACAGAAACAATGTGCCCGTCAAAACCTGCTCATACTTTTTTCCCTAGCAGCACAACTGTGTTTTTAAACGGCGGCTAACAGCTGCTTGTACAGTGAAGTAAACACAAACGTGCATGCTCACTTCGTCTTGTAAAATACACCAAACAACGCACACATAATTCCACTGATAACCCCACTTAACAGCATTTCACCCTTTTTAGAGTAAAATCCCTGTACTGGAGGACTGATAGCTCAAACTGTAACTGTAGCTGGTTGGGAGTAGGTGACCACTGTGGTGCATCGGCAAGAATGCAGGGATGCTGGGATGATCTCTTCAATAGCTTTATTAATAAGAACAGGTGGATATGTACATGTGGTTCTACAAAACAGTGCTGACAGGAATCATTAATCAGTGCTAATGCTAATACATCCTAACAGCACACCTCATAACTCTAAAGGTAAACTGCTGATTAGCAAGTCACTAGTATTACAAGGCCACATACACTTTAGCATGAGACCACTGCCATCATAAGGCACTTCAATAATAATCATGACATCACTGTGAATCCTAACATGCACAGCATTACAGCCAGAGTATGAATATGAGAATATGTGGGCATTTACATTTCCACCAAAGCAGTACCAGCCACTGATTACAATTACTATAGCAAGTGTTAGCATGTGGCTAGCAGACTTTATGCCTTTGATCTGAACTGAACATATTTACACCATTAAAATAAACTCAAGGCACAGAAAGATACGTTACACGATTCTACTTACATGTTTCTGAACGCACATGTGTGTGGATGGCAATCATTGCATTGCTAGTAACAAGTGCGCTGATTGGCCGATACCTGCCACCCACCAACAACAAGCGAGCTGATTGGCTGATCCTACTACCCAACTGAGTGACTAAACTACTATAATATACAAATGAACAAGTCCTACATCACAATCCCAATGATTATGTTATTCCTCCCAGCGAGTTCTCTCTTGTTGTCATTAAAACATCCGGTAAAGAACAGGTAATTAGCCACGCACACGGTGACGGTCGGCTTTTTAAGTTTGATTAAAGATAAGTCTAAAAAAACAAACAAACAAAAAAAAAATCTGTAAAATGACTCTTTTCACTATCAGAATTTGATCCATTTGGTCAGATTACAATTCAAAAGCCTCAAAGAGCCACATGATTGAATTGTCTTGTCTTAGCTGGAGGGCTAAACTGCAAGTTAGCTGTCTCAGCCGGAGGAAGTCTCTAGTGAGCACACTCCATGGATGCACAGGGCCCATAGAACGTGCTCATTAGAGCACACTCTATGCTTCCTTCTCATTTCTTACAATTTCTGTTAAATTAAGTTTAATTTAGTTTTACCAATTATTTTGGAAGGTTTATGTTTTGTTGCCTTGAGTATGTTTTCATCTCAGTCTAACCTAATTACTACAGATTTGTCTCAGTTCTGTTTTGTTGGTGTTTGTTTGTGCCTCCCAGGTAATGCTGCCTCACTATGAGGGAAGGACAGTTTCTGGCCAAATTGGTTTCAGGTATTCACTGCAGAAGTAGGTTACCAAGTTTGACTGTTTGTTTGGGGAGTTGCCAGTTTTGTGAGAAATTGCACATGAACACAACTTTTTTCCTGCAGTATCTAATGTTATTTATAGCTGTACACCTTCTTTTATTAAGTGCTGAAGCTGAGTCTTACTGCACTGACATGAGCAGGGCCTGGTGTAAGTTGCCCCATGAAGTCTGTGAACCAAACTACTTGAAGGGTTTATCTGTTGCCCTGCTGCTTATTTTTTCTAGTGAACAAATAAAAATTTCTCTGCTGCACAGACGCACAAGCTTCATCACGATTCAGAGGCTGCATCAGCCGAAGTCTGCATTTGAAGACTGAATACATTGTTACAGTCAACAGGGTCAGTTACGGTTAAAAAGCTCATCAAAACGTAGCCCTCGTTTGCTCGGGAAAACAAGTCTCCTAGAAATTCTGTGGATATAATGTAAATTTATTTTCCCAAGAATGTTGTGGTGGGAAACTGTTTAGGCAACAAAAGCTCTTTGGTTGATGTTAGGGAAAGATTGTGGTTCTGGTTAAAGTTTGAAACAGTAAACACGTTGCGTCTTGTGCTTTAAGTCACTGCAGACTAATAAACTAAGGGACTGATCTTCCCCTAACCTTTACTAAGTGTTGTGAGTGTCTAAATATAACCATAAAAAATGTTTTATTATGCTTTAGTTGCCATGAGCGGATACTGTTTTGCAAGAGTGGATATTGTAAAACAACAGATTAAATATGTTATTCTGACAAAACAGTGTTGGACTCAAGGCTTGAACAATTCTTTCCTAGCAAAACAATGTAGGCATCCTTTTTTCATTTTGTCATATTGCAATATGTAAAAAATTGGTAATACTATAAGTTTGTTTTAAAGTAAAAGTAACAGATAAGATTACAAACTGCAATGTATCAATTCTGTAACTTATTTTCAGTAAGTCAAGCAGATGAATTCCTCTATTATCAGATCTAGCTGAGTCAGGACTTTAACAAGAGATAAATGTTTACTCTGTGAATGAGTGTACTCTGACTGTGATTGGTCTAGCCATGTCTGTACTTGCTCCTCTGTGGGGAAGAAATCTGGCTTTGTGTGATGAATGACTGAGAGCAGAAACTGTCTGTCTCCACACATCATTAATAAAGTGGCCTTAATTGCATGTGAACGTCCTTAGAGTAAAAATATATTTGTGTGTCTTATTTAAAAGACAAATTACTGAATCTGTCACCAGTAATCTCACTGAGCAGGGAGAAGTGTGATGCTGAACTCTATTTCTAGACTTATGATGATAAACAGTCGGGGCATGTCAGGGTAAGTGTATGTTGAATTCCTTGCTTTGTGAGGACCAATTTTAGTTTTTGATTTTGTGGTGGGAGGGAGTACAAGTTTTAGAATTTGAAAAGTGGAAAGTGACAACATACTTTGAAAGTGACATTTTTAAGGACATTTGTGCGACAGGAAGGCATTTTTGTAAAATAACAACCTTTCATGTCTGATCTTCACTTCAAAGGGATGTTTTGAGGGTTTAAGGATTTGGCTGGAGATTTTCTATATTTTTCTTATTGTCAACAAACCCCATGTACAGAGCCAAACCAACAAAGAATGAATCCTACTTATAAGTATTGTGTGTGTATCCAAAGCCTGATATATCTTATTCCTCTGTGCTGTAGAGCTCCGCTGTTGTCCAAAAACTATTAAAAACACATCAGTGAGCCACACCGCTACACTGGGTTACATGTTCCTTCATTATGAAGTGTTTGGGCACGTTAGTTTAGAAATGGTTCTTAAGACTAACAACAGTGTTCACGTTTTCAGTTTCTGTTGAGTAGTTCTGTGGAAGGCAGTCACCTAGAAAGAATTTTTGATAAACAAGCTCTTTTTTGATGCTTTTTTATGCACCCTGGCACCTTATTTACATTCAAAGTACATATCTTAATCATTGAAAAATTTAAACATGTACCTCAAAAACTGTAGTTTACTTTACAGACTCATTATGAATTGTGATGTTAAAAATATTACTAGTTGTTCGTAATTAGTATTAGTATGAAGTAGAAGCAGAATATTTCATAACTGCTATAAATAAACATCTATTGGCATGCTACAGTCTCTCTCATCTGCTGTTGTCAAATGACATCACTGCCAAGTGATTGAGCCTATCGTGACCCACGATTCTTCTCAACCACGTGTGCAACCGGTGCAGAGCACTGAATAATCTTTCGCACCTGCAACTGCTAAGAGGAATTGTTAGTACTACTTGAAAGACTGAGCTCAGGCTTGGGAACATGTCAGGGTCAAGGAGCTTGTATACATTTCCCATGTCCGAAATGGCAGCTTCTTTTCTTCTTCTGGTCAGGTACTGTTTAGCAACCTCAATCTTGTAATAAGCAATAAGCTGGAGAGAGTCTTCACTTAGGAAGTCATCTGCTGCTGGATGGCAAGCTTTGATGCTTTCATCAGCTCCGTACCCACACCACAAAATCTCCTACTGAGCTCACTTATCATCCTGTCAAAACATGGGTAGCAGATGTTGCACCTTAGCTCATTTCCAGTACTCACATGAGCCCTTGTGCCCGAGGAGGACTCCACCACATAGTCCTCCAGTCCCTTCTGCTTGCACCTTTTGAACAGTCGGGGTCTCTGACAGATTGTTGGCCTCAGAAATCACTTTTGCCTCCTTGGAGATGTTCTCTGCTGTTTCATCATTCCACATTGATTTCAGTGTTTCAAGGACAGCATCTTTGTTGAGGGTTGCTTGTGCCAAGTCCACATCCTTCCTCTGAAGGTACTTATGGAGCCCCTCTGTAGTTGACAGCATACGCCTGAACATCACAAGCATGTAAACAGTGGGAAATCTGAAGAGTTTTGACTGCAGCTCAACTACTATAGATGTTGCAATCTCCTCCAGGCACCTTAAGACTGCTGTTAGATTTACAATCACAACATTCACAGAATACAGCTGGCATTCCCATTGAGTTTTATACAGCTGAAAAAGTTCACTCTCCACTAGTCCAGGACTTTCTGCATGTTAGTGAAGGTCTGAAAACACTGAAGAAACAATACACACTCTCCAATGTTTCAAAGAGATCAGTGGTTTCCAGCACAGCCCTGCAAGTGTGGCAGAGCACCAAATTCAGCTCATGTGCATAGCAGTGCACATACACTGCTTTGGGATGTTTCCCATGGAAACTAGCCTGAACTCCTCTGACTGGACCACTCATAACCGATGCTCCGTTAGAGGCTTGAGCCACACATCGAAGATCATTCGGTCCATTGGATTGTAGCACATGTTCAGTCACATCAGTGATTGATTGCACATCACAATCCTTGATGTTGCAAAGTTCAAGGAACACTCTTTGACTGTTCTGTCAGGTCCAACATAGAGCACACAAACTGCAAGCTGCTCAACATGGCCATCCCTTGCCTCGTCAGCCATCACTGCATACATTTTTGATTCTTTCATCTCTTTAATAACGCTGGCAGTAACTTCAAATACGCAAAACTCAATCATTTCATTCTGTGAAGAAGGAGGGAGATATGTAGAATGAGAGGGAGCTTTGTACTGTTGGAGAAATGGGTCAAATTCCTCTAGGAGTTTCATCATTTCTATAAAGTTCCCTAATTGTCACTTGACTGTTTCAACATGGCCATAGAAAGCAATGCCTTAGTTAGTGTTAGTGACAGCCATAATACGACGTAGGTATTCTCGCCTCTCAGTAATCTAACCAGCATTTGCCACATTTGTTTTCTCAATTACATTTCCTTGTATCAAACTGGCTCTGTAACTCTTCCAAGTGAGCAAGCTTTGTGTCCTGTACATGTCTCATGCTCTCTGAAGCTGTCCAAAGCTCGTTTCCACTTTGAAAATCCTACTGTGCTAATAATAGCATCTTTGTTTACCCAAGAGACTTGCTTCCCAAAGAGCCTGCACGAGAAGCAGAGCGCAGCATTTTGGCTAACAGAGTAAGGGAGAACAGGGTTGGTAGTCAGATTTTTTACTTTCATTTGAGTCCCTCAAAAACTGAATTCTTAATAGATTTCCTTTCAATGTGTAATGACATTGACTCCATTTCTACTGTATCAGGTAGGAATGGAGTGACCTCTCTCTCCTTAAGCTTATTCTGTTCACTGTCAAATACGTCATGTGTACTTGTTACAACCATCCCCGTTGTCATTATGTTATTTTAATGGAGAAAAATGAAAAATGGAGGCAATCTTAAAAATTTCATTGAAATGCAAAAACCTAACACATCTCCTGCATTGAGAGAACATGAACAGGAAAAATCATTCCTATAAGTGCAATTTTTATCCTTGTATAACAATACAAAGACCTATAATACTCAACTCATCCTTATGTCAGTCACTGTCACATTCAGAGGCACAGTCCTGACAGATATACACTGGCAGTCCAGGTGTGCAGTCCTTGCTTGCACAGGATGCACTGCAGCCATGTCTCCTTGGGGCAGCTGTTTGAGAAGAGCTCTACACACACCAAGCAAAAACATTCATCTTCATCTGAGGATGACTCTATCTCCTGTCTCGTCCTTCTCTTGGTTATCTGTGTTGATTCCTTAGATTTTTTATTTTCAGCTTGAGAGAACAGGGATTTTTTTCATCCTCTGCTTAGACGCTGCCTTTTCTTTTTGAATCCTCTCCTTCTCTGGGGTGTTGATGAGGCTGGAACTCGTCAGTGTTTTTCTTTTTTGGGTCTTCTTCCTGAGTCCAGCCTTTGGGGATGGCCTCAGCTCTTCTGGAGTAGCTCTGTTGCGTCCAGAGCTAGTGGATGCTTCTGAAGGGAGAGGCACAGCAGTGTTGGCCTGTGATTGGGGTGTGTGAGGTGCCCTGTTCTGGGTGCCATTTAGCACCACTTCATCTGCAGGTGGCGGGGTATTCAGATCTGCAGCTGGGCTGGGGTCAGAATTTCAATGGTCAGTCATATAGGCAGGAGCAAATGCTGATTTTATTACCATTCGGAGCTACACTCAAAATGTTCGGCCCAGCGAAATGACCTAGCAATGCAGTCGCCACTGCGTATGTGCAGGAACACGGTTCTGTTTACAGAGCTTCGCTAGCTTGTTTACAGTTTACATATTGCAATTTCATTCAGCTGACACTTTTATCCAAAGCAACGTACATCTGAGAGTTGATACAACACAAGCAAGGATCTAGTCAGGAGATCAACGCCATAAATGCACAGAGGCGATGCATAGAGTCCACAGAATGCATAGAAGCAGATTGTTGTGCTTCATATCTCAACCTCTTGACTTTATACTAAAGTTATTTATGCAGTACAAAGTCAAGAGGTTGTTATATGTAGCACAACAAGCTAGCGAAGCTCTGTAAACATGCACATGAGATTTGTTGACAATAACAAAAGTATAGAAAATCACCAGCCATATCCTTTAAGGGTAGAATTATGTTAATGTTAAAGTTAGGGTATGGGTTGGGGATTAAATTTATCTCAAAACATCTAAGAAATGTATTATACCAGTGAGAGTCCTCAGAAGTACAGAAGTAAAACTCTGTGTGTAAGTGTGTGTGTGTGTGTCTGTATGTGTGTGTGTGTGTGTGTGTGTGTGTGTGTGTGTGTGTGTGTGTGTGTCTGTATGTGTGTGTGTGTATGTGTGTGTGTGTGTGTGTGTGTGTGTGTGTGTGTGTGTGTGTGTCTTTATGTGTGCAGACATATTTCATGAGACCCACTGATCTTCTATATTAATGTGAAGCAGAGATCAGCAATTATTCAGCACCAAACCAGAAGGAAACCAATGAAGAGAGAGTCATGCAAATGAGCAGGTCCTTTCCTCACATACATACACTTCACATATGATAGCACTCAAGAGCTTACTATAACTATTACTACCTCTACTGCCTCTGCTAATACTGTCACTAACACTACTACTGCAACTAATCCTACTGTAGCAGTACTGTTACTGGTAGTACTACTGTCAAGTGTAGATTTACTGTAAGTGCTCCAACTGCTTTTCCCTTTTTCCCCTTTTCCCAATTGCTATTACTGTTATAAAATGTATGTCTTCTACTACTGTTACAACTATGTCTATTTAATGAGTGATCTTCTAAATTACATATGTTCTCAAATGTAAGATTATTGATTACACTTTTTAAAATTTAATTTCCAGAATTAAACATTGTCTTGTATTTCCACAGCAAACCGGTTTCTTCATCAACCCTTTTCTACAGCCCGATAATCACACTGAACTGTCATCTTTTTTTCAGTCTCACATTTTGTTCATGTTAGCCAATTTGTTTTTGTTTTGCCCGAAGCAAATAGTATGGAATGGTCTATCTCTTCCACCTACACTATTTTCATGCTGTGCAGTTGCAGGTGCAGCTAACCTTTTTATTTGTAACGATTTCAAGAATACTAAGTGAAAAAACATCAACAGAGTATGGAACCGAGTGGAGCATACAGTTCTTAGTCTACTGTCTTTTCGAGAAATTCATAAAAATATGCTAATTTAAGAGTTGTTATTTCTTTGATTTACAGCAACCTGTAAAGCTTTGTCCATCTGCTCCATGCTTTCATTTCAAATCTTAATCTCACCTAAAAACCTCTGATTGGTAGGTTGTTTTTCTAACCAGGGGAATCACTTGGCAGAATCATGGGCACAAACTAGACCTAACAATCAAGGTTGAGGGTGGTGAATCATAAATCTGGAGCCAGACTACTGATTCTATGCAAAAATGTGAGTGGAAACACCAGGAAAAAAAGCTAAATTATGCACACAAAAAAAGTATACACTAAGGTTGGAAACTTTGCATATCGAAAAAAAAGAAGATTCAAAACAGGCTGATGAAAACGAGTTTTAAAAGCATATTGATGTTGCAGTGTCTGCTTCTGCTTCCTCTACATGAAAAATAAAGAGGGTTTTTTTAAACTGCAACATAGTTTGATTACTAAGAAAAATGACAAATGTCATCTTGGAAGGAAAGCAACAATGATGACGGTGGCACACACAATACAGTGTTACTGTTTGCTGTCAGTCTCCCCTCACCCTCAACCAATGTTTTTGTTTGCTCTCTCCCACTCACTTCACACACACACACAGACCTCCCTGAATCTCTCTCCTTTGCCCTTTTTATTCCTTCCTAATCTTCTTGTTTTTATACGTGGGTTTGAAGTGAGTGAGAAAGAAACACTTTAAACACAGAAAAACACCCAAAAGTAAAAGCACTTTCTTTTATTTACTCAATTTTTGGAAGAGGTCATCAACGTTTTGGCACCCTCCAAGGCCTTTATCAAGAGGGTGTACTCACTCAGAAGACACTCTCACTCTGATTCATGCTGTCACTTGCAAACACACACACAAACCGCAATACAAACTGCACTGGAATCAATAAATCGATGTGCAGTACTACAGTTGCACATTAGCGATCAAGAGAAAAAGACAAGACAGAGAAAGAACCTTGAAATTAAATATCTTATGTTTTCAGATTATTATATTAATAGCTTTGTTGTTGGATGCCAATATAATCAAATCTGAATAGAATCTCATCTCAATCTCAATTTCTTTGGTAAAAAAAGATCCAAATGTCAAAATGTTTGACTGTAAGTTTTTGGTGACCAAATTTTAAACATCTCCATAAACATAAATCCAATATAGAAAGAGACATCACCTGTCTTAGACTGCATAATGCAATGTCTGCTAAAATTACCTGACAGTAATATACAACTAATTTGTAATAGAAAATGTGTCTTTTAAGAAATGTATCTGCAAAACAACTCACAACAAATGTTTCATTTGTTAGGCAACTAAAGCATGATTAACATTTTCATGCTTAAAGGGGACATCATATGCTTTTTGCGGTTTACTGTTATTTATATACTACTATAATGTCTGATATCTATGTTAAACATGGTCAAAGTTCCAAAACTTGAGGTTAACATAACTAGAAATGCTCCGTGCAAGTCAAAAGCCCAGGTTTCAACCTGTTCTGAATACTTGGTTGTGCAATGTTTTTTTTCTAACTTGTTGACGAGGTGACACCGGCTTGTCATGCATGCCCATATCATGCCAAAGTGTGTAATACACACACCAGTGCACCAGGTAAGTGTCACGTTTTGCCTCGCCTAGACTAGAAAGGCAATAGGTAACAGGATGCAGGATTGGCTGGAGTGCAAAGATAAAATTGACTGTGGCAAATTACTGATGATGATGGAATAACCTGGTAGGTAAATATACATGAATCCAAATGTCCACATTTCACCACACTCGCAGACTTGTAGACTTTGTGGATGCCAGTACAGTTGTGTTGTGAATGAAACTGCAACATTGCAGGGACAAACACGTAAAGGTTACGTCCATTTAACGAAAGACGCTTTCACATGGAGTGAGCGAACAAATCACAAGACTTGACATGTGGGTGACGTACTGCGAGTTGGGCAGTGCTTGGTTTTGGCTCGTCTGTTTTCGACATGCAGGCCGCGTCACAAACTTTCTCATATTACAGCTAAACAGTACACTAAAGTGTTTCTGGAAACATTTGAGGTGATAAATAGGCACTGCAATAACAATTTTGATTCATATTTGATCAGGACTGCTTAGTTGATATGATCTTTTGTGAGTTTCCTCTCCTTCTTCTTCTGTTGAGTTTTATGGCAGTTGGCATCCATAAGTGTTGCAAGTGCATTACTGCCATCTGCTGGACTGTCCCTTGCCCCATCTATTACAGAATTACCATGACATTTGTGAAAATCACTAGCCGTGCCTGAAGGGTTATTCCAGTAATTTACCGGGAAGTATGTGTGAAAGAGGCCATAGACTTCCATTGCAACCCAGTATAACGGCAGTCTATGTCATGTGACTGTATAGTTTCTTTCGGCGAAAACAAAACAAACAAAGGCATGGCTGCCATTCCCATTATTCTCAGTGGAAAATGCAATATTTTAAGGTAGTTTGGCATGTGTTTTGATAACATTTCTAGCGAGAAGTTTGCTTTTTTTTTTTTAATCTTTGTATGATGCCCAACGACAAAAACCTCCTAACTGAAAAATGCACTTTTTTGAGGAAACTAAAAAAAACTTGTTTACTTGCAGAATGCTATTTGTTAAGGATGCTCAATACATAATTCACTGTTTTTGGACTATATAACTATATTATGTGCTAACAATACCGACTAGGTATTAGTGCCTCACAAAGTGCAGATAGGAAGTTTTTCCCCACTTTTCCTGGATCATCTTGCAGATAGGAGCTTTTGCACTTGGTGCAAGTTGGAAGAGGTTCTACAAAACGATGCTCTAAATTAAGTTTGTTTTCAGGTACAACGATGGGCTAATTTAGTAAATGTAATAGTTACTATATTGTAGCATACTAGGGTCACAATTCCTTAAGTGGGAAATTCAGTGTATTCGCTTCCTTGTCCACTGGAAATGAATGTGGCCGAGTTTCCCCATAATGTTCAGTGATTGTGTAACCCACTCGTGCTGTAGCCTCTCTAGACACCCAGGGACTCTGCATTGTATTTTTGTTTTGTTCTGCACTGGGATGTTGTGCAGAGAGAAGGAAAGCATCGGACACAGGAGCTCAGGATTGTGGTTGAGACGTGGTGGCATTAATTGGCTCACACTGGCAGCTTCTGTCTCTGGTACTGCTGGCTCGACTTTACAAGGTGAGACAGTAAACATTGTGCTTTTAGAAAATATAACAAAAATAAATAAACATTTGTTTCCAAAAAAAAATATTTGGTACAAAATAAGTAGTGCAAAAATAATGATCTACCACTGCAAATAATACTTCCTGTATGTTTAAATTAAGATTGTGTAATTGTGACAGGGTGGCTTAGTTCTGTAATACAATGCACTGGCCTTGAGTACTGGAGCCAACAGTACTGATTCAAGATCCACTGTTAATACCACAGTCGATTCATCTTCTGCATAGCTTTCCTTGTCCAGTGTCTTTTGCCTGTGTGCCATATCCTTCAGTTTGATATGCCTCTCATATGCTTCCTTGTCCTTATTGCCCTCCTCATATTGAACACACACGTTGCACTGGTCTTTCTTTGGCTTAAATAAGCTCAGGTTCATTTGTTTGAAGACCGATCTGAGGGTGCAATCACTGGCTGCTTCATGATCATGTTCTCCACAGTACGTCTGGTATTCTCTGTACAGTGAGGGAAATGTACTGAACACTGGCTCCAGATACATTTTTTAGAGTCCCTCTGACAGTAGTGACTTTCAGCTTTTGGCAGGCTGTTCTCGTGCAGAACCATCCTGCTGACTGCGGCTCCTTGATGGCATTTGCTGTTGCGCCTGGTGCATTCCCGTGTCCGATTTGGCCCATTCATGGACACTCAATGCTCCTATGTTGAGTGTAGACAGAAACATTGTCTGGCAAACTGCTACCTGCTTGTTATCGACCTGCAGTCTGTACTTATATGTTCGGTTCTTCTGAGATTGACCACTTGTTGTTTGTCGTTTTGTAGGGCATGCTTCAACCTGTGACGACATGTAAACCGTCCTTTACTCCCAGGTCATTTTCCAGAAATCTGCGCAGATCTGCTGCCTTTGCTCTTCAGAAATATTCTCACATTGCTGTCCTCTCTTGTTTCTGATTTGACCCTCGTTGCAGCCATGATGACATCTGTCTCCTATGGACCACTTTCTTTTTCCCTTTGTACTCTTTTCCCAGCCGTCTGTTTTCCACATTTTGTTTTCTGTAGTTGACACCTGTCCTCTTTTTAGGTCTATTGTGTGCTTCTTCCTCCACATTATCTTCAGGTACTTGATCCTCTGCCAGTTCTTCCTCTTGCTCCGCTGTTACTAGAGCTTGTAGTCTCCTCCTGCTTGTCTTTTGTAGGGTTGTAAGTTTCATCGAGGTCGGAGTCATCTAGAGGGGACTCGGCATCAGATACTAGAGATGTTTCTAAATCAGACTCAACGATGGATGTGAATGTCACAAGTTCCTCACAACAAAGTTTCTCTGTGATTACTGGCTGGTCTGAGGAATGTTCGGGGTGTTGCAATCGCCAGATCCTTTACATAGGGTCCTGCCTTCAAGGTAGTTGTAGGTCTACCATAGTCCCCCACAGTCACTGGGCAGCTGGCTGAAGTGAGGGCTGTAACAGGGTCCCCCGCAGTCACTGGGTGGCTGACTGAAGTGGTGGCTGTAACAGGGTCCCCCGCAGTCACTGGGTGGCTGACTGAAGTGGTGGTTGTAGCAGGTTTAGAGCGGTTCCACCAGGCTCCATCAGGCTGCACACTGATTCTCGGGGGATCACATTTTTTTCCTATAAATGAAATGCAATATTATCAGTATCATGATGTGTTAAATCATCTTTAAAACTGTGTTATTATCTCTGATGTGTTCATCATGACACAGAATTCTGATTATGCTGTAATAATTCATTTTACTATTACTAGTGATGGTATGGGGCTGGAAGCATTACTCTCATGGGGAGCCAGCACAGTTTTTCATCTTTTATTCTCTAAATAATGTCCTTGCATATAACATCAGTGTCAAACCTTGTATTTACAACCTTTAGGCTATTCTCAGCTGTTTCAAATATCCCCATTTACTCCCATTATAATGTTATAACACTGGAACTGGTCCCAACAATGCATCAATACCACTACTTGCCTTTCTTGAGAGCCAAGTCCATAATGATCATTCCCCTGGACAGACGCCTCTTTTTGCCTGACCTGTTGTCAGGGTTGTTGCCTGCCATGGTGTTGACATGTGTGGTGTTGACCTGCAATTAATAAGAGATCACGATAATGACGTTCACATCAAAGCATCAATGACAACCTCTAACCACAAGTTCAAAATGTTCAACGCCAAAACCTCCTATCTACATACATGCAGATAGGAGGTTTTTACCGAGAAATAGTTAGGCTAACAAACACGATTTTTATTAAATAACGCTCATTTACGGCGCTAAATTACACTCATTTTGAGATCAAGACATTCTACAGTGCTGTTTCAAGTATTATCCCTAACATTATCGATCAACTCACCCTCTTGGTGTGATAAAAGTTTCACCACTGGGCCCTAATATGCTACTCTGCGCGATTCAGATTATTCGTATCATTAACTTGACAGAGATACTACCAAATACTTCACTAGTAAGGGTGGAGGACACGTTTTATTTTGAAAACAATTGATACCTACAATCTGACAGACATTTAGACGGGTCTACATACCACAGAAGTCCCAAGTTTCAGCTCGGTCTGGTGCTGATGCAGATAGCAGGTATTGTGCCTCAACATGTTCCCAGCGAACCCGATTGGAGGTTTTCGTCAGGTGACTTTTCTGTCACAACGAAGGGCCGGATTATCTTGCAAACAGACCAAATACGATCAGCCTTCCTTGTTCTCATCGTCCAAAGTGAAATCCACCAATCAGAAAATTCTGCAGATAGGAGGTTTTGCGCTTTGGCCATCGATATGATGTTTAGTTTGACAGTTATTATGAAGATTCATTCAGGCTTTCTATTGTTGCTATGGTGGTTGCTATGGATGCTGCTATCTCTGAAACCACGTAGTTGCATGTTGTTTGAATCATTGTCTTTGCGTTGTGTAGTTATCTGAGCTGTTATTTTATGTAACTGTTTGATGATCTTTTAATAAAAACAGGGATGAATGACCAGAGGACCCACCTGGAAGTATTTTCCTCACTGTCACCATGCTAAGGTTTTCTTTTAATGATATCTTTAACATTTCACTTTAACAAGCGTCCTTGATAACTCAACAACATGATAAGTTAATGTTAAGGCCATCAGTTTCAATTATTTATCCTTTGATTCTGAGAAATGATGTTAATGTAGAACTAGTCGGGCAAAGGTTGGGTTTTGTCCATTAAAAATGTGATAGTCCTCAGTTGAAGATTTAATGTGAATATGATATTATCAATGTTTGCAGATCATGTAACGGAAAAATGTGTTTTCAGGTATTTATCATCAGATATTTATGTCTATTTATATTTGTGGTGAATGAAACTCACAAGACTAAGTTTCAGCCATCTGAGGCTCATTAAGAGCTATTTGCATTCGTTTATGAATGAGGCCAGACTGAATGAGGACAACCTCACCTTGCTGTGTGTTGAGCAGGACATAAACATTGACAAAGACAAAGTGGTTGGCAGGTTTGCCACCATGAAGGAGAGGAGGATGAAGTTTTAAAAAGGGACCATGATATGTATAAGGTTTGTTAACCTGTTTGGATTATTTTGTTCCAGGGAGGCTGGTGGAAAACACAAATACACTAAACTACAGCAGGCTGAGCACATCCATAGTTAGTCTTTATTAAATTCAATTTTGGTTATGAAGATATGAGACAGAATGTTAGATATATTAAATATCTTAATGTTGTTTAATTCCATGTTTACCGCATCTTGGCACCTGTCTGTATCACTGCCTGTGGTGTTGTAGACTGTCTATTTTATGTTTGAATAGGCCTTGTAGTGTAGTAGATCACTGTGTATTTTTTGTGTTATTTCCATGTAAGAAAGACATGGCACTGAGACAGTGCACCTGATCTGTCGCTGTCTATTGGCAACGGTGCTGAACTGTTAATCAGTTGATGCATGTAGAGCACTGTGTGCCGTCCTCAGTGCTGAAACATTTCAACACAAGCGGCAACCAGTTTTCTTTTTTTTTGCTCTTCAGATCAAGCTTGTCGGACAAAATGGCTTCACTGAATGTTTTCTTAAACATAGGCTTGCTTGGCTCAATGAGTGACAATTTCTGTTTATGTATAGGATATATCAGCTATTTTACAGTTGTGAATGCTCTGCCCCCTCTGTGCTGAGAGTCTAGCTCCACCCCTGAACGATCCTGTCTCATAGCATATTTTATCCCCTCGCAGACTTCACAAGATGACGGGCTCAGTCCGCAAGTCCGGAGGAAGGACATCGATTCAGCCACACTGTGGGCTGGTGGAGTAATGAGGAGCAGGTGTGCAGGTAGGTGGAAACGGGGGGGAAGAAAGTTCCAAATCAAGGGGAAGAGGGACAGACCGAGACAGATGGCAGGAACAGAAAGTCATAATGTGTCCTCATGACATTACGGGCTTTGGGAAGAAAGTCAAGTCAAAGCAGATTGTTTTGTTTAGCGGAAGTCGTGCACAGTGGCCATTCAAAGTGGTTCACAGACTCAATGAACAAAGAGTGAAACAAGATACACAAGTGTGTTCAAACTTCTGACTGGTCCTGTATATTCAAAATATCGCTTCTTTCATAAAAGGTTGGAGGAAATAAAAGTTCAAGGGAGACTATTCATTAAAGAGATTTAATGTTTAATTTAATTCAAGGTTACATTATTTCTCCCTTTCTTTATTTCTTCATTTCTTTCTTTCTTCCCTGTCTCTCTCTCTGTTTGTAGACTGACACACACATGCAACAGATATACCTGCCCACACACACACACACACACACACACACACACACACACACACACACATACACATACACAGTTCTCAGAGGCTCCATTACAGCAGTACAAGAACCATCTGTTGGTCGGAATTGAATCCTGCGCAATTAGCATCTGATTTGCATATGATTAACATGTCATTAATGGAACATTATGCAGAGTAATATGATTGCTAAACGAGTTTCGCTTCCCCCGCTGAGTAAAAACCTCTGTTCTGCTAATCGCTGCAGACTCACCCTTCCTCCTGTCGAGAGGAAGTGTGTGTGTGTGTGTGTGTGCGTGTGTGTGTGAAAAATAGATGAATGTGGGTGTGAACGTCTGGTGATACATGCACATCTCTTGGCTAAATTGTGTGGGTGTGTTTACCTGCATGTGTGTCAGACTTAACTTTTGTGCAGCATGTTTATGTGCATCCATGAGGCTATTGTTACCATATCAACAGCCAATACTGTTGCTGTGGGTGTCTCTTGACGTGTCATGTTGACAGCGGTGAGCTGAACAGACATTTTTCCTCCATCAAACATGTGAAAATATCCATTCGGCCCAAAACTTATTTTTATAGAAATTGCATTTAAAAAGAGGAGGTTGTATTCTATCCGAGGAAGACACATTTACATATTCCCAACAGATGTTCTCATTGAATGTGTTACAATAAGACAGTGTTGCATTATGGGTTTTTCATACCTTTGATGTTGCTAGCCTTGTGAGTTTCTTCAAGTGTGTATAAAGTGTGTCTTTTAGTCACACAGCCCTAAAATTGTTAAGTTAGACCAGTTAAACTTTGGAGAGATAAATAGCTACAGAGGAAATAAATTCCTGACAAGGGGAAATAAGTTGAAACTGTCCCCCAACACCTGTACTGCAGAAACTGACCAGAAACTGATTGATCTCTCAGGCAGCCAAGCATTACCAGTGTCACAGCAAAAAAAAGACTATGAGTATGATAAAATATATAAATGCTAACTGATTTAGAAAATAATTTCCAGTGCTTCCAAGGGCCAGGTAGGAGAGTGTGTGAGTACATCATGTGACTGATTAACAGGATGAAGAATTAGCTGCACTTAAAACATGTTATGCTTTAATGGAACTATTGTGGTAATGTTTAACGCCCCCCTATTAAGCACTTATAAGCAATATACAAGCATTTAATAAATGGAACAGATCTAAAGGATGTCGACCATCATTCATTGACCATCAACACCCTAACTGTAACCCATCCTTGGACTAGCAGCATCTCAGAGAAACCTTCCCTAACAAAGCTAGTATGATTAACTGTTTCTTATCTTAAAAAAGTCATGGTGGTGATCATTGTATAATCAAGGATGTATTTTATTCAATTAGGCCAGTACATAATTAAACGTATTTCATTCAGGTGTTCCAGGCTCACTGACAAGACTAAAGGTACGGTCACACCAACACCATCTCTTCAAATATTTCTCCCTCTTTTCATTCTCTTCAGTTGAAGCCTGTATGACTGACGAATTCAAGGATGCATTTCCTATTTCGGTGTGATATCCTGAGCGGCTCTGGTGGACTCGTCAAGTCAGAGTTTGTCTTTGTTCAAGGTTGTTGTTTTGTGCCACTAGTACGCTCACTGCCTGTTGTCCTCATTAAGATTTTAGTCTATTTCTAATGTGTTTACATCTGTAAATATCATGCAGCAGAATAAAATAAATGTCTGTAAACTGCTCTCTCTCAGTACAGAGACTCAGCCAAAGTGTGTCATTTTATATCTGTGGTGTTTCTTGTTTATTATGCAAGTGTGAGTATAATCCATATGTGACACTGTGTGTGTTTGTGTGTGTTGGAGTGAATTTTTTTTGGCTCCAGCTCCTTTTTTTTTCCCATTCAGCTCATTAGAGCCGCAGACTCACAGTTGACTCAGTGTATTTACAGTTTGGCAGTTTGCCCTACATAAATTTTATACTTTATTTACATGTTTCTACATTAATTAAAACTTCCATATTGATTCTCTCTGACTTTAGTCCAGTTTGGAAATGTATGTACTTTAAAAAACATTTAATTATCTGGGAAACCTTAACCGCTTAGAATTTATCAACACACGTTGGCAGCAGACCAGTAAAACCGAAGACTTTCAGTTTCACTGTCAGCCACAGCTCCACTGGGTCAGCTGGGTCACCCATCTGGCTCTTAATTAGTCATCACGGAGGTAATTTATGAGGGGAAGCAGATTGTTTCCCTACTCCTTTGCTGGTTTACAAAAGATACGTCTCATTTTCCTGATTTCATGTCTCTTCACTCAGTTGGCACAGAAATCTTGAGGTGTCTTTGTTTGCAGAATATTTTTTGTATGTTAATTCCTGATAGTCGAACAGAGGACGGAGTCTTGTGGGTTGAACAGACTGAACTTAAGTAGCACTGAGGCTCTCATATTGTTATTGACGTGGATTACAACTTATAGTATTTCTAGAATATTTCTGGCAGCAGGATGGTGTGTGTGGGACTGACTCAAAGTAAACTACATTGGTCATTCCCAGTACGTCACCTGCTGTGGCTTATTGATGTATTTTTAATCATTTTCGGACAACAACGGAAAAGAGGAATAAGATATATCAGGCTTTGGATTCACAGTAAATTCACAGCTGTTTTTAATATTAAATATAAAATCCTCTTTTTTTGCATCCATGGCAGATGTGTACGTTGCATTCATAAAATATATTATTGATGAAATCTACTTTAACAGTGCTTAGATCATATGAGTGTTGATGAAAGCGCAGGTAAATAATTCAGGAGACCACACCATAATAGCATTCATATGTTTTATGGATGACATGTCCCTGTACCACTAAAAGTGATTTTAGTATGGAATGCACTATGGTAAAACACTACAGAGTGACAGAAATGCTGCCATGCTGTAATTAAAGGTCACATTTAGCTCCATATTCTGATGTAAAACATTTGAAAAGACCTGGAAGGACCTTTTATTTCACCACTTGTCTGATACTGATAAAATCTGACAGGTGGTTGCATCAAGGTAATGTTTATTTGTCAAGATGAAACTTGTAAATAAATAGTTGGTATGATTTTTCTGCTGAATTCTGGCTCTTCGTCATGAAGCTAAAAGCAAAAGGATCACTGCCTGAGTTTGGCAGTGATATATGGAAAGTGTCCTGCATCTCCACTACGACTGACACCCTGCAGTCAATGTCACCTTCTTCAGCTGTTCACTGCCTCAGTTTGGAAAGTGAATCTCTTCAAAAAGAGCTTCCTAAAAATGACAAAATTAACTCTGGATTGTAGCCGTAACCACGCTGACCTCAGTGTAGATGTATGAGGTGAAATTTCCTCAGAATAAGCTACAGAAGTAAAAAAAAAAAAACCATCCTGACCCCCTAATTTTCTTCTGAGTGAGGTTTGCACTTTCTCTTTCTTATTATTCCCTTTCTGCTCTTGTTTGTGTGTCAGGGTCAAAAATGTCAGCTTGAAGATTTACTTTGGCCGAACGGAGTCTGAAACCAGGTTCTTTCCTCCTTTTTTCTTTTTTTCATACATTTATTGCAAATAATTCATGATTCAGTGCAGCCACAAAATGTCCAGTATATTTTCACGTTCTTGCAATTATTTTTTTGTATTTTATAGAACCGGTGATATAAATATGAGAAAAAGAAACAATAATAATCATCATTTCATCCATATACATACACACACATATATATATATATGCATACATACATTTTATACATGCATACAGTGTGTGTGTGTGTCCACTCCTCCTGATGTTTACACTGAGTATGTCTATATGTTTATTTGTTTTCCCAAGATCTGCCTCTGTGCTTTTGTAAATTCTTTTGTTAGACTGAGTTTAAGTCATTTCATTATTTCATAAGTTAATTGGTGGCCTCATATCTCACTTAAACCAACATCTTTTATACTCTGTCTTTATTTCTAACTTTGTATGTTATTCTCTCCATTTCTGAGATTTCCTGTTTTGATACTTTTCCATCTTTGAACTGATGGACTTGATGGTTTCAGCCAGTTCCTGGATATTTGCTTCATGGCTGTGATTCTGAGTATTATATATTGGTATTAGTCTATTTCCTGCATCAGCTCTGGTGGTGATTTTCCAAGAAATATATATATCGGGTTATTTTTTCTTCTTCATATTGAGAATACCCATGATACCTACTATGACTGAATGCCAAATGATTTTAAAATGGGACAGAAAAAGAAAATATACGAGTGCCCATTTCTCACCGCGTTTTCTCCAGTAGTCTGATTTCATTGATGTGTTAATTTTAGAGTAATAAATTTAGAGTAATAAAGAATCTTGTATATAATTTCCACACAAATTCCCTCCAATATTTAGAATTTGCTGTTTTATGAATTTCTCTGCACAGTTGCTTCCATTCTTCTTCATTCAGTTAATCTCCTATTTCAGAAATCCATTTTTGTTGACTGAAACGAGTTTACGGTATTTGTCAGCATTTGTGAATGTTTTTAATACTTTTTAATGCCAATACTCGCAGCATCTTATCTCTTCTGTTTGGTTTGAACTGGGGACCCCGTGCCATTTCTCGGAAGTAAACAAAGTCGTTGTTTATTCTGTGGATATTACAAATATTTTTCCAGCTTCCTCCTGTCTTGATTTTCCTGAGCTGCGATTTACGGGGTTAAAAGCTTCCTTCGTTATGTCTCTCCTTTCTCTTTTAATGGTCACTTGTGGGATGAAAAGCTACTGTACCTCCCCCTCTTTTCAGAATTAAATTTTTATCATTTATGGGGTAAAAGCTTGAGCCCTCATTCGCTCCATCTCTCTCTTCGTTCTTCTTCCACTCTCTCGCTATTTCTGTCCTTGACTATGTTTACATGCACACTAAAATTCCACTATTATCCCGAATTTGACAGGGGCCATGTAAACAGCATATTCCGAATTACGCCTTATTCCGAATGTAGCATTTTCCGATGAAGACATGTGGGATATGCTGGTATTATTCAGGTTTTAGTAGCATTCTTTGGACATGTATACAGGACATTCAGATTATGCGGGGGGTTTTTACCGTAGTTTGCGACACACGGCCTCTTGCCTGTTTACAGTCAGCTCTGCGTGTTGTAAACAAACCAACTAGCCAACAGTTTGCAAGGCTGGGATAGAGATGCACGACGGGCTGGTTGTGTAACGCACACCTGCGCAGGCAAAATGACATATGCTGGAGCAGGAAGGCAGACAGAAGAGAGGAATGAGAGGAGAGTGGAGAGCTGTTCAGGGCGGGATAGAAAAACAGAGCGCGCCTTCTCCACGACGGGGACAGAGGGGAACGGTTATTATCCGGATATGCAGCCATGAACTGACGGTGACAACTCAGTGTGATGCACCAAAAACACTCAGCAGTGTAGTAAACATCACGGGACAACCTCGGTACTGGATGTGCCTGTAACCATAAATTTGTTATATCAGTCATATCAATATCACTTATAAATATCAGGCAGCAGCTCACTAATGTTTTTCATCTCGCTGGTTTACTTCACTGCCTGTGGAGATCTTGTGATTCCCGTTCCCACTGGAGCAGAGGGAAACTCTGAAAACCCTCTGCATGTAGACGGGAATATTAGTGTAATATTCATTTTCATTGGCAATGTAAAAAGCTTATTATGAACACTGTCTTTTTTGGAATAAGAGCAATATTTGTGCATGTAAACGTTGTCACATGCCAATATTTTGTACTCAGTTCAACCTTCTCTCTTGTTGGTTCCTTCAGTCATTCATGAGGTTAAAAGCATCCTCTCTTCTGGCCTCCTCCTCCTCCTCTCAGCCACTTAGTCATTTAAAAGCCTCGTCTTCGTTTCTAATTTTCATCATCATCGTCGTCATCTATCATCAGCATTTGTCAGAGTCTGCTTTGCCTTATTTTGACAAAGTATTCATATGGACAAGGATTCGTGTCAGATTAACTCAAGGACAGTTATTTTACACCTGCTCAGCATGGTTGTTAATACTAAGTAATTATCTGCCACATTTCTTTTGATGAATTCTGTGAAACTGATGTAACACTGTTTCTGTTTCATATTTTTTCTGTCTCTTCTTCTTTTTCTGTCCCATACCTGATGCAAATTTGTGTAAAAGTTTCTTCTCTCTGGAAACTTTTTTTAAACATCATTTTTATATAAATTGCTAATAATAATGTGATATTTTTATATTAAGTCTGGTTTGCAGTCCAATAAGGTGGAAATCATCCCTTTTTTTTGGTCTTATTTGCCATTTTTAGAGCAAAGACATCATATTATTTTACAATGTAAACAAAAACATTGTAAAATGAAGTGTCTACTGAGAGGCAGGATGATGTACTGTAACATCCCAAGAAAACCACACACACCATCACTTGACTACTGCATTAACTGCTGTCCATCATCTTTCATTTCTTCTTTTATTCTGTTTGCTTTCTGTCCATCTCGCAGTCCATTTATTTCAGTTTGATTTATCAGTATATTGCTTTTACATCAGCTGACCTTTTTTTTTTTTTTTTAGTTTCAGCAGTCTGCACTTTGTCCACCTGTCGTCCATCTGTGGCTTTTATTCTATTATCTGTTCTTTTATTCCATGTCCATCATCCATCTGCCGTCTCACTCCCTCGGTTTTAATCATCCATTCTGTTCTCCCTGTTTATCAGTCCATCTTACATGTCACTCTGTCATTCCTGTCTTTTTAAAGCCTCCTGTCTTTTATCCTTCCTATTATGGTTGATCCCTTCACTGACTTCACTGGGATTTTAGTCATGCTAGCAGCATGGCTCTATGGACAGTCAGTTGATCGGTCGGCCACTTCGATCAACACACATTCATATTTTCAGGATGAATATTGGTGATCTTCTGACTTTTCATCTAGCACCATCATGTGGTCAAATTTTTATATTCCAATATCTTAGTTTATGACCAAGACCTGCGAAAACTAAGACTGTGACCATGGTAAACATTAAAGGGGCTGGTATACTCCTTCAGATGTTCCTGTCGGACATTCGAATAGCTTCAGGATCCCCCAACACCTTTCCGATTGCGGACTAGGGGTCCTAACTTTCTGACAAGGACAAGCTGATAATCGCTACTTGACGCAGTGACTGCCCAGCTGTGTGCAAGTGAGAAAGCAGTCAGAGTTTAAACTTCTCTCTCTTAAATGGGAACAAATATAAACCCATTTGATTTCCGACGTGGTTGGACAACACATAAGATCATAAGATCCAACGTAAATCGAGCTTAGGGCATCAGTATACTACATCAGAATTACTTGTCAGATGGCCGAACAGCTTTGGAAACCCTCTCCTCCCACACCTCTCCAGCTCATCATTTAACAGTTTAGTAGTAAAATTGACCTTCTTCCAGCTGGCAGACAAAAATAATATTCCCCCAAACCTCATAATCCCCCAAACACACTCTGTTAAAAACATAATTTATGCAATTTAAGATACCACTTTTTTCATCAAGCTTGGTATCTCAGCCTGGAAACAAACTCTTCACCTCTGCTTCATCTTCCCCCTAGAGTCCGTGTCACCTCTCTTCTCGCCTCGCTCTCTATCAACTGTTCCTGCAGGTTCAGTCAGTCCATTTCCACTCTCCCTGGAGCAGATGTCTCATTCATTAAAACACCTCCTCTCTCCGGACTCACTCTCACATCCATCGGTCCCTGTGCTGGGCTGATGGAGAGAGACGGAGAGAAGGAGGGAGGGAGGTAAAAGTAGAGGAAGAAAGATTACCCTCTATCCTCCTCTCCCCAGACTCTCCATTCATCCTGATGTAATGCAGTTACAGTATGAGGTTGGGTGGTTTTGACATTTACAATGAATTATCAATGGATTGGCTGTGTGCTATGCTATAAGTGTCATGTACTCATAGGAGGCCGACTTAGCTGTCGGATATAATATTTTGTAAAAAGACTAGAAAAATGTTTGACCTGTAATGGAGTTGGTGGTTGGTTTGGTGATGCAGTGTGACATTGCTTTACACAGATGTGTGTATGGAGACGTGTGTGTTTTTGTTTTGTGTTTCCAGACAAGAGATATTGTACATTATTTTCATTTTGTAGGAGTCGTCAATATTTCTATGATGAATCCTGCTGACTTTTCTGATCCTCTCGTGCTATCAGCAGGTCAAAGTTTTCACTTATCCTGTGAAATATCTCAACATCTACTGGATGGTTTGGCACAAAATTTGGTACAGACATTCTTGGTTCCTAGAGGATGTATCCTAATAGCTTAAATGATCCCATGAATGTTCACATTTTTTTGTGGCTTTAAGTGAAACTTCTCAACAACTATTGATTTGGATTACCATGACATTTGGTACGTTTGGACGTTCATGTTCCCCTGAATGATTATCACTTTGGTGAACCTTTCATCTAGCGCCAACATCAGCGATACAGTGAAGGTGTCATGGGCTTCCACACTGCCACTCACCAGTTGAATACAGTAAAATATTGTTACTGTGTATACCAAGAGCAAAGCCTCTGTGAGCCACAAGAGAGCTCAGGAGCCCAGGAGAAGTTTTTCCTTGGAGTCTTGGAGACAACAATAAAAAGCTACATATGGGTCAAATTGTCTCCTTGGAACCAGGCGACCAGTATAATAATTATCATGTCATTATAAACTAAATCACAATCTGTTAGCTTTAGTGAAAGTTCTTGATGACCTACTCGACACCTTTACATCCACAGTTCACACAGCAGTTAGCAAACACACTGCTTCACATACTCTGGAGACTTGCAGAAAAATTGTAAACTCCATCACGCTCCACAAATAAACTCAGTGAATACAAACAGTGTATAGGAAGAACAGTTTGTTTTGTTTCTCAATTCCACTGGACAAAACCTTTTCTTTAATTACTGGTCCCAGTGAACTGGTCCTCTCATCTCTCACAGTCTCACAGTGGGGGTGACAGGGTGACGCTGGTGCTCTCAAACTCCTGAGACAGATGGTCTGACAAGATAAAGAATTAACAACAGGATGCCAAGATACTAAAATGACTTCATGGGTTATTTTAACTGGAGTATACATCAAGAGACTGAATACACACACCCCTCTTCTCTTCCTCCCCCTCTCTCTCTCTCTCTTTCTGTCTTGTACACACACACAAATGCAGCACACAGCTGGACCCCTGCCATTTTCACTCAAATCAAAGAGGACAAGAACTGTAAAACGCACGGACCCTAAGATGTACGACTGAGGACAAGTAATATCGCATGTTAGTATGTGTGTTTTCTTGTGTAATCGACTCAGTGTTGTCTAACTCTGTGCATCTATCAACAGTATTGGAAAACATCTTAACAGTTGATTAGTCATGAATTTATGCTGTAATTAGAGCTACTGTTAAACCATTTGTTTTCTGAATATTTTATACAACGGTTACATATAATTTTATCACAGTTGATTTGACCATAGTGAAGCATTGAAGTATGTGTGTTTCTGCAGGTAAAACTCAATTGAGTAAGTCCCTTGAGTCGGGGAGCATGAGCCGCCATTTTAGTTCCAAACTTTTCCCTAAGAAACAAAAGGATTAATTTGCATTAGAGGTTCTGGTACAAAACGCTCTCTTCACGCCCAAAACGCCACCTGTTTTATGAACTGATAAAAGAGCCAGACCGACTTTTTCTGTCAGGCTGGACCTCAACTCCGCTCACCAAGGAGCATTGCTTCAGTTATCTAAGTTTGTCTTTTTCTCAGAAGTCTTCTCTATTCTTCTTTTGTTTCTTTGTGTAAAGTATGTGCGCATTTGGACGTTTTTCTAAAACAAGCCTCAGTGTACCTCAGTTTTAAACTGAGGAAACCGTTTCTTTTTGTCTTTTTATAATTTTTGTACCATCATACATCTCGTGTTTTTAGTGTTTTTGAAGGTTTGTCGTCTGGCCAATGGAATTAGTTCAGAAAGTTAGTGTAGCAGAAAGATGTATTTGACTTCAGCCATGAATCACCAGACATCACAGACCGTACTGCCGGCCCACATCCCACTGCCTCGGGAGAACCAGGACAGCGACGCATTGGCCTGGGATGAAACTGCCAGACTGGCTGTCAGGCCCCTGTTGCTTGGCGACTAACTGCATCCACGGAGTCACCTGGGAGCGTAGCCGGCCCCGGAGGGTTTGTGGCAGAGCCCTGCAGGCAGACAGGCCTGCAGACACAGACTCATCCCTACATGACGCTTCAACAAGTAGACAAAGTCCACAGCTTTTCTGTGATAAGAGTTTATGTGGAATAGAAGTTAATTCCCTTAGAGAAATTGATTATTTTCCTAGCGTCTCGCCGTCCTTTGATGATTCTAACTTAAGTCACCACCTTCAGTCACTATCGCCAACTCAGTGATCAATTTATTTGGGTTTTTTTGTAGGTCATTCTCCTCTGCTCTCTTTATAATTTCATTATGACTCGACATAGTCGTCAGATCACACACTCCAACGAATGCCGTTGCCTAGCAACTTAGAACGTTTAAACATCAACTGCACAGAAATGAATGCATTTCATATACAGGTAAATTTTACCCGGTGGCGGTTACAGGTATAAATGTCCATGTTTCTAATCTTTATTTTTAAAAATAGGGGGGCTACACAACATTATTTTAGGAAAAGTCAAAGAGTGGAGAACATGAATATTTTATTAAAACATTGTAACATGTAATTGAAAAACTGCCACAGGTATATTTTACCCAGTGGTGGTTCTAGTGTTAAAGATCTTTTATTCATTTGTTTGATTATTTTCTTAATTATGTACTCCTTATTAACACCTCACTTGTTCAGTTATTGACAGACGTTTAGCTATAAATAAATGTCCTCATTTATCAGCAAGAAGTTGTCTGTGTGTGGTCTGCAGAGCAGACAGACGTCCCTGTATCACACAGAATCACAATTTCTGGTTATGAGACTGATTAATTTAATTACATTTATTCTACTCCTAATGGAGGTGGTGCCCTTATTATAACCAGTGAAAAACATAAATCCTAGAGGTAGTTATATCGCTACAAGTATGCTGTAGTATAAGTGCTGCCTTGCCTGGTACGATGCATATAAAGTAAGCTAAGGGCAGAGACACAATAATCAAGATGAAACAGAAAGTTGGAGCGACTGCTTGGTTAAGTTTATTTGCACGTCCACATGATGAAATAGAGAGAAAAATAAAAATAAATGTAAACTCAAAGGGGAAAAAAAAATCCTGATGGGCAAAAACATCTTGCCACAAAAGAGAATGAGGGAAAATAGATAACAAAGACAAAAGAGAATTAAGAAAAAGAACCCAAATGACATCAAAACCCACCACAAATTAAGACTGGTATACAAATAAATAATGAACCGGGTGTCGGGAAATAAAGAAGCCTTGATGCAGATGGTGAAAACCAGAGAGAGATAATGGATATCAGCAGAGGAAAACTAACCAGCTCCATCCTGATCACATGTAGTTTATCACACAGTTTTTACCCAAAATCTATAGTTTGATCATGATCCACTTGTCCATGTGTTGATGATTTATACATAAATTGGTGACAAATGGTTTACAGAGACAGTATCAGTCGTGTATCAAGCCAGGAGAAGTTTAAGAAGTTTCTGTTGACGTTTTGATAATTTTTTGAAAAACTTTTTGAAAAAACTAACACCTGTGTAGCTTCTCAGTATTCAAAAGAGTTCTGTTGGACCAGGGCTCAAGGTGCAAACTGCAAAGTCTCTGGTTCGGTTCTGGCCAGGGACCTTTATTGAATGTCATACTCCTTGTGTCCTGTCTGTCTTCACTGTGTAACTACTGTATCTAAAAAAGGCAATAAAAAAACCCCAATGAAACAGGATAGATTTTAGGTGGTGTACCAAAATTCACATGTTCCTAGTTAATTCCCATCTCCTCTCCGTTTTGACTGAAGCAAAGGAGGAAACCTGCAGCAGTACACCACCCACCCACATAGCCCCTTGACTTGTTTTAACACAGAAAAAAAGTGCCAGAGCTTTGGCCAAAAGCATTTTTTCAGCATTTTGGAAACTGTGTGAGTGACCCAAAAACTTATGTATTCTCTGCCCCATGTATTTACATCATAGCTCTACAATTCACCATCATCACACAATATAACATGCTTCAAACTTTGACGTTGCACATCCTGAGACAGTTTGTAAGCATGCTTTTATCAGACCCATCTCTCACAGTGTTCATGTTCATGTTCTGCAGGCATTTATTCAGATTCTTCCTTTAATTTGTCACCCGTCTGCAAGTTTCCATGTAAACTTGCGGTTCTTTCCAGGACAGCAACTATCTAGGACTGACTGTGAGTTTAATATGAGTGAAAGTTGTAAGTGTGAATGACAGTAGTGATGTTCAGTGCATCGAGCTTTTACCAATTGCAATTATTACATTTATTTACACCTTAACATTTTAAAAACACAAAGAAATCTTTACAATTGAATTTTCATAATTGTAAGGAATTAAAATACAGTTTTTCATCGTGTAACGTGGCCTTATCACTTTATTTTATCTGCAGACATCATTTTGCAGAGCCTGAAAGTAGGTGTCTCGTACCAAAACGTAAGGGGTGGGAATCCTGTTAGCGTGTGTCTAACAGGTAAATCCTGTTTCCCATTTCCTTACTGTCTGTCATACTGCACTTTCTAAAGGTGGAAGATCATAAACATCATATTCTACAAGTATTCCACAGTTTTTTTCTGTTGACGTGTTCTCGCTCTCTGGAGGATTTTGTTGAAGGACCCTCAGAGGATCCACTCGTAACCTGAAGGAGCTTGCATCAAAGAGAAAACTGACTGGCAACATGCAGCTTTGATCACATGGTTCCTGCTCTCCCCGAAGACGCCAGCTGCTACCTGCATGTGTATGCTTTGCTTTTCATGTGTGTATTAACATGCATGATGTTGGTATAAAGTGAGTGTGTGTCTTTAGCCACACACACACACACTGCTTGGGGGGGGGACGCTATCTGTTGCTGCCCGTAGAGTTTAATTGAAAACAGATCCAATTTTATAGTGATTTTAAGACATTAATTCACATTTAAACCCATCAATGTTTGCATGAAATGGGTTCCGAAACTAAAATATCAGCATTCAAGCTGCGGAGAGGACTGGAAACTTTAAAACATTTAACACAGTGGCTCTTCTTCCTCACAGCTATCACGCTGACACAGAGAGAATACTGAGTAAAGGTGGACAGACCAAATGCCTTGAAAGGACACAAACCTTCCCTGAACCACGGTGAGCTCTACCGGCTTTCCCCATGTCGCTCCGTTTGTCGCTCCAGCCTCGCTCCCGCAGGGCTGCGTGGGTTTTGGCCGGGCCGCTGCGGTGCTGTCCTCGGTTTGCCAATCGTGCACTGAGTTTCAATTAATTTAGCTTCACAGTCGTCCTTGAGTATTCATTGTCCATCATGTTCTCAACAAAAAGTCACTCTTTGCATTCATCTGTAGTACACCACTCTCATACCTCCTGCCAGAAAAAAAAGGTAAATGACCATGACAGTAGAAACATTCTTTATTTTGTTATAGACCTGTTTCATTATTTGTTAAATGTCATTTATTGAGCTTGGGGAAAATAGATTAAAAAAAACTAATCCATTGAGGATGGGCTCCTATGGTATGTGCATCAGAGTCCTTGTTTTAATCCTCTGTCTGACTCTTTAACTCCCCACACAAACAAACCACACCGAAATAATTTAAAGATTCAGCTGTTTTAGACATAATACAGACAGTAATTTCAGGGTGTTTATGACGCTCAGAAAATGTTATTAATTGTTTTATGGGAAAAGGAAAAACCCTTTTTGTCAGCCACTGGGCATCTCATGATTTGTAATTCTGACAGTGATCACAACGCCAAAATCACCTCACAGCCCAGTATTGATCTTGGGGGTTTGACATATCCAGCCACAGAGGAACATCTGAAAACACTACTCAGGGCTGAACACTAGACACTATCTATGATTAAGTACTCGCTCATCAGTGCAACTAAATATTGTGTTAGTGCATAAATTATACAGCAATTTAAATTTACATTGCACAGTATTCCTAATGTATTTTGTAAATCTGGGATCTTAATGCATAGAGCGTCTGTCCAGTTTTCAGACTACCATAGTATAAAAGGCATGATCAACACTTTTATCATTATGTGTTATTTGCAAGGTTAAAATTAATGTGTAGAAAAGTAGGACAGGATATAAGATTTGCATAGTTTCAGGGTGTTTTTTTTTGATTGAAGAATTCATAACTTCAGTCCCACACTGTAAAAAAAAAACTGTTGTTTTTACAGGAAAACGCTGGCAGCTGTGGTTACCAGAGAATTCCTGTAAAAAATACAGCAGCACAGTAGACAACTTTACAGACGAAATATGTAAATTGATTTACAGTGAATGAAATCACGGCTGAATCACATTAAAAAACTGTTAAGTCTACAATTTTTTTTTGTTAATTTCACATAACGGTGTTGTATATAAATAGACCATTTCCTGTATTTTTTACATGTAATAACTGCTAATTGTGCATCAATAAATGATAAAATTAACAGGGAAATATCAAACAAAAACTAATTTAAACCGGTAGAACAACAGTAAAACTCTGCATTTTAAATGGAATGGTTCTGTATATTATATATAAAATCTCTTCAAAATATGCTGTGTTTTTATGTTTTAATAATCAAGTTATAATGTAAAATTTACGTATAAACCTGCAAAAATACATCTTGAGAAAAGACGAGAGAAAAATATCACTTTTGGGAAATTTATTTAACAGCAATAATAGTTGTAAACAACTGGATGCATTTTTTTCAACAGATACAACATGCAAAGAAGCTACATATAATGGTTCTTGAACTATGACTGAATCCAAGTTGAGATACTCCAGAAGATTAGCCTCTTTAAATCTGGACATTTTTAACAAACTTTAACAAACAAAGTTTAAGTGTCAGGCACACAACAACAACCCAATTCAATCAAAATTTTGTTTACATTCTGAATGTTCCACAGTATGGCATAAAACTTATCTATCTCCATGGAGACAATCACGTGATGCCAACAGGCCAAGTTACAGGTCAGATCTGTGGAGAGGCGTACCCCCTCAAAATAAGAATGCACGTTTGTTAAGGTATTTTTGCAAAATAACAAAAATTACGTTGTGCCTTAATTACCATAATACACATTGTGGATTGAACAAAGCGAAAAGTAACAGTACCTCTTCTCAAACAAACAGTCAGAGTGCACAGAAGGAGTCCATATTTAGGCTTAACGCCACTCGTGATCGGAGAGGTCCTGGATCAGGGTGAGGACTCGAGGGTTCAGATTGAGACGACGCTTCGAGTTTTTATTCTCCACCTTAGTTCCTTTTTCTGGGTTTATCGAGAAAAAACACCTGTAGAATAAAAGCATATTAAGCATTTTAATTGATCAGTTAAAAAAAAAAACTTCATGTGTTCTTAACTTATTTACTTCGTGGATGTTTTTAAAGCCAAAACGTGGCTTGTTCCCATGAACTGCTATAAAAATAGTATATTTTGATATTTTTTTCTACTTTAAACATGTCACTCTTTTAGAGTCTGAAATATACATATCAAATATTAATTATATTTTTAGCTTTTTAACCCTTTCAATGCCAGTATGTTTACATAACTCTACATAATGCTGTTTTTATACAAAAAAAACTAAATAATTTCCATTAAATGCATTTAGTGAGTACACATACACAACATTATCCGACATCAATAGCACACACACTTTTCTTCCAGAAAACAATAAAAAGTGTGAAACTTTGCGGCATGCTTTGAATGGGTAAAAGTGGTGCCACCTGATGGACAAATATAAAAACTACAAATTGAAAGCCTGTGGTCCAAACCGAAATCTTAACATAAAGGAATGCATTAGTTTTTGTCAAGATAAACGTGGGATCAAAAATAGTGGTTTTAATGGGTTTCAATGGGGCAGTTTTTGGCCCTAGGAACTATTAAGGCAGTTTTTGTGTAGCTTAGCCATTTTAGGCTTAATTAAAGTACAGGTCTGAGAAATGCCATGCCATGTTTACTCACCTTTGAAGAAACTCCAGAGTTGAAGCCAGCTCAGATGGATAATGGATGTTGAAACAGAAGTAGCTCCCGAACATGAGGCACAATGCAGAAATGAAGGAGGAGATGTTTGTGTTGATGAGGTTCCGATCCAGACTCAGCATGTACCTTGTTGAGGAATAGCAGGACTGTCCTATGAACAAATTATTTAACAGGTTATATTAATAAGCGCTGCACTCACATGACAGATTCTATAAACAGTGCAATTAAAAAAAAGAGATATGAAACAGACTTACCACAGACAATAACAGCAGGTGTCAGAGGCACTTGCTCCAGTTGGACCTCTTCTGCCAGACAGGTATCTTCTACATGGAAGAACATGGACTCCTCCTTCTCATCAAAGTAGCTGAGCAGAAGCAGGACCATCTCTTTCACATCATCTGAGCAGCCACTCTGCTGTCCCCGCATCCTCTGAAGCCTTGCATAAGTCTGAAGGAACTTATTACTCTTGGTGACATAAACTGTGGTCATGTAGTTGAGAAGCCTTTTTCCCTTCAAATCCAAATTTCGCGTGAATGTCTCTTTGAGGTCAATCCCAGTGAGTTCCTTGAAGTGGACCGACATGCCAAGTTCGTCAAACCAAAATGGCCACTCCTCTCGAAGGCTTTTGATACTTTTTCCCTGGTTGACATGTTGACGCTGTGTGTAAAAAGTGGACTTCATTAGACATTTTACCTCCTCTGGATTGGCATCAGATTGTTGGAACATCTCCTTGAGTTTTTCCTTCTTTTGGTGCTGGCTCTCTTGAGTTTCTTCACGGGGCAGAAATTTCACATTCCATTTAATGCATCCGTAAGTGTCCTGCATTGCTGCTCTCTCTTCTAATGGGATCTCATCTGTGTGGTCTGAGTCATCAGCCTGATGTTTTCTTTTTCTTATTTTGGGTGTTGAAGTGCGCCTCACATTTTCGATTCTGTTTTGCAGCTGTTTTACAAGGGAATGGTAGCCTGTTCCAACAATATCGCCCTCTATTACATCTTGCAGAGAATTGGGATATTTTGCCACCATTTGCTTTGCAACATCAGTTGAATGCTTTTTACCTACATGGGGGCATTTTTCCATCATCTCAGTCACAACAATCCGGACCATTTGCCTCCTCAGTTTTGGGCCTGGCCTTTTTCCCCTCTCCAAAGAATCCATCACTTCCTCAGGAAATTTACTCCATGGAATTTCAAAGTTGTCTTCCCACTGTGTGTCAAGTCCTAGGCTGCTGGAGGAGGTTGACGATGAACTTTGGGGTGAAACAGAGAGCGATGACAGCAGTTGGGTAGGTGAGGCTTCCACAGATGATAGTGAGCTGTTCTCGGGAGTTTGGTCTTTAAATGACAAAAAAATAAGATTATGATTCACATTGTACAATATTACACAATGTCCATGTCTGCTTTTGCTGTTGAATAGCTGTGTGTTGTGGTGTTTTTACTTACATTTCTGTTTCCAAACAGAAAGAAGCTTTCTGGCTTGTACAGGTCTTAATACTGTCATCAAATCAGCCTCCGTTACGAAGCGTAGATCATCATACGTCTCGACTCCAATGGACTGCAAGTGCTCTTCCAGGATGTTTTTGTTTACTACTTGAAGTTCTGGTAGGGCTTCCATGATGGCGACATCTAGGAAGGTTCGCCCTGAGTCACTCATATTTACACTGAAGAAGAAATGCAGAACAGAAAAAATATACAGTACATACACTTAACAGAACAGGGACATGCATCAGGTAACACTTATATTAATGTCAAACTAACAGTCCAATTAACAGCTTTAATTGGACTTTATTTTGCCACAATACTGTGTTTTAGTGGAATGACTTGGAATCCATTAAGAATATATGATACCAAAGGATAGAAATCAGGCAGGTCATTAATGTTGATACATTGTAACCCAAGACTGTCCTTTGTCACAGAATACAGATGGTATTCTGAGAGGAAGATGCCTTTGTGGATATCCATCAAAACATACACAGATGTGTCATTTTGAATCAAGATGAGTAGAAGTTCACCAAACTCCATATACTCATCATTTCTGTACACAAGAAACTGTCCTTTTTTATATGCAGTGCCCTTGTACTGAATATCTGTGGCAACTGTGGTATTGCTTTCTGAAAAGGCTAACTCCCTGACTGCATGTTTAATAGCGTCACTGTAGAGGTTGGGATAAAACGCACAGCTGTCCTTCACTTGCAGTAGTTTACTGCATTCTTGCCCAGCTAAAAGATATGCCTGATACATCTGATGACGCTCTGACAATGTTTGACAAATATTTTTGAAGTTTTTCAAGTGTCTGGCACATCTTTTAAAATAACTGTGTTTACTTTCAAACCTAAGCGTCCATAATCTCCTCAATGGACCAAATTTCAACGACAGTGCTGAATAATGGCGCAAATAGTGGTGCTTGGGTTTGAGTTGAATTTCAGGAAACATCATCTTTCTCAACTCCAAATATTCTTGGATCAAAATGTCAAGATATGCTATCTGGGACAAGGAAATGTTCTGAGCACAAATAAGATCCACAATGTCTTTTAGCTGGAGAGCTAACTGCCATACTTCATCCTCATGATTTTGCACTTTGTCACCAATCAAAACTGGTAGCAATCTCAGAAGGTTCCAGTTTTGAATGGCTTGCCCTGATAACTTGGCTCCGTCAGGTTTGACAGCACATGGCTTTGTGAGTGCTTCAGATCCTTTGTACTTAAACTGTTTGATGCGCCTGTTTAAGAGTGAGTATGTGAACCATTTTTTCATTTTTATAATGTTCTTCAAGTACAGTGCTAGATCATATGACAAGACTCCTTCAAAGAGGTCATGACCTAAACAAGGCGGGAGACCAGGTTGGGATACGTGAAAAGACTCAAGGGTATTAAAGATAGAGTTTACCTTTATTCCTCTGACGTCTTGGATGTTTTCAGCCTGGAGATCAGCAACAGCTGTGTCATACGTCTCTGGGGTGCGTGGAGGACCACAGGCATTTGGATCAGCCTCAAACTCACTTCTCGTGATGTCACAGTACCTGCAAAAATATTGAGAGCGGCTGAAGTTCTCTGTAAACCCACCTATGCAATGAGAACCAAGGTTATCCCCAGCAATGCAGTAGAGACCCCCTTTTACTGTTTTTCCATCTACATTTATTCCATCTGTCTCCAAGGATTTCAGATCTGCCAACAACTCTGAGAAAACTTTGGCTATTCCAAAACGCTTTAAGTCATTCTCAACACACAACAAGACTAAAAACATATTATCAGTATTTGAACGCAAATGAATGGGTAAATTTGCTAATGAAAGATAAACTGCAAGAACTTTGTGTGTCTTTTTAGCAGAACCCAGGGGATTCACAATTTCAAATGAATCTTGATACAAAATCAGTTTGAGGCTTTCAGGGTTTTCATTAAAGAACTGGTGACATTTGAAAATTTTTCCATCATATAAATCCGTAAAAACCTCTACATCAGGATCTCCAAACTGTTGTGGCTGTGCATTCCTCCATAACTGGGAGTGCAAAAAGCTCTTCAGAGTTTCTGCCACTGGTATGTAGTACGCAAATTTTTGTGTCATGTTTTCATCCATTCCCAATAGCACTTTTTGGGGTTCCGTGTACTTAAACATTTTTGTGAATGTCTGATTTCTGGTGTATGTTGTTCTTAATTGTCCCTGATGACAGGCAGAGAACAAATCTGACTCTTTAATGCAGTCACATATTTTAGTGACTGCTTCATCTGATAGGCTCATATCATTTTTTAATAAAGAACTTACTTTAGTTATTGTGTAGGCTTGACCTAACTCGTGCACATTTTGCATCTCCTCAACAATAGTCTGTATAGTAGAGGCAGGAATAAGCAGCTGTCCTTGCAGTTTAAGGTAAAAGAGACACATGTTTCTGAGATAAGACTGACTATCATTCTCTGGCATATCACTGGCTGCACTAGCTGTTGGCATGGCTTCATGTGTGCTTTCTGAATCATCTGTACTGGCAATGACATTTGGGGGCTGAAGGCGAGTTTCCTTGTACATGTCATCAATACCATCAGGGGAGCATGCTTTATGCTTCCTACACATGTGAGAAGTAAATGATGACTTTTTTGTAAACACATGCTTACAACCACTTACTGGACATGACACAGACCTGCCCTCTCCAAAATGATCATTTAAGTGAGACACTAGCTCTTTCACCGTGTGTAAATTGCGGGCACATAATGAAACTGCGCATTTTAAATCCGCAACAACAGCTTTAGGAGCAGCTTGCGGTGCAGGTGCATTGTGCACACGATAAAAATGGCCCTTGAAAGCTGAGTAAGTGGTAAATGTTTGACTACAGTTGGCGCCAGCACATTTGAAAAGACAATGAGGCTCATTCCTATGTACTCTGCAATGCAGTACATAGCCTCTTAATGTAACAAATTTGCTTTTACAAAAGACGCAGGTGATCATTTTTAGGATTTCAAATGTTTGCCTGTGCTTTTCAGCTGAATTAAGTTATCACACATTGAGCTAACGTTACTGGTCTTAAATATGGACTGGTGCTAGCTAGCTAGCTTTCAGCACACATTTTCGTCTGGTCTCGAAAAAAGAGTAGCCTAAATATGAAGCTTACCTTCCAATTGAACAGCCACAGACCCTCCAAAAAACTTGTAGATTTGTCCTAAAATCTTTTAAAATGAAGTGGTCCGAAGATTTCTGCTCCGTTCTCTGCTCTGCAGACTGCACACTGGCTCCTTAGTGACGCTAACGGCTAATGGTTCGCGCTTCTCCCGCCCTCACGTCATTATCCAATCAGAGACGAACTTCAGCTGCGCACTTTTAAATTTCAAAATTAGGAGGACTCAGTGCACAATGAGAGAGTAAAAGTACAAGTGGTTAGAGGTGGCACTGTTAGGTTGTTTAGCCTGTGAAAATGATAATGATAAAGACTAAAAGAAACATAAAGCATACAAGGATTAGGACTGAACAGTGTTACTTTGCATATATCAATAATTTGAATGTCTTATACACACACTCTACAATATGCTACAAATAGCCTAAATTATAAATGCAATGTTATTAAAATTGTATATTTTTTATATTTAAATAGATAGGTAACCTCTCAGGTTCACAATAAAACTTTTTTGTGAAAACATTTTAAATAGGCCTACGTCAATTTGCATCATTTTATCAATCATGTTAAAATTACAGCATAAACTTGTAAAGTGACTTACATATATTTGTATTTTTTAAAACAACTGACTAAAACTATAGTTTTTACAATATTTGCATGTGAAATTAACTAAATTGTTTTGTTATGAGTATTACAGTATTTCTCTGTTTTTGTTACCAATATTTGTAGTTTTAACAAATAAATTTGATTGTAATCACATATTGTTGTTGTAAATATAACAAAAACATTCTGTTTAATAGTTTCCAAAAATTCACTGTACTTTAAACAAAAAATATATGTTTTTGAGTTTACAATACTTTTCTGTAGGGATTTTACATAGTTTTTATGTAAATTTCACAGTCATTTTTTACAGTGCACTTCTGAAACTAAGCACACGCCCTTGTGTGGAAAGAAGCGAAGCGGTGGAAGACAGAGAATGTGACACAGAGTGAGTTAAAGTGCAGAGCAGCAGAAGTGAAAATGGCTCAGAATGAATAAATGTTGAAGTTCAGCCCTGTCCCTGAGCAAGGCACTGACAGGTTACACTTTATCATGCCCTGCGGTGTGTATGTGTGTGTGTGTGTGTGTCCCTAACACTGGTGTCCCTAACACTTGGGTAAGTGTGTACTTTGATCTTCTCATGTATGTGTACTTTCATGTCCCTGTGTGTCCTTGTATTTGTGTGTGTGTGTGTGTGTGTGTGTGTGTGTGTGTGTGTGTGTGCGCGCGCCCCTGGGCTTTAATAAGTCTCTGTGTGATAAGTGCAGCTCTCCGCAACCCGGAGGAACAGGTTCCACTGTTGAACTCTCAGTCCAACAACCTTTTGGTGTCTGACTGAAATGAAATGCCAGATGCAGCCCGACACTCCGCTCAGACCTCCAGCCTACAGATACAGCCCTGTAACCGCCTCACCGGGCTACACCGCAGCTCTTTAATCTCTTAAGATTGTCAAATGTCAGATCAGACGATTGCCTCCTAATGCATTTGTGTGACCAGAGACACAACATGGTCGGCCCTGAGGACTGCAGAGAGGGGAGGAAGGACAGGACAGGACAGGACAGGAGGGAGCTGTGTGGTGTTTTTCACAATCTGGGTGTTATTTGATGAGCTATTTGATTATTTAAATAGCTACAAATGTTACATACGTCATTTATAAATTGCATCTTTTTTGTTTTGGTTGTTGGTTATAAAATTTTACTCACAAAGTTAAATACTAACTTAAATCTGGAGACAGAACCAGATCTATGCACACACATTCTAGACACGTACCCAGGGTCAACTGCCTTAAATAAGGTTTATGTATAAAATATTTTAAAAAATATAAGCATCCGATCCCAAACTTCTTTCAGTGTTTATACATTTATTCACTCAGTTTAGTGGAGGTCATGCTCGTATGTTTGTGGCAGGCTAGCAGCTTTTTGGGTGCAGCTAAGCTAAAAAACACTAAGAGAAAGAAAGAAAACAACAGACAGGGCTTTACATAAGTTTGTCTCAGACAAGTCCCTCCACGTCTGAAGACTCGGCAGCAGAGGCAGGTGATTTTAGCCCCAATGTTACATTAGCGAGTAGCAGCAGGTCACAACTTTGACAGATACTGAGGATGATTCCTCTATGACGACACAAAACACCACCGCGAGCAACGAGGACGGACAACAGATGAAGACAACGCATCAACAACATCAGCATCAGCATCACAGGACAAGACTATGGAGGACGGTAAAACTTTACTGCATGTATCCATTTGTGAAGACGACTCACAAATAACAGTTTGCTTGTGTTACATTAAGTTTGCAGATAACCGAGTCAGTGACGGAGACTGTTCCATATGAGAATATGAAAAGGACTGACAGCGGAGAAGAAGTGGATTATGCTGCAGAAGATTCTATGAATGTATTGATAGGTTTTGTCTTTTGCCGTGAAACCAGGTGAAAATCCATTTGAGATGCTGTGAATTATTATTACATTACAAGAATTTTCCCAACACCCCAAGTTTCAAGCGACAGAGATAGATTTTCAGTCGCATATGCCTGTAAGCAGGAATTGTAATTTACATGTTGAATTGTTGTTATGTTTAGGGGTCAGCTGGATGCTTGGATAAACCTTTTTCTTTGGGTATATTAGGCAAATGTACATCTCCTCTCTCTTCACGACTTACACTTTAATTCCCCTTTTGCCCGATTCCTCCTTTTCTCTTTCCTTTCTGACTTTTTTTAACAAGCAGCAGTCTCCCTCTCTTTGTCTTTCTGCTCTCTCTGATAAGCGCTCGTGTCTGTCTCACTTTCTCTCTCTGCTCTTTTATTAGCAGCAGTGTCTTTGATCTGAGTGAAGGAGGCTTTAACTCTACTGTCTCATGAATAGCTTTGAGCCTCTGACCACACAGACACAACGAACATAACTCCCATCGCACAGCTCTTACCGCGTTCGTTGTGTGTAAACAGCGGTGAGGGATTTGTTCAGGGGAGGGACGGTGCAGCTTTAATGCTGCTTTAAGTTGTAAACAGAGTGTGAACTGACCGTCAGTCCGGTTCAAAACATTATCAGTGTGGCTTGTAAGTAAGTCAACTACAGTGGGTCATTTGCAAGCGGCAACTACCACGGCTTGAGTCTGAAGCCAATGTGGAAGTATCTTAAAGTGCAATTCCACTGCCGGCCACTAGATGCTCCCATTCAAAAAGCATCAACTTCTCTGGTCATTTAGGAAATTACTGCTCCGTTAACAAAAATGGATGACTTATAGTAGCTATGACGTCTGTTGTGTGAGTGTTGATTGACAGCTGTGGTGGTCCACTCACCCGCTGCTCTCCTCAGCTCTGGGACTCGCACTGAGTCAGACTATTGTTATAATATTTCAGTAAGTTTGATTGTACTTGATTATGATACATGCCCTGTTAGCACAGTTTAGTAAAAGTAGCTAACGTTAGCCCAAGTGTGGACTGCTCAGTGCTCCCGGTAAGCTAGCATTCACTTTGGTCCGAGGTAGCGGGGTGTTCCCAGAGCGTGAAAGGCAACAAACTGCACTCCTTACTTGGAAAGTCCTGGCTCCAAATGGAAAAGAAAAGGCATCATCCATAAGCAGCAACTGTTACTGTGTTAGTACATCACACCTCGCTACGTCCATCTTTATATAGAGTCTATAGTCATTTGTAGGGATTTTTTTTAAAAAACATAAAAGAAGTAAAGCAAAAACTTCCCTGAATGAACTGCATCAACTTGTGTGGAAATAATACATTTATTACAAAAAACAGGCTTAAGACTCAACATTTTTTGCCTTTGTCCAAAGAAATGTCAAAAACACTGTTCTATTCATCAGTGATTGGCTGATTAGCAGCAGGTGTGGAGCACCACTTATCTTATGCAAAAAAACCTGACCCACATGATTGCAATTCTCACTTCACATGAACTGTATTTCAAAGATTTATAACATTATGTAAAAGAATTCTATCCCATAGTTTTAGTCACCACATATACTGTGTTTTCAGAGTTATAAGTAATATACAGTTTTATCTGTCCACCTGTGCAAACTATGGATTGTGGTTTGGGTTTCTTTGTGTGTAGTTTAGGTACGGTAGCATTTGCTCATCAATTCAAAAAAGCAGATTCTTTTCATGGCAGACATTTGACTTGTTAAAGCAGGAAAAACACAGGTGGAGCCAAAGTTCAGGAACTTATTATTCTTGCTAGTAGCTTGTTATCCCTCTGTTTTGTTTTTAGCTTAGCAAGGAGGGTCACTAGTTGGAAGTTAGCTTTTTGTAGGAAGTGATTACTACAAACTTAAATACTAAACCTCTTCTCAACCTCAACTCATTGCTGAGGTTAAAAACAATAATTTGGAAAAAAAACAACTGTGAAGATTGTTATTGAAACAGTGAGATAAATACCACAGAGATAAATAGATAAGTTTAATGCAGGACTATTCAGAGACAGCTTCCACTCTGTACAGTAATATTGTATAATAGATTCATTAAGAGCGACCTACAAGGCTAACACTCTATAAACATGACAAACCAGGTCTCTCTTTGAAGAAGTTCCCTCCTTTTTCAGTTATAAGAGAGTTGGTAAAGGGTCTGAGTCCTGGAGGAGACGATGGATCTTCAGGGCAGTGAGAGTGGAGGTTGATCGCTGCTGCCGAGGTGCACACGCTGAGATGTGAAAAAAAAAAAATCAGGAGTTACAGAGAAGTATGACTTCAAGGGAGGAGGTCAAATGAGTTAAAGGAGCGAGCAGCTTTTTCGAGCCTCAGATGAAGAGAATGCTGAAAATCTACGTTTCACGCTTTGTACTCGACAGTAGGGCTCGACTCGTGGGAGTAATTAGCACTGCAGCTTTCCTTTTGAAGTGAGCTCGAAGAAACAGCAGAGAGAGCCGCCGCTGCTTGTGAGGGCTGCACGGTGATGGAGATATGAGGAGTGGAAAAAAAAAAGTGAAGTGCCGGAGGTGAAGGCTAGTTTCACACAATCATGTAATTTGCCACAAACTAATGCATTAAAAAAAAAGAAATTATATAGATTTTACACAGCAGGAGGTTTTCACAAAACAGATAAGTTACATCATGAAAGAAAAAAGATCATAAGATATCAGGAGGTAATTAGGATTGCTCATTGTGGAAAGGGTGATGTCTTCTAGGGGTCTTGGTTTGATCCATACTCTGGAGCCCAAAGATACTCCAAAGTCTGACAGTTTGTAAATGACTTGGATGATTAACTGACTGTCACCATAGTTACAGATTGGTTCTCTCTCTTACCAACCAGTCAACTTATTGTTTTCCTTTTAATTTTATAGACATCATAACTGACTCATGCTGTAATACTGTGCTACCATTAACTTCATGAATTTGTGTTTGTTTTTTGTTTTGTCCACATACAACAATCCTAAGAAGAAGAAGAAGGACAAAGATGACGTCCTGTAATATCTTCATTAAAGGAAAACTTAATCTTTAAGAGATGTATTTAGAGATGTACCTGGAGCTCACCCGCCCCATCAGCTCTGAGTAAAATTCCTTCCTCTCCTTTGCCAAATTTAATTTTTTGGGTTCCAACAGCTGCCAAGATACCAGCGAGCAGAAAAACAGAACTCCAGCCTTCACAGCGTCCCTTTGGAAACCTGCAAGTGATGTCACAGATGCCACTTCCATTTTTTTTTTCTACAATCCATGGACACAACTTATTATTTTGGAATGAATTTCACGTTATCTGTTAGCTGAAAGCCTGCCCGTTTCTATGTTCTGTGTCCCCAGGATACCTTCCCACACAAATAGTCACTCTGGCGAAGTGAAAGCCAATATCCTGGGCTAAATTGGACAGAGACTGGGGCAACGTCCAGGTCTGGAGGTGGTATCTGGTGAGAGAATAGGAGGGGGGGGGCGGGGGTATGAGGCTAATTTGCATGTTATGTTCCCAAATACAATTTTGTTGGTCTCATCTGCTCATGTTTGTGGAAATAACGGGCAAAACAGATGACAATGGTGACTGGAATATGCCAGCTATATCTGGGCCTGGAGTTTTTCTGTCCTCTCTAAAAAGAGCAGTAACCAAAACCCAAAAACCACTCTGGCTAAAATATATGTTTCCTCTTATCAACAAATCCCATGAAAAGACCAAACCCAACAATGAATAGAAGTACGTATCCAAAGCCTGATGTATCTTATTTCTCTTTGCCACGGAGCTCCGTTGTAAAATGATTAAAAACACATCTTTGAGCCGCACAGCTGCACTGGGTGATATGTTCCTTCATTACAAGAAATACACACACTGTAGTTTATTTTAACTCAATCCCACATATGTTACGGTACCAGAAGATTCCCTAGTGTTTCCCCTTCCCAGTGTTCCCAGTGCTCCCCTGTCTGTCTCTCACTGTGTTTGTGTTTTGTTTGTGTGTGTGTGTTAGCGTGGGCGTGGTTCCCCTTCCTCGTTCTCCTGGCTCTCGGCTCCGCTCATCCCGCGCACCTGTCTGCAATCAGCTCATCACTTCTACCAGTCTGCCTCTCATCAGTTCACCAGCTTGCAGTGTATCTACTCCGGCTCTTCAGCGGCTCTTTGCCAGATTGTTGTTTCAACCACAGTGGTAGCTACGATTCAAGGCCAACTTATTTTATATTCCTAGTGATTCTCGCATGCTAACTTGTTTGTCTTGTGTCCCAGGATCATTACTCACCTGCCTGTCAACAACTTCCAAGATGCCTGTAATGCTGCCCCTCATTCCTTCCCGCTCACTCCAGCCACACTCCTCCATTTCCTTCATTCAACCCTGCTGTTGCCAGATCCTCCGTTCCCTGCCATCAGCCTCATATCCAGATCCCCCCCCCCCCCCCCCCCCCCACCCCCACAACAGCCCTCTCCGTGTCCTGTGTTCATAACAACATGTACTGTCCTGCTGCCAGAAATACTCACTAGATCACCATATGTGTATTAATCTGCTGCTGAAAATAGTCCCTAAAAATGCAATACTTACTTTTGCTAGAAACGACAGTGTGCAGCTGTTTTTAGAAAATTACTGAGCCTTTTTAGAAAATGAAACTTTATATTTATGATCCATTTCTAAAGGTTTACATCTTCAGTAGGAACCAGTGTGCTTGGGGCTGAGTGCTACAGACAGGTTAGGGAAGTCAGAAACAATAAGGAGACAGATTAATGCATTGTTGGTCCTATAAATTAAGATTGTAATACCAATTGGAACACAGCAAAGTTCACATTTAAATTTGATTTTATCAGTTGAATAAAAGTAGATTTAGCTTAACTAGTCCTTTTATGTAATTTGTCGTTGGTGTTATTTTGATCTTGTTTTGTGTAAACTGATATCAGGATGTTTCTTCGATCAGCTGCTTGTTGCTGCTCAGCGTGCAGACCAGATTTCCTTCGAGGGTTTGATCAGGTCACATTCAGACTCCAAATGCAAGCAAATGGAAATAAATTATAGCGACACTTTGAGGCTAATCATGGCCAAACTGATCCCCAGGCTGTGGATATGGCAGAGAGAGTGAGTGTGTGTGTGTGTGTGTGTGTGTGTGTGTGTGTCCTTCTGGCATTTGTCAGGAGTCTAGTTGGCACGACCAGCACCCGACTAGCGACAGGTGTGTCTGTTTAGTGCTTACACACACACACACACTAATTAAAACCCTGGCTCAATGTCTACTTGGTTTAATCTGCTCCCTGGAAGGTTGCCGTGGCAGCCAGAGGCTTCCAAAGTTGTTTGTGTGTGTGTGTGTGTGTGTGTGTGTGTAGTGATCACTGATGCGTGCCGGTGTATATATACATACATGTGTGTTTCTGCTGTCCTCAGGATAACTTTTGTCACCAGTTCTGACAATGTTTACAATAACAAGGCTCATCATTTTTCATTTTTATGACAGATTTGACAGATAAAACCAAAAGAAAATGATCACTTTACATCACTGATTCTCATCTGAATGTTTATTATTTATATCAATTAATAATTATGACATTATGTTATGAAATTAAAGACTGAACTGCCAGAGGAAAGCTGGGAGAGAAAACAAAAAGGCTGTTGATGATGATGCAGATCAACCAGAGTTCCTCTAAGTCTTTACAAAACAAACACAGAAAAGTTGAATTATTATAATCCAATTTTCTCCATAATTATTTTTTTTAAATGCAAACTAATAAATTCCCAATAAGTTCTGAAAAATAAAAGGGCCCCAAATATGTCACTATCAATTTCATTTCAAATTATATGAACATTTGTCAATTTAACCACTGTTGAAATAATAAGTATCAATAAAAACACTGACATGTTGATCCTTAATGAGAGAAAAGAGGAGATGGGTGGGGGGGGAGTAAAGAGGAAAATTAAGGGAGAGGAAGAAGATTCGAGGATAGGGGTTGAAATGGAACAAAGGGGAGGAAGAAAAGATTGGAGAAACAGGAAAGAGAAGAGGATGGGGAATAAATAAGAAGGAAGAGGAGATCAAAAGAGACAAGACGAGAGGAGAGAAACAGATGAGTCGAGCAAGAGGAAGGAGAAGAGAAGTTTTCAATTTTCCTCAGATGATAGTCTTCCCTGGAAAATTCTTAAGAGAGAGAGCGAAAGAGTAAGATTTATGAGTGAGAGGGGAGCTCCTGATAACACAAACACATAAGCCAATTTGCCACACTGATAGTAGAGAGGGAATTCAACAAAAGCCCCCCCCCCACACACACACACACACTTAAATTTGAAGGACGGAGACATAAGGGAAGAGAAGAAGGGAAGGAGATGAAACGAAGGAGGGGAGAAGAAATGAAAAGGTTTAAGAGGGGAGATGATGAAGAGGAGAGGAATCGCGGAGGACGGACTGTAGTACGAGCGACCGACTAAAGCAAATATTGAATCGCTCTGTGTGCTCTGAATCAACTTGACAACAGCCCTGTATGTCAGGAAACGGGACGAATCCATTGCTTTGACTCTTTCAACATATCATGAACTTCTCCCACCTTTTAATCCGTTTTTATTGGCTAAAGTCAACACGCTGAGTTAGTCCAACATTACCTGTCACTTCAATCTACTCTAAACTATGTTGGGAGACACTGAAGGCTGCAAAAAACATCTACAGGAACTGTCAGACACTGTGAAGTTAAACATTAAAATTTTGAACATACATCATCATCACCTTTTAACCTTTTAACATCCACCCTTTTTATAGAATTTTCTCCTATTTGGCATACCCAGATGGAAAAGCTTCTAACAGAAGAATTGTAAGGCCATGATGCATTTATCAGGCTTCATCTGACAAGTGACATCTTCTAGTTCCTGGAAATGTGTTTGTTTAGCATGTGGCTAAAACACAAACACAACTACATCAGTTCAAATAAGGCTCAAAAAAGTGTTTTTGGTCCTCGTCTATAATGAATCATATATGAATAACAATAATTAGGATATGCTTTATGCCAGAACTTAAACTGATGGGAGATCGGGAGTTTGTAGTTTGTGGTGTCACTGGTGTCACCACAAACTACAATCTCCAGTTGACCAGATTGTGCTGAATGCTTTGACTCGTTACTGCGTGATGCTGCCGCCGCCGGCCCAGTGGATGTTAAAGGGTTAAGTTGATATGTTGAACTTGTTACCAAACAGTTGCTTATATTCCACATCCAGCAGTTATGGAGCAACGCTATCATTCATTTGTCTGTTTCTGTCCACCTGGTGAATGTTTTTGGTTCTCTACCAACTCCTGAGGGAAATATCTGGCTCTTTAGCTGCTAAATGCTCCATAATGTTCACTAGCTAGTCACTAACTGTGTCTGTTTGCTGTTTTGGTGCTGAGCAGGTAGTGTACAGTGGGTTTTTAGAGCTTTTCCTCTGAAAACAGCTGCCTGCCGTGGCAGAAAACGACACTATGAGAGTGCTGAGAGTGAATCAAAACAGTAAAGTTGCAGCCAGACAGCTGAACAATGATCTGAAACTCACTATAAAGCTCCATAAAGCTGAAGGGAGCTGCAAAGTCGCTGATAATTCTCTGTAAATTCATCACTATGAGCAGCGCCTCTCACATTGACTACTGTCATTTGATACATTGCTTTCATAAAAATATAGATCAGTTTTCTTTACACCGACTAACACAAAAGACATTACAAACTAAAGTCACCGCTCAACTCAAACAGAGGGGAGAGAAAGAGAGGAAGAGCAGGAGCCAAGGGATTAAGACTTAAACAATATTTAAGTTGTTAAAGTTTGCGGTTCAGTTAATATGGCAGTAACTGATTAATCATCCCCCCATCTCAGAACAATTACATTCAACATCTATACTTCACTGGGCGAGAAGCGTATCTCCCCCTGAGGACAGCCTGATGTTGGTATTCAGTGCGCCAAGAGAAAATCCTTAATTATATCCCAATGTCCATCATCAGTCCAGTCTTTAAGAGGGCCAGCTACCTGCTCCATACTAAACAGGTCTATATGTTGTTCTAACCATGACTCTCTTGAAAAACAGGCTGACTTGCATTCTTTCCAATCTAGATGAATGATAAACTGCCCAGTATCGCCCTCTATGTGAAGACCAAGCAAGCACTTAGGATCTGTGACATCATGGATATTGCTTTTAGACCAACATGTCTTAACACACTCCAACAGATGATGAAATGATGTTCCTCTATGACAGCAGTTAAACCAACCTGAATCTTGATAGTTATTGTCCATTTTAGATCATATAAATAACAATCCTGCTGTATAATTCTGTATCTAACACATTTAGATGAGCTGGTAGCTGATTTCCAGATTGCTGTCCACTGGGATGCAGATAAAGATGCACTAATGTCGCGTTCACATGCAAGCTGTACAGAATAGTATTGATTAGGACCGGTCACTGCAGCTCTCTTGAAAGTGTAGTCTCATCCAGCACAAGATAGGAGCAGCACAATCATTTGTTTTGCACGAATTTGAGTGCTTGAGAGACAATCAGACTTTGAACCACAACCCAGATTAGTTTTTTTTTTTTTTTACTGAATTTCTTGTTCTTATCCACAATGTCTAAGTTTTTATTTTGTGTCTTGGTCCACCCACTCTGAGGCTTGAAGGAACATTGCTGATTTATCTACAAGGACCTTTTTTCTTTCCAATTACATACATAATCAACAATTGGTGCCGGTGAGAAAAGTAAAACAATCAAACAAAAGCAAAATCCAGATGTTCTGGAAGAAATATAATACATGAAAACAAACAAAAACACCTAAAGGACACAAAAATAATTGTTTAATTGTGAGAAACACTGGAACATGTTTTCTGATTTGCAACAATAAATCATTGTGTGACCAAAGTCTGACTGAGCTGTTATCATTACAAACATCGGACATACAATAGTCAAGGTGCTGCTGAGTTTCAGGTTAATCCAGGTTGTGTGGTCTTCTTTATTTGTTTTCCATGAGGACGAGTAAGAAACCTGAATTTGTCAGCAGAATCTTCAGCCTGAAGAGACCATGTGGGACAAAAAAGAGAGTTAATGAAGGAAAGCAGAGGAGGAGGAGAGAAGCTGGGGTGTTACACCGAGTCAGGAGAGGAGGACGAGGGATGTTCTGCAGGAGGAAGACAAGGAGGAAAGCAGCAGGATGGATTAAGGAGAGGATTTGGTGTGTGTGTGTGTGTGCAACCAAGAGAGAAAAAGAGAAGCTGTTTTCCGTTGAGGTAAGGGTTCATGCCACAGTTGATGAGCATGCTGCATTTCCAGGATCCCCGTGCTCTTATTTTGTCGAGCTGAGCAGTTGTCACTGAAAACACCTGTCAATCAAACGGTAGCTTCACTGTCAGGAGCACCAAACTGGAGCATCACTCCTATGTGTTTTTTTTTTTTTTTTACAGTTTGTCATCACTCTGAACAACATTTCTTTATTACCCGCGTCACAAATGTGACATCATATCCTTTTTCAAAGCCAAGTGCAGAGAACTTTCGGAGACCAGAAACATCATGTGACCACACCTTAACTCCATGTCTCCCTCCACCAGCCAATCACGTTCGGTTATCTGGCTGGGTTTAGTAGCTCCGCCCGCCCCTTTTCTCACAACCCAGCTGACCAGCGAACTGTTGCCGACTCGCTTTACGTGAATGGCAAAGCTAAGAAAAAATTTATGAAAAGCTCAGAAAAAAGAAGTTAAAATCTTGAAGAGTCCAAACTCTTCATAGTTCTGCAGTCAGAGAGAAGAGCTAAAGCAGCAAATCTTTGTTTGAAGTGAGAAGTTTGATAGCCTGTAGTCACCTGACTGCTGATGAAGAAAAATCTAAAACAGTGAGAGTACGCCTGAAAGATAGAACTTTTGCAAAACTTAGTATCTGACATTTTCCTCCAGCTTGATGTTCTGAACTGTGTTGCGTTGGACTCTGTACGAGAAGTCATGGGAGTATATCTTCAATGGATGAATAAAAATTAACCACCATATAAAGTTTTTACAGATTGTTTCAGTTGCAGTCAAAGAGGAATCTTTCACATCAAGATAGATAACATGACTGACCAGTTTCCAGTACTTACATCATCAGCCCAGTCTCTTATCAGACTAACAATGTACTGGAACTATATGCACTCTTCAGTTTAATGAGGTTGTAGCAGCTTTGTCCCATATCTGTCACTGTCGCAACTGTCGAGTGTTGCAATTTGTGTGTGAATGTATGCTGTTGTTTGTGCTTGTGTGAAGACTTTGACCTGATTATGCACTTCATGGGGGGGCCATGCAGATGTGCTTCTTATAAGTAAATTATAAAGAATTCAGATGCAGTGTTTCTTCAAAATTCCCCACATTTCACATCATTTTGTCATGTGGTTTGTCAGTCTGTGTTTTGCTGGGAGAATACACATTAGCTAAAATGATACTAAAAAACATCCTATTAGAAATTCATGTACTGAGTTACACTTAAAGTTAACCAGTCAAACACTTGAATGGAATAAAGCCATCATATATTATTAGTTACACCTGTGCTTTTACTGCTACGACGAGTGAAAATGTCCACTATGAGGAAGTTAGTTGGTCTGGTCTCATAAACAGCTACAGTGAGATGTTTCCTGTCAATACACTTTGGTTTTCTTCACTGTTCTGCAGTCTTCAATAACTTTTACTAAACATCAATCGTTTTAAGTCACACTTGAAAAATTGTGAACCTGTCCTTTAACCCTTGTAACCCCCTCCCACACTATGCTCCTCCTAGAAGGATGGGATATTATCGATTGGTCAATATCTATTGGAAGGGCTATCTGATCGGTCACAGCTAGTGCGTCATTACAGTCGTTGCTAGGGAAGACCTGACTGTTACTCCTTCGTACCTTGGAAGCCCCCTTTCTGCATTTCCATACAATGGTCTACCTATTGCTACTTTCTCTGCCCATCTCCAAAGGATAACAGTTTGCATTGCACATGCTTTCAGGAATCTGAAGGTTTAGATCTATTTTCTACCACTGTGTGCACACAATATGATTACATGTACAATTTACTATCTGATTATAAGTAATATGTTTCATTAATTCCGTATCAGGTCATGTGTTGATTACATGAATAACATAGTTTCCTTTCAACACACTCTACTCTGACGTCACTGCTTGTCATTCACAAGTCACTGATGTCCTGTGAAAACCATGTATCTCCAAAATGCCAACTTTTCATGATGGAAGAAAAGCAGCACAACACATTTTTCAGATAATCCAATCAGTTTTTAAATGCTTTTTTTAGTTCAGGAAATAGGAGAACTTAATCTTCCAGTTTATCTTAAAAAATCTAAATGACCCAAATTTGGAGATACATGCTTTTCACTGGACAGCCACTAAACACTTCCAATAGTGAGTAATGCAATGCAAGTAATTCAAAAATGGACAAATTGACTGACCAGTATGACACTGATACATCAGACTGATGAACTGCTTGAACTCCCAACTGTTTGCATTGTGTGATTTTTTTATACTGCTGCGGTGGCCTTGTCCCATATCTGTCACTTCCCAGTTATGTTCTGCAGTCTGTGAGTCTAAATGTGCGTTGGCTGGCCCTATTGTAGCATACTCTACAGGGACCTTGGATGAAAAGTGTGTGTGTGTGTGTGTACGTGCGAGGGTGTAAACAGACGTCTATATTAGCAGCTGATTGTGTAACTCAAAAAGGCTTCATTCTACTCTCTATGGAGTTTCTACTGTTTGCTCGTTTTGTTCCTGTATTTCTATGACAGAGGAACTGAAGTGTTTAGGTTTAAGATTAGAGTTAGGAACCTCATGTTGCTGAAGGGGTGAACATTGGATTTTTGTAACATGAACACTAGTAAAGTAATCGATAGTCTTTATAATTACAGAATCTGTCACTATCCTTATTAGCCGAGGCCTTAAAAGTTGGCATATGAGGGTAAAAGGAGCACACACAAGTCAGTTTATTAGTCATGGTTGGTGCTACTCTATTTATGAAGACAGGCAACCATGAATGTCTTCTGCAGCTTTAGCTTTGTCATGTCTGAGGAAAATAACTCTGATGATGCTACTGGAGACGACACATTTTTAACTGGAAGCTTGCATCACAAACTAGGTGCAGGCAAGGAGGGGATACTGAAATTACGAGCTATGGTAAAATTGAGATCCAGTGTTTTTGGAGTTTGATCAATACTAAGTACTAAAAGTCTGGATAATAAAAAAGTCACTGGAGTATTTTTAAGGTCCCCTCTTTTTTGGGTCACTGTGTAAATTCCTTCTTCGCCCTTCAAATCATCGCGTTCTCCTCTGGGAGGTGGGTGTCATATTTCTTCCTTAAATTCTGTATCACAATCCATCATGTAGTTTTTAAAGGTCAACACACACCAGCAGAGTATGATGTGTGTCAAAACACCTGCACCTTATTACACCACAATATTTCTCAGCATTGATCCCGGTCAACTCGTCAGAAAAGCGGTATCACATTCTGGACTACTGTACTTTGATGGCTTGACTACTCCTGTCTGTTTGACACATCAGGTGTGTGCTATTTGCATCACATGACATGACAATCCACAACATTAATGGTTGTCTAAGGTGAAGACTTTGCCCTTGGTGCCTTTGGCTATGACTGTAGATGTTGAGATTTTCACAACCTTTACAAAAACTTAAAAAACTAAATAAATTATACTGATGGACATGATTTATGTGAACAGACAGACTCTTTAAAGTATCAATAACCTGCATTTAAAAAATAACCTCTGGCTTTGAGAACATGAACTGAATGGACCACAACAAGCTGTGTCAGCTAGCTCTTTGTTTCCTGCCTGGCTGTTGTCCAGAGGACCCCCATGATAACACAAGCTGTGATTGCTGAGAGATTTATGATACAGCTACAAAAGCCTCTAGAGGCTGCTGTCATCTTGTTATGTGCATCCAGTTTCTTTGTTGATCCAGTCCAGTGTGTCATGAAACCAATGTATTTTACATGAGCCTGAAAATGGGCCGAGGCAAAGTGACCGTTTAGTCTCCGGCCTCGGGGGAAATTCTGAAACGCTGCCCCGCTCTACATTTATATTCTACTCTGGAAGTCCAGAGGGCGATGAGACTGGACGCAAGCTGCTTACACACACACACACACACACACAAACAAACAAACAAACACACACACACACACACACACAGCACTGTTTAGTGCTCCTCCATTGCTTATCATTATTCTTATGCTTCTCCTTTATTACAAAAATTAAATTGGGCTGGCACTGACATATCTAGAATTGAGGCGTTTTATTCTTAATTGAAACATGATTGTTTATAGGAATTTAAATGTGTTTTTTGGCTGAAATTTTGTTCAAAAAATAAAAACCACAAATTATTAGTCTTACACTAAATTATCTTTCTTTTGAAGGGTTGCCTCTTTGCAAACTTCTCCTTTGAGAAGTTGGCAAATAAAAATAAATTGCACCTATTCTGGATTTCTTAAAGGTCTGTATCCTTATGCTGGGTTCTGACTATATGATATCATGCCAACAATGACACGACCCAAAAGACGTGGGGTATCAAGAATGAAAATAAGACAGTTGTTAGTTTTATCCTGTGAAGTGTGTCATAGTGGGAGACAGCTGACACCAGTTTGACAGCTATAACTGGGTGGAACAAGCTTCTTTGGGCTGCAGGTCGGCAAACATGCATAGGATGTGTAATGTACATTTTATTCCTCATCGTTTTGAGCCCACTTCCCAACGGGAGCTGGATCAACCAATCACTTTACTTGACATGCAGGTTCCTAAGACGCTTTGTTGAGATTTGGAAGATGTGTGCTTCAGCTCCTCTGTGAGCCTCTGTGACCTGCAGTAACCTACAACAACAATCTCTGTGCAGATATGTATATCTTCATTGAAGCATAGTTCCAGGCACTGGCAACATTGTGATGTTGACTCATAAGACTATGGAGCATTCTTCCACATACAACTGTAAACATGGTGACATGAAAGATTAATTAATTATTAATTAATTAATTAATCTTAATAAATTAAGACAAATTGACAAACGAGGACTAGTTGGTGTTGTATTTTTAGATCTGCGTAAAGTATTTGACACAGTCAATCATGATGTTTTACTATCAAAACTCTCTAAATTTAACTTCTCATCTAGAGCACTGGCATGGATGTCTTCATATTTATCTAATAGGATAAAATGTGTTAAAGTTGGTGATATACTGTCCAGTAACATGAAGTGCACAATGGGTGTTCCACAAGGGTCAGTGTTAGGTCACCTATTATTTAGCCTATATATTAATGATCTCCCTCAACAGTGTCATGATGTAGAACTACAAATTTATGCAGATGACACCGTTGTGTACACACATGCAAAAACAGCTGAGTTAGCTGCTGCTAAGCTAAAAAATTGCATTGGAAAGGATCACATATTGGCTTGATCAATCATGTCTGAGTCTAAATGTAAACAAGACAATAGGTATGTTTTTCTCTAAAACTATGGCCCAATGTCCTAACACTGATATTTTCATCAAAGGTGAAAAATTTACATAGTTACTGATTTTAAATATCTTGGTGTGACACTGGGTCCAAATTTGAACTTTAAGAAACATGTTAAAAAAAACGGTTAAAACCATAACGTACAACTAAGCAAATTTTATACATATCAGAAACTGTCTCTCTTTGGACGCAGCCAAGATATTTATGCATGCTATGATTCTTTCCCATATGTCTTATTGTGTCACATGTTGAGGGCAGGCTGGAGAAACAGCCATAAAACCTTTTGAGTCCTTATACAAACAAACTCTAAAAACTCTGGACAAAAAGCCAATGCATTTCCATCACTGTAGGATACTGGAGAAATACAATTTACTGAGTTTTAAGAATTTTAGATTATTGTCAAATTTGTGCCTAGTTTATAAAATTTTAAATGGTTTGGCCCCTCCTCCACTATGTGACTTTCTGTACACTCGCTCAGTAAGTTCTATTAGATCCTCCAGAATATCCTCTATACATGATTGTACCATACCATTTCTTTGCACTGCATTTGGGCAGTCAGCTTTCTCTGTGAAAGCCACAACTCAGTGGAATGCCCCACATGATGATATGAAGAACTGTAGTTCAATCAATACATTCAAGGCCAAATTAAAAAATCTACTAAAGACCAATCAGCTGTGTGACCACTGAGCCTAAACTCCATCTATGGTCTTCTCATTAGCACAGGTAGTCTTGCTTTTAATTTGACAAGTTTACATTATTAATATCTAATTGACATTGTGGGTGTATATGATGTGTTTGTTGTGTGTACAGCTTTGTATTTGGTATTTTGTATGGTGTGTTCTGTGTGTTTTTTTGCTTTGTACTGTTTGTTGTTGTGCTGTTGTATGTTTTGATTGTGGGGGACTGCGGATGCAAATTAGCTTTGAGCTAACTCCAGTGCAGTGCATCTTTAATGTTTAAAAACTTCACACTGTCCAAATCAATCACTTATGTTGTTAATGCTGTCAGATAGAACACATGAAAGACACCAAGTTATAATTGGCTGGGCTACAACATGTCCCTCGACCAAGTCACGATCACCTAATTAGAGTGACCATCTCAAAATACATATACTGTATGTCTGGTCGCCTGAGACCAGAGTAGTTATCAATAGATTTGTCTCAGTATTTGTAAAGGTGTTTAGGACAAACAACAAACACAAATCAACATCCACTCAGTGTCTTGAATCAGTAGCTTTCCTCACTGGTGACTGAAAGTTACATCCTGATTAAAAGTTTAATGAAAGGCCTCAAAATCAATCAAAATGGACATAGTTTGGTTCTGAACTGAACAACTGTCCTTTGAGATCTGGCATTTAAGTGCAAGAACTTCACATTTTCACTTTTGCAATGTACACATTTATTGTTTGGCCTCAGATACAGATTCTCCAGCAACATGCAGCCTCAGGAATGTGATGCTTTTCAGCTGTAAATGTTAACACATATTCATTATACACCTACAACTTACATGGCATTCCAGCAGAACTGTTGGCTGGCAAATCAAGAATAAAGTTACAGCAAGTTTTGTCCACGGCTGCTTCGGCGCATTGTGTTCCTGTGTTAGTGTGTGACTGATAGGGCCATTAGTTAAAGGCAGAGAGCTTAAAGTTGTGTCATTTGTTTATTTATATGCCTGATTCTTTTATACAGCTGTTATCTGTGTATCTTTAAGACTAGACTGTGTGTGTGTGTGTGTGTATGAATCTTGTTTTTTGTTTGTCCATGTGTGATAATGGAGGTTTTCTTGCAGAACTCTTGCTTGTGATCATTACAGCAATGTGACTGCTGTAGGATTTGTATAACAGCTCTGCTCCCAGTTTTGCAGATTTGTTGTGTCTGACGGTTGCAAAACACGGTCACATTCATACAATTTAAAAATAACAAAACAACAAAAACAATAATAATTTAGCCACTCATTAGTATTGCATTTAGAAAATATCATTAGAAAGAAAAAACACACTTGAGTCATGTTAAATAAATTATAAAGCTGATTCCTATTAAAAGCAAAAAAAACAATTCCACAGACCGTCATTTACTGACTTCTCTACCCTCTCAGTGGCACTCAAGCCCATTGTTTCAGTTGTAAATCTTTCAAAATGACACAGATATGTAGTTTCATTTTTCAAAAGGCCCAGTTATTGTCTGAAACAACTGGACACTGTGGTTTTTAGCAAATGTTACTCAAACAGGAGGAAATAGTACATTTGTTGGGGACTATTTTCAGCCGTGGATTATGTGGGAACATAAAATACAGGTGCCGTGTGCCATGATAATAAAGGCACATGTCACCCTGTGCAATCATGTGGATCACTAATGCACAGAGGAATAAGATATATCAGGCTTTGGATATACAGACAACAACATGTTAGTTGGATCAATTCCTTGTTGGTTTTGGTCTTTTCATGGGATTGGTTGACAGTATCGATATATATAACATCAAAAGACCCATCCTTTAAATCAACCTGCATATTAGAATCCTGTCTGCTGAATTCATTACAGTTTGAGCCTGCTGAAGAATCTCCTGGATTTTCTTGAGTCTCCTGGCGAATTGCAGGATGGCAGCTGTAGCATTAACTGACACCCTGCAGCCCGCTTGTACTATCATGTCTATACTCTGCTGTTCCATGAGGTAGAAAGCATTTACAACAATGGGTGAAAAAGTGCTGCATTATCTCAAAATATCTGATAATATTCACTGATGATAAAACAACTTCCAACTCTTATGAGTGTTGTGTGAGTGTTCATTTTGAACCCTTTAAAGAAAAATTTCTGTGTCAAAAGGAAGTTTTTATTTGCTCTTTATCTTTTGTTAACACAGATACAACTACCATGGCTTGAGTTTGAGGCCAATGCGGTACTTTTAAAGTTATAATCTCTATAAATTTTATTTTAAATATATGTTTGTTGAGTCACTATCTATTGCTGAATGAGGTAACACAAGGTTGATTGAGTCTATGGCCCACTGATGAAAGCTCTTGCATTTACAGTATTAAGATTATTATGAACAGAGTGTTGGTGGCGACATTCTCACCATGCATTCAAGTCACAAGCGGCGCAGTTAGTGATGCATTTACCATTATCCAGTGGTGGATCTACCATGGAGGGTTGGTGGATCTAACGCAACAGACTCTCTCCTCTGCCCCACTCTGTCTATCTCTGTGTCATGGATGTATAAATAGCTGCAGGTCTGTGTGTCTGGCGGAGCTGGGTCTTGGCTGAGTGGTCAGCATAGTCGTCCGTGTTCCGAGACACGGTGTGAGAACCCTACCCAGATAGCAAAATTGCTGTGGCCCAGATGTGGCCCACATCCGACACTTTCATCCAGCCCACATACCACATGAAATGATGGCACTTGAGCGGTCTGCTCCTGATTCCCAGATCTGGGCCACAATCAAGCCGTATGTCAACCAAGAACAAACCAGATAAACCAGATCTGGCCCACATCCAGAATACACATACCTGAGAGCACTGCATCTTTATGAAAAAAAGCCCACATTTGATTTGAGATATTTGGGCCATGTTTGCTTTCAGGCTCACATCCATTTTGTCTGGGCCAGAAGAATGCCAGCAGTGCTGCATCATTGCCTGAAGTGGCCCACTTTCATATACTATCTTGGGTACTTTTCAAAATAGTTTATTGAAGAACGCTTACTTTAACACTCTAATGCATATTTTCACTTTTATTCGAATACAGATACAGATACAAATACTGGGCTCTCTGCACATCCTTAACAGCGCAACCGATATATGATGCCACACGTCAGTTAGTGTCATACATGATCCTCTGAACTTCCATTTGTTTGTCCCATGAAAGCAGCTTCAGTCTGCCTGCTAGCGCCAGCACAGAGTTCTTTTAACACCGGCGTAGCAGGTGAGCAGTGGTTTGTTTTTCGCTCCTTGTTAACAGTAACAGCTGTCTCCATGTCTCATACGAGGGTACAATGTCCAAACGGAAAACGAAACGAGCTCCTAGAGGCTACAAGAGAAACTGCAGTAGGAAGTCAGTCTGAGTCAGTAACAGCTGTAAAGTGATGAAAGACTGTGTAAACGCTGTTTCAGAATTTGAGAGGTGAGTAAACAGCGTTAACCTGCATTAGATCCCACTACAGCTCTGTGTATAACTGTAAAAATAAAAAAAGGGAAATACTGGAAATTTACAGGGGAAATTACGCAATGGGAGCACAGTAAGAGACGGGAGAAACCCAGGAAAAACACCTGCCTTGTTAGCACAATTTAGCTAAACGTTAACCCAAGTCTGCAGTGTTTGGTCTTCCCAGTATGCTAGCATTAGCTTCAGTCTGAGGTAGCAGGGCCTGTTTCCAGAGTGCGAAAGAAAACACCCCGTACTCCTTATTTGGAAGCTCTTGGCTCCGAACAGAAAAGATGGCACCAACAAAAAGCTGCAACTCCAGGCTTCAAACCTGCTCCAATGCAAAACAATGGGTGATCTTGCTACGTCCATCTTTATAAACAGTCTATGATTACATTGCACTGGACTATATCACTCCCTGCAAACTGAGCAGTCAAGAATGATGCTCTGTAGTGAAAACACGGACAACAATGAGATCAGCATGACAGCAGAAGACAAAGGAAATAACATTGAGACTTAATTGAGACACCCAGCACCGCTTCAATGATGCACCACATAATCATCAGACAGTGACATGTACAATCATTAAATTCTAGAGTAAAGTGTTCCCAGAGCACCAAGTCACAATATTCTTAATTAACCTTTAGATCGGGGAGGTTGTGTTCAACAAGTAACAGGGACAAATTAAATGAACAAGGTAATTAAATTTAATTACATCCTTGCTGCAGCGCTGTCACTGTTCAACATCTTACTTTGGCTCCTCCATCTTCTCATTTTTTTCTCCTGATCCAAATGATTTCTACGTTGAGTCTATCCTGCCACAAATTTTAATTATATTTACACTTTTTGTAATTCTTTGTGCAACTTTCTCTGCTTGTTTTTCAGATTCTGTTCTTTATTTCTTCCTTACTTTGTGTTCTCAATCCTGGATCACCTCACAAGATGGGATTTTTGGCATGTGTGAGTTTTGCTCTGTGAGATGTCAGAGAGTTGGAAACTTTGTTTTTGCTTAAAACACCTCCGGATCTAAACTGACTTTTAACCTCTCAAACAGGGAAAACGTCTATCTGACACTTGCCAGATGAAACCCCGGAGGCCTCCACCTCTAAAAGGACCCATGCTGTGTCAGGAAAAGGGATTTATGACAATAACATTTCACATTTTTTCCCTTTGGACTCACTTGAGCTCCAAGACCTCAGAAACACAGAGACAAAGGATAAAAATATAACTTTCCTTGGGAAAGACTTTAGGTAGGAGATGTGATTACACATCTCATCCATTGGTGATGAGATTAAATGTTCTCTCTCCTGCTCTTCCTCTCTCTCTCTGTTAACAAACACACAAATCACACTTACCCTCTCTTTCTTTATCTCTGTCTCTCGAGGGTAGGTCTGATGAGATAGTAGAGATCACTTCACTCGCTTTCTTGCAGAATAGTCTAGCTCTGAAGTCTGTGCGACATCAAATGACAGAGTTATCATTTACAGATTAAATGCATTAAAATACAGTGTGACCGTACTGCCATCTGGTAGTCACATCATAGTACACTAAAGAGTATGTTTTGTTTCACGCAAGCGCACTTATTTCTGTTACATACTGTGTTATTCGCTAATTCATGTTAGAGAAAAAGGGAAACGTACAAAGGTGTTACAGTTTAGGTTGGCGTTAACACTACAAACAAATCACAAAATATATAAGCACACAAGAAGTATAAATAAATAAAAGCACAAAGCCACCTTTTTAATGTTAGCACCACCTCTGTATGAATCAGCGAGTAAAAAAACAAAACAATAAATAAGTTACACCAAGTAAACTTCACAACAAATTAGGAATATACTAAAAAAAAATAAAACATAAATGCACTAAGATCACTGAATAAAACCTAGCACTTAAAACTCAATAAAAGAAATTAAAAATCAAGTGAGTTTCAGGTATAACAAAGCAGCAGTGGCAGTCACAGCTTGGTTGTATAACTCCAATCAATACCATCAGGCCGTGGGGGACACAAAGTGTGAGAGTATGGCACCAAACAGAGCAGCAGCAGCAGCAAGAGGAAGACAATGGATAACAGTGCTACTCCCTGGGTACGTCTCAAGTCTCTTAATCAATGTCTCCTCGCTCCTCGCCTGAACCGGAAGTTGTTCCTGATGCGCCATTTTGACAGGCGTCCCAAGTCTCTTATTCTGCTCCGAGGAGCGAGGAGCGAGGAGGGATCTCTGAGGAGCAAGGAAACACGAGAGCGGCCTTCACGGAAGTCTTTTACCGGCCAACACGCCCCCTTATTGGATATCAGTTATTGATTGGACGCTGCAGCTGATCAGACTGATCTGATACATCACTGCAGTTTCATACCGAAGTGGAGACAGATTACAGATTAAATTTAAGTGAATCACTCCCAAGTTTTATGTTTATTTATATATTCATCATATAGTTAAAAATCTGTTAATTGTCAGTCTGATCAACAAAAGAACCATAAACAACTTTCTTCATTTATTAGAAAGATTTTTCTTTTCATGATGTTATTTCTTCCATTAAACTGTTTCTTGCTGACAGACAGACTGTTCCTGACTGTAACTTTATCCATAATAATAGTTAAACACATTTATATTTTACATCATTTATCGTTATTTCCATTCAGTCACATGTTAGGCTGAAAATTCCTGAGTGTCGGGTTTGATATGAGATACATCATTTCCATCTGTTACCACATGTCTCTTAAGCTTAAAATTAACTAGTGGTTTGTTTGGTTTTTTTGCCTAGTTGCACGCAGGATTTTAACAAGGGATATCAGTTTTTGGTTAATTTTGCTTTTGACAGACCTAAACCCATTAACTGGTAAATAACCGGTTAATTTTTAAGAAAAGTTGTGATGTAGGTTTCATTTGTGCCCCCATTAACAAGTACAATAATTTAATACAAACAGGCATCTGGTCTATTTTCTACAGGTATATATTTTAGATCTGCAGTAGATGATTGTTTAAAGTCTCAATCTACTCCAATGTTTTTTTGCTTATTGTTGCTTCATTTGGACGTTTGAGCTTCGAGGTGCAGAAAGATGTATGTTCAGAATGTGAAAGACTGTTTTTACATCCATCTGTTGAAGGAGGAAAGTTTCTCTGTGCTCACCAATAAAAACAAACAAACAAAAAAACAGTTTGAGGCATGCACTTATGAGCATGATCTATGACATAACAACTACTGTGGAGCCAATTGTTGGCCAGTATTCAACTTGCACAACTGTGATGTGAAAACTTGAAGCCTCCAGTGCACAGAAGTTTAGTTAAGTTAGAAGTTTTTTAAATTATGTTTGTTTGTGTTTGACTCCTCTTGGTTGTTGTTTGCATGAAACCAGACAGAATTAGTAACTTTCCTGTTTTTATAAGTCACTACACTATATACTACATTTTCATTCGATCGTATTTCTATACCACATTTCCAACTCCACTTGGAGTGCCGTGTTTATCCGATGTTTCCACATCCATGTGTGACTCCAGAGGCCGTGAACTTCACTTGAATGTCTTCTGTGCTGAAGAATTCACACTACTACAGAGAAAAAGAAGAGCAGATTCGAGAAGAAATCTGCATAATGTTGACTTTATGCAGCACTTGGCAGCCGTGCGCCTTGTGCTGAGTGAGAAATTGACCTGTACTTATGTTTGTAATTTGTATTTCATTTTTATTTAGTTTAAATTATAAGATGTAGAGAACAGCAGCCTGTTGCACCAGCTGTGTGTAAATTCAAACTTGGCCTAGTTATGATGTAAATTAATACTAAGTTGGGATTTATGCATTACTAAAATAAAAGCAGTTGCACCATGGAGATATATATATATTATATACATTTATATTATATATTTTGTTGTTATTATAATTTTGTTATTATAATTCTGTCTACTAATTATTTGATCATTGTGAATAATTCCTTACTCTTAGAACGACTGATACTGATAATCACTGTGTCTAATGCAGGAGCTAAATACACAACCACCCACACACACACACACACACACTTCCACAGTCTTTCATAAACATACACACAGAGCAAGTGTTAATTGTTTTCTGCTTTTTTCTTGATTGTATCTTTATCTTTTTAATCTCATTATTACTTGATGCTTTGGTAATATTGTCTTTGGTACATTCATGCCAATAAAGCATATTAAAATTGAATTAAAATTGAAAAGTTACAGCATAACTCTAAGTAACAACTAAATAGTTACACATGCCTCTGAGGTAGGTGTAAATCATAAAATGTCACAAAAAGCCATTTTTCTGCCACACAGCATAATTTTTCATTAATTGCATGTGATTTTGTAACAGTAATCCAGTAGAGACCTAATTTATTGACATGCTATTTCACTATCTATCTAGCTTACTGCGATGTGCTACGATACCAAGTGGCTCATCCCAGCCAGGAAGCTCATGTGCACCATAACCATAACAATGGAACTCTATCTTTGGTCATTGATTGGCCACTTGCCTTAGTTATGACTTTACATCCAAAGTAGTTAGATTATGCCCCGTGTAATCATGGTGCAACCAATTTTAGTAGCTGATTTAGTTACAAATGAACCAGTAGCCGAGTTACTAAGACTCTAGTGTTGACTTTACATCCACCCAGTGTCTTAAAACAGTCACAGCCACCTGTTGAAGACAGTCCAATAACCTGAAGCTTGTTTCCATTAAACCTGAGGTGTCTGGCCTCCATCGCTATGGATCAACATCAGCATGTCATTATGGACAGCAAGACAGCTGACTGACATGTGGTCGTCTCTGGAGGCTCACTTAGCTTATTGGTGTGCTTTTCTTGTACATATATGATTTAATTGGTTGTCTCTTCTCATTTTCTCTCAACCTTGCTCGTTCACTCTATCAATTCTTTTTATTCCCCGTCTGGCATAATTTATTTTTGTCCATAAATCAATTGCTCCAAAAGGACTAATAGAGTTGAATGGAATTGCAAAGGTAATTATAGAGTCATGGAAAAGGTGCACATTTAATGTCTTATATATATTATGGAAACTGTCTGCTTTACTTTATGGTGATATGTATTAATTTGTGCAGTCACTCAGAGAATGGGCATTCAGAGCAGGGGCCGCTGGTAGATGAGTTTGTCAAATGGTGTGATGAGGCCTTTCTCCAATTAAATGCCACAAAGGCCAAGGATATGGTCATTGATTTTAGAAGGCAATCACTCCACCCACCATCTCAGACCTTCAACAAAGGAACTGGCATCGAGTTTATAAATAAGATATAAATATCTTGGAACAGTCACTGATAAAAACTTCTGCTCCGGTCTGTAAGAAGGGACAGCAACATTTGTACCTCCTCAGGAAGTTAAATGCTTTTAATGTAGATAGGAAAATAATATATTTGTTTAACAAGTCATTTATTGAATCTGTTCTTACTTTTTCTATGACTGCTTGGTATGGTAACCTGAACCTCAAGGACAAAAATCACCTGAGCTATATTGTGAAGGTTTCTGGTAAGGTGATAGGTGTCCCACAGACCCTGTGGCTGACGGCTATCTTTGACCAGCAGGTTCTCCGCAAGGCCAGGTCTATAGTAGACTGCACAAACCAACCCCTTTCACTTTGAGTTTGAAACTCTTCCCTCTTCCCCATGGCGCATGCATAAATGCATACATGAATGTGTTTCCCCTAGGTTGACTGCTGGCAGCGTGGGGAAGAACATTTCTCTGTTCTCTGTTTAGTGTTTGCAGGTTAGGCTAACCTATTGTTACTAACTTTGAAGCTAACCCCTCTTCATTTTCCAGCAGTCGGGGAAACAACAGATGTGACTTTTCATGGTCTTGACAAGCTGCAGCATTTATAAAGTGACACTCTGTAGCCTGTACTGTACATTTACTGCCAGATTGACAACTTACTGTTAACCTTTTTCTCTCACAGAGAAAGAGCGTTAAGACAGCTGAGGAAGACCACCTGTGACAGGCCACAGTACTGTAGCTCCTCCGCTGCCGCTCACCTCTGCAGTGATGTTAGCAGCCAGCAGCCTGACAACGAACTCCGGTGCTCAGCCTTGATAATATTCCCCCTGAAAACTCCACAGCTATCAAAGGAGCTTCATTCAGAGCTGGTAAGAGCAGAACTCCTGTCTGGAATATTCTGTCACTGAAGATGCACATTTTGGAGTCATTTTCTGCGCTCCCTGTGTGTTGGTTTTTTCCCCTCTAGATGTGAGCTCTTTGTTATTCGGGCTGTTTTTCACTCAGTTTTCCAAGGTTTAATACAGTATTTGGACGTCTACCTTCCTTCTATTTGCATGTGGCTCTGTCAAGTCTGAAGGATAAATACATACATGGCCATGTGGTCTTACAAACAAGAAGAAGTGTAGAGACTCATGTTAGCACGGCATCACATAAAATCTTCATATGATTATGGTTAACATGACAGCACTTCGACAAAGGTGTCAGTCTGACAGGCCCTCTGGGGCTCCCAGCTCTTATCTTCAGCTTTCCAGCTGTCAGATGAGACCTGATGGGCCTCTGGGGAGCGGTGACGCTGTAAACCAGCCATAGCTTGTTAGAACAAAGTTCAGAAGCCTCACACAGTCTGTAACAGGCTGTGATTCATACTCAGTAGTGTAAAGCAGCTTACGGACTGAATAGTGATCATGGTCATTGCTCTAAATATTCATGATCATCTTTGTTGTATTATTGGAAAGTGTCTCCCTCAATTTCCTGGTTCATTACCTTTGTTTACCGAGTTAATGTCTTGTTATCGACTCTTCTAAATAAGTGGTTTGGAGGCGTGGCTTCCTGAGCTTGTTAGACAATAGATGTACCCTGATGACCGTTCAAACAGCTCCTGCATCCTCATAAGTCCTCATGCACCTTTGTTGCATTTTCACCAAAGCCCTTGTTGCTGTTGTAATGCTGTGCTTCTGAATTTTTTGCCCCTGCTGTAATCTGTTTCTCTAGTTTACACTTAGCAGCAGCTTCCTCCTCTAACGTTTATCACTGTCTTGAGATCAGTAGTAGCCCTTTACTGCTCAGAATCCAATCTGGACTTTTTGGAGTCCTATAATATCCTTGATGGAAACAGATATAATAATAATAATCCAAACTTTCCTGTTGAAAAAGTTTTTTTACTGCATCAAACTCAATATTTTTCAGTCATTTTTATAAGTTGATAAGGTTATCTCTACCTAAATGATACCATTCTATCTAATATCTCTTTGTAGTCCATGCATCCATCTATCCTCTCCTTCATCAACTGTCCACTCATTCATTAATCTCTCTATCTATCTATCACTCTCTCTTCTTTTTTGTTATGTTTTTTTTTTTAATCTAGGCTCTTCTAAACCTTCCATCTGCCTTCTACCCATTCATCCATCACACCGACAGTCCCTGGAGTGCCAGTGTATTTATCCCCACCTTTCTAACTCTAATTATCCACACAGTCCAGGCCCAAAGCACCAGAGCTGTTTGTTAGCAAGACAGACACAGAATTAGACCGAATGAAATGAAAGACTCCCTGGTACACCAGGATCTGTTACGGTCTCTGTAAATAAAGAGATGTACAGTTCTGTTCATGATAATTTAATTCAGTGCAGTTCAAATCAATTAATACCTTAATGTCCTATATAGGAAATTGGTTTGCAGAGTATTTATAGTACAAACATGGGTAGAAACACAATAAAATATTAATTAATGAGCCATGCAAGCAGCTCTGTGTGGCTGTACTTACAGGCAAAGCAGTGCTCTGACCTAAATGCTAACATCAGCATGCTAACATGGTCATAATTATAATTCTAGCATGTTGATATTTACCATGCTCACCATCTAAGTACCAATTATCACTTAACACAAAGTACAACTGAGGCTAATGGGAGTGTCATTAGTGCAAGTCATAAAAACTGTTTTTTAAATATTTTTTTTATTCTCTTTTTGTTTCCATCTTGACAATTTTGTTTTTGTTTTTATTGTAAGTTTGTATTGTCCGTTTTTTCAGTTATTTCCCTCATTTTCTGATCTTTATATTTGGCTTGTTTTGTTTTTTCTTGGTATAATCAATGTCATTTTAAAGTTTTGTTGTTGTATAGACCCCGGGAAGACTTGCTTCACAATATTCAACTAAACAACAAAAATGCATGTTCAGCCAGGGAGAATGGGCCCAAGGTGGGCACCTTTGTAAGTGGAGAGAACCGTGGGCCCAGGGCAGCCGCCCCCTCCGCCCTCCCGCTTTGCTCCACTACAGGTGGAAGCTAATGGGGATCCAAATAAAGAACGATGGTGCTGGATGAAACGTCACAGAATCAAAATTATTACAGTTCATCTTCAAGCACAATGAAAGTGTGAACCAAATGTCATGGCAATCCAAACAGTAGCTGAGATATTTCAATAGAAAAGAAAAAAGTTAACTTCATTGTGGTGCTGGAGGGGATCACCAGAGTCAATAGCATTCATCCCAGGGTCCAGAAACATCAATATTCAATAATTGTTGAGATATGTCAGTCTGGACCAAAGTGGTGGAGCCATTGCCATCCCTTGTACCAAGCCACTGACATGACTAAAACACTTATTAAAGGATAATTCCAGACTATGAAGCTGGTTGTAAAGTGAAAAAGTTGGTTAGCCTTCCCTGTCTGACAGATATCATAATGTTTGGTACTTATTTATCTACAAAACCATCAGTGGGAAATTGACATCTTATGTCTCCTTCCTGCTGTTTGGCACTGGTCCATATTTCCATATCTCCATTGACTGGTTGATGCTTCAGAAACCCCGAACCAGAACTGATCTAGGAAAGACTGTCTTTGGTGTTAGTGCAGCAATCTCATGGAATAATCTGCAATGTCACCTGAGAATCAAAACATGTATACCTCCCTGTGACTTCAAGAACATTCTCAATATTCTCTGCCTACTTGTGACTGCTTTCACTGAGCCTGCACATTGTGAACTGTCTAATTTGTGTTTTATTAATGTGTTTGTCCATCCTTACAATGACAAACAATGAAAATAAAACTCAAGTTATGATAAACTGGAAATACCCATGAACACAAGACTATGTCCAAAGCCCTGCCAGTAGCACCTAAAGTCTGTAATGTTGTTGCTGGAGAAAAGGTCATTTGATCACTGGATCAATAAGGTTCATTCTTATGGGAACACAAATGTCAAATTCAAATGTACCGCCATTGTAGCCATTAAATGGGGGAAACATGTTCTGCACACTGTGTCGATAGCTCACAATAAACACAATAAATCTCACTGAGATGTTCACCAGGCTTCATCAGGCAAACAGTAAATAACCCTAAAATTGGAAAGCTATACACACACACACAAAATATCACACAGGTGATTTAAATCTGCACAATAGAATAACCTTGTATCCATACTGAACCAATCAGGATGAGAATGAGGAACAGTCTGATTCACTGCAGATTGTCAGTTTGTCATGCAGTTGCGACAATTGTTCATTTATGTGATGCACCTTTTACTTATTTAGATTGTCTTAACTTTGCTTTGTAGCTTGTGTTTGCACTGCAAATCACTCAATAAATCAGTCAAACACGTGTACAAGAATGAGATTAAATCAACATCATTATAAGAAATTGCTCAGTAAATTTCATGACAATTTGTACATTATATTTTGACACAATACATGAGCCAAAAGTATGTGGATATCTGATGATTATACCCATACACGATGGATGAACATCTCATTTCAAACTAATGGACATTAATCCGCTGCTCTAACAGCCTCCACTCTTCTGGGAACACTTCCCACCAGATTTTGGAACCTGGTTGCAAAGTTTTACTCCCACTGAGCCACAACAGCATTAGTAAGGCTTGGCTCACAGTCGGCATTCCAGTTCATCCCTAAAGTGTTGGAACGGGTTGAGGTCAGGGCTCCTTGCAGGTTAGTCAAATTTTACCCTTGTGCTTTGAGCACTTTGTGTGAAATAGGAGAGAGCTTTCACCAAACTGTTGCCACACAGTTGGAAGCACACTATTGTCTAAAATATCATTGTATGCTGTAGCATAAAGATTTGCCTTTATGGAACCCAGGCTGTAAAAAAAAACAAAAAAACATCATTCTCTGTACCACATATATGCATAAAGAGAAGCGAAATGTTCCTCATAGAACATGGAACAAACAAGAATGTATGCAAAGACATTGAGGACATGTGCTACACATTAAGACATTACATCCCAGACCAAAAGTGCACCAAAAGTAGGGTTGTCCACATACATTTTGCCCCCTAGTGTATCTCTCTCTGGACAAAAGTGTTGGAAGGATGGACAAACTAACAGCCTGGCCACTGACATCATTGTCCAAAAAAAGTTCTTAGCTCATCATTAACTACAAAGTCCTATAGACACAGTAATTCATCATCGTTTGTCCAAATTCAAGGTGCTCTTTGAGGCGTTTCAAAATCCATAGTGGAAGCAGTAAATGTTGATCATGTTTCCCTTCTTCATGAAGGAAGGATGGAAAGGAAGGAGAGATAGTTTGCAAAAACAAGAGTTATCAACACTTAGAGCCAACCAATCATCTCTGCTATTATCCTATTTGCTGAACTTAATTACACCTGTACCAAGTGCTAATGAGACAATTATGTACTTGTGCTTAACAATGATCCACACAGCACCTTTAAAGGATTTTAAATTATTTCATTTATCTTCAGTGACACCGAGTCCTCTCTGTGCTTATCTTCACATTTCCACCTGAAGTCATTTGGTAAAAGATGAAATTACTTGTTTGACATGAACTTTTTTTTTTTAATGCAGAACTTGACATCCTGAATAGCTCGCTGCTCTGTTCTCTCCTGGAGGATTAGCTCTGCCGCTGGGACCGCACGGCTAATTTGACAAGTAGAAAGGTGGAGATGTTAACATGCAACTGGAACACATTGACAGTCCCACCACTCCACACTACCACAGGTTTGACACAGAACTAGTGTGTGAGTGACAGGCAGTCATGGTGCACCTGAACTGATCTCTGTATGGCCTTGCTTGTTAGCGCAGAGTTTAACCAAATAAATCTCCATTCTAACATGCTGCGGATGATTAAACCATCATCAATCATGCTTTAATCTTTAAAAACTACCTGAGTAATATTTCCCACTCTGCTGTTCTGTGCAATAAAGCAATCTAGCAAATTTCTCTCCAAATCCATCATAGTGGAAAATACAGAGCTTCTCAATGACTGTCCAATCTGTTTATAAAAGGTATAATAATGTGTTAAAATGTTCCATTTTAGTATTTTTGAAATGTACAACAAGCTGTTATCTGCTACTCTGAAACAGATTCGCACACTCCTGTCTGACACACTTGTCCAGCCCAAGAGGCACACAGCTTGAGGTTGAAGCCAATGCAGAGGTATCTTAAAGTGCAACGCCACAACGGCTGGCTCCAGCTTACTCCCATCAGTGCCACCAATTTGGCGACTTTTTCTCAAGCAAGTTTTTGGACGGACCTTAACTCCTCTCCTTGAAGGGAGTTGCCAGTATTTCTCAGTGAATGAGCACTGATGTGGCTCTCTGGATAGGACCAATCATCAGCCAGACATAGACGTGAATGAGCTGTAAAGGTGTGTACCTAATGGCCAATCATTGATTCTCATTGTTTTTTAAATCATTCTAAATGATTCAACTTTACTATCTAGGTTTGATTTTTGTTTTGTCAAAATAGACAGAGTAAACAATAGCAAATTTATTCCAGTGCATGATCATCTCTCTATTCATGATACTTAAGCCTGCATAAAACAGTTATTTATTATTAGAGGTAGATTTAGATTCACATTGAGTAACTGTTTGAAGAAATAGCTAATGATATAGCTAGTCAGTTTAGTTTAATTTAACTTAATTTCTTTAGATTTTTTAAATCTTGTATGTATGTAATTATGCCATGATGTCATAAATATGCAAATAAGCACATGACATCATCTAGTGACATCTAGCAACTAGCTTTAGCTATTTTCCACTGAAAATAGTTGGCAACACTGACTTCCCAGTAAGCTAGCATCAGCTTCACTTCAAGGTAGCAGGGTGTGTTTCCAGACTGTGAAAGGCAACACCCCACGCTCCTTACTTGGAAGGTCCTGGCTCCAAACGGAAAAGATGGCGCAAACCATGAGCAGCAACTCTGGGTTTCAAACCGGCTTCAGTGCAAACCAATGGGAGATGTCACACCCCACCACCTCCATCTTTCTATAAAGTCTATGGTCCAGACCAACAGAGGGAAGGACTCCCAAACAAAAGAACATACAGTTGTGATCCTCATCACTGCTGGTGTATCCATATAGGTGAAGGCCACTGCCCAGGGCGACACTTTGGCAAGGGCGGTGAAATATGGGCCAAGCAGGTGCCCACTATTAAAAAAATCATGGAATAGCCAATAGCAGTAATTGCAGGTTCGCTAGGTGGGTGAATTGCTGAGGAATGTAGCTACGGCTACGCCATCTTGGCAGTGCCTCACGCCACCTAACCTCTGGCTAATCCAAAATGGGCAAAGAGGTGGAGCTGAGGTAAGCTGAATGAAGCCTGGTTGCTGAAACAAGCCACGTAGCAGCTAGCAACTTGTCACTCAAAACGACCTTGTCCTCAATTTTGCATAACTTTACGGCTTTATAAAATTTAAACGGATGAGTCATAAAAAGATTCACCCCCTGTAGAGTGGTCATGAACGGATAATTTAGCTATAGAGACCAAAACCGTTTTTTGTACCAGGCTGTAAACATGATTATTCCTGCTACAAAGTTGGGTATTTTAACATGGAAGTCTATGGGGATTGACTTGCTTTTGGAGCCAGCCTTTAGTGGCCATTCGAGGAACTGCAGTTTTTGGCACTTCCGCATTGGCTTCATTTTTCAGCACCGGAGGTTGGCGCTTGGGAGAAACAGAAGGTGCTAGCAGCACGATGACAGCAGCAGATGCTAACGTTAGCCTGCCTTCAAATCTACCATTAAGTCCTCAAGCAAGTCAGGAGATTGCTAACTCAGCTAATGACATCACTCCACAAAAAACAACAAATATTAGCAGGATCATTGAAGCGCAGACACCTGAATAAATAACTGTAATGTTACACAGTGAGGATATTTTAAATGGTCCCAACAGTAACCCAAGGACTTTGAGACATTTTGATGGAGAGAGGATCGTATCAAGTCAAAGGAATTGATTTTCCCAGGGACAGTGCACACAGAAAATTTTCTTTGTCCTTATAGTCAGACGTTAACAAATGGAGAGAGACTGGAAAGGCCCTGGCTCGTTTATTCAGTAAGACCTTTGTTGCGATGAAGGCCCGCTGTGTACACTTCTGAAAGGTAAGCTTTATTTTCTCTCTAGTTATTTAAGTTGCTGAATCTGCTGATATACACATTTCGTGTGTGTGTGTATGTGTTTGACGCACATGAGAAAGTGTTACAGATTTGCACTGGTATCATTTAGTTTGAGGAGCTGAAATTGGATTATTTGGAAAATAGCTATATGTGCTGTCATGACTCTGCTGTAAGGAATTACCAGGTTATTGGAGTTATAATGCAGACCTGTTTGGTGTGTTATTTGTATATGGATCAGCAAAATGCCCGCATATTGCATCATGCATATTAATATTGTTGACACTTTGAGCGCACTAGACTATTTGCGTTATGTGTCTGGTATATTGGCCTTTGTGTGTTGTTGCTGGTATGGTATGTTGCAAACAGAGGGGCAGCATGACTGTTGTTAGCCTAGAGCAGCAGAAGTGCATGCACCAGTCCTGATCCTCATGATATTACATTCTGGTGTGACGTGTGAATTAGCATAACATGTCAACAGATCCATCAAAGGTTCAAACATACATTTTTTCTACATACATACAAATATATTACACCACAAAAACATGTTAATACTATATGTGTGTGTATGTGTGTGTCTGTAGTACTAAATATTTAATATGTCCTCCAGGTCATGTTGCATCTGATGTTTCCCTTTGAAATCCCAGTTCATCAATGCAGACATAACATGCAGCATCTGGTCTTATTGTAAATGTTGTCATTATTCACATACACTCTCATTTTTAATATTATCTCTAGTAAAACAGATTTTTTTTTTCTTTTTTTTACCAAAAACACTGTTTTGACTTCATTATTGTTCTCACACATAGATAACCGCAGGTTAGAAAAAGAGAAAATACTGAAAATACAGCATCTGTGTTGCTACTTTTCACCCACACACACACACCTACACACACATGCCCAGATTATTCCCCCACATGGTTAGTTAAAAGTTAAAACAAAAGACATAAGTGATCAGATATAAAACAATACCTCATGGCAACACCTTCATTCCAATAATGATATAAATCTTGTATGGACGCTTAACAACAGATATGTTTGTAGTCTAAAAAAGATTCATCATCAATATTATTTCAGTATTGCCCACAGGTTTTACCAGCACTAACCACTTCATGCCTCCGCTTCGTATAAATCCCTCTGAGAGTTGTGACATAATGTGATAAAAAGTAAACTTGTTCTCAGTGGTCTTTTATTTCAATAAATCAAATATGTAGGTGTTTTTTTAAACTGAATTAATGAGACAAAGCCACTACAAACACAAGATATTTTGTCATACTGGTATTTGATTAAAATAGATCATTCACTGAGTTGTGATTATTCTGATTAAAATAATCAAGTGCAGGCCTTGATGTGACAGCTTCAACTGCCACAACTGGTTAACACACAAGTATTTAATGAGAATGTGTAATGCATCTTGAATAAAACAAATAAATGAATGTTTCTGTCATTCTCGAACCACAGAGCTGCTTCTCATTCAGCTATTAGAGGCTGAAGTAGTTTGTCTGATTAGTTGAGTGTTTACCAGTCGGGCCTGATTCCTGACAGAGCCACAGTATCCATCCACATATCCATTTTAATTAACACTTCATCATAATTAGCTTTGTGATCAGCACCACAGTGGGCTGGGGTGAACATTCAGACACACACACACATTCATGCACACACTCCTGTCAGTGACTGAAGAGCCTACAGAGGCAGTGTGTTAAAATATTTTCCATCGAGGTGCCCAGAGCAAAACATGAAAACATAATGGAGGTCAGCTGATCCCTCCACACTCTACAAAAACTGATGTGTAGCCTCTGCACTTTCACAGTGAAAAGAGTTATTTTGCACCCAGTTTGAATGTTTCTGTGCCTGCTGAGAAGCTTTAAGAAATGAAAGACAAGCAGGGGATAGAAGGGTTTAGGGTCCAACTGGACTCAAATTTGAGGACTGTGTCTCCCAAATATAAACCACATGTCTGTATTCACTAAATGGTAAGAATGTGCAACAAACATCGGTAGAGAGATGTTTTTTTTTCTGGATATGACCAGTGTCCAAACACTGCTGAACAATAACTATAAAACATACAAATACAAACAGATTTAGCACAAGGTTCATTTTGCTTTGACAGTCCCTTCCTGGATTGATTTATTAAATTTATTTAAGTATTTAAAAGTGCACATTTGAGGGAGTGGATTAGGTGATTATATCATTACAGTGGAAAAACTACACAGCTGAACATAAACACACAAGTTGCAACTTGGTAGACAGGTTAAAAAAAAAAGATTTTTGTTGTGCAGCGTACAGAATAAATTCAATCAAGATGGTTAGAAGATTGTGATGCACTGGCAAATAAAAAATAATAATAGTAATAAAATGAAAAAATGAATAAAACTGTCATTATAAAATCATACTGATGTCACTTTGGAGGTTTTGTGGACATTGAATCCAGTCTTGATTTCACATTTCTTAACTGCGTAATATTTCTAATCCATTGAAGCATGAAATCATAAAATTATTCATTAATTCATGAAACCTTATTATATACTACCAAAACAAAACCTCGCAGAGCACTAGTCACTGTAGTTTTTCCCGGTGCAGGGTTACAATTGTGAAAAGGCAAAGTATTATATTTATGTGCCAGAAACATTGTGGTGCAGAGACGTCTTCTCAGAGACTAAAAAGGGTTGATGGTGCTGGTGTCGAGTCCAGGAGGACAATACGAGTATACACTGTACCTTGTCCAAACTATATATGGCACGTAGATGGCAATAACAAACTGATTAGATGGAAATTAGTTGTACATTGTGCAATGGATGGTTACAGTAGAATGTCAACCTTTCTCCAGTCCAACAACAACTGGGCTGAAACTGTGAACATCAGTGAAGTTGGCCAGCCCCTTCATATCAGAACCGTTCATGGAGGGAAGAATGTCCGGATTTGGGAAGACATGAGAGTGCACAAAAGTGAAAATTCTGTGTTGGCTGGAAAGCTCTGTACATTACCAGCAAATCAAATGATTCAATCAAGACTTGAACAGAAACTCCCGTAGTGTGTTTGTACCCATTTTCTACAAGCGTCAATGGAGGCCTTTGATGTCGAGAATTAATCAGATTTATTTTCTCTTCGTTATGTGTACATTCCCCAGGATCAGTCACACATTAGATGAGTTTAAAGCTGCATTTAACAATCATGCAACAGAACCCCAGTTCAGCTTTTCACACTAGACAGACATCTTTTGTTACTAAACAATCCAGAAGCTGCAACTGTACATACTAATCCATAATCCATAGTTTTCCATAATCAAAATTTAAAATCTAATCTTGTGTATGTATGTTACCCAAACTTTTAGAGGGCAGCTTACCCAGTATTTAAGAAAAAGCATTTTAACACCACAGCACAGTAGTACATTTAACATGTAGTACATAACATTTATGCAAAAAAAAGACTACCTTCAAATGCTCCACTCTCTGTGTAGATAGCGTTTACAAGTAGACGGAAGAATTCTTGCTTGGGTCCTCCAAGGTCTTCTGCATCTTCATTGGTGTCTTTGTCACTGGCAGAGGTACAGCACATCAGTACTCTCAGCGAATCTAAGTCTAATAAACTGTCAGAGGATAGTCCACACATTCCCTCGCCTGATGTAGATCGATCTGTATGCTGTTGTGACAACCCTCTCATTGTGTGCTTTTAAAATTCCTGCAATTTCTTCTTTGCTCAAATTTTTTTGCAAACCTTCAAAACAAAAGGATCATAGCTTATACCAACACACATGAAAGCCAAACTGACCTTGTGTTACTTTGAGTGGTGCAACACTCTAAGCTAAATGAGTTATACATGCTTACCTTGAATCCCAATTGCACATACTCCTCTAAAAGACCACGTCTGATGGCCTCCTCGATGGCTTCATCTTCTTCAACATCAATAGGACTAGAACTTAGACACGAGGACAAAAGAAGATACATTCCCTAACAAAATAGACCAACATAAAATGTAACGTAAATGTGATATGTGAAAGCTTTAATACAGCCTTAATTAAAAATAAGCCTTAATTCATTGTACATGAAATCTGCAAAGTGAATAGTAGCTTCATTTGGTCCTCACTGTCCTTGTAATTCCACTCCATTATCAGATGGAGCACTGGCTTCAACACCGTCTTTCTTCTCACAGTGTTCCCTCCAGGTTGTGAACGGTGCATCTCTCTGACTCTGACTATATGAAGAAAATCTATTCAGTAATTCTTAACAAGCAATAAGCCACCAATTCATCACTGAAAAATAATCAAATCAGATCAGCAATTACTCTCATGAGGCTGTTATTTACATGTTAGTTGATCATTCGGTTAGTCTAATAGTAATAAATCACAATGCCAACAACTTTGATAATAAATGAATCCTTAAGATTTCACATCGATTCGGTGGCATCTTAGTTACCGGTGGCAACAGCAAGTGTGGTTTAAAACTACAGTTCCTGGAATTCTGGAGGCAGCAACTTTGTCTTAAGCTTCTTTCACACATAATGACAACCTGAGGCACCACTAGTGATTTTCACTATTCACGCATGCAGCTACATTCACGAACATTTCTGTCTTGTGTCTTTTCACACATGCTATGGCAACGACACAATAGATGGCTCAAGGGACAGTGCAGCAGATGTTGGTCATGCAACACTTACGGATGCCAACCGCCATAAAACTCGAGAAGAAGACAAGGATGGGGCAAATCCGGATGTACGTGTAGGCGGCGGAAGAAATCTCCAGACGTGTTCAGTTTCCAGCCGTTCTTGAAAAAAGGAGCTTCTTTGCAAACAAAGTAACTTATATTGCTTTTTAGTTAACAAAACATTGTCAAGGCAACCGTGAACAAGTCACAGATTCAGGTATGTCATCAGCGGAGTCATGTGATGGTTCGCTCGCTCCTCATGAAAGTGTCTTTCGTCAGACAGATGTAACCCTTTACGTGTTTGTCCCTGCAATGTTACTGTTTTCATTCACAACACAGCCGTACGATAGGTCTTGAGGTAGGAAATCGGCAGTACAGATTTCCCTGGATATTGATCCCTGCATCCATTCACACATGACCCCATGCAGGAAATGTTCATGAACATTTAAGAGATAGACTGCATGTGTGAAAGGGGCTATAAATAAAGCAGAGGAACAACTGATGTACCTGTTTACAGTGCAGCCAAACATACTCATGCTGTTTTAATAAATAAGTCAATCAATAATTGGCCATTTTCCAGCATGCAATGAGCAAACGTGATCTGATTTTATGCTGCACAGAACAGCAGTGAACAGAGTTGATTACCTTGCTGTAGGTGTGCAGCCTGTCACTGTTACTTTTTGCAATATTTAAAACTGGTTCACTGTCCAAAAAATGCCCAAAATTACCTTTTTATTGTTTTGTAGACACATTTGTGATGATCAATCACTGTCAGTGTTAAAAGAAGACGTTCCCATTTATCATTTTATTTTAATCATTTCTCACTCAAACTCAATATAACATTACTTTTAGAGTGGTTTTATTTATTTTACCCACCTCTATATCGGTCACTGTTATATTCCACTAAACCAGAAGGACCAAATGACAGATCTTCACAGTCATTTGATACTAAAAAGATAGATTTCAGGTAGAGTATCACTTTAACAATTGAAAATGTCCCTCGATGTGTTTACATGCAGTAACTCAGCTCTGCAGTAATTGAAATGCTAAGTAACTCACACACACACACACACACACACACACACACACACACACACACACAAAGAAACACTGATGAAGGGGAGAGCAGTGGTAATACATCTTACACATACACATACAAGAACTCTATTACACTGTCTGCCTGCAATTAGAGTCAAGGTGATGGAGCACAGACCCACACACACACACACACACACACACACACACACACACACAGAAACACACACACACAACACACACACAGCGATCAGTCTGTTTGTCAGTGAGTTAGTTAACCTCATTTGCTTTGCTGAGAAGAACTCTCCATGGACCCTTCTCAATCAGAAAGTATTGATCTGCTTGTGTGTGTGCATACATGACATTTCTATAGTTGTGTTTGTATGTACTGTCCATGCATTTGAAAGGAAGTGTGTGTATGTATGTGTATGTGTGTGTGTGTGCACAATCAATGCAGCTTTCCGCTATTTAATGTCCTGATTTTCAGTCTTTATAGTCTGTGATCTATTGATCTGGCTGAAATGCAGTAAAGTATGGCTTTAAAGCTGTAATTAGTATTTTTCATGTAATGCGAAAGGGGTCACTCATAATGGTGAACCCAACTCTGTTTAGCCTCTTTTAGCTTATTGTTTTAATTTTACATCACATTTATTGTGCAGTGCCTTGTTTCCCAAAAGCATTTTAAGATTATGATGATTGTAGAATCTATTTTACAAACCAATTTAAGCTTAAGAGTTTTTACCCAAAAGCATCATAACTGAAGACGCTCTTAGAAATGATAGAATAACCAGTGACTTCTGCCCACTCCGCAACTTGCAAGAGGAACCAAAAACTACATTTTATTGTTACGTTGTCATTGTTTTTGTACATTTTTATGTCTTTTTTCATGAACTCTGATGTTCTTTGTTAAGTGATATATTATATGTAAAATAAGTGATGTTGATATTTAAATTATAAAGTAAAATGAAACCAACACACACAAAATTAATTCAGTAATTGATTTGTGCCCTTCTCTCCCTCTTCTTGCATCATATATTAATCTCCTCTGGTATTATATTCTGTAACTTTTTTCATTTTATTTATGGTGTGTATGTTTGTCTCATGCTCCTCAAGCAGCAGCTAAATCAAAGTTTACTTTCTTCAACCGACTTTCACGCAGTAACCTGAATTATTAAGACTGTAGACTGTTTATTGCACAATAAGCTTTTATTTTCATACAAAACAATTTCAAGTTTAAGACATTTATTTGTGCATTTCGCAACATTTACGCTTTGTAATGTGTGTTTTTTCAATATGTAGCCCAGCTTACAGACAGTTAAATAAGTTACTTTAAAATGTATTCAGCATCACCTTCATCAGCGCAGACAGCCAAAGGAGCTCTTAACGGCACGCGTGCACTCGCTCTTAAGTACTGCTTTGGGAAACGGGTGTTTTAACTTCTAAGACTGGTCCTTTTTTAGGAAACAAAGGCCAGTTCAGTCTTAACATTCTCATACACCAACCTGTCCAAACCAGAGAGACTTCCATTCATCAGGTGGACACAAACATGATTACAATGGGATGATTATGTTGCTCTGTGTCTGTTGGATGTGTAAGTAATATTTGACCACTGTTAGCTTCCAAACTATCTCTGATATCACAAAATCATGCTCATACATACACATCTTAAAGAGATTTAAATATAAATGTCCATTTAAATGCCTGCCAGTAGGGCTCATGCTTCAGTAAGCACACCAGGGGGGTGACACAACACATGTTCATCCTTAGAACTCAGAGTGCATTGATACAGAAATGAATGCAGAAATAATATGTTCTGCTGGTTAAATTATGTCTCAAAAGCTTCAAAAATGCTGTTGTTGTGGATTCCCCTTTAACATGAAGTCAAGAGGGAATTGATCCTGTTACTCAGTCAGTGTTTAGAGCCTTCCTCTGCTCATTGATCCACACAGCTCTGGTGACTTTGTGTTCAGCTTCAAAGTTCTGAACGAGGCTTTGTTTGTGTGTGTGTTTGTGTGTGTGTGTGTGTGTGTGTGTGTGTGTGTGTGTATTTACTGTCATTACTGCTGATGCTAATTGCTAGCAGAGAGAATAATGAAGTAGCTTGTGTGTGTGTGGGTGCGTGTGTGCGTGCACCCTCCATCATTTTGCTGTCGCTAGCACTGATGCTAATTGCTAGCACAGAGAATAATGAGGTACTTCTAGTGTGTGCGTATGTGTGTGTGCGCTATCAGTCACTGTCTTGTCGTTAGCACTGATGCTAATTGCTAACAGGCAGTGTAATGGAGTGGTCCCTTAGGACCATTCAACAACCTCACACACTCAATACAGCCAGCACACACCACTCACACCAACTGTGTGTGTGTGTGTGTATGTGTTAATGTTAATATCAGGACAAGCAGATAGGAAAATAGTCGAATAATGATATTCTTCCTCTCTGTCAGACATGAGGTTCAAGAGTCAGTGTGAGCACTTAAAGCCCTTTTTAACCAAAGGTTTCAGGAACCAGAAGAACTAAACTCAACATCGACTGTTTTACAACTGTTACGTTCCTCTGTTATGTTTCTATGAACATAAGACTTTTACTATGGTAAGTTTGCACATTTGTCCACATATTAACCTGTACGGTCAGTGTACATCTTTTATTATATTTATATTATTTTTTGATATCACTGCTTTTAAACTTCTTTACTCGTGCCTTTCCAGATACTGTTATTTTATTTCTCTTTTTTAAATATACTTTAACAGCAATGCAGAGAGAAAGACTGCAAAGTTAAAATCTGTTGCTCTGTGCGACAGGAAAATCACTGTGGACCATCTGCTGATGGTTATTTATTTCTGCTTTAGAATGTAGCTGCAATTAAACTATCCTCAAATGATGCTTTATTTCCCTCCTTTACTCACTTTGATCTCTTGTCGTTGCTCCTTCTCTCATTTACTCCCTAACTTGCTCTCTTTGGCTCGTTCTTGCTCTGAATTCTTTCGCACTCTCTTCTTTTATAAAACAAACTGGGAATCAGACAGCAAAGCTTAACCACCCATCATCCTGATATCGATACTGTATGAATGAAACTGATAATATAGTCCCAAGTCAAAGATCACTTACTTGCTTTTTCCAGAGCTTTCAACCAAATCACAGTCTTCATCTGCAAGCGAATGCTTAACTCACAATATAAGCCAGCAGAGACGATGGATGAAATAACAGCTGGTGAACGTGCATATCAAGAGTCAACATCTGCTTCTTCTTCTTCTTCTTGAAACCTGACCAAACTCCATCTGCTACAGTCAAAAGCACAGAAAAGCTAGTAAGAGGACCTTGAGTTGGGATTGTTTGTAATGTTGCCGAGGTCAAGAATGAGCTTTCATGCTAAACATTTAAATCACATTTTTCATTTACACAACAGCTCACAAGAAACATGAGAAAACATGAGAGAAACTGAACCAATTCAAGCTCTGTTGTCACCACATTTATTCCAAACTAGTTGGTCAATTTTCAGATGTTGACAATGAACTAATCTGGTTTTCATGAGGTTTCATTGAGTGCAGAAGCCACAGACTCATAACTTGATTTGAGATTTGAGTGCAATATGTGTATCAGCACTGATATGAGATATTGAGTTGGAGGCATACTGGCTGGTTTCCAAATATAAGAAGCAAACTTTAAATCAGACCACAGCTCAAAAACGAAATGATGTTATCCGGAACGTAAAATATGATTAATACCATTTCCCATGGAGCAGAACATGTGATCTAATGTCAGCGGTAAAATGCTGACGCTTCACTCTGCTGCCCGCAGTGTCGACATGCTGTCAGAGCTTTAACTTAAGAACGTCAAACCACACGTCAGTTAGTGCCATGCACTGTTTGGCCTAACGATCCCAGAGGGGGAAATTTACCTCATCTGCACACAAATTACATCCATCTGTAAATCTGACCGGCCAGCAAAGCACATTAGTACACAGTATGCTCTGGTTCTGGACTTTAATGTGTGCATCTGTTATCTGAAATGTTTCTCCTCTTCTTATTTTTATTTAATGTTAATCTTGTCATGAGTTTTTAGGAGACGTCTGCCTCTCCTGCACAACTGTTAGTTCATTTTGAATTCATGTATAACTGAGTGTATGTAGGTAAAAGTGTGTTTTTATAATATGTGGATGTCCATCTTTTTCTTTATTTTTTCAATGTGCAAACAAATATAAAAAAAATCATCTGTCAACATTTCAATAATTCATCAATCTGCAGTAGCTGTGTACAGTATGTGTGTATTTATAAATGCATCTGTTCGTGCCTGATTCCCCTTGATGGATTCTTCATTTTATTTTAACACTTCAGAACAGTAAAGTCATCTTAAGGGTCTTCTGTCCCGTTCATTTTTTATTTTTTTTGGCCACATTGCCACAAAAAAATGAGCTTCAGCTTGGTATCTGCAGCACAGAATCATTTTCAAGGATGCAGTATTTATTCATTTAGATGCTTTCGATTGCTTGTTCTAATGTGCTTCTGGGCGGGGTTGTGTTTATGAGGAAAGTCCTTATAATCAACTAAATGCTTAGATTTCTATCAACATAAAGAGGAAATATTTTCATAAATGCAAAGTGACAAAAAAGTTCATATTGAACATACCTGCAGAACGTTGACTGACAATGTATTTAATCAGTTTTCTTATATCTGCTCGTAGCAGCTAAAGCATGCTGATTAATTTTTTTATGGTTCTGTTGAGGCAACTGAAAGCACTCGCTGCAGGTTTGGAAAATGATTGTTGTCTTAAATAAAAATTGCTGATGAAGCATGAGACAAGTTGTATGATCCCCACTCTGACCACCACCTTTGAACTTCTGTGCGGTTGAAGAAGTAACTGGAAAAACATTGCCAGTAAACATGCATTTCCTCCAAAACATATTTGACAAAACCATTTAATAGTTTAATTTAATATACATATAGAATCCATTTTACAGTATATCTATCCAGTATCCATATCTGTGAGTAATGCCAACTGTGATTGTTAAGTTCAGTGGACACAGTCTTGTTTTCTTTGTTAAAACTATCATCCTGCTATCAATCCATTACCTCCAGTACCTGGTATCAACAGCTATCCTCCCCCCTATCAGCAACTAATCACCTTCCTTTTATACTCCATATGCCATGCACTCAGGTGAAACCAAGATCATGAAAATGTCCTGAATCGATACAAAACGGCTTACATGGATGCTAGCTATTTCATGTTTTATTTATTTTTTCCTTTTTTTGTCTCTTTGTAAGCCCCTAATCATTTAAATCAGTGATTTGCATCAAAAGATAAAGCCTCTAACCAGCAATCAACAGTTTTGTGCTCAGTGAATAGTGGATCATTATGTCAAACATCAGTCTGATATTCACACAGAGCACATAATGACTTAATCGGCCAATCAGAATGGAGCGTTCAACTAAGCTGTGTATTAAGTGTTTTAAATTAAACTTTATCTGCTCTGACCTGACAGCTGACATTCTGAGTGACAGCAGCCAAATCCATACACATATATACACTACACACCTGTATGAACATACAAGCACACACACCTGCAGTGTAATAAGGTAAAACTGGTACATATGAAGCCCAGCTTACATCAAATCTAAATCCCACCACTCATAGGACTAAAGTGTTACCTGTAAAGAGTCATGAAGAGGAGAAAGTGTAAGAGGAGAATATAAATATGTTTCCTGAATAAAAGATGGTGTGTGTGTGTGTGTGAGAGAGAGAGAGAGAGAGAGAGAGAGAGAGAGAGAGACTTAAAAACACACCTCTGAATGATAATAATGAAAAAAAGGCTGATGCACGAACAGTAATCGATCAAAGAGACGCAAATAAATGAGTAGAAATCAAGAGAATTAAGAGTGAGAGGAAGAGGATGTTTGTGTGCTCTTAAATGCTGAGACTGTGTGTGTGTGTGTGTGTGTGTGTGTGTGTGTGTGTGTGTGTTTTCCTCAGAGACCTCTAGATATAAAATGAATGGTGTGTAAATGGGTTTAGCTCCTCTGGTCTGACTGCACTGTCAGCTCAACATCAATCACCTACTCATACACATGCACATACACACACACACACACACACACACACACACACACACATACACACATACACAATGCATACACACAAATGTGTATGTGTGTGTTTCCGAGTGGAACATCCAGAATTAATCACAGCCTCTTGGCCTCTCTGGTCCTGAAGTGTCTAAACAGACTAACAGATGATTTACCATGAACACACACACACACACACACACACACACACACACTCACACACATTTACTTGGTACATGATACTTCAAACATGTGTGAGGACACTTGTTGATCTAACCCAAATTCAGTTTTTGGTCTGAAATTTTTCACAACTGCAGCTGTTTACAGAAAATAAACGTCTTGCCATGACTGGTATGTTGATTTCATGCAAACAGGAGCGCTACATCCAGATTCACATTGGTAATGGTGCTTTTCCACAAGCTTGGTCAAGCCCACTTTAATGGCAGTGGGCTGCGCAAAGCTACAAATCACGTGTTTCCACTGTGTTCTCACAGCAGGGGATAACCACACCAAGCCAGGCTGTTGTGGTCTTGCATGGACCCTTGAAGGTCTCCTCCCTATGTCTCACCTAAACTATTGGTGAGCCCTCTGTGTTCAGCTTCCATTAGCTTCTAGCCAAATCTGGTTTGGAGTTTACTTTAATTCATATGTTCCTGTTTGTTCTTTCAAATATCAGCTGTCTGAACATCCGAACATTTCCTGCTGCTGCTGCTTCACATTAAAAGCTTTCCAGTGGTGAACCAGCAGGAGGCTTCTATTGTGAAGCAGCTCTTTGAAATGCAAAGTCTACTGCACTGCTATTTGGTATTTGTCACCCACTTTGCGGACACTATTCTTCGCAAAAATCTGTCTACATATTACAGGTGAGACTGGAAAAAGCAGAAAGAGCCACGCTGAGCTGTTAGATGAGGAGCTGCAGGCGACTGGCTCTACTGCGGTTTGTCCGAACCAGCATACCTCCCAACACGTCATCAAAGTAAACAACGCCTTGCTTAGCCATGCTGTGCTGTGGAAAGCCGTTTCTGCTGTGCCAGCATGGCTTGAATGGAGGTTGGGGTTGTTCGCAGCTTAGCCTGGCATGAGCGTCCCCACACTTATCAATTCTTGCAAACAACAGCAAAATTTTGAGGTGTTCAGTGTCAGCTGTGGGTAATCTCCCACTGATCAAAATCAAAATTTTTCTACCAACTCGCAAATTCCATTTAAAGTTTGACAGCATGACAGTCGCAGTAAGCTGGCTGGCACTTCCTTTGCTTCATACAGTTGTGTGAATGCCGAGTCCAATCAACATACAGTCTTATGAAGGTCAAAATAATTCAAGCAATTTCTTTTCCAAGCTTTTTGTATTCTAATTTGAATGATATGTTTGAAAATGAATAAGACTTGAATGAACATAATACTTCATAACCATAACTATACTTACTGCTTTTAGCAATTTTCCTGCAACCCAGTGTGGTGTCTCAGCCCCAAGGTGGGAAAAGGATGCCCTAACCTAAATCTAACCTAGAATTAAGTCTTAACCCTGAAACAGAGCTTTTTCAAAGTGAGGTCCACAAAAATCTCCACACTCTTGTCGTCTAAAGCTACAACTGGACCTCAGAAAGATAGAAGTACAAGAGCACCAAACACACACACACACACACACACACACACACACACACACACAGAGCAGGCTATCCATCTTCATTTAGCTGTTATTCCCTGACTGCTGCTGTATGAGGACTAATGTAGTGTGTAACCCTCCATGGAGGACAGAGACAAACACAAGCAAACCTGTTATCACCTTTACATTATATGTTCTGACATCATCAAAATTTACTACACTAGACTAATAAAATACAGCAAAAAACCATCATATGTATGGATTGTTTTTCCTTTTTGCCAGTGAAAATGTTCTTGTTTATTTGCTTTGAGTTTTATACTTATTTTTTGAAGTAGTTATGTGGCTAACGGCATTTCTTCTGACACGAGGCAGTGTAACTAATGAGTTTAATCTCTAGCTGATCTGTGGTTGTACTGAGCGGCTCCCACCGTATTTATGTGTGACTGGATGAGCCTGAAGCTTAATGGAGCTGACAAAGAGAAAAAAGAGGAGTGTAATGTTTAATGTTCCCTTACCTTTTAAGAATGAAATGTAAATACATCACAATATGCTCAAAGGCATCCTATCAAAAGCTACAAAGTTTAGCGTACTTTATTACCCTACAGCCATTGTATCCATCAGTACACTGACTGTGTAGGCTATCTTAATATACTTTATTTCTCAGTGTTTTGGAAGAGGCAGTTTTCATTTGACCCACATTAGAAATATTACTAGCTGAAGTTTGTGATTTCAGTCGTCCCCCCCCCCCCCCCCGTTCTGCTAGAAGGCATCTGAAGTTGTAACCTAATTACAGATGTTTTAATAACCAGACAGTTTTACAGCATCACCCTAAATATTCTTTCATGGATACATATTAGAAACATATCAAACATCACTGTTAAAAACAAAACAACACATTTTATTTTACCATTTTGTACGAATCCATGCCAAGTTTTCTAGGAAGGTTTCTCTAGACCTACAGTATCCCCCATTGTTTCCAAAAGACAGATAATTTGCATTTAAAGCAACATTATGCAACTATTTACCTTAAAATAACAGCTTCAAAATCGTTTTGATTTCTTACTTGTAATAATGAGCCTGTTCTTGCATTATGTAACTTGGGTTGAGTGGGTACAATCTCCCGTGAGAAGTGCATAACGCTTTATGGCACTACGTCACATAACACCAACTGTGGGTCTTAAGCCAGGTATAACAAGAGGCTAGCTTGGTATTCTCAGTATGGACATCATGGCAGAGGCGAAGAGACAGAAGAGGATGTTGACGAAGGAAGCTAAGAAATCTCGGACTGGCTTTTAGTTGTTGGCGAGGGCTGTGTGAAGTAAAAGGCTGCAAGACAGACAATGAGCTGGCTACCTATGTCTTGTGTTGTTGCACTCGCTTGATGTTTGGCTGTTAGCAAAGTTGTTGACTCGCTACTTTTTGATCATAAGCCAATTCAGCCCATTTTGACAGAGGTTTAGCTGCTAGCTAGAGCTAGGTGATGTTAGCAAACTTGCTAGATAACACACTTGGACATTGGTAGTGGTAATAAGTGCTCTTGCGTCGGTTGCTGTCTAGTTATGTTGGCTAGCTTGCCACCTAAATTTGCATTACTTTGTGTAATGGGAAACCAAGTTTTGTAAGGTTAATTTAGTTGACTAGCTTTCTTGGTCTTTGTCTAGCATCTAGCATCCCCGGCATTCCTATATGTCATAACCATGTCTTAGCAGCATATTGTCTCTGGTTCAGGTTACGTTAGCTTAGCGTGCTACTATTCCGAGTTGTGTGCAATGCTTGTGAAAACTTTGACTGTCGCATGGCAAAAAATGTCTAAGCATGCATGTTTACTTCAAGACACAACATTGTTTTGTCGCCGCCAAGTGTTGTTTGTCATTAGCACATCCATTACATCTACAAGATTGTTACAGAAACCTGAGATTCTATCTTTTCAAGTCTAGTTTCACCCTCACGTTGCTGTTGTACAATAAATTTCATGCTGTGTATAGCTATAAGCATACTGACTTTGCCCTTTTATTCCAGCTATCAAAAGCAGCAAGTAACATCTACTCCCAGCAAGGGATAACTACCATCGCCGCCTATGTTAAGCATTATGGCAGAGTTGGACCATGTTAGGTATGTTTTCCTGGACTAGAGTTTCTAAACCAGTCTTTCAGGACATTGTAAGTTGTTAATATGATCTCTGTTTGTTTGTTTGTTGAATATATATATAGTGTGTATATATAAATATTTTTATTTCCGTTTTATTTGTTTTGTACGTGTCATCCCAGGTTATGTACAGTACTGACATGGATGATTACTGGGAGGATCTTGGTCAGAAGTGCTGGGGAGAAGATGGGGACAGCTCTGATGAGCTATTTTACAGTATGTTTCACTTACTAGTTGCATTTCAAGTAGGATTACTGCTATCTTGAAGGGTGATTACAATGACAAACAGTTGGGTTTGTCAAGTGAAGACAACATTTAATGTATTCATGTAATTGTTTGTTTTGGGTATCAGAATGGAATCAATTAATGTACATATTTTGCTTCTTTATGCAGTACAGCCTCATCTAAAACCTTCCACATCAACCAACTCCATGAAATAAGCATGGATGAAGCCGTGCTTGATGTGTCAATGCCCCGTCCTTCAGACGAGGACATGCAAGTCATTCCCGACCAACAAAAAGTTCTTTGTGAGAGTGACTTGGTTGGGAAAAGGGCGAGCATCACTTATGACGACGATCAGCATTAACTCACCATGTTCCTGCAGCTACCAATGCAAATGGACAATTACTCAAACACAGTGACCAGGGCGGCATGCCCTGGTAATCCTCCATTTCAGGTGACCCTGAAACCTCAGTGAACTGGAGTGGTATTGGAATAGATAAGACGAGAATAATTACTCCACTGTGCTCTGTGTACTGACCTCGATAGGCTGAAGGACCCCCTCCCCCCTTTTGTAACCTATTGTAGACTGTACTAAGAAGCTTTTAATGGAGAAATGAAAGACTTGACGTGATGCCATTTGGGGAAAAAATAGTTAATGTTTTTATTGTGGTCTACTGTTGGAGAGTTGTGTGTTCAGCTCCCTCATATTCTCAATATTCTGCCAGTACCTGCAGTCACAGTTGCTGGACCTGAATACACAATTTATATGCATGTAGGAGGGGAGACATAAATATGCCATTAGAATGATAATGCCTGAGTGCTTTATGGGGTTAAAGACAAAGAAAATCTAGGTTGGTTAGAACAATAACAAAAACCAAGATTTGATTAAATAAAGTTATTCTACACGTCTGATATGACTAAGACTGAAGATGTATTAAAAACTTGCCTGTAAATATCTTGATTTTTGGACTTACAAAACATGACTTTTTCTTCACATTGGAGTTTTGCCCCTTTGGATACAGTTTGTGGAAGTGGAATTCACAGCCCTGGTTAAAGTTTGGCATGCAGGGTGGATACCTAATGCTATTTGCACTCCTTTTTAAATTTTTAAGAAAATAGGAATGGTGGCTCAATCCACTTTTTTCAGGATACAGGACATGTACTGTATTGAACCAGTAGAACAATTCTGGGAAAGGAACAGAGCTGATGTTTTAACCCGTTTGCATCAAAAGGACCATTTTGCTGTGCTAGATTAGGCAATGTTTTATACCTTAGTCAACCATGATTACATTGACATGTCCGTGGTTTGCTATGGAAGTCAAGTGCATAATATGGTAACTTTGATTGTAATATTCCAATGTCTTTTGTGTTTGTGTGTGTGTGTGTGTGTGTCTCTGTACTCTTCATTCTGCAGGCCACTCTGCACAGTACTGCACATACACAACCACAGAACAGGATTCAAGAGACATTGTGCATATTGTGACCGTTGACAAGCAGAAATTCCATCATTATGGAGAAGGAGTGCTTCATTAGGAACCTGGACGTACTCCCTCAGGAAATTCTTGTGAAAGAAGTGGTCACCAATGCCCATGCACAGATAATGGCATTGCTTAGTAAATATTTTTCGGATTCCTGATTTTGTCTTGGCAGTTGTTTGGATCTGTAACAAACAGTATAGCATTACAGTCAGAGTGTGGCATTCGACAAAGTATTTGGGCAAAAAGCTATGACAGGTATGCCATTTCCCAAACTTATTTTACTTGCTCAACCAAGGTTAATTGTAGTCTCTAACCTGTTTTGGTAAAGATTGGATTTTCACATGTCAACACCTCACTGAAAAAAAAACAAGAACTTTATTTAGTGGCTTATTTAAAACTAATGTTATTTAGTGGCAACATGTTTAAGATGAGGAGATTCACACCTGATGGGGATCATTTTTAGTTGAGACACTAACTGTCCATGTTTCGCCAGCTCTTTCTCCAAAAGCTCATTTCTCAGGAACTGGGGCACATTAGAAATAATGACCTGGCAGGATTTACTAGTGATGACACGGGGTGAAAGTATCTTTAATCACTACTCTGCTCTCAAGCAACTAATTCACTTTTTCTGTACTGTCTAGAAAAATCACATTAGTACTGTTCATTTTAGATACAGATTCCATAGCCAACAGCCTCACCTACAGCTAGACTACACTCTTCAACCGAACACTCAACAGCCAAAGAAAGTTTTTAATGGTGTGTTGACGTGTTAGTTTGTGTAAGCCAGAGCTCCCACCTGCAGCCATGCTGGCCAGTCACACCAGCAGCCACCGCTGCCGCCTCCACAAACGAGTAGAAAAACAAGCAAGAAGAGCCGACACACGCCGACACACTGTCAGCAGCACTCACTACGCTTACTACCAGCATGCATTCAAAGAGAGAGAGAGAGAGAGAGTAGGGATAAAGAGAACATAGTACAATACAAGTTCCACATAGAGATGAATAATAATAATAAGCATTATTATTATTATTATTATTATTATTGTTGTAGTAGTGGGTGTTGAGCAGGATCATGGGGGCAGTAGGTGGTTTACAGTCACAGATCTAGATTCTACAGCTCCGGAGGCAGAAATACCTGCAGAAAGCAAGAGGAGGAGAGAGGAGAGAGACGAGAAAGCACAAAACTATGGGGAGAGAAAAGATGCTGAGTTAGTAACATGCATTAAAGGGACATGAATTCATACAGATGGAGAAGAAGAAGAGGAGAGAGGAACTTAGTGCATCATGGGATGTCCCCAGGCAGTCTAGGTCTGTAGCAGCATAACTAGGGGCTGATCCAAGTAACCCAAAAAGGAAAGTTTTAAGCCTATTCTTAAATGTAGAGAGGGTATCTGCCTCCTGGACCCAAACTGGAAGATGGTTCCACAGAGAGGAGCCTGATAGTTGAAGTCTCTGCCTCCCGTTTTACTTTTGGAGACTGTAGGAACCACAAGTAAGCCTGCATTCTGGGAGCACAGTGTTCTAGTGGGATAATAGGGTACTATGAGTTCTTTAAGACATGATGGTGCCTGACCATTAAGGGCTTTGTGGGGGAGGAGAAAGATTTTTAATTCTAAAAGGGAGCCAGTGCAGCAAAGCTAAAATGGGAGAAATATGATTCCTTTTTCTAGTTTTTGTCAGTACACATGCAGCTGCGTTCTAGACCAGCTGGAGAGTCTTCAGAGACTTGTTGGGGCAGCCTGATAATAAGGAATAAGGAATAATCCAGCCTATAAGTAACAAATGTGTGGACTAGTTTATCTGCATCTTTTTAAGACAGGATGTGCTTGATTTTTGCAATGTTCTGTCAGTGAAAAATGGCAGTCCTTGGAATTTGTTTTATGTGGGAGTTGAAGGACATATCCTTATCAAAGCTCCCAGATCCTTAGAGTGGAGCTGGAGGCCAGGGTAATGCCATCCAGAGTACCTATATCATTAGATAATGTGTTTCTGAGGTATTTAGGGCCAAGCTCAATAACATCAGTTTGTCTGAGTTTAGTAGCAGAAAATTACAGGTCAAAAGTCTTTATGACCTTAAGGCATGCTTGGAGTTGTTAACTGATTGGTTTCATCAGGCTTCACTGATAAATATAATTGGGTATCACCTCATAACATTAAAAGTTTATGGAGAGTTTCCTAATAATATTGCCTAGAGGAAATATATATAAGGTGAATAGTATTGGTCCAAGCACAGAACCTTGTGCAACTCCATGTCTAACTTTTGCTTGCATGGACGATTCATTGTTAACGTATACAAACTGGAATCGATCTAATAAATAGGACTTAAACCAGCTTAATGCAGTTCCTCTAATGCCAATTAAATGTTCCAGTCGCTGTAAAAGGATGTGATGGTCAATGGTGTCAAATACAGTGCTCAGATCTAACAAGAGAGGAGTCCTTTATACGATGCAATTAGGTCATTTGTAACTTTCACCTGTGCTGTCTCTGTGTTATGATGCGCTCTTAATCCTGTCTGAATTTAGAGTAGGGATTTAACACCCTCAAATGTGTAGAATCCTACTAAATTGATCAGAAAAGCTTTTGTGGTTCTGTAACTATGCCTTTACATTTACATTTGACCCACATTCTTCTACATCATTGTATAATCATGAAAAAAAAACACTAACTTATTCATGAAGCCATCTACAGTCCATCAACAATTAGTTGTCTCAAAACGAGATCATTTACATTTCACATTTTAAATATTAATATAAAGTTATGCTTTTCTATTCCATTACTGCACAAAACATTCCTTGATGTTTTATGTGAGAGATCATTTGACACCCACTTATACATTTTTATTCCGTATTAGCTATTTTTGGGTACTGTAAGTCATTCGTTAAGTGATCTATTTTCTGACAAAGCTCTCTGGCGTCCGTAGAAATTATGACTCTTTTCTTTCAGCAGCAAAAGAGGACACAGTGTAACGACTTGGTCATGGGAGACGGCTGTTAGTTTCCCCTTTCCTACCAAGACTAAACATTAGTTCCTTATCATTCCTTAACCTTAACCAAGTAGTAATTTTAACCCAAACCATGATGGTTTTTTCTAATCTGCACGAAATATTTATTTTATCATAAACCATGTTCTTTCCCTAACCATAACCAAGTTTTGTTTGTGCCTAATCCTAACCAAACCCAAACTGTCTCAGATCAAAAAAACAGATTTATATTTCAGTGGTTTGTGGCTGTATTGAAAGTCACAGATAAATTATGTCATCCGTCATCCTACAGATAGTTGAGTCAGATCACAGAATGCTTGTGTTGTTCTGGATGGCAATTGCAAACTACGTATTTTGTCATTTAATTTTGAGGATTTGTTGCCCAAACGTCTTGGTTCTTGGTTAACATCTCTTTGATTGGTTTAGTGTCTGAATGAATGAATTATTGCAATCTTGTGGTCCATCCGTCATGAGACTGTAAAAAACTTTTAACAAACATCAGTGCTTACAATACAAGAGCTTCCAGCTGTGCTCGTCACAAATTATTCAAAAAAATATCACACTAAATCCACAGCAACAACAGAACAGAAAAACACATTAATAATAATAATAAATAATAAATAACATCCATAATATTCATCCATCTCTTACTGAACTCCCATGCATTCACAAAATAAGATGCCAGTTTCCATCTCAACCATCTCAGTCGCTGTGAGTCGTTCATATCCAGCAACTCACTGCTATCCTTTATGTCATTAAAAAAGATGGCCACCGTCTCTACTTTGTGTTTAGTGCATGCTAACATTCGCTTTTAGGAAATGTTAACATGCTAACATGCTGAACTAAGATGGTGATCATGGTAAACACTGCACCTGCTTAGTATCATTATGTTAGCATTGACATTGTGAGCATGTTAGCATAAGGCATTTTAGCTTTATTACTTATTGCTTTATTACCATTAATGGTAATAACAAAAAAATGAAAACAACAACATTTAAGACTTGTCAGTACAACTCATAAAGAATAGTGATATATTAAATCCTTACTGTGTTTGTTGAAAGTTCAAGGCACGGTATATATAATATTTTCATGTGAGTAAGAACAAATTAGTGTTTTTTTTAATTCAGACATTTTCTTTTTTGTTTTCTTTTTTTAAATAAATAACCGGCTTGATATAAATGCTAACAATAGCAGTGAGAATATATGCTCAGTGAGGTCTGTATAAACATTTACTATATAACTGATGTTTGTTCAGACACACAACACATACACACACTGTCCTCATTTCCTGCTGTTTGTTGGACTTGTTTTAAGTTGTTTTCTATTATAATTTTTAATCTGAATTTATGTCCTTTGTTCTGTGAAGAAGAAGTTTGAGCAATGCTGGTGTATTAAAGTGACTCTATAAATAAAAATAAGTTGATCCATGACAATAAAGGAAGAACTTAAAATAAATATAAAAACACACACCAGGGAGGTTTTTCAACTTTGCATAAGCTGTATTTATACATCCAGCTATCATTTAGAGGGAACTGAAAAGACAAAAAAAGGTCTGATCATCTTATCATCTGATTATATTATAAACAAAGAGCAGATAAAAACAATAGTGTTTATATTATATCTGAACTAAAAATAAGCTGGGGAGTTGCCACCTCTTCAGATTGAATAACTATGATGCTAATCCTTTGCTTTTTTTTTCTTTTTCTCTGCTCTAATCCATTTTGTCTCTTCTTCTTTTGTCTTTTTCAGTTTTGGAAGTAACACATTACAGCATGATGCTGTAATGCTTTCCAAAAATGTCATGGCCTTCATTATCATGGCTACAATAATAGTTACATTTAAAAAAAAAAAAAAAATGTCCGGACTTGAAGGCAAAGCTGTTGGCCTCCGCTCAGCCACTGCTGGGTCCACCCAACCCACCTACTGGGAATGAGGAGAATTGTTGACCTATATATATACAGTACCAGTCAAAAGTTTCGAGACACCCTCCCATTCATTTGAGTAAGAAAGTGTGTGACTGGTACTGTACGTCACCTGAACCCCGCCACTGCTGCGGGTCATAATTACTATAGCCGCTAAATGTCATCTGTCACTCAAACGTAACTATATGTCGTTTTTGGGCAGCTGACTTTACGACCTATTGTGTCGTTTTTCTTGGGAGGACGGGCTCCTCTGACTGCAGGTAAAACTGTCCCGAATCAGGATTTAACCTGATAAAAATTTCAAACAGAAATGTACATTATCACAAAGTAGTAACTACATTACAATTTTAATTCTTAATTGGGCAATTTTTCATATATGGCCCAAAAACCTGGTACGCACATTATCTGGTCGCCATGGTGATGACATCTCAGCTTCACACCCACAGCTGCTCTCTAGGAAGCGCTTGGCTTTCTCTTAAGTGGTGGATGACGCACCGTCTGACCTTCACCTATGAGAGCAAATCTTCACCTTAACACTGTCGGTGTGTGTGTGTGTGTGTGTGTGTGTCTGTGTGTGTAAGCTTTGATAGGAAGGTCAAACGGTTCTCTTGGATGTGAATGTCGGTGGCAGCTTGTCCGCTCTCCTCTCCTCACCTTGTCACCACATCTTTCATTCCATCCGCTCTCTCTCTCTCTTTGTCTGTCTGTCAAATCCTCTCTTGTTCTACATCTTTTCTTTGGTTGTTCCAGAGTGGCGGTCTGCCCTCTATTTCACCTCCTTCTATAAGAGCTTCCAGATTGTCTCTCGCTCACACACACACACACACACACACACACACACACACACACACACTAAGTCTGAAATTTGTCCCCAAAAGTAGCCTATGACAGACACCACACACACACACACACACATATGTCACTTCAGAGGACATTACATTGACTTACATTCATTTCCTGGAGATCCTAACCTTTAAACCAAGTCTTCACCCTAAAATTAATGATTTACACTAAGGGGACTTGCTTTTTGTCCTCATAAGGGAGTCAAGTCCCCACAACATGACTGTGTAAATAGATTTACGTCCCCACACCGTTAGGAATACCTGGACCACAAACACACACACACACACACACACACACACACACGTCACTTTAGAGGACATAACATTGACTTACATTCATTTCCTGGAGACTTATCCTAACCTTTAAACCAAGTCTTCACCCTAAAATTAATGATTTATGTTAAGGGGACTTGCTTTTTGTCCTCATAAGGGAGTCAAGTCCCCACAACATGTGTAAATAGATTTACGTCCCCATACCGTTAGGAATACCTGGACCACAAACACACACACACATACATACACACACACTTCAGTGTCTCCATATCAGCTCTGGAGTATACTGAAGTTAAATTCTTTCTTTTTGTGACTCTCCTCTCTCTCTAACAAACACAAACTCCTCCCTTTTTTCTGTTAGCGTTTTCTGCTACAACAGCTCATCGTTTATGGTTCTTCTTGATGTATTTTAAGGAATCACATTATGCATCACCTTTTTCTAGAGCAGCTACACTATATATATATAACATTTTAAGCTGGTTCAATTTAAGTTCCCCTGCTGCCTTAAAAATGTAATTGAACTTAAGTTGAGTTGTGAAAATGTAAAACTAACAGATAAGTCAACACAAGTAGAGATAACAAGCTCAGTAAATGTAAGGTATCAAGTTGAGATTTGCTTTGCATTTTTCTCAGTTTGAAGAGTTTGTTTTTCATTTGACACAGTGAACTTACAGGTGCAGCTGCTGTTGGAGCCTTTTTTTGTTAGAACAAAAACAACATTTGAGGCAGCTCTCAATGAGCTTGTTAAATTTTAAGTGTACGGGGGGTAGGGCCTGAATACCCGATCCTGTTTTGCATTGTTTTCATTATAATAAAAAGAATATAGTAAAGTATTTATTAAAGCCCCACAGCAGGTTTCCATCATGTATGCTTCTTCAAAAAAAGAAGGGTCTCTGCAAATTCTTGATTTTTTTAAAAATATAATTATTAAAGAGATTCAGGAGAGGTCTGCAACATGTTACATTAATGTCTGAGTTTATTTAATACCAGCAGTAAAAACAACACAGCAGTAACTTCATTAATTATTTCAATCTCCTGACGCACCAACAGGATCATTCAGGATCTAGCAGTAATTAATGCTCTCGCTCCACTGTCTTCATGCACTGCATCTATTATTGCTGGGAGAAAGAAGAAAATGCAACTGGAGGCAGGTGGATATGTGGAGAGTTTTAATTTGCAAACAATGCATGCTGGGAAGTCTACTGATACACTGATCATGTTTCTTTAAAAACTTTTAACTCAGTGCATTCATTTCACTCATCATTTCATGTCAAATGATGATGTTTTGAGTTCTGAAATGGTTTTAAAATGTAAACTAGACAAGTTGAATTAACTTGAAATTAATAAAACACATATTTAAGTTGAGTTATTGACAAAAGATTAGTTGATTCCACTAAATTCCTGTATGATGTTTTACAGCGTATATTTCACAGAAACCAACAGCTCAACAGATGAATTGTTTGACTGATTGAGTCGCTCGATCCATCTGGTTTCACACAGAGCCAGCTGCTGCTCGTTTCTTCATCCTGAGAGACGACGAAGAGATGTGAGATGTCATTTATTCTCACAGTAACAGCCTCGGCTCAACATAAAGGACTGGGAGGAGAAAATGATGTGGCTGTGCAGTCAGGGGGGGAAATGACTGCATTTATCTACATTGTACAGTATGTACAGGGTCTGCTGTAGATAAGAGAGTGGGCACAGAAAAGAGAGGGGGAAGAGGAAGAAATCACACGAGAGGAAGCCAAGGAGGGAAAAAAACTATTAGTCTTAGGTGAAACTAGATGCAGTAATGGTTCAAATAAAACTGTTGCATTGCAGAGGGAAAGCAACTATGGAATTTGAATATTTAAAGTCCCCTTTCACTCAAAAATTAGTTTCTCTAACTGTATCTTCAGTTGGATGTTTGAGCTTCACTGTGCACAGTGATGTATGTGCAAAGTTTGACAATAGAAGGCTGTTTTCTCATTAATCTTCCAGAGAGGGAAAGTTTGAATTTTTATGCTTAATTCATTGAATTTTACTCTGTCCACTTTATTTAGGACAGAGCAGGTGTTATTTAGCACCATGTTGGTAGTCAGTAAAACTATAAAATCTACATCATTGAGTTTGTTAATGTGGTTTTAATTTGCTCTCAGTTCACTCTTTTTGATATCCTTGTGAGATTGCATGCAAGTATGAACCCACATTTACTTTCTGCAAAAAGCCCCATTAATACAGATTTAATCACTTCACATATATTATTTATGTACCAAATAAACAACAATAGTCCCAACACTGAGCCCTGGGGAACCCCACAAATAACCTTCAGTAATTGTGATTTGATTTTGTATCTGAACGTATTGATATCTATTCTCTGGGTAGCTCGTAAGCCAGGAGAGTACTATCCCTCTAATTCCATATCTTTGTAATTTTTAAAATAATAAGTCATAAGTGCCAGACTTAGTCTTATTCAGTTTTCAGTTGTTCATAGGATGCACTTTAGTAAAAGCAGGTTAGCTAAAATATTTCCAGATCATAACTCAAGATGCAACCGTTGTGGTTATCCACAAGCAGACTTAGTACACTTTGGGCTTGTTCCAAACTTAGAGATATCTGGTGCTATGTTTTTGATACACTAGTCCCAGCCAAACCTAAAGAAAAGGACATTATTGCCTCTACCACTGTTTTGGTGCATCGCAGGATACTTCTTGTCTGGAAATCTCCTACCTCACCATCTCAGTCTGTCTGGCTAAAGGATGTGATGTTTTTCCTGAGCCTTTAAAAAATTAAATATGCACTTAGAGGATGTGACGATCATTTATTTCAGAAATGACAACCTTTCATTTCATATTTTAACAACCTGTCTGTGTTGCCTCCTGAATGAGACTCGCCTGTCTGGTCAAATGTATTCATTTACCCAGTCCTCTGTCCTTCCCCTGTCGGTCTAATTGATGCCATACTGTGCTGTACTGTTTAACAGTATAATTGCTGTACTATAGAATTAACTCAATTGAACATTAAGGGTACCTGGGTGGGTTTGTTCGAACTCTTGGTATATCTTGCTGTTTTGTTTTGTTTTTTAGTTTTTGTGTTTCCTTTTTTTCCTTTTGAAATATGAAAAACTGGAAATATTGGACCTTTAAATCTTGTATGACATACTATATGTTTCTGCTAACAAAATATGTTACACAGGAGTATGATTATAAAATATTACCAGTTAATCTGCTTTAATAATAAAATGGCATTTGTTAGCATCCATACAGATGCCATTTCAACACTTCAACACTGTACACAACAGGCGTTTCAGACACGTGTCAGTCGTCTGTCACAAGCATGATTAACTGAAAAGATGTATTTATGTTGTATCAATACAAGTCTCTGCACAGGCTGCTTAATGGTTTGAGTCTCACTCATGCTGTAGAGATTGGGGAGACTGTTACGCAGTCAGGAGGAGGTTATGACAGCAGGCTCCCCGCCATATGAGGCCATTCAGAACAGACTTTAGACTTTGATTGTTCTTTGATTTGTTCAAATCTGTTGATATTATAAATTAGTGAATATTCGTGTACTAGACAGTCACATTTCAGTATCACCATGTTAACAAAGATTTTATTTTGTTTGCATTCATCAACATATTAGCCTGAAAAATGCTTCGACTTAAGCTATGGGATGACATGCCTTAACAGCAAGTGAAAGAAATGGCAAATAAAAGCAAATGAAAGCAAATGAAATTAATTAATGGATGAAAACAGTGTTTCTGTAAAAGGACAAACTCAGAGCAGAAAATTAGTCACTATGACTGTTGTTCTGATGGAATTAGTGCTGTGAAAATGTACATTATGCTGAATTCACCATGTGAGCTCCTAGTACAGGTAAAAACAACCCCTCAATGAGTTTTACTTTGCTTTTATTACCAACCTGCCTTTATTTGTTTGTGCAGGCTTTTGTTTGATCATTTATATATATCATTATACAGCACCAGAGCATGAAACAGAGGTCCCAGCAGCAAGAAGGACGACAGTTTAAAACACACACACACACACACACACTGTTGTTACTGTCAATCCCCTTCTGTTGACCTCACCTTGTTTAACCTGCAGACCACTGATCAATAATCCCCTCCTATCATATTATCAATACTCCCCACTGCTTGATAACATCATCAGATTCACTGATCGATACCCGCCCATTGTTGTATCAAATTATAGCTCTTTGTTATCAATACCCAGGAGTGTGTATATTCAATTAGACAGCAGGGCAGATCAATACCCTGCAGCTCCTACAGCCAATCCTGAAGCCTTATCAATACCGGCCACCGTCCTGACAAATGATAACGTGCACAGATCAGTAGGTTGTATCGATGATAACTTCTCCTCGGTTACCCATGGATCAGCGGATGGAGTCACATGCTGAGAGACTGTGAGGTTACAGTTTTTAATCCAACTAGAGTGGTTTGAAAAACCTGCTGTATACAATCTGCATCTTCAAAAACCAAATAAATACTCAACTTAATAAATGACCAAACAGGAAGTCCATCTGCCCAAATCAAACATGGCTTCCAAACCCATCGCTATCATCAAAACGGATAAACAAAGCAACAGAACAGCTGACTGCACTAGTTTTAGTTGCATATAAGTTTATTTGAAAGAGTTAAGTCTACTTTTCAGTAAAATTTCAATACTAATTTTTGTTGTGCATTTTCAATTTTAATGTCTACTAAGCCTTTTTAGGCCATATTGATATGTACAGTTACCATGGTTACATGTTTTTTTTGTTGTGATTGTTTGTTTGTCCCAGCTGTGTTTTTGTCAAACTTTCAGTGAGATTGTAGGTGAATTTACTCCATAAATCTTTTTTTTCCGTACATGAGTTGGAAACATAACTGTAGAGAAATTACTGAAATTCAAGATTCAGTTAATTAGTGCAACAGGTTGAAATATTAGAAATATTTTTGGGAGGGTGGAGGATACTGAGCATTTGTGATGCCATACATGCATGCAGGTTGCTATAACTTTGCATTAAAACAGTAATTAGTTCATTTGTCCATGTCTCCATCATTATCAAAATATTCCTTTAAGCACCATTTTTGGTAACAGGTTGATTTTGTTTGAAATTGTATGGCTTGCTGGAATATGGTGAGGAAATATTTTTTGTCTTTATTGAGTGGTACTGAGGAATAGTGATGGATTTTTTTTTTTAATTTTGTTCTTTTATGGAGATGTTTTGGTCCCTATACACACATGCACTAATAACTTGATTGAGTTTGATGTCACCATCATGTGGCTGTTGTATATATGTAAAAAGACAGTGAAGAAGAAGACGAATGTGTATAGCAGTCTCCTTTCTGTCCTTCAGTTCAACTGTCATAGTTTTCATAGTTCTTTGTTTAGTATAAGTCTCGTTTTAGTCATGGAACAAAGACAAAATCAACTCTTAATACTCTAAATCAGAACATTCTCAACCCCTCTGACATAATTTGTAAAAGTTGGGATGATAACTTTATTTGCGGTTTTTCAGTGTTCATAAGGTGCTTTACATGAAATGCTAAAACCAACAGACAAGTATCAATAAGAAAAGGACAAAATATAATAACTATATGTGAACTGTATGTGACACCCACATCTGTCAGATCATCTACAAATCTTTTAATTTAATCAAACACAATTTAGTAAGTCAATGGGCCAATGGTTTTACTAGTCTACATCACAAGAATGAAAAACAAAGCTCCGCCCCTTACCTGGCTCACCTGAGGACAACCAAGAAATACAGGTTATCTTTGTTTCACTGAGATGAGATCAAGATGCCAAGAGACAGTAAGATAATACTGGGCATACTGGAGTACTGGAAATGGGGATGTGAAACACTTTCATTTACTCACTTTCCAGTTCAGTTTCTGAGAGAAAATGACTTTCTCATCAGAGGAGGATCTCTCCTGTCCTGTCTGACATGACATCTTTAAATATCCTGTTGTTCTGACATGTAGCCACAGCGAAACCTGTCTGCAGACGCTGTGGAGAGAAAAACAAATAAAAGAGATTCTGTTTAGTAAGAGAGGGCCTTACTGCAGCGAGATCAGAGAGCTTCCGCAGAGTCTGACCAATAGGAGGAAGTCAACCCTGGAACAACAGGTTGAGACAGAGCTCCACCTATTACCTGACTCATCTTATCTAAGATAAAACAAGAAGTGCATATTGTTGTTCTTCCACTGACAAGAGACACAGACACTGAGAGACGATTAGATTCACTGTCAAGGTAAAACTAAGACGTCTACTGAGGAATAAGAGCTACAGGAAGAAACACTGAGGATACAGTGAGTACTGGAAAAGTTCTATACATGTCTAACAGAGAAAATACTTTCCTGCAGATCAATGCAGAGAATGTGAACTGACAGATTATTATACTTTCAGTTTTATCTATATGCCTGCTGTGTTTCTATCTTCACTCAGAGAGAAAATGTCTTCCCGATTAGAGGAGGATCTCTCCTGTCCCATCTGCCAGGACATCTTTAAAGATCCTGTTGTCGTGTCATGTAGCCACAGCTTCTGTAAAGACTGTCTGAAGACCTGGTGGAGGGATAAACAAACACTGGAGTGTCCAATTTGTAAGAGAAGATCATCAAGGAGTGATCCGCGTTGTAACTTGGCATTAAGGAACCTGTGTGAGGCCTTCTTACTGGAGAGAGATCAGAAAGGTTCAGCACGGTCTGAGGATCTCTGCAGTCTGCACTCTGAGAAATTCAAACTCTTCTGTCTGGACCATCAGCAGCCAGTGTGTGTTGTCTGCAGAGATTCAACAACACACAACAAACACAGATTCAGACCCATCACTGAAGCTGCAAAGGATCACAAAGAGGAGCTCCAGAAATCCCTGAATCCTTTAAAGGAGAAACTGTGGCTCTTTAAAGAAGTTAAAGGAAACTGTGATCAAACAGCAGAACACATTAAGATCCAGGCCAGAGACACAGAGACGCAGATTAAGGAACAGTTTAAGAAGCTTCACCAGTTTCTGCAAGAGGAAGAGGAGGCCAGGATCGCTGCTCTGAGGAAGGAAGAGAAGCAGAAGAGTCAGATGATGAAGGAGAAGATTATGGTTCTGAGCAGAGAGATAGCAGCTCTTTCAGACACAATCAGAACCACAGAGGAGGAGCTGAGAGCTGAAGACGTCTCATTCCTGCAGAACTACAAGGCTGCAGTGAAAAGAGTCCAGCAGCGCCCCCTGCTGGATGATCCAGAGCTGGTCTCAGGAGCTCTGATAGATGTGGCCAAACACCTGGGCAACCTGACCTTCAACATCTGGAACAAGATGAAGGAGATGGTCTCCTACACTCCTGTGATTCTGGATCCAAACACTGCCAACCCAGAACTCATCCTGACAAAAGATCTGACCAGTGTGACACGTGGAAGGAAACAGGAGCTTCCTGAAAACCCAGAGAGGATTTATACCTATCCCTCTGTCCTGGGCTCTGAGGGCTTTGACTCAGGATCTCACAGCTGGGATGTTGAGGTTGGAAACAGTCCGATCTGGGCACTAGGAGTGGTAGCAGAGTCTGGCCTGAGTGAGTTAGACAAAATGTCTCGATTATTTAGAATAGCGTTCTGTGATGGTGAATACACAGTAGACTCTTATACACATCGCTCCACTGTTCTCTCAATGAAGAAGAAGAAGAAGAAGCTGCAGAGGATCAGAGTTCATCTGGACTGGGACGGAGGAGAACTGTCATTCTGTGATCCTGATACTGACACACACATACACACCTTCACATACAAGTTCACCGAGAGACTGTTTCCATACTTTAACACTGTAACTACACACTCACTGAAGATATTACCATTGCCTTTCTAGGTAATAATGTAATCACAGTTAGACAGGAAGATGATGGTCATTATGTGAGTGTTGTTGTACATAATTTCCATTTGTTTCTTATTTTGTTGTTCTTGCAATTTACAAATAAATTCTCCTCTTGCCAGATGATTACAGAGATGAGTACAAAGTCAGCTAAACTATTTTTCTGTTGTTCAAGTATTTCAGCGTAGGCAGCAGACAGTTTCACATGGCATGGCCTCAGTTTACCCTGTCTCGCAGTAGCGCATTTGATGCATTAGGTGTGATCCTTATCTAAAACATGCAGAGTTGGCAGTTGGTCGTGTGCAACCAGTCACCAAACCCTGCCATGAAACTCATTGTCTTTATAGAACATTTTGATCTTAATCAAACACCTTATTGTACAGTCTCTCTCTGCATGAATTAGGATGAATGTACACACACGTCTTTTTTTTTCTTTCGGTTTTACAACCTGTTTCTTTTCTTATAGTTGTGGCCATCATTATTATCAGTAGTGATAACATTTTACTCCAAGAGGAACACAAGCAGTCAGATTTTCACACAAGTGAAACTAAAAATATTGGTTATAACCCCACATGGCATAGATAAACTGTGTGCATATGTGTTTCAAGTATAGTAGGACACATTTGAAATAAGAACTCAATTTGGAAAATGTAATGAACATTTACAAAAGACAGATCTTGTCATGATTGTGACATTATACTTGTTGTCACTTCCAAATGTTTGGTAAAACTGCGAGTTAATATGATATAGGTTGTAAAAATGTTCTTTTACTTCTGTAAGTGATTGTAAACTACTCTGTATTTTATTATTTGTTATACTTCTATGATTATACAATGCTGCAAATCATTCAATGCTAAGAAGGTTGAGATGTAGAAAAAAAATTAAGTTGAGCTTTGGCTATGTTCAGGACATTATATGGACATTATATATGACACATTTTTAGCATATTTCATTCTAACATGGCAATCCTTGTACATTTATTTTGAAATCTGTAGAAAGTAAGCTTGTCAAGCAATATTAATACCGTGAAAATAAAACTCGGGTGTATCAGGAAGATTTGTCCTCCTTTCCTTGTCCACTCGTCCCTGTCAGGTTGTATTACGGGCAGCAGGGCGGCTGTTAAAGGTGACGACGGCCTACAGAGAGCTTCAGGTTCAGTCTGGCGGCAGATCAGGAGATTTAACCTGCAGCTGTAATCACTATCGACATCAACAGCAGCTTCTTCCTCCCTGCTGTGTGTCTGAGTGTGTGAACAGGACTGTTCCCACCAATTACAGTACTGGTTTCTGGGGGGGCTCAGAGATGATTTACAGCACCAGGCAAAAAAAATATGTCTTCTATACAAATATGTTATCATGTAGTCCTTCATGTTTTTATGTCTAAGCTATTTTCCACTATGGAAGTTTACTGATTCGTAACCTTGAGCCTCCCAACCTGAACTTTTCAGAATAAAAGCCTGACCACGCCATGATTTCAAACTGCAAAATTTCAAATTCAATTCAATCCAATGGATTCACTACTAGGGACGATGTAGTGCAGATATTTTGTTTCTAATTGGGTGAACTTTAACCCACAGATTTACGCCTTTGACAAATAGCAAGCCTTCTCCACCTCCATCTTTGGGATGGAGAGCAGGAAAATCCAAAATGAAGGAAGATATCTTAACTTACTAACTGTGTTGCACAGTTCACTTATCTGTAACCTCCTTTATCAGAGTAAAAACTGTTCTACAAAAGAGCATTATTAGCAATCTCTTTGGCTCTGACAGTTTTCTTTTTCCTCTTCTTTCAACATTGACTATTTGTTTGGGCTGAGGTCAAAGTTGTGTTCAAGGTTGGTTGTCTTGCAAAGCCATTTATTCTTCAGCCGAATCTTTCTGTTATTTAATCATTATTTTCATTTTATTTTATTTCAGCTCTCTTCTCACATCAACCAATGTGACTGCAGTCATTCTTTAACAGACAAAAATCCACCATTCTGTATTCAGTTCCGCCCGTGGTTCAGCAGAGTCCCTCATCTCAGCAACACACTGTGTGAGTCTCACATCAGCACGGAGCTTCAACTGCCTGGGTCCATCCTGCCATTCTCCCTCCATCTGAATAAAACATGCTACTGAGTCAATTAAATTTAATACCAAAGCCAAACAGAGGAAGAAAAACAAAACAACTCCTGGTTGAATCCTGAACTGTGTTAGTTTGCAGTACCCATCTGTTATGTATCACAATTATCTGGCCAGACTACTGACATGTTGCTCCACTTTTGTAGACAGTTTGGACAGTGTTCAAGCCTAGAGACAGTGGTGGGAAAAGTACAAGTGCGTTTGTCTCTCTATGAGGGTAAATGTGTTGTCAAACTGAATGCAAAGTGAATTTTAAAGGGGAGGTATTATGCTTTTCCTTATTTTCAGACATATATATATAATGTCACAATGTCAGATGTTCATGTTAAAAGTGGCCAATGTGTTAAATAACGAGGTAAACGTATGTAGCAGTAATCCCTGTGAGCAAAAAGCAGCAGCTTCAGACTGCTCTAAACGCTCGGTTTTCAATGGTTTTTTCTACTTTCAGCCCGAGCTGATGTCAGTTCGTGACGGATTTCTTCATATGGACATCTGCTACGTGCTGCTCCACTCCAGGAGTAGTTACAATGACGGTAAAGTTACACAACTCTGATACGTAAAGCTGGCCAATCAGAACAGAGTGGGCTCATCGGCAGGGGGGCCTTAAAGAGACAGGAGCTAAAACGGAGTGTAAGAGAAACTGTGTATATTGAGGGGCTGCATAAAGGGCCAGTATGAGAAAAATATGGAGTTTTTTTAACTTTGAATCATGCCAAGCTACTCAAGTGGAGTCCAAAAATAAAAATTTAGAGCTGAAATGAGCATAATAGGTCCTCTTTAAAGGTTAGACAATTGCAGATAGATTGCCTCAAGTGATGTTACTTGAGTCCGTGTAAGTTGGGGCTGAAGACCACAAGTTTGAACATTAAAAAACAAAAATCTGGGGGTGTAGAGTTAAAAATAAATGAGGTTACCAGACCTCTGTAGCCTGCTCCTCATCTCTACTGAGGCTAACGGCTTGAGGCAACTTGCATAGCACACATGAATATCTGACCATGGATGTATTAAGGAGAATTGGATACCGCGTTCAAAGATAGCACCCATTCATTCCTATGAAAATTGCTTGGTGGTGCATGAAGCCGAAAAAATCTGCTGTGTCTCCACCATGTTTCTGTAGGCTTCCTCTTTTTGGGCCCATAGAGCATGATCACTGGAGTCCTTCATGTCCGAGACTTCCGCTGAAAAATGTATTCACAGTTTTCCAGTGATTGTGTATAGCTTATCTGGCAGAACTGTCAGCTGTATTGTGGGTAATGTAGTTGCCAGGTTTTAACAAGGGAGATGAATGCATGGAATAAAGAAGACATCACTACTTCCCTACCGCCACCTCTAAAGGTATCTCTGGTTCTGCTGCATCGATATTGAACTCTTTTTTTTTTCTTTTGAACCTTTTTGTCCATCTTGAGTCTGACAGTCATATAGAGGTGCACTGCTAAATCGATGGAGTACTCTTTTAAACAACTTGCAAGCCTCCTAGTCAACACTATCACAGCTTCTATGTCGCCTGAAAATGATGTTGATAAGATTAATATGTTTCACACTGCTGATTGCTTTGAGCAAAATTGAATAAAATACTTCTTACCCCCAACAAGATGCTGAATGAATAAAGTGAAACTAAAATAGCCGTCTGATTATCAGGCTATTAGAGGACTTGAATAAAGAATCTAAAAGCAGTAGTGGATTTTTGCACCGCCATGCTTTTAACTACTTAATATGGAAACCTATTTCCACCTGGAAAAAAAATAAAATAAATTAAAAGTTATGCATGATTTTTAAAAAATGAAATCATTATGATTACTATCTCAGAATTTTGATTTAGTAGGTCAAAATCTTTATTTACCATGATTTTTTTTTACTGTGTGCAACATTAGTGTAACTTCCTCATTAAAACTAAAAATTGTTTACTATTTTTTAATCATTACCTACTTTTGAAAAGTTTCAAATCTGGAAGTGAAACCAATGGCTGCCTGGCCAGTCCTAAGTCTTATGGTATGTTTAGAAAATTGTTGGTGGTAAAATAAAGCACGAACAGTCTGAGAAACTACTACGATCCGTCACGATGTTCTCTTTAGTCTTATTTTCAGAGTCTCAGTACAGAACTCCTGTCTGGGTTTGAGTCTGACATGAGGTCTCATGCTCTCTCATACATCCCACTGTCTGAATGAAACATGCTCTTTGTGGAGAAAAACACAAATTAATCCACTTCAGAAAGTGAAAAGAAGATAAAAAACTTTATAATAGCGATGCCCCCACCTCCTCACCTCCAACCCAGAACCCCCCTCACCTTTCCTCACCAGCCTGTTCTCCCCGCTCTCGTTGGCCCACCTCTCCTCCCTTCGCACAATGTTCGTCTTGAAAAGCTGGGTTTAATTATTCAGCGATGTCGTGGGAGGTGGAAGAAACAGTTTGATGCTCGCTCTACTTGTCTGTATTAAGAATCCATTGAGGTCACGAATACACAATGACCTCCTTATGAGTTTCAAGGATGCTATGTGCTGAACAGACCGCAGTCATCAGCGCTCATTAATAAATGTATTGATCTGGCGTGCTGCGTTGCTTTCAAGGTCTTAGAACTGTTCAGAGAGTCATGCAAGGTCGCTGGTATGAGGAAGGGTGTGTGTGTGTGTCTGTGTGTGTGTGTGTGTGTGTGTGTACAACAATCTTGCATGTATGTGTGCAAGTGTAACTTCCCAAAATCAGTTTAATGTCAAAGGTTTGAAACATTGCAGTTAAGGGACAGTTTGCTATAATCAGCCTGGATTCCAAGAGTACCAAAAGATAATTTGTTTATACTGTGTGCACAAAATTAATAAATATATAATCTGTCAAGACTTGCGGGGCTCTCTGGTGACTGCAAAAATAAAACATACTGCAAAAATAAAACATACAAATCTCCATCCACTCTTGCATCATAATCCGCTTCTCAACGGTGCATCTGTGATCAGTAACACTCAGCTTCCGCTTGTCAGATGTGACAAGGTTTGCTTATATTTGTGGTTTGCACCAGCTAACAATGTCCTCCTTTGGTGTTGATATCTATAACCCGACGAGCTCCTTCTCCTCCATCAGCTTAGAATTTGAGTTTTCTGCTGAATGACATACTTGCAAGCTACAGTTTATTCAACATTCGTTTCTCTTTCCTGACACACACAAGTTGAATGTCTTTTGTGTTTCTTTTCATTGATATTACACAATATCTTGCAGTAACGCAGCCACCTGCCCCCGTGTTAGATGTTTTGTTTTACATGGGCAGTATAGGCGATCATAATCCTCCCAGTAGGATGTTGTTAAAAAGGCTTTGAAAAGACGACTTTGAACAATGTCTAAACTACATTCAGATTTGGTTGAAAGTCGAAAAGACGCCAACAACCTGCTTTATATTCATAACTGGCTTACGGTTTCTAAATAAAACAAGAAGTACTTGAAAACAAATATTAAAAATACATCAATAGGTTCTTAAAGCTGCTTTGTTTGCTATGTATTAAAACAAGTTGAGCTTTTTTATGCATTGAAACAGTTTGTTTTTTAGATGTGTTGCTATGTGCTACTCTCCAAACATCAGTAACTGACACGACGACGCTTGTCGTTAGTATGCACCCGTAACTAAAATTTTTTCACACTTGTTACTCATCTGTCAGTTTCTTACTATCTGAAACTTTAAATTGATACAATGTGATTATTTTAAAGAACAATATGTAGCCCGGCGTGTTCTGTATGCAGTGTATGACTGTGTAACACATCATCTACACCGCTGTAACATATCGCACATTAAAACCAAAGGTTTGCAAAGTTAATATATGGAGCAGGTTTCCACCTCGAGAGTGTCCAAGTGTGAGCTGTGAAAGGAAATAGTAGGAATCGGAAAATAAAAATGAGCTGAGTAGCAGTTTTAGTGAGCAAATATGAGGAGATGTGATTCTGAGCTTGAGAGGAGAATATACAAAGATGGAAAGAGGAAGTTATACATAAGATGTAATGCGTCTAATGCTGCTTGGTAATCTCAGTCTTTGATCCAGATCACAGGGAGCGTGCACGAAAACAACACAGTGCGACTTCAAACAAAGCATCACCGAGGATTCAATGACAGTGACTTATTCAGCCTCAGAGGAATACAGTGCATTCGGTGCTCATAGCCCATAATGTGCATTACATGTATTTATGAAAGCTGTTTTAAAGTTCCTTTTAAGCTTGCGCACCAGTGGCCAGAGGGAGACGTTTCAGTCCAGATGAATAAGTAACTTTGACATTTACAACATATATCAATCTTCAAGGAAACAAACAAAAAAAACATCAGGTAGAGAAACACACATATTTTATGGCTTTTCAGCTATAAAATTCAGGGGAAATGTTTTGATATTTCATTCATTTTAAAGATTTACTATTTAGATTCTAAATATGTGGTCAATTTATCAAAATTATGCCTGCACACAAATTTGTTGCGACCCATCTTGCAGTGAAAGACATTGTGAAGGGAGGTTTGTGCAGCATTTAATCATCCACCTGCTCTCCTCAGGCACGTCATTCCTGCAGTCTGTTTATCTGCACACATCTGTATAATTAATGCATCAGATGTCGTAGAACGCGGATACATTTGGCTGTCAGAGAGCCGCTCACTGTGATTTGAACGTCTGACACGACACCGATGACACATACAGACACACACACACACACACACACATGCTCTTAACACACATACATACAGTAAGTAGAGCGCCGCACAACCAAACTGAAAGAACACAAGCCTTCATTCACAGTCGCTGCCACAGCTGTGGACGCGAGTCTCAACAACACGCATTCACACGGAGACTGATGTACAGCCTGTAATCTTCATGACAGCTAACGTCTATAATCACACAGCATGTATCCACGGCCACCATTACAAAGATCTGAGACAATTACTTCAGATGTCAGCTCTGCTCACCAGTGTGTGAATGTTAATCTGGTTCACTTTTTTTTTTTTTTTTTAAAAACAATCTTTTTATGCCTGTAAATACAAACAACATTGTGGTAGAACACACTCGTGCGTTAACGCTCAAAAAAACACAATTTTGATGCTGATGGAAAAGCCAAACTTTTGTTCCTGGACACAAAGCATAAAACCATAAAATATGCAAGTCTATCAATTACTTTGGCCGTCTGCGTGCGAATGCTAATCTCGTCTCTTCTCGTTTTAATTACCCAGATCTCATCTCTCAGCGGATCTGCACAAAAACAATAATTTTAATGCTGATTGAAAAGCTCAACTTTAGTCTCTCGGGGCTACAGCTGCACAGAATACATGAGTGCGACTGCTCTCTGGGTTTCAATATCACAACATAAATGATGATTTGGGCTCTGCCTTTTAAAACTACCCACTGCTGTCTCTCTCTGCACTGGAGACCAACAAATATATCAAGTGTTATGAATTCATAATCGGAGAATGGCATTGTGCATCCCACTTAAAGAAAACAGTGTGAATGTTAATTGGAAGACAGATTTACTGCTTGTCTCTTGACACTTGAACACAGTAACATAAATGTACGAAGGAAGCTATAATAGAGAGTATAATGAAGCATTTCATTAACGTAAACTGAATCCGAGTGTTCGTTTAACAGCAGATTTCAAGTCTTTTACATTGTGAAAACAAACAAGGGAGATTAATGCTGATCTGTGCTCCTTTATTCTAGGTAGTTCATGTCAACCAGTTTCCCATAAATGACGCTTAAAGGGGACGTATCATGCACATTCACAGGTCTATATTTTTATTCTTGGGCTCTACTGGAATATCTGCATGATTTACAGTTCAAAAACTCCTTATTTATCTTATACTGGCTCTTTATGCAGCCCCTCAGTTCAGCCTCTGTCTGAAACAGGCCATTTTAGCTCCTGTCTCTTTAAGGCCCCCCCTCCGGATGATCCCGCTCTGCTCTGATTGGCCAGTTTCCAGAAGCTGCCTCTTGGCAGATGTCCGCCAGCTCCGGAGGCAACGTAAACAAACAGTTTGATGTCAACAAGATGTCATCTTGTTGGGAAAGTTAAAAAAACATATTGCAAAATCTTACAGGGAGCATTTTTACATACGTTTATCTCAGGTTTTTTTCCATAAAAAAACATCACTGCAGTGTATAAATGACAGAAAATCACAAAAAGTATAATGATACTTTTGATTTATTGTGTTGTTCAATTCTCCTTAGAGGAGTATTCAAATGATTATACTAAATCCTTTTTGGTCTTTTTTCCCCAATTTTCTCCTACTTGTAAACATCCAGTTTTCATAGTGTTGCAGTCCATGTCTTTGTACTGAAGTTATTTGAGAAATGTAGAATGTACAAAGTCAAGAGTTTGTGATATAAAGCACAACAAGCTAGTGAAGATCTGTAAATGGAACCAATCAATACTGACATACTGAATTACTGCTGAATTACACGCCTGCGAGCTACAGTTTATTCCACATTCGTTTCTCTTTCCTGACATACAGGAACTCATGTGAGTATTAGGGGTGTGCCCGAATACAAATACATTATTCAGCACAGCTCAAATAGTGGATTTTATACGAATATTTGTTTTCATACAAATACTTTAAAAATTATTTGATTTTGGGAAGAAACAAAAAACATGTCAAATACCAGTTCCCAAGGGCCTCACCTGTTGTTCCCCTTCTCCTTTCCACAAAGTTAGGTTGTAAAAAATAGGCAATAAATGAAAAATGCATAGCAAGAATCACCTTTGAAGTTCTTCTACATGTTACATGGTGTGCTGTCTCTGTGTTATGGGTGTATAAATAGTCAGAGGTCTGCCTGCAGTGAGTCAATGAGTAAAGTTTTAGCTCAGTAATCAGCGCAGTCGTCTATGATCTGGGAGACTCCAGTTTGAGACCTGGTGTGGGGACCTCCTTTGTAAGGTAGTTTATTCATAAATACTTATTGTAACACTTGAATTTTCTAAAATTAAAAGCGTAATAAATACAAAAACAGGATTTTTAAGCCTCTTTCCACTTTTATTCGAATACAAATACAAATAATTTTGCTGCCTCAACAAATACAGATACAAATACAAATACTGGGCTCTCTGCACATCCCTAGTGCGTATACAGGTTGAATGTGTTTGTGTTTCTTTTCATTGATATTACACAATATTTTGCAGTAAAGCAGCCACCTGCCCCCATGTCAGATGTTTTGTTTTATATGGGCAGTATAGACAACAATTATCCTCCCAGTAAGATGTTGTTAAAAAGGCTTTGAAAAGACGACTTTGCACAATGTCTAAACTACATTCAGATTTGTTTGGAAAGCGAAAGTCGAAAAGACGCCAAAAACCTGCTTTATATTCATAACTGGCTTATGGTTCCTAAATAAAACAAGAAGTACTTGAAAATAAGTATTAAAAATACATCAATAAGGACACATAAGGTCACTTTATGGTAAATAAATATCTCCCGTGGTGTCTGCAGTTGCTTCTCTTCACCTGCAAGCGACAAACTCTACTAAAACTAACTAAAACTAAAGACTTCCTCTTCTCTCTCCTCTTCCTCTGTCCCATTTAGCTCATACAGTAACTATAAAAGTATAAAAACATCCAACTCTTTGTTCATGAACCTGGAACAACATTCCTCGCCCTAAATGATGATCCCCGGCTGGACAAGTTAAAAACAAAACGCGCGGCGGTGATGGATTCCTCTGATCTGATAGCAGAGTTCAACATCAGTGCCACATTCGCATCAATCAGCTCCCATAACGCAGAGGAGCCTTGATGTGGAAAACTGCTGCTGTGTGCAGTATCCCACCAGAAACCTGAGCCATCAAACATTAAACACACACACACAAAGATAAAAGCAATCTTTGTCGTGTATATTCATAACTACAATATTGAGTCCTTTATATTAAAAAAAAAAAAAAAAATCCTGTCACAAAAGCGAAAGAAACACATTTAAAGTTAGAACGTCTTTAATCTTGTTTGGGTAATTTTTGCAAAGCAGAGTTAGATTTCAATATGACCCTAACCTTAACCCAATGGAAAGGTTCCAAACCTCATATGTAATTGATAATCTATATTGAATCCATAAAATGTATTGAAAACTCTTACAAAATATCTCCATGAATTCTTTTTATGAAGTCTCCACATTCAATTTGAAGGAGAACAAAATTTAGGCTTCTTTATTTAATGTTTACTTGGAAGAAAGGTGAGAGAAACCTGACAGAGCAGCTCAATAATACATTAGACTTTCAATGATTGACAATTGACAACCAGCGAAAACTCCAGCAGGTGAAGTTTAGTCAAGTTTACAGCCTGCACATTGTTTGAAAGACCAGTAAATCTGTAAAACACAGGAGAGTCTAAACAGTACAAAACCATGTTTACTATGGAGAACCAACCAGCTGATTTTAAACAACAAAGTGATATAAAGCACTGTGGGAACTGTCAACCCAGTCTCCTAGAAATTCACTTTATATATTAATTTGTTCTTGCCAGATACATTAAGAGGGAAACGTAACACTGCCTAGACTATGTTCAGGTAGGAAAGCAATGTTTTTTGTATCACAGCCTTCTCACAGGGAGATGGTCTGGGTGGATGGTTCGACATCAGAGAGCACATCCTGAGCTCCACAAGTGGTTAGGTTCAGGCTACAAAAGCACTAGTTAGTGCATGGTTAGTGATTGATCTTTCTTTCCCTGATTGTAAACAAGTGCCTAAAGATAACAATAAAAAATGCTTATCATGCTTTATTTGCTACAAAAACCCCCCAACATTGTATTTGCAAGAGCATGAAAAACAGAAAAAAAAGAAATGTCTTACCAGTGAACGCTTCGCAAATATGTTCAGTATAAACATTTTAAGACTTCCAATATTCCAATAGTCCAATATCTTTAGCTGCTAAATGCTCCACTATGTTCACCAGCTAGTCTACAGCTAACTGTGTCTGCTTGCTGTTTGGTGCTGAGCAGGTAGTGTACAGTGGCTTTTTAGAGCTTTTTCTCTGAAAACAGTGAACCAAAACAGTAAAGTTGCAGCCGGACAGCTAAACAATGCAAACATCCAGCAAACAATGTCAGGCTTTGGGTCTCTATTCGCTGCTCACATGTAATCTTGTGTTGACCTTTGGTTTGAACTTCCATGCTGATTTGAAGCTGTAGCGTCTGTCGTCTAGCTGTTCATTTGCAGCGCTCGTATGCACAGCACGTACCTGGTGGTAACGTCACCGAGTAGGCCTCCTGTCAAGCAAACATGACATGCAATGACAGTCACTTCTGGGACTGATGAATAGTTTATTACCTACCTGCTGTCAAACAACAAACATCCATCTGCAGTTACACTCACACACTTCAATTCATTTAAACAAGATGGGTGTTTTTATGTATCTTAATATTTCAGGCTAGATGTTGGTTCTTTTATTATTTAGACTATCTTCCCTCCCCATCTCATGTCTCTGATGGATGCTCACTTGTCTCTGCTCTACATTTTTTGGGAAAAGTTTAGTTTTGATTTGTTTTGAGATACTTTGTAAAGTATTTTTTGTGTCACTTACATGTTTAAATACCAGATTCAGATGATTATCAGCCAGCTGTTACCAGCCCAACTTACCCACCCACACACACAGAACATCCTTCTTTTCGGTTGTTATCCAGTGTTCATCTCTGCATTACACGACTTGTGGATCATTAGTGAATGCTGGCAGATTCAGAAGTTTTGTTCCATGTAAACTCTTCTGTTTGTATTTGGATTTCCTTCAAGGCGCAGTACCAACAATGGCCACTAGATGTTGCCTCAATATTCACTCCAGGTTCGCCCTGTCCACTCATACAAAGCCCTGCAGGTGTCATGGAGAGAGAAATAACTAATTTGTGTGCTCAATTTAGAAATGCCTGCTCTCAATTTAATAATTGGTGCACACATTTATATAATTCAAATTACTCAGTTGTGGGCACAAATTATTAAATCGTGCACACTAGTTTTTCTCCATGACACCACCGGGACTCCGTACACTGCACCTATTATGTTAATTTATTCAAGGATTGTCTTAAACCAGTTAGTGTGGAGTAGAAGGGAAAAATAAATCCCTCAAATAACAAATCTGCACCACTTCTGATTTTCTTTTTTCTCCACTATCTCCTGTGTTGAATATTATTTGGGTCATGCACACTTTTTCTTTTTGGTACATTTTTCTTGCACTGTATTTTTAATGAAGACTTTACACACACACACACACACATCACAGAATTTGTAGTGAAGTCAAGTGAAACATCCCTTTGTCTCTATTTCTAAATTAGAATTTTCTTGGTAAGAATCTAATAGTCCCCCCCTCCCCCCCCCCACAGATATGCTGTTGTGGGACTGAACTCCTATTAAGGTCTTTCAGTGATGTCTTTTTATTTGTCTTCTTATGAACTAGACATAAGTTGTTTTTATGTTAATTTATTTTGTTTATTATGATGACTCATACGTGTAGCTCCTTCTGCTGGGATGAACCTGTTGTGTCAGTTGTTGTCTATAACTAAGTCCACCTGTCATGGATTGTGTTGATTGCCAGCGTACACGCTGAGGAAGGGCGCTTGTCCCGAAACATCCGTGTGGCAATTAAAATTAAAATCAGTTGTCTAGGTGTGCTGTCTCAATCCTCTTCTTTATTCAATTTCAATACTTTAAGGATTCAGCACCTGGCTTTTTTGATTGTGAGTTGAGCGCGTTGTATTATACAATCTTTCAGTGATGTCGCCATCTAGCACCATGTTGAAAGGATCCATGCACAACATCTAACTGGTAGTGTTTTTTGTGATTCGCTCATTGAATGGGGCTGTTTACTTCTTGTTCTATCTGTTTTTTGAGTGTGAACCTAACTGAGTGACATCTAAACCTGAGGACTGACAGGCTTCACTTTGATGTGCCAGTTTTATTTTTTTGATGCTTTGCTTCCACCTTCTGGAGGACACAGGTATAACACATTCAACTGCAGTTTTGGTCTGCTGTGTAAATACTCAGTATAATCAGTTACCTTAAAACAAAACTACACCAAAAAACATGATCAAAAGCAAACAGACATGCACAACAACATCAACCCATTATATTAAAAAACAGCATAGAAAGTAACAAGCAAAACAATGTACTGACTGGGTGGAGGAAGATGAAAAATACACTAGTGTAGGGGAGAACAGGGTTGGTTGTCACCTTAGAAGGCACTGTTGGTGTTGGTCAGAATTGGGGTCGGAGGTCACCTACAAGGTCATTTCAGGAGTAAGACACTTGACATTGAGGGGAGAGGACTTTTAACCCTAACCCTAGGCTTTTACACAATGAGCTTATAATAAAACAATTATTGCCATTAAAAAGTGTGAGGGGACAGCTACAGTTTAGATACAATATGTGTTTGTTAGCGTTGCCGGTTGCTTGTCACCTTCTCGTCAGGTTGGTTCTCACATTCATGAACATTCAACATGAAATTAAATGTTTTAAATTCATTTTTAAGATTGCCTCCATTTTTTTATTTTTCCTCATTAAAATAACATAAAGACAACCAACCCTATAGTGTGTGACTATCAATCCCATGATGGAGATGGTTGTCACAAGTGCAGAAGACCTCTTTTACAGTCCACATCTTTTGAACAGAATAAGCTTAAGGAGAGTAAGGTGACTCCATTCCTACCTGTCACTTCAGGCTTACACATTGAAAGAGAATCTATTAAGGACGCCGTTTTTGAGGGATTCAAATGAAAGTAAAAAGTGTGACTACCAACCCCGTCCTCCCCTACTTTAGAACCATACTACTCTTCATCTTTGATAAGAACTTGAAGGGATTGTGGAAAAACTGGTGACCAGCCAGGATATTTTTGAGCCCAAAACTTTTCTTTTCCTTTTCAAACTTTTTTTTTTTTTTTTTTAAACTTTTTCCATCAAGTAAGTATAGGAAAAATATCACAGCAGCATAGCATAGCACATAGCCATACTGTCCATTTGTTACATCAATGTCACGACCTTTCTGCAATGCACATACTGGCAGAGTCATAAGAGCACAGTGAAAAAGATTAAACAATACAACCCCAACCAAGGAAAAGAAGTAGACATAGATATAGTAAATAGAGAAAAAATTAAATAATTTTTAATTTTAATGCATTAGAATTTAATAAATGAGGCAGGATGGATCACTAACACAAAACATTTCTAAATTATTATTCATGTATTGTACTTAAGAGAAGACTGGCAAAATTTACCATATTGATATTTACTTACATCCACTTTTTTAAAATTTTTCGTTTCTACATCATTTTAATTCATATATATTTTAATTCATAATGCCTACAGAAAGGCAGGTCACTTTAGGTCAGATGAGTTGTATATTTATCAGTTAATCAATTTATGTATTTATCTTTTAAAAATGTTTTTTTCTAATGTTGAAACTATTGGTCAATAAACTGATTCATTAATGACAGAATGAGGAAGGAAACTATTCTGATAAGAGATTAATCAGTTGTCAATTACCACACCAAAAAGCAAAACATTTGATGATTCCAGCATCTCAAATGTGAGGATTTATTTGTTTTTCTCTTTTTTATATCATTGTAAATAGATTTTATTTGTGTGTAAGACGGTGGCCAGAAAACAAAAGCAATTTGAAGAACTTATAGTAGTGGGCGTGTTTAAAAATGTGTTTTTCTTCTTGTTCCTTGAGTTGATTGTTTGAGCCAACTAGTCCTGGTCCAGTATGCAACTTACACAAGTGTGATGTGGAAACTTGAAGCCTCCAGTGCACACACACTGAGAATGGACTTTACAGTGAAGTCGGGGACATCTGTTAAACTTCTGAGATGAAATATATTTACATATTTTTAGATTCTGGAATTTTTAATGAGGGAGAAGGAGGAAATGTCATTTTAAGGGTTTTAAAGTGGTTATTATACTTTTTTGTGGAAAAACCATATCAGACACACATTATTGTTCCAAGCAGAATATTTTCGTTTGTCTTCATACATGTCTGAAGGGGATCTTTAACAATTTTCTGGTACTTCATGATGAATCAATCAGATATTAACAGATTAATTAATTACGAATATCCAAGTTAGTTGCAGCCCCACTTTTACATAGCCTATTAATAGCCTTCTGCATATTTATACATTTTCAACCACATTTTGTGAAATGTTTACTTATTTGTTGTAACAAAGATCTAGGAAGAAGGAAAGTAACCAGTGTAATAAATCATGGAAAAAACTAATGAGAGAATATCATAGACTTTAAAAAATATATATGAATATGATATGAATATGCTGTGCTGTAATTTGTCAATAAAGTTTTCTCCTTCAAAAGTCATTTAGGGGCATCATGGTCTGGGGCAGCAAGGAGACCTCTCGTCCTCATGTAGGCTGTTAAACAACATGAAGAAAGACCTTTAAATAGCAGAGTGTGGCATTAAGTAATGGGAGTGTATGAAAAAAGTGTGTGTTATGACAAAGATCATGTTACTGTTCAGTCACAGACCAATTTCGCAATCTAGGTCAAATGTTCAAGAAGAAAAGAAACGGTTCCTAAAAACAGACAAAATACCTGCGAGTTTATTTATAATTCATTAATATTTCACCTTTGTTTTGTAATGTGTTACTAAACAATAGAAGAAATGTTGTGTAAATGCAGCTTGTGTAAGGTTTCACACTTGCGTCAAGCTAGCTAAAACAAGCAGAATGATCTACTTCCGGTACCGGTCTCGAAGACAGAATAACCTTCAGAATAAGAGCAGAGGATTTCATACTATGAGAGGAGGGAAAAAATATTAATACTTAATGGTCTGGGGTGCAGTGGTTCTCAAAGTGGGGTCCGGGGACCCCAAGAAGTCCTTGAGAGGGGTACAGGGGCTCCCCAGCAAAAATGGGGATAATTTATTTTCACTATAATTCCATCCATAAGTAACACAATGACAGAATGTATGACTATGTTGACCATGGATTTCATACACTTTCTGTAATAAAACATCTAAAAATCTCATCAGATGGGGGACCCTGGGACAAAATCTTATCAGATGGGGGTCTGTGGTCTATCCGTGGTCACAGTAAAGTCTATGATTTATCCACTGTGGTCCTTGATTGAAAGAGAGTATAAATAACCAATAACCACTTGACTAAACTAGCTAACTGTATATAAAGTATTTCAAACTAACTTCACCTCCAGCAGCTACAACAGTAACATGCTGCTCTAACACTGATGCTTCAGTATTAATATCTAATCCAATGATGTCATATATAATGATATATCAGTCAGAGGGACCAAACCACTACCTATAGTGCAATACTTTAACTACATTTAGCTGCTAATACTTATGTAGTTTTACTTTGGTAGGATTTTTCATGCAGGATTTGTAGTTGTAATGGAGTATTTTTACACTGCTGCATTGGTACTTTTGCTTAAGTAAATTATAGTTTTTCCACCACTTATATTGTTTAATTTTACTGGGAGTGAACGGCCGTCGGGGGTTTTATTGTGACAGTTGTGACCGGATGTCAAATGCCAATAAACGCGGGCGGAGGTTTTTTATTTTGAAGGTCCACGTCGGAAACACTCTGTGAGTGTCTTGACGTTGGTCTTCGCTCCACTTTGAGAACCGCAGAGAAGATGGCGGCGTTACGAGTCGTGGTCCTTACGGGGACTGGGAGAGCCCTCCTCAGCGCTCCGAAAACTATCAAGACCCCTAAGGTAGGTCGACAGATGACTGTTGTATTCACCACACATTACAGCGTGTGTTTGTAACAATAGCTTGGCAGAAAAACGGTGTCGTGGGACGTCCTCACACCGAGCTGACGTTAGCCCGGCTTCTGACAGCGGGGTGAGACAAGGTCACTCGTGTTCCCACACATTTCTAGGATGTCTCAGACAACTGTGGCATTATCTCCTCAGATATTCTGTCCTTCTTTAACTGTAGATATCAATATGACATGAATACGCCCTTTTAATAAACGCTACTGATCTTTAAAACCTGGTAGCTAACGTTACACGTAACAAGCTAACCGGTTAGCTCACTCATGATGCCGCGTCAGATGGACAATGTTCGGTAAAATTCCTCATCTAACGGTGCAGAGATACACATCTGAACGCCAGACGAGTGTGCGTTTGTAGTATTTGTACATGTTGCTATCCTGACATGAGTCATGTTACGTTAATATTGTCTCAGTAGCTGAGCTAATCCGCATGCTAACGAGTTAGCATTTCAAGGACTGAAAGGACTTCCGGTGGAGAAAAGCCGTTCATCGGTCATCTGTTAGCAGAGGTGGAAGAAGTATTCAGATATTTTACGTGGGCATAAGTACCAATACAGCAATGTGAAAATACTCAATTACAAGTAAAGACCCTGCATGAAAAATCCTACTTAAGTAAAAGTACATAAATATTAACAGCAAAATATACTTAAAGTATTAAAGTACATGTAGTTAAAAGTTACTAATTTTGTCCCTCTGGTTGATATATTATTAAATATGACATCTTTAGATATTAACTCTTTGAGAGGCTGAAAAGAGCAAATGTTTTGGCTTGGAAATTGTCGTTAATGTTTGATTATTTTAGTAGTTGCCATTTCATATTCAGCTCTACTTGTCATAGTGGCTACAGATCCGCTGACATTATTTTTCAAACAGTATTTCTTTTTTTTTTTTTTTTTAATTTTGTTTACATGTTGTCTTTATTTGTCGGTTACAGTTGAGACGGGAACAGGAAATTGTAAAGGAGAGAAAAAGGTGTATGACATGCGTTGTTCTGGGCGATATGGCCAAAAACGTTATCACGACAAAAATGTTCATATCAGTTGATAACGATAAATGTCAAATCATTATTTCTGTCAAGTTTAAAGGCTGATTTTTGCACTTGAGTGAAAGTTGAAGAAACGAGGTGGTTAATTGTGGTTTTAAACTATTCTTTATGGTCAGAACTTGTCAAACGGCAGAATATTTCACAAATCTGAGGTAGAAGATTCTAAACAACTGCAACGATAAAATCTGTTTTCAACATCAAAATATTCATGAGTAAAATTAAGTAAAATCCTTTTTTTAGTCCTTTTTCCTCAACATAATAAATATCTAATAGAAAAGTGCTGTAGTGTGATACAACACTCATGTAAGATGGGTCAGACTGCAATGTTAGTTACATGTCCAGTAACACACAATAACATAAGCATTTAAATTCCAACTTTATTATACAAATGAAAACAACCACAATACATAGTCTATAGAAATCAGCTCTGCCCAGATAAAGTTTTGACCTGACATGCTACAGTAAGCATGTTGTCTCATTTCCATTTCTAATTACCTGCTGTACATTTAAACTTACACTAGTTCTGCTCAACCACTTATAGCTCTCTCCTCCTTTTAGCGACTTTCTCACTAATCCCACCGTTGTTTACATGCTATTTAGATCTGCTGGTTACTTGGCTTAGCAGTTTTTGATGGCCTCTCTCTCTCCCTCAAACTCTCATGCTCTCTCTTGCTCAGTGTTTCTCATGTTCAGCTATTCCTCTGCCTCCTGTAGTGATAATTGTACATGTAATAAATGTAGTTTATTTGTTGTGATGGAGGTCTCAATTTAATTATATGGAACATTTATTGAACATTAAGTTAAAAAGCCCTAGACATACAACAGAAAGCCCTGGCCAGAATAAAACTGGGTATATTTTTTTATATATGTTACGCATTTCATCCACTCGGCCACCGTGCACCCCCAACACATGATACTTTCAAACATTATTCCACTCATCCACACCTCCCACCATTCAAGTCCCAAACTTGATATGAATAAGTGTGTAAATCGGGACCCCTCCTGTGTGCAGACTGGTTTTCAGCCCGCAGACACGCAGACAGAGGTTAATGTATCGGTGCAGACATGCTGTCATATGATGCCTCATGCCTGGTTACGGAGGCACTGGTGAAGGGCAGTTTCATAAGGATGACTAGAGTGAACGCTATATAAACAAGGACATCATGATTAACTGAACAAAAGGTATCCTTACCTTACAGTCAGGATGTTCTGAGGAAAAGTTTTGGTTTTAAAGGGGAACAGTAAAGCTGCTGAACATGACTTTTAACCTCTTTATCTTTTGCTTGCTAAGTAGAAAGAGTGTTCTTGACTTGTAAGTGCCCATTACTGTTTCCTAGACTAGTTGATGTCCTCAAATTGCTTGTTTTGTCTGACTAACAGTTCAAAACCTAAATATATTCCGTTTATTATCATAGAGGACCAAGAAAAACAGCAAATTTTCACATTTGAGAAGCAAGAATCAGTGAAATCTTGGTATTTTTTCTTTAAAAATAAATATTTTTTTGCATAATTGTTGTCAAGTAGTTATAAGTTTGTTATAATACTGTGTTGATTTTCAGTAAATAACTAACCAGTATCTTGTTGTGCTCTGGTTCCTCTGTAGGCCAACATGTCCTTCGCCAGTCTGCCACGGAGCAAGAAGGTCGCCCTGACGACGCTAGGTGTGGTGACGGCTGGCGGGGCTGGGCTCGCTCTGATGCTGCACCAGTCGGTCAAAGCCTCTGACCTTGAGCTCCACCCCCCTAATTATCCCTGGAGCCACGCTGGACCTCTGTCGTCTCTGGACCACGCCAGGTGTGATGGATGGACACACAAACACCAGTCCATGTTTATCTAAGGCAGACACACTGATAGTTAATTCTGTTATCTCAGAGGATGACTTTAGGGTTATCTATGAAGTTTTTTGTGTTTTCAGGCACCTTCAGTCTTACACGTTGTAGAAGATAATCACATTTTTTAATTCTAAGTATTTCTCCACTCTCTCTCTCTCTCTGCCTCTGCAGTATTCGTCGTGGCTACCAGGTGTATAAACAGGTGTGTTCAGCCTGCCACAGTATGGAGTACCTGGCCTTCAGAAACCTGGTGGGAGTGTCGCACACAGAGCAAGAGGTTTCGGCCATCGCTGAGGAGGTGAGTGAGTGTGTCGGGGTTGAATGTGGGGAATTGAGATTTTCCCGAATTTGCTACAATCTGCTCCTGTTTCCTGAGGAAAAACACCAGAGTTAGCATGTCGGAGTGCTCTTGAGCAAGTCACTGAACTCTTAATTACTGCGTATATGTGAAATATAAGAGTCCTCTGACAAACCAGTGAGCTCCAAGTTGACCCTCTCCTTGCTCTTTAACTGATATTTGTGCACTACTTTGTGAATTATGGGAATCAAATTCTTACACTCCAGGTTTTTATAGCTGATGAATGAATGTTTTGAGTCATTATAATTATTTTATGTTCCTTAAAACAATTAGCAGATCTGTTACAAAGACTTATTAATTAATTCATTGGATTCTGCAACAGCAACGTTCATTCATCAACAACTTTGAATCACATAATGCTTTTTTCCATTTGCTAACTCTGTCTGTTCATTCACAGTAACAACATAACTTGTCTGTTCAGTATAAAGACACTTAAGACATGTCTTGTATTCAGATTGAGGTGGTGGACGGTCCCGACGACAACGGAGAGATGTACACCCGGCCAGGGAAGCTGTCCGACTACTTCCCAAAGCCCTACCCCAACCCCGAGGCAGCCCGAGTCGCCAACAACGGAGCCCTTCCTCCAGACCTCAGCTACATCGTCAATGCCAGGTAACGCCTGAAAATCTGCACAGTTTAATCTGAAAGTCTGGAATCTGTCCGTCCTCGATGTTTATCTGTCACGTCCTTCTGTTCCCCTTCAGACACGGAGGAGAAGACTACGTGTTCAGCTTGCTGACAGGTTACTGCGAACCTCCAGCAGGAGTGACGTTGAGAGACGGACTCTATTACAACCCTTACTTCCCTGGACAGGCTATCGGCATGGCCCCGCCCATCTACAACGAGGTGCTGGAGTATGAGGATGGTGAGTGAAGATGCAGCTGTTAGCCTGTCTGACCTGCTGATGAGGCGTGAAGAAAGGGAGAAAACATAACAGATATTGTGCAGGGAGTGCCTCCAGTATCCCGTCATATGTTTCCTTTTTTATTTGATAAATATATTGACACAAGAAACAAATACAACATATTAGCCAAAGCTTACTTTATACATTAATTGTCTCCAAACATTTACTACATTACAATATAAATGCTTTGTAAAATAACATGTACCTTGATAGAAGATTAAAGCTTGTTGCTCACACCAGCTGTGTCCAGATGAGAGCATTAAGGTTTGTTGTAGTAAATAAAAATATGGTGCTGATGGTTGTACTGTGTTTGTCGCCATAGGAACCCCTGCTACAATGAGCCAGGTTGCTAAGGATGTGTGTACCTTCCTGAGGTGGGCCGCTGAGCCAGAGCATGACCAACGCAAACGCATGGGACTTAAGGTATAACACACACACACACACATACTACCTCACATTTGATTGGACCGTAAAAAGCGAGTGAGGCTTAGATCTTAGAGCGATACGGAGCTGCTTCTCACACACCTCCCTCACCTGTCAGATCAGGAAGACGACAAGGGAGAGATGAATGAATCAGACCTCAGCCAACACACATCTCTTCCATCTGTCTCCATATTGCTCTATTAGCTAATATGAGTCATAAACGCTGAAGTGCTGTTTTATGTGACCGGTGTGGCTGCTACTCACCCAAAGACACATGTGATTGGATGAACTTTTGTAAACGTCCCTGAGTGCAGGATGAGTCATCGAGCATTTGAAACAGTTTTACAGGAAGAGGAAAGACATCGACTTTGATGTAAAAATACTCCGATACTGATTTTTTGACATATTTGGCAACAAGAGATAAATGAACAATTATCACAGGGGTACTGGAATAAAACTGGGAAAATGTATTTTTCATTTCACTGGGTCTTTAAACTTTTTTTTTTTTAAGTTAAGAAGCTTTTCATGTGACAAACACAAGCAGCCGTGCAAGAACTTAATATGAAATTGTTTAAAACGTTAAATATGCGATTAAAGAATAAGTCAAGAAAACTATGAATCTGACCAAACATTTGACACCATCTTTAAATATTTTGCAGTTTTCGATACACATTTCGGTCCAAAAGTATTGAGATTTGATACACAGTCTTAACTGTATTTTCACTAAACACACAGGGGTTTTTATGGTTGGCATGCAACAGTTAACATCTGAAGACTCCACATCACGTTACAGTGTTGGTGTTTTCCTGTATTCAGCCTCAAACCGGATCTCTGTCATGGTGTTACTTAATTTTATCTTCATACACGTGATGCAGAATCATTGTGATGCAAACAGATCTTGTTTTACATCAGAGTACTTTATATAGTGAGAGTACATATGAAGGCTGTTCATGTAAAAACTGGCCTTCATTGGTGCAAAATACTTGTGTACTCTATGACTTAATTCCAGCTAGTTTCAGAAAAGTGTTGTTTACATTTCATTTTCCTTTTCAAAAGTTTGGTGTTAACTAATTTCATAGCACAATATTGTAGTCCATATAAAAGCATGTTTATTTCAAGGAAGGAAAGAGATCTGGCTTTGGTTTTCCTGTGTATTAAGGTACAGTTTCTACACTGCTCAGTGCTCAGTGAACGCAGCACAGAGGCAACGTCCTCAAATGTACAGTTTTGTCTGATCAACAGTCAAAAATCTAAAGCTTCAATTTACTGTCATATATGATACAGAAAAACTTCAACAAAAAGCTGCAATGACTGAATATTTAGCATTATTGCTTAAATAATGACTATAAGGATTATTTGATTATCAAAATAGTTGCCAATGAATTTTCTGGTGATTTACTAATCAATTAATTGACCAATCATTGCAGTTCTAGTAGTTTCATGTGATCTGGGTTTGATGAACTCATGATGGACAAGACTGGAAAATTGCCAATTGCCTGTAACAAAAATAAAATAGATGTTTATTGTAGATTGTTTGTCAGTTAATGTTTCTAAGCTATAAGCAAGATGAAACATCTGATCTGTTTGCAGTGGTTTGTTGTGATACTGACAGCTGTAAAGGAGACACACCAGGCATACAGACAAAATTCAGGCAAAATTGGGTCGCATGTTTCAGCTGCGTTTGAGGAGGTTTTGAAAGGCGACAGGCCTCGATGACGGGATTTTTCATTGCAGTCACGTTGTAAGAAGTAGAAACAGGATGTAAACACGAGGCTCGCTGTGGGATTCATCTGTTCTCTCTTTTTGTCTCCGTCAGATGCTGATGGGTGCCGGCATCCTCATCCCTCTGCTCTACTACATGAAGAGGCACAGGTGGTCTGTGCTGAAGAGCAGGAAGATCGCCTACAAGCCTCCTAAGTAAATGAAATCAAACATACCCCACCTCGGGCCTAAAAACTACCAGAGAGAGCTGCGTTCAGTGACCCCACAACACTCGCCTCACAATGATCATATGGACACAGAACAACTGACATACACACACACACATGCCTTTCTAAAGGGGGTAGAGAAATATGAGTATATATACTATGTTTATTCCTACAGAAAAATGCCTTTTTTTTAGTTGTTGGCATGGTTGAACCAATTGTGTGACAGATTTTCCTGTATCTGGAATATTGTGGTGCAAGTTTGGGTCAGAGAGTTGTGGTGTTCTTGAACGCACCCTCCACAAAGTTTGTTTTATCTGCAACAAGTCATCGCTGGAAGCAGTTCACATCTTGACATCTTGTATCAGACACTATGTCACAATTGACTGATAAGTCGTCCATCTTTGTAAGATACCCAATTAACCACATGAGTGCTGAGAAATGGTTGCTGCAAGCTTGGAACATCTCGGGCGTATATAAATCCATCCTCCCTTATCTTCTCCACTAAGACACTCGGTGGATCAAATGCAACCTCTGAACCTCTGTTTTACTGTACAAAATAAATTATCTTAAAGGAAACTTTTCTGTGTGGTGGTTTGTTTTGTTTCTAGCGCCAACCTCTCAGACATCGCTTGTATTGTTCTGATCATTTCTGTCTGACTCGTGGAATCTGCATCTACACTTTGTCGTGTAAATATTTAATAAACTGGTGAACTAAACAAACTTTGTCATATGAGGTTTTAATTTGGAACGTCATCAATCCTGTAAATGATGCGGGGGAATGAATCTGAATAATCTTTTTCTGTCTGTATTTCACAAAACTATACAGATGCAAAATAATCACTCAGATCAGAAAATTACTCAGTTTTATTGTTTTACACATGAATTACAAAAACAAAATACATTTTCATCCTTGTAAACCATGACATTTACAATAAACTCAACCATTTTAATTTGAAGATGTACAAGTTGCATGTAAAGCTGTTAATTTACCCCAAATCTTCCCCTTAAAGCTCTACCACTCACTCTGTAAGTTCATATTTAGCAGAGTTATAAGAGGTGATTTACACATCGCAAAATAAAAACGGGTTGCACCACACAAACTGATTCTTACATCATGAAGATGAGTTGTTGCTAAATATTTACACACCGTGACTGTATCACGAAGCAAGTTCAGTTTAGTCTGGATCTATTTGGGCTTCACTGAGCCTAACGTTGGGAATCCTGGATACACAGGATCACAAAGCTAATAGTCAAAAGACGCAGTTGATTTTGAATGACAAAGCAGACAAAATGTAACTAGCAATGTTACACATTACTTTAGACAGAATATCAAATTCTGATGCTTCTGATGCAAGCACAAGACGCTAGGTTACAACTAATTATTTGCTCACATGCTAAAAGTAAAGTGTTTGGTGCATACAAACATTGCCTTTTGAGGAACATATTTAATGTCTTAATGTGCATCTCTTGTGCTGCTGTGGGTCAGGTTGCTCAGGTGTTTGGCCACATCTATCAGAGCTCCTGAGACCAGCTCTGGATCATCCAGCAGGGGGCGCTGCTGGACTCTTTCTTCTGCAGCCTTGTAGTTCTGCAGGAATGAGACGTCTTCAGCTCTCAGTTCCTCCTCTGACTGTGTCTGACAGAGCTGCTATCTCTCTGCTCAGAGTCTCAATCTTCTCCTTCATCATCTGACCCTTGATGGTCCAGACAGAAGAGTTTGAGTTTCTCAGAGTGCAGACTGCAGAGATCCTCAGACCCTGCTGGAGCTCTCTGATGTCTCTCCAGTAAGAAGGCCTCACACAGGTTCTTTAAAGCCAAACTGACAGGTGGTTTGTACATATATGATCTTCTCTTACAAATTGGACACTCATGTGTTGTTTCTCTCTCCACCAGTTCTTCTGATAGTCTTTATAGTAGCTGTGGGTGCATGTCAGGACAATAGGATCTTTGAAGATGTCCTGGCAGACAGAACAGGAGAGATCCTCCTCTGAATGAAAGGGAATCCTCTCCTGCGACCTCTTGAAGAAGTTTTATCCAACAGTGGAGGACATGTTGAAAATACCAAACATTTACATGTTGCAACTTCTCAGATGAGAAGATCTGACTTTGGATATGACTTTTATGTCATATATGACAGAAAACTAAATATCTTTGGATTTTGAACGATTGATCAGACAAAAAAAAACATTTGAAGGTTTCACCTATAACAGGCATTTTTCACTGTTTTCTGACGTTTTATAGACAAAACAATTCATCGATTAATGGAGAAAATAATTGGCAGATGAATCGATAATGAAAATGATCTCTCCCGTTGTAGCTGACTTGTACATGGAGCATTTTGAACAGGCTGATCAGGGCACAATCCTCTACCTCACCTGCCATCTGCTATCAGTATATGAATAACACTTTTACCACTCTGAACTGCTCCAGTACCAGCAGCTTAACCCGACACATCTACAACACCAAGTTCAAGCATGAACAGGAAGAGAATGGCAAGCCGCTGTTCTCAGAGGTCTGCGTTCATGTGAAGGCAGACTGGAGTTTAAAGACCACAGTGAACAGGAACAGACTATCTATCATCGTTTAAATTAGTGAGGGGGCGGTGTTTTTCACACAGTGCTGTCTTAACACAACCATACAGAGAGCTTTACTGGTATTATCTTCAGTGGGCGTATATTTACAGTGTTAAAGTCTGTCAGTGAAAGTGTGTGTGATGGTGTGTAGGTGTGTGTCAGTATCAGGATCAGAGAATTACAGTTTTCCTTTTATTTCAGTTCAGATAAGCTCTGATCCTCTGGAGCTTCTTCACTGAGAGAGCAGTGGAGGGATCTGATAAGGAATGTGTTCTGTGTATACCATCAAAGAACCCTATTCAAGATAAACAAGATGGATGTTTTCCTCTTCTGGACAGACTCACTCGCTACCAAACCAACAAACCTCAACATCCCAGCTGTGAGCCCTCAGAGCCCAGGACAATATGATAGTAATCAAACCTCTCTGGACTGTCAGGAAGCTTCTGTTTCTCACACTGGTCAGATCTTCAGACGGGATGAGTCCTGGATGAGCAGTGTTTGGATCCAGAATCACAAGAGTGTAGGAGACCATCATCTCCTTCATCTTGTTAGTTTTATGTTCTCACAGTACAGACAGGGTAATGGGAAATCACCATCTGTAGTAATCAAACAAAATTCTGAAAGATCTTTTCTCTCACAAACATTTCAATTCTAAACTGATTGATTTCTTACCTGGAAACACAAACTGTGTAATAACAGTTCAATCAGGGCTAGAAAATCATAAAGCACCTCCATATATTGGCTGTATTGCTTCAAACTAAACACAAAAACCATGAGTCACTACCTGGAAACACATGCTATCTGACTAATGACTATGAATCTAGGTGTAAAATACTAAACCACCTGTTTCTACTTCATTTTATGGTCATGTGAGTTTACTTGAGAGCATGAGACATACAACCGTAACCACAATTTTTACCTAATGTTATGTGCTTTTGTTGCCTAAACCTAACTTCTCTCAGGACTCGGTATGCAAACCCTGATCTTAAAGTCTGAGTTTTATTTACAGATGACACAATCAGGAACTGCTGCATACTGCATGTGCATGGATTAAACGGCAAAAGGTGTGGCACACTTCTCTATACAACCAAGGTTCCTCATTTTTCAAGCCCCAGTCTGTGTTTATCTCACAGAAACTACCGTCTGTGTTTCCAGGCAATGACTCTGGCCTCTGGTGTTTAATTAGAAGTAAGATAACCAATTAAGTATAAACAAATGATGATGCATTTTCTATTCTGTGAGAACTTTGAGCATTTATTTCTGGTGATAGTGAAGGTGATTTCTGTCATTTTCTTGTGATTATGAGGGGATTAAAATGATGTTACTCCATGAGTACTGTCACAACATGGGTCTATTAATACTTCACTGTTGTGTTATTACACAGCTTTACTCGTGTATTACCCTCTTTTTCATTTTTCCAAGTTAAATATAGCCCCAGTATTACTCTCCAACTAGTTTTACAGCATTATTACTGAGTAATCATTGAGAGAATTTAACACTGACATAACCTGATTATTGTGATTATAATGTTATTGTTATTATTGTGTTATTATTTAGATGTTTTTTTCCCAGTATTACACTCTTGCCCCATTATTACCCCATGAGAAAAAAACAAATAAATAATAATTGTTAAATTATTAGGATAGACCAACATATTATCAGTTTATTACCTCTGTAATTACCATGGTATTTATTTCCCATGTTTATTCTGTGATTACAAAGATACTCCATCCTATTATGAGCTATAATGTTGGAGTTGTTGGCTTCATATGTAAATATGTAATGTTTCCCATAGAATATGTGTCATTTTGATTATCTGTATTGTGTATTAAAGTTCTGTCTGTTTTATTCAGTATGCAGAGTATAAAGCCAGAGGACAAAGAGGATTATTTTGTAGGAGGAATATTCCAACTTATTATTTCAATTTTTTTCCTTGTTTCCTTCAGCTGCTCCTCCTGTAAGATTCAGAGTATGTGAACTGTTTAAGGTAAATGTGACATGTTGCTTTTCAGGACTGGCTGCATTTCCAGTTGAATGTACTGACCAGCTTCTTACATATACTGTAAATGCATGGCAGTAAAATTAGCTCCCACAATAGAACGGTTTTAAAAGATTAGCATCAAGGTGGATGAAAGCTCATCAAAATAATGCAGGAATTTGACTGACTGAGAATGAAAGGAGAAAGAAAAAAACACAACTAACATTTGTTTTTTGTGACAGCGTGTCTGTTTTATTAGTTATTGGGCAAAGTGACCAAAAATAATTGGTAGCAAACACAACAGGTTATAATTCACAATGCCAACATACTTCAATATTTAATGGTTTACATGTTGTTCATTTACCAAATTCACTTATTCAGAGGGAATTGCAATGAGAGAAACAGCATAGAAGGCATCAGTTCTTACATTTACAAGACATGCAGCTTGTACCAAATCCATAGTATTACATACTAAATCTAAGCAGGTTTTAAGTTTGAAGTGTTCAGACTGGAAAAGTGATGAAATGACATATACTCAAACCAGATAATATGCATACTAAAAACAAGAAAACATTCAAATTAATTGTAGGTGGTTGTGAAACAGCTCCAGAAAGATGTAATAAAACAAAAATAAGTATTAACTTAGTGACAGTCTGACTGACAACATCACACACACTGCATCATATTCTGATAGTATAAATAATTGTTTTTGTTTTAACAACATACTATAAACATTAGTATGTATAGAATTAATATTTAATATGAATTTTGGACACAGGTTAAGGGTCTCTTCAGCCATGCTAACTGCTCATTGAGGCTATAGCTAAGCACAGCAGGGCTTTGAAGCAAATGCTAACATGCTAACATGCTCACAATATCAGTGCTAACATACTGATGCTTAGCAGATATAATGTTTACCATAAACAGCAATTTGGTTTAGCATGTTAGCATGCCAACATTTGTTTGTTACCATGAAACACAAGGTTTTGTAGATATTTGGTCATAAATCAAGCTATTGGACAAATTACATTTTTAGCTTTTTTAAGGTTGGTGCTAGATGATAATTTAAGGGATCACCATTTTATTTTTTACAAACCATTGTGAAGGGGATATGTATGTACACTGAAAGAGTTTCTGGTCAGTGTAATCATTCCTCATCTCTATACTGTAGAGACAAAATCTATCATAATATCACGAAATGGCTTTAATGTTGTCTTTTCCTGGTTTTAAAGGCTGCAGTACAATAACGTGATGTCTTTTTCTGACTACCTACTTAGTCATTATACCCACATTACTGATGATTATTAATCAAAAATCTTGTGTAAATATTTTGTGAAAGCACCAATAGTCATCCCTGCAATATTGCCACAATATCAGTATTGAGGTATTTGGTCAAAAATATTGTGATATTGGATTTTGTCCATATTGCACAACCGTACTGTAAAGTTCATTCTAAAATTCAACTGAAGCTAATATGAGGCTTCAGCAGTCAGAGATGTAAAAATAAAGAGTCAGAAAAGTATAGCTTCCAAAGTTTTAGTGGCATATTGTGTTTCACTGTTAAAATCCTCATGTTCTCCTTCTCTGACTGAGCTGTTCTGTTGTAACTGAGATCTTCGCTGGTAGTATCTGAAGTGGAATTTCTTTGTTTGTGTAAATGTATGGAAACAGCCTGTCAGTGAACGCGTGTGTGAAGGTGTGTATGTGTGTGTTAGTGTCAAGATCAGAGAATGACAGTTTTCCTCTGTTCCAGTCCAGATGAACTCTGATCCTCTGCAGCTTCTTCACTGAGAGAACGGTGTGGGGATGTAGCGGGGAAAATGCTTTGTGTTTACCCTCATATAATCCTATTCTCCATAATTTGGCCAGTAAACCTATGCTTTCCTTCCTCTCAACAGAATCTGCAACCACACCCACAAACCAGCCAGCATTGTCTCCAACCTCAACATCCCAGCTGTGAGTCCCTGAGTTAAAGCCCTCAGAGCCCAGGACGAAGCTGAATTTATCAAACCTCTCTGGATTTTCAGGAAGCTTCTGTCTCTCTCCGCGTCTCACACTGGTCAGATCTTCAGACAGGATGAGTTCTGGATGAGCAGTGTTTGGATCCAGAATCACAGGAGTGTAGGAGACCACCTCCTTCATCTTGTTCCAGATGTTGAAGGTCAGGTTGCCCAGGTGTTTGGCCACGTCTATCAGAGCTCCTGAGACCAGTTCTGGATCATCCAGCAGGGGACGCTGCTGGACTCTTTCCACTGCAGCCTTGTAGTTCTGCAGGAATGAGACGTCTTCAGCTCTCAGCTCCTCCTCTGTGGCTCTGATTATATCCGAAAGAGCTGCTATCTCTCTGCTCAGAGCCTCAGTCTTCTCCCTCATTATCTGACTCTTTTGCTCCTCTTCCTCCCTCAGAGCAGCAATCTTGGCCTCCTCTTCCTCTTGTAGAAAATGGTGAAGATTCTTAAACTGCTCCTTAATCTGTCTCTCTGTGTCTCTGGCCTGGACCTTTATGTGTTTTGCTGTTTGATCACAGTTTCCTTTAACGTCTTCAAAGACCTTCAGTTTGTCCTGTAAGATCTTCAGGGATTTCTGGAGTTCCTCTCTGTGATCTTGTGCAGCTTCATCATTGGGTCTGAATCTGTGGTTGTTGTGTGCTTTTGAATCTCTGCAGATGAGACACACTGGCTGCTGATGGTCCAGACAGAAGAGTTTGAGTTTCTCAGAGTGCAGACTGCAGAGAGCCTCAGACCCTGCTGAAGCTCTTTGACGTCTCTCCAGCAAGAAGGCCTCACACAGGTTCTTCAGTGGCAAACAAACAGGTGGTTCTCCCTTAGACGATGTTCTCTTACAAACTGGACAGTCTTGTTTTTGTTTACCTCTCCACCATGTTTTAAGACAGTCTTTGCAGAAACAGTGGCTGCATGTCAGGACAACAGGATCTTTAAAGATGTCATGGCAGACAGGACAGGAAAGCTCCTCTTCTGGTCTTGAAGCCATTTTCTCTACACAAAGATCAATCCCTTGTGGCTTTCCTCCTCTTCGTAGATGTTTACATGAAAATCCCTCTCACTTTTCAGGCGTGTTTTTTGTAAAACTTACATTCAGTACGTGGAGTCTCAGCAGTTTGAAGTGTCAGTATTCCTGTATTCCAGTATTCCCTCATACAGCGTCGTCAGTGTCTGAAAGTGAGTCGTATTGACTGTTTCTCAGTATCTGTGTGTGACTCTTCAGTGAGGAAGACAAACAACTTATGTGTCCTGTTTGTCTCATGAGAGTCAGGTGAGGGGTGGAGCTTCTCTAATACAACAGGTTGGGTTTCATTCCAAAAGTATCTGTAATTGCTCCTTGTATATTTTAGGCTTGTAAAACTAGTCATGTATGTTGAATTGTTCACCAATAAGGCTTGCCCGATCGCCCGGGGCAGGTAATCTAGCAACTTGCCAGATCGAGGCAAGTGGTGAAAAAAAAGTAAAAAATAATAAAATAAAAAATGTTTCAGTTATTTTTTTTTCGATCTTCATCGTATCATAAATTATGTTCGTATTCTCTGGCACACATCAGAGGATATTGGCCTGCACCATTGGCCAATCAAGAATTGTCTAGGCTAGTGGTGTGATGCGTGAAACAAACATTTACTTAAAGTGACATGACAGTTAACTTTAGTTGTTGTTATTTGATAACCACTAATAAATAAAACAATTTGTATAGGAGAAAGTAGATTTCTGACCCACTTGCCTGACTGGGCAAGTGAAAAAAAACATAAACGTTAAACCCTGAGTATGTTCATTTGTATATGTTTCCCTGTCTTTACATATATAGTGATGTGTAGGTGATAGAAGGAAATTGAAAATGTATTCAAATAATAATCTCCCACATACTTCCCACCCGTGCTCTTTGATAAGTACATTGGCTTCATGTAAAGATATGTAAGGTTATATTTATCTTATTTTAACCATTCTTATTACATATTAGCATCCCTGATGAATTTATCAAGTAAATCAGTAACACAGAAAAACAAGACTAAGAGTCTACAGCCATGCTAGCTGCTCTGCCAGGATGTGTTCGGCACAGTGATGCTTTGAGCTTTAGTGTGTTAGCATGCTAAGATTTGTTAATTAGCAATAAAAACAAGGTGTAGCTGAGGCTGATGGGAATGTCATTAGGTTTACAATTATTTAGTCAACACTTACCCTCCATACTGAACTTACCTACACTCAGACACAGAACAACTGATGCATTTTTTAACTTTTGGCAAAGCCAGGCTAGCTGTCTCCAGTCTTTATGCTAAGCTAGGCTAACCACATCCTGACTCCTGCTCTGTGATTAATGTACAGACATGACATGTCTGATCTTTAAAGATCCCCTCCAGACATGTATTAAGACATGAAAATACTCTGCTTGGAACAATAATGTGTGTTGACACACAAAAAGTATAATTATCATGTTAAAATCCTTAAAATGTTCATGTATAAAAATAAAACTCTCTGGCCAGGTCTCTGTTGTCTTACACGGAAGCATTTACTCTGGATCCAGGAAGCAAAGTGTAAACTCAAACGGAGCATACAGAATGCTGAGCGTTCAGTCAATGTTCACACTTTATACAGACTTCCAACTCCCTAATCTCGCCATTTCAGGGCTGTCTTGCACCTGGAGACAGACACAAGAAGATTCCTGCAAGGACAAACCGGTATCTTATCTTTAAACTGGGCCTGATAAAATATAACAAAAAACACAGATTTGAGTGTTATGAGTGACCCTGGTCTAATAGAAACTAAGCATCTCAGTAAATTTCCATTACAGTCAGTAAATTTCCACCACAAATGCCATCTACTCCTTCTCCCTCATTATAAATTCAAGAATGTATGAACAAATTTGTGTATTTCACAAAATTATATATAAGAAAAATAGAAGAGAAATGGTTGAGCAGCACTCGGAAAGCTTTATTTTCCGCATTCATGTGAAAAACAAAACACTTTTCATCCGTGTAACCCACTACAGTCACAATGTACACAAGCTTCACTCGCTACTGTAACAGTAAGTGTTGTATATAAAGCAGTTAGTACTTTTACCCTGAATTCTCCCTTTAAAAAAACTCTGATCTTTAAAATAGTTTACTTTGCAATAGAAGTTATTCCCCATGTACAGGCGGCATATTCAAAAATATGAACACTTTACAATCCATTGCAACCCAATACAGCAGCACAGAAGAAGAAATTCCAAATTTGTGAATCTTGCTAAATTTGTATTGACAATTAGAGATTTTGATTAAACTTATGGCTTCAGTTAGTGATATTTGATTGCACTTTGAAGTCATTGAGGCATTTGTCAAGAAAAATGTAAAACATGTTAATCAACAAACAGATTAGACAGATTGGACTGGAGACACTGAAAAAGTTTTTGCTATATTTATGTCATAGGTCCAAGTGGAATAAACTGGAATTACAAGTATTATAGATTGATATGTATCACTTTATTTCACTTGATAGCTCATATTTACAGGATATTCATTATGACCTGAGAGATTTTTTTTTGTCCAGAGTAGGGTTGCAATTAACGATTTTCAATATCGATTCATCTGCTGATTATTTTGGTTCAATCATTTAGTCAATGAGTTGTCAGGAGACTTCTTAAGATGTCCTGTTGTCCAACCAACAGTCCAAAACCCAAAAATATTCAATTAACTGTCATATATGACACATAAGATTAACAGATCTTCAATTTGAGAAGCTCGAATCAGAGAATTTTTTGGCATTTTTGCTTGAAAAATGATTCATTAATTATAAAAAGTTGATTAATTTTTTGTCAGTTGATTAATCAACAAAGCGTTGCAGCTCTAGTCCAGCGAGAGAGAACATGATGCATAACTGCTTCTAACAAAACAGGAAAATCTGTTCAAATTTTACTAAAGCTTTTAAAGTGCACACAGCAAAAAATGAATTTAAGTACAGCTTTAAGCTCTAAGAGCAGTGCTATGTTTTGAAATCTGTGCCCCTGGAAGACCTATAAATATGAAAGTGACATAAGTTCACCTGTGACAGACCACATATCCAAAAAGAACTGATATATTAAAGACATTAATGTGTACGATAAAACCTTTGATATTAAGTCTGAACTCAAAATGAAACCTCCAGCTCCAAGATCCTGTGTTCTATGTCCCTGATGTTAAATCAAGTATGCAGTTAAAATACCTTTTTGTTTTTATGGATACATTGTGTTTTAGAAATGAACTTTTCACCTGATTGTGTTGTTGTGACACAAACAGTTACAATCAGAAATGAACTATAGGAGACTTAGAAATAGGAAGATACATTTAAAATATCTATAGACTTGTCAGTGACTTTAAACTTAAGTTTGGTCTTCAACATGAACATACTAACAAGGATTTTAAAGCAGACTACATGTGGTGACTCTTACAGTATATTGGAACGGCTTCTATAGAGCTCTTAAGTAAATCTACTTTGAAATACATGTTTTTCCAAATATTTAAAGAAAAACTAAACAAAAAAAACATTTTTTTCTTCATTTAACCAAAGACACCAAATGTCTAAAATGTTAAATGTTGCAAACTTCTGAATTAAATGCGGAACTATGTGAGTGATAAGTAAAGAAGACTACGAATCTGACCTGACAGTCATTTCCTGTTTTTGTTATGTGACGGCTTATGTAAATTTCAGTTGGTGCCAAAAAAGTATGCAACACCCAGAATATGAGTCACGTCACCTGACTTAACTGCAACCTTGAAATTAACACTGCCAATTAAACTTTAAAGAAAGTTTCCCTGTTTTCTTTTTTCAGAGGTCTTTGTGGAGCTTTTTCACCACCATCCACATTATGTTTTCATGTTTTTGCATCTGTGAGCGGCGCCTCCATTCCCTTTGTTTTCATAATGTCATTATTAAGTGCACTGTCACTGTTCGTCCAAGTTAAATATCTTCTGCTTGTTGAGGCCGTTCCATCTTTACAGAAAACTCGAATGGTAATATCTTGATTGGATGCTCGTTCACGGTGTTAATGTACAGACACAAATTTTCAGTGAAAGTGTGTTTGAAGGTGTGTATGTGTCTATCGGTATCGGGATCAGAGAATGATACTTTTCTTTCGACCCAGTGCGTATGAATTCGGATCCTTTTTAGCTTCTTGTCGATGGGGAGCGTAATGGGTTTATCCGGTGGGGCGTGTACTTTATATTCACCCCTGTAGTACATAATCATCCATAATCCAGATAATATGGGTCCCTTTGTCCTCAGAGACTCGTTTGCCACACCCAGTCTCCAGTCTGTATTGTTCCCAACTTCAATGTCCCAGTTAGGTATCCATGAGATAATGTTCTCATATCCCAGGACAGAGCAGTAGCAGTCAAACCTCTCGGGGTTTTCGGGGAGCAGTTCTCCCTCTCCACGTCTCACACTGGTCATATCTTCGGATACAATGAGTCCTGAATTAGCGGTGTTTGGATCCAGAATCACAGGAGAGTAGGAGACAGTCTTCATTATATTGAACCAGATGCTGTAGGTCAGGTTGCCCAGGTGTTTGGCCACGTTTATAAGAGCTCTTGGGACCAGCTGAGGATCATCCAGCAGGGGGCGCTGCTGGACTCTTTCCACTGCAGCCTTGAAGTTCTGCAGGAATGAGACATCTTCAGCTCTCAGCTTCTCCTCTGTGGCTCTGACTGTGTCTGAAAGTGCTGCTATCTCTCTGCTCAGAACCTCAATCTTACTCCTCATAACTTTACTTTTCTGCTCCTCTTCCTCCCTCAGAGCAGTGATCCTGGCCTCCTCTTCCTCTTGTAGAAGCTGGTGAAACCTCTTAAACTGCTCCTTGATCTTGCGCTCTGCATGTCTGGCCTGGATCTTAATGAGTTCTGCTGTTCGATCAAAGTTTTCTTTAACTTCTTTAAAGAGCTTCAGTTTGTCCTGTAAGGGCTTCAGAGATTTCTGAAGCTCCTCTTTGTGATCCTTTACAGTTTCACCTATGGGTCTAAAACTGTGGTTGGTGTGTGTTTTTGAATGCAGACAAACAACACACACTGGCTGCTGATGGTCCAGACAGAAGAGTTTGAGTTTCTCAGAGTGCAGACTGCAGAGAGCCTCACATCCTCCTGAAGCTCTCTGATCTCTCTCCAACAAAAAGGCCTCACACAGGTTCTTCAACGCCAAGTTACGAGGTGGTTTGTTTTTGGATGATCTCTTACAAAGCGGACACTCAGTCTTTTGACTACATTTCCACCACTCCGTCACACAGACATGACAGAAGCTGTGGCTACATGACAGGAGAACAGGATCTCTAAAGATGTCATGGCAGACGGGACAGGACAGATCCTTCTCTGACTTGGAAGCCATTTTTCTCTCCGACTGAGGCTGCAAACACATGAGACAGAAGCACAAAATTAAGGTACTGTTAGCTCCTCTCCCTCCCCAGGAAGTTCCTTTAAACTTAATGTCACTTAAAGTCGACTTTCTGTGACGTTAAAACTCACAATCAGACGCTGGAGTGAGCAGTCAGTTGAAATTTCAGCCTCCTGGTGTTCAGTGTTGTCCCTGTCCGCCGCGTGTGTCTCCTCCCATCCGACAACAGCTTTATTATCACACACCAGACGCTGTTTGTACTCATTTGAAGAACAATATTACAACTCTAGACACTTATCACGGCGACAACTCGAAGCCATCATGTAGTTAAACACCGAGGGATTAGCACAACGCTACTAGAAGCTACGCAGCTACTGTTTGCTATTGGAAATGCTTGCTCGTATTTGATTGGCCAAGACAGCACGTTTGGGATGACGTAAAAACCGGCACCGGGTATAAAATAAACCGGAGACCTTTTGAACTGTTACACCAGAGTTCAAAGTTTTGCAGTTACAGCAGAAAACAGGTTTATTTTAGCCAGTGGTGGAAGAAGTATTCAGATCATTTACTGAAATAAAAGAACCAATACAACAATGTAAAAATATTTCATTACAAGTAAATATCCTGCATGAAAAATCCTACTTAAGTAAAAGTACATAAGTATTAGCAGCAAAAATGTAATTAAAGTATTGCAGTAAAAGTAGTGGTTTGGTCCCTCTGACTGATATATTATTATATATGACATCATTAGATTATTAATACTGAAGCATCAGTGTTAGAGCAGCATGTTACTGTTGTAGCTGCTGGAGGTGGAGCTAGTTTCAACTACTTTATATACAGTTAGCTAGTTCAGTCCAGTGGTTCCCAACCTAGGGGTCGGGCCCCTCCAAAGGGTCACCAGATAAATCTGAGGGGTCGTGAGATGATTAATGGGAGAGGAAAGAAGAAAAAACAAAGTTCTGATAAACAAATCTGTTTTCAGTTTTCTCTATTCTCCAATTTTTTGGATCATTTGAACATTTATTGAAATGAAACCATGTGAGAAGTTTAGAGGGAAAAATCACTATTTGGTGGAGCTTTTAACAACTCATAAACATCTGAAATGTGACCCCGACTACACACTGTTTTTTGTAAGATGTCAAAAGCCAAAAAGGTTGGAAACCACTGGTTTCATCTTTAACAATGTGTTGTATATTAAAAGCTTGTTATATTATCCTTTGTGTGAAATCTTCATCTGAAAAGTAACTAAAGCTATAGAATGTCAAAAAGTACAATATTTCCCTCTGAAATGTAGTGGAGTGGAAGTATAAAGTAGTTGTAGGTAGTAAAATAGTACTCAAGGAAAGTACAAGTACCTCAAAATTGTACTTAAGTACAGTTATTGAGTAAATTTACTTAGTTACTTTCCACCACTGACAAAATATACATTTTATGGAAAATGGTGGCAGACAAATTGGTAGGTCATTGCTGGTTTTTCTTTGTTTGGGTACAAAAAGTCATCAGAGCTGTTTGTGGACCCCTAGGTAAGATGTCCACTCGCACGCTGAGGAAATCAATGTTTTCACTAGAATATTTTCTAAAAACTATAATAATTTTATGATACTTCAGTTTTTTTCCTTCATTACAGTGAATACTTCAGGCCTGCAATAAAATAAGTAAAGAAATTTCTATATGTTTTACAGAGAATTTTACATGCTAGTTTCCTGTAATATTTTCTAAAGTGTCCCATATTATTTTGTGTAATATCCATAGAGATATGCTACTTCAAGAGTATTATATAGTAACTACTCATGCCTGAAATTTTCAGGCAAAAAAATGGAAATATTTCAACTTCTTTTTTTGTGCAGCTAATACACACTTCTGTACATGAGATCAAAATTTCCCTTTTTACTTAATTCTTTATTGGTTTTACAAGCCAAGTCATCAAAAAACAAGAGTACGAGTTTACAGCCATGCTAGCTGCTCTGTGTTGTACTTAGGCAGCACAGCAGGTTAGATTATTAATAATAAATTGTTGTTATTTAGTGTATTTTCTTATTCAGACTTACAATGAGAGTAATCAGACAGAAGACAGGAGACAGAAAATAATTAAAATGATTGTATATTTAAAGAACACAATGATAACTGAAGCCCTTAGACAGGGCCGTCTGCATGAAGAGATGTTAAATGACTTTTTTATAGATGGATATATAGTGTTTAAATGAGCTCTACAGTGGAGTCGGTTATTGTAAATATTTGATGCAGTCCAAGATTTGCTGGAGTTCACTGTGAAGTGAAAACCAGTAAAGAAAAACAGTAAGAAACAAGTATAAAATAATAATAATAATAATTCAGTGCAGTGAGTGTTGCTTTAGAATTGGCTTTGGACCAAAATTCTGGTCTTTCAAGTGAACATATTTATACCATTAAGAGATTTTACAACACATGCATGTTGAACTCTGTCATGTGGCTGAAGTAAACGGTTATTTAGTTAAAGTGCTGAATTTCACCCTCAGTTTTAGAGTGTTTACCTAGACCTACCAAAAATCACCAGAGATGTGCATCAGTGTCTGTCTTGCAGAGCAAGGCTGTAGGCAATCACACCACAATCTTTAGTACAATCTGTGGTGTTTACTGTGAAGAACAGACTTTTATTTCCTGAATTTATCCTGCGAAGCAGTGCCTCCTATTATAGCACCAAGTCTGGGCAGAAGAGCTGCCTTAACTCAAGCGCCTTCTTTCACATCCATAACATGTAAGATACATGGAAGGGTTTGAAATTGGTTGAGTATTTAAAACACTAGCTGCCAAATTGCACATATGAAACAAATACATCAAAGCACATTATTTAAATTCTCTGGCAAAGATAGTAGCAACAACTGTCATAAGATAGAGGCAGAAGCATTTCTAGAATACACACAAAGACACCACTACACTATGAACTATGTATAAAAGGACTATGAGTCACTTTTGACATTCATAATCATAAAAACCTGAATCTACTAGCTAAGTACTTTCTTACTTCATGTACCATTGTTAAAATCATCATCTAACTGTCCTGTTCTGTTGTTACAAACACCTTCATTGGTAAAAAGTTGAGTTGAAATTCTTTGCTAGTGTAAATGTATGGAAACAGCCTTTCAGTGAAGATGTGTGTGAAGGTGCGTATGTGTGTGTTAGTATCAGGATCAGAGAATGACAGTTTTCCTTTGTCCCAGTCCAGATGAACTCTGATCCTCTTGAGCCTCTTCACTGAGAGAACAGTGGAGGAGCCCAGTGGGGACTGTACTGTATATTTTCCATTAAAGAATCCCAGTCTCCCATATTCATACAGTATGCCTATGATTCCCTTTCTCAGGACAGACTCTTCTGCCACTCCCAGAAACCAGCCTGTACTGTCTCCAACCTCAACATCCCAGCTGTGAGTCCCTGAGTTAAAGCTCTCGGAGCCCAGGACAGAGCGATATTCAAGCCTCTCTCGGTTTTCAGGAAGCTTCTGTCTCTCTCCACATCTCACACTGGTCAGATCTTCAGACAGGATGAGTTCTGGATGAGCAGTGTTTGGATCCAGAATCACAGGAGTGTAGGAGACCATCTCCTTCATCTTGTTCCAGATGTTGAAGGTCAGATTGCCCAGGTGTTTGGCCACATCTATCAGAGCTCCTGAGACCAGCTCTGGATCATCCAGCAGGGGACGCTGCTGGACTCTTTTCACTGCAGCCTTGTAGTTCTGCAGGAATGAGACGTCTTCAGCTCTCAGTTCCTTCTCAGTGGCTCTGATTATATCCGAAAGAGCTGCTATCTCTCTGCTCAGAGTCTCAATCTTCTCCTTCATACCTTTACTTTTCTGCTTTTCCTCCTTCCTCAGAGCAGCGAGCCTGGCCTCCTCTTCCTCTTGTAGAAAATGGTGAAGCCTCTTAAACTGCTCCTTAATCTGCCTCTCTGTGTTTCGGGTCTGAAATTTAATGTGCTTTTCTGTTTGATCACAGTTCTCTTTAACTTCTTTAAAGAGCTTCAGTTTCTCCTTTAAGGGCTTCAGGGATTTCTGGAGCTCCTCTCTGTGATCATGTGCAGCTTCATCGATGGGTCTGAATCTGTGGTTGTTGTGTGTTTTTGAATGCAGACAGACGAGACACACTGGCTGCTGATGGTCCAGACAGAAGAGTTTGAGTTTCTCAGAGTGCAGACTGCAGAGATCCTCAGACCCTGCTGAAGCTCTCTGATCTCTCTTCAGTAAAAAGGCCTCACACAGGTTCTTTAATGCCAAATTACAAGGTGGATCACTCATTAAAGGTCTTTCCTTACAAACTGGACACTCATGTATTTGTTTCTCTCTTCACCATCTCTGCAAACATTCTTTACAGAAGCTGTGACTGCATGTCAGGATAACAGGATTTTTATAAATGTCGCGGCAGACAGAACAGGAGAGATCCTCCTCTGACTGGAAAGACATTTTCACCCTGAGCGAAGCTAAAAACAGACCAGACAGAACACACAAAAATCAGTTAATTGTGGCCTCCATTCTCCTCTAGAAAGCGTCTTGTTTTTGATAATACTTACATTTGGCGTGAAAAAGTCGCAGCGGGTTGAAGTGGCAGTATTGCAGTTTTAGTATTCCAACTTATTGTCTGTTTTCCAACCTGTGTCGTCTCTCTGTTTGTTTCCGGTGAATCAGGTTCTGTAAGAGGCGGAGCTTCATCACACCGTTTCTATGAAATGACTCAATAACTGAGACCAGAGGTGAGTTATGTTCCAATGTTTTTATCTGATATATCACTCTGTAGATTTATAGACAGAGTGCAGTGCTGTTAAACCACTTCTGTATGTCTGTATATTTGTCTGTAGACACACATATTTACATTTTTCATATTTTATATGTGATCTATGTTTAATTTGAATATTGGTACTTTTTGAACCACACATTTTGATATTTTGTCACGTACTACTTACTCATACAGACTTCTGATAAGGAATTCCATAAACTATTGGCCAGATTTCCATGAAATTTTCTATGGATATTTATGGTTCCTCAAGGATAAACTCTACATATGTAAATAAAGTTTATTTATATAGCACTTTTCTAAATCAGACATCACAAGTGCTTCACAGTAGTAAATAAAAGAAAAACAAAGCAATATATTAATACCAATATATAAAATAGACATAGAGAAGGATAAAAAGAACATTACAACTCAAAGGCAATCCTAAAAAGGTGAGTCTTGTGCTATTTTTTTTAAAGGTATTCACAGATCGTAAATCCAATGGGAGACAGTTACAGAGTTTAGGAGTCATGACTTCAAAGGCACAGCGTCCTTTAGTTTTGAGTCTTGAGCAGCGAACAACCAACAAACCCTGATCAGACGACCTTAGAGAGACCCGCTGGTGACAGAAGGCTGCAGTAGATCTCTAATGGGGGCATTAATTCCACAATTATTCCACTTGTAATAATTGTAAACTCAGGCCTCTGTCTGTTGAATTACAGTTTGGTTTAATTCGCAGAGGTTCAATCATATGAACGCTCGCTCTGCCGTTTCATATTTTATAACTGCCCACTAATGACCAGTCATTTTAATTACTTTGTGTACTTGTATATATGAATGTCTGCTATTATGTGCAATCTTATCTTTTGTTTTTTTTCTCTCTCTCTCCTCCTTTGGTAATAGAGTAAGGTATGCATTGGAGAATGTCCTGATCAAGCCTTTCCATCACCTTTCCATCTAATTTTTTGTTGTTTCTATGTATTATCAACTTGTATATTTTGCATATGTGAAAACAAATAAAAATCAAAATCATCCAGAGCTTTAAAAGTAATGACAAGAATCTTGAACTGAACTCTGAATATGATGGGGAGCCAGCGTAAAGAGATCAGGATTGGAGGAACATGAAGACCTGGTCAGGAGTTTAGCAGCTGCATTCAGGGACACTTTCCTCCTACAAGTAAAAGCGGAGTTACAATAGTCTAGATGAGATAATATAAAGGTGTGAATAATCATCTCCATCTCAGCTCATAGGCCTGATAGTGATATTCCTCAGCTGGGAAAGATGGGATCGAATCACATGCTGATCCAGAGTCAACGCCTGGTCATGTTTGTTATTCCACTCGAACAAAACACATATCAAAACCTAATAAACAGACTGATAAAATGTACTGAACACATTCATAACAGAGCCAGTTTTGTACGCAGGCCGACGCACAGACATGAGATTAATATCAATCTCCTCATCTCACTCTCAGGGAGAAAAAGAATAAGTGTATTTCCCAAAATGTTGAACTATTCCTTCAACTGTATTCCACCAGTCACACTGAATCTGAGTTTCTCTGTCTGTATAGTCATCACATCCTCCCATCATCATCATCATTGTAGGATAAATAAACAAGTGTGCTCTCGGTTTAAAGCTGCTAACGGTCCTTCATTAGGAGCTAATCTGGTTCTGAAAAGGTTTTCCTCCCTGCTGCTTCGATCTGCATTCAGACGCTACGAGCTTCATCTGCATCACAACACATACAGATTAGGCTAATAGCATTAGTGGATCTCACCGGATCATTATTATTGCCATCATTATCATTATTATTATTATTAGTTTAAACTCTGTCGCAGACTTGTAACAGAAGGACGGACGTATTTTCAGTGTGAAAACTAAACTGATTTTCTACTTTGGTAATTCAGAAGAAAAGAAGGTGATCCTGCTTTGTGTTTGTGTGACAGTTGTGGCAGTTTTTTAAAAAGGCTGCTCGCCCTAATCTCACACACACACACACATATACACACACATACAGTAGCCTGAGGGGAAACTCAGGTACCAACACACACACACCTATACACACATTCATCAATGCAAGCTTTTTTTGTTTGCTGCGAAGCTTGCAAATATTCTCTCTTTATGCAGAGTTCTGGCATTTGATTGTGAAACTTAAAAACTAAGCAAACTAAAAAAATTAAAATATGCTGTCTTTCACTGGCACACACACACACACACACACACACACACACACACTCACTCAGCAGAGATTAGCTGCTGTATGTAAGGAACCTCGGGGAATCTCATTCACATGGAAAATCACTTCTTAATTCTAATTGGTAGCCAGTGTAAATCCTCCACTCCCATTTAAACAAGCATCCAGCAGTTTGTCGTCCTGCTGCTTCACATGTACCTAAACCATCCATTCATCTTCTCAGTTTATTTTAGACCACAGCTCCTTAAAGAAGCTACAGTGTCTCTGCCGGCTTGATTTTTTTTTTTTTTTTAAACCAAGTAGATTTTAAATGAAAGCAAATTGACTTGAGGAACTTTTTTTTTCTTTACAGTGACTAGGATAACTTGTTCTGGCTGTTATCAGTAGGGTTGTAATCACACCTGGAGGCTTTCTGCTCTCCATCTGTTTATTTATCAGTTAGTCAGATCATCCATCCATCATGGCGTCCACTCTGGGTGCTGTGACAGCAGGAAGCAGGCCGGTGTTTTCCATCGAGCGGATTTTGGATTTGGAGCCGGAAAGACCTGGAAACTGTCTGAAACTCCATCGACCCTGGGCAGGTGAGGAGAGAAAGTTTTGAATTTGAACAATTGTCTGAACAAGCTGACTGAGTAGTTAAACTCTGATGGGTTTTATTGATGAGGCACCAACATTCAGTCTTATATGAAACGTGTGTGTGATACTATATGTGTGGCAAAAACATATAGAATTGACCCATTATTTCCTCCTTGTCATGTATCATGTATTTATAATATCAAAGTGCCATTTTCTTCCCCCTGTAACATCTAAATGAGTTTCACATAGTTGACAAGAAAATAAAATGGGAAATCACATTTAAGGTTTCATTGCAAACTTTACCACCATCTAATTGACACAGAGCACCAAAATGTCCTGTACAGAACTGTTACTGCATATAAATGTACTTGACTAAATGTAAAAATAGGCTCATACTAAATGTACTGAGAGTAAAATTGTTTATTTAAAAAGTTTTGCAAATATCCTATAAATGCAGAGATTGAATCTTTTGGCTCATTTGTGTAACTATATGACTTCTGAGCTCAGTATTTTTTATTGATGTTTCCTACCAGTTCTCCCTAATTAGCTGCTATATTTATTAAACTCATTAACAATCTGACATTTTCAAATTTTCAGTATTTTCCTTTGCTTTGGGAAATTTGAAATGTTGGTTTTGAACTACACACTGACACAGGAAACAATCCCAAGAGTCCACCTGTAAAGTTTTGGGACATATCATTTAATATATAGGCATTATTTATTTATATAATTTATTAAAATTATATGAGAAAATCCTGTATTTGTTCTCCTCAGCACGTAAATTTCTACTGCATTCATTTTGCAGCTGTTTAGGTATAACGGATGAAAAAGATCCATCTAAACTAACTCTGGCTGATTTAGTCTGTTGATTGAGGAGGATACTGTCCTGTATTGTAATAAACTTGTAATGAACTGTAAACATAACAAAAACTAAAGTAGGTGTTTCATTAACCTAATAGTTCATGATTTTTAATAGTCCTACAAAACTTTTCCAGGGTTTTTATTTTGGGTTTTGATATCAAACAGATCACTGTTAGGTAGACCATTCAAACCTGGGAATAAAGTTATTTGGATTTGTATCAGTTGATGTTTGTAACATCTGTTCAATCCTTTCATCCAAGAACTGGGAAAGTCCCTTCGTTTGGTTTAATGTTATGAGAATGAATTGATTATTTGCCACATTTTAATTATAAAAGGTGTATCATGTGTGATCATCTCTTTGATTTATCTGTGTGAATCCAGAGGTCGGAGCAGAGAAGGAGAACAAAGGGAACAGTTTCCGTTCTAAACAACAACACTGTCATAAACAACAACAACAACAACAACAACAACATCCTCAGCAGCTCAACTCGACCAGGCCGACATCTAACTGGTATACAGGACGCAGACCACGCACTGCCTTCACCAACAACCAGGTAATTCATCAATAAGTCATCAATCATTTAATGAGTCATTCAGACTCGTTCACTGAGTTCAGTTAAGTCATAAAGTTGAGGACAATCAATATAAAACCACTGTTTTGTGGTTATGTTTGTAATGTATGCTAATATCTGTGTGTGTGTGTGTGTGTGTGTGTGTGTGTGTGTGTGTGTGTGTGTGTGTGTGTGTGTGTGTGTGTATCCTGCAGGTGAATGTATTGGAGACAGTGTTTCAGGTGAACTGTTATCCAGGTATCCAGCTGAGGGAACAGCTAGCAGGGAAACTCGACCTGGACGAGGACCGAATACAGGTTTAGACAACACTGATACTGACACACACACACACACACACACATACACACACACAATGATGTACACACACCACGAATGACACATAACTGTCAATGTTTTTGCTGTCATAATTTTAAGTTTTCATTTTCATACCAAAATACATCTATTGTTTCCCAGAGAATTTGTCTACTATCACTGCTGCTGCTGCTGCTAATATGACTTACAGCCACCTATTATTATAATACAACTATACTGTTACTATCATTATTAGTGCTACTGCTGCTGCTACTGCTATAATGCTACCACCAGTGTTGCTGCTACTGATACGACTTTTACCGACACTGTTATTCCTACAATGCCAGTACTTCTACTACTTTTACTACAGTACTATTATTGGCTGCTGTACTGCTACTTTAAACACAGCTACTGATGCTGCTGCTAATGAGCTATCACTACTACTTTTAGCAGTAATGCAACCTCTACTACTGCTATTATAGTCTTGATATTTTTCCTTTTTCATACCAAAAAATTCCCAATATTTTGTGTTTAAGGTTGAATTTTGTGCTTTGAACTGTGCTTGTACAGCTTCGCCCACTGTTACTACTACTATTAGTGCTAATAAAGCTCCCTCCACTGATCCCACTGCTGCCTTTCAATAGAACATATGTTTCAACAAAGGAAGTTCAAGAGAATATTTTTGATATTTGACAACAAAAATCAATGAATAAATAAAGGCTTAAAAGTGAATATATATGAAAACTTTCCCAGATGCAGTATTTTAAGTAATTTAAGTAAAAAACAATCTAATGTAAATGTTGGAAGGATAACAGCATAACACAATTTCTTTCTTTGTCTTTGTCAGATCTGGTTTCAAAACCGGCGGGCCAAGCTGAGGCGTTCCCTCAGAGAAACGCGACTGCGGCTGGTCCAGACGGCTGTAGCCGACCTCAGGGTCAAACACGAGGTCAGAGGTCAGCTGAAAGCCAAGAGGGACGTGCGAGGTGAACTTGAGTTCGCCCAGCGGCTTGCCTCTCATCTTCAGCTTGAAGTTGAAGAGGAGGAAGAATGATGCTCATGAACTCATCCTGTTTCTGATCATGTACAAGCAAGATCAGCTGTTTACTTGTAAATTTACTATCCGCACATCATCAGCTTCTTCCAGCTTCTTCCTTCCTTCCTTCCTTCTAAACATTCATGCAAAAACACAACTGTGGAAAACAAATGGTGACAAATGAAAGTCACAGTTTGCTTACAAACCGGGTCATATCTTGATCTTGATTATTAACACATCCTAACTGATCATTTTTGGCTTTTTGAAATCCGTAATTATCTGGATTTTTAATAAACATGATTTAATGTTTAATTGAGCTGACATAAAAAGGATTCCTCTAACTGTGAAGCATATGAGGAAGCATGCCATGTTGTCCTGAAGATTCGGCAGATTGGAGATCAAACTTTGTTTTAAGATCTGCTCGGGGTCAGCGTGTCTCACTCCTTCTCTCTCTTTAATATTAAAATGTCTTAATATGTGAATAGGTTTCTGTTTTCTAAGCTGTACAAAGTATAATTAAAACAAAGTAAAGTATTGAATCTTGTGTCTGTCCCTTGCATAACTTCGCCATAGTACAAAGTCCTTTGGTATATCATTAAGATGAATCAGTTTGATAGTGTTCAGATTTTTACTGGTGAGATCTCTGACAGTGTTTACCGGAAAGAAAAAAAAGCTAAAGAATCACCCAAACTCTTCATAATTTCAGACTAGTAATCGTTTTTTAAATTTTCATCCTGTATTTAAAAAAATATACTGAATTTATATTGAAAAAACATAATAAATATTGGGTGAAAAAGTTGAAAATCTACCAATGAGAACCTAAGCAACTTAACAGAACTCAAACAAATAAATACAGTAATTACAATTTTACATATCAACTGTATTCACATTAAAGCCATCTTCCACTATTTTTTGTGGATTCCTGGATAAAAATTTGTTTCCAACCACTCGCTGTCATGATGCTGATTAGATTATTACGGTCTTGTTTCTCCCCAATTTCTTTTCACATTTTTATTTTGTGCTTTGTATCATCACTTCCGATCTGAAACACTTTTTTGTTGCTTTGTTACGATGTCATTCACTGCACAGTTTGAGATCTTTGATCCACAGTTGTATTTTTTATGAAAATTTTTTTTAACAGGAACTTTATTCAGACAAGTATATGGCACGTAAACAGCAACTTGTGTATACACCAGGGGGACTAATGAATGTAATAAAAGAAAAAGAAAAAGAATTATCTTTTAAAGCTTAAAGGAGTTATAAGCCTTTTTGTTTGTACATTCAGATATAGAAGAAATATATTGTTTGATATAGAAATCAGCTCTGAAAAGTTTGGCTTTTTGCTTATTTATAAATATAAAATGTGGTCAAAAATAATAAACAAATAAAACAAATAAACTGAGAGCAGAGATTCCTGTCATATTCAGTGAATCCAAACAGTAAATTTTTCCAAAGTAATGTTAAGTGAGGATGGATATGATCAGCAATAAAACATGACAATTTACTCCACAGTTGTTTTGCAATACTAAAACAAATTATCCACAGTTATTTGCAGCGGCTGTGTGATGGTGAATTTTGTCAAAGGAAACTTAAAAAAAGGGGAAAAAAATACAGAAAAAATTACGCGGCCGCTGCTCATTGGTCCAGCCGTGCCCCGCGTGTGTCCCGGAAGTGAAAGCGGAGGACTGATGTGTGTCTTGAGTACAGGAATCTGTCGGTAACATTTTGTGTGTAGTAGCGGTGGTTTTCTGGTTCAAAAATGGACACGTTGAATAAACTGAAACAGTTTGACGCTTATCCCAAAACTCTGGAGGATTTCCGAGTGAAGACGTGGGGAGGCGCGACCGGTGAGAGGCTTTAATTCATCAGAGAGCAGCAGCCATTCAGACACGGCTAACAACAAGGCTAACTGGTTCATTTCTCCTCTAAATTACACACACATACATAAAACATATGAGGTTACAGTCATGGCATTACTCTTATAACGCTGTCACAACCTGAACAGCAGGAGAATGGACACCTTAAACGTGTACGATTAAACATTATAGCAACGTTACAATAAGAGTAGTGATAAAAACCTTGTCTTTAAAAAGGAGCACAGCTGCGATTTTGCATGTTGTAGCACAAACTCTGACTTTACGTTACTGCTGAGTGTTTTACAAACCATGCTGCTGTGTTTCAGATTTTGGGGACACATTTCTTACATTTTTAAAGCAGCTGTTGGTTTCCATTCATTTGTGTACGATGTGAACATCAAATGGCAGCATGTTGGAACTTGCATGACTTGTGTAGTTAGTATATTGCATCACAGTGAACACACCGTTTCTTTGTAACTTACGTGGATATCGTGATGAACGGTTGACGATTTGACTAAACTACAACAACAACTGGTCGACGTCGTATCAGTTATTATTCAAGCAAAATGCCAAACTTTTGCTGTTTCCAGTATTTGAAAATGTGAGGATTTATGCTTTTCTTAAACTTATATTTTAAGAAATGTAGCTAGCTAATATCTTTGGGTAGTAACTTATTTGACCGTTAGTAAACAAAGCACGACATTTAAGAAATCGTCACATCTGGCAAATTATAACAGACATTTTTCAGTATTTTCTGACATGCTATAGACAAAACGGTTATCGAGAAAGTAATCTAATGTTAAAAATTAATTTATAGTGAAAATAATCATCATTTACAGCCCCAAATTTGTCACAAGTCTGTATTCTTCAGTTCTTCAAAGCTGGCTCCAAATTTTCTGGAACTGTTGTCATAGCAACACCTTCTTTAACCCGAAGAAGCTAGCTTATTCAGCACCGCTGGCAAAATATAACAGACATTTTTTCAGTATTTTCTGACATGCTATAGACAAAACGGTTAATCGAGAAATAATTAAAGTTTCAGATTAATCGATAATGAAAATAATCGTCAGTTATAGCCCTTAATTTGTCACAAGTCTGGATTCTTCAGTTCTCTGTCTGGAGCTGTTGTCATAGCAACACGTAGCTTATGCAGCTAACTGTAGTGCTGCCCCGATTAATCGATTAGTTTCCAACTATTAAATTAATCGCCAACTATTTTGATAAAAGATTAATCATTTTGAGTCTTTTTTTTTTTCAAGAAAAATTCTCTGGTTCTAGCCTCTCAAATCATGTGAATATGTTGTGGTTTCTTTAGTCTTCTATGACGATAAACTGAATGTCTTTTGGTTGTGCACAAAACGAGACATTTGAAAACGTCGCTTTGGGAAACAGTGATTGACATTTTTCACCATTTTCTGATATTTTATGAACAACTAATGACTATTTTTTGAGAAAATAATCGTCGGATTGATAATATAATGACAATAATCGTTAGTTGCAGCCCTAGTTAGCTGTGTCATAAGACACAAGACTTTTTATGATGAAGTCCATATGTGGAATAATTTTAAGATATAAATAACTCCTTTTCTTAGAGGTATGATGAAATATGTTGATATGAGTATGATTTTACATTAGAACATTAAGGCTATTGAGGATCCAGACTAAAATCTTATTACTGTTATCAGACAATGGAACCACAAAACATGACATTTAACTATGACATTATGATGGGGATTTGTCATTTGAACAGAACAATTTATGAAATGTTCATGCATCATAAATACAGATTGTTTATACTTGAATTGAAACAATCAATTGTTTTGACATTATAGATTAAAGGCACATAGATTAAATTACCTTTACTACTGAACTCACTCGGCTGAAAATTAAATAATGTTAGATCTGGTTCATGAGGGTTTCATGTCATAACCAGAATATTTTTAAGTATTCGCTCGTATAACCTACTTATATAACAGTATGGAAATGTGGAAACAATGTGGAGCATAATGAGTAACACTAAACCCATAAAAATAAATGAGTCTATTCATGAGTCTGTTGCCCCAGTGCATGCTGGGAGGTTGCCCTACACGCCTAACTTGTATAAATGAAATCATGTGATCAACACTCGGCCGATCTTATGAGTACTAATCATGATTTCAACTGCCAACACGTGTTGCTTTTATGCCAAAGTCAGTTATTGTGTCATGTACATACAAGTGCCCACATGGACTTACAAGACACCAAAATACAGTTGCAGTGTTGAAACATTTGTCAAACATAGACAAGAACACAACTTCTTACATTACATTGCAAACAAAGAACTTTGTCTTCTGCACCAGGCTCTACAATTAAAATCAGCCACACAGAAGACTCCCTTCCTGAAACACAGCTCAGTTTTTTATAATCATTCGTCCAGAAAAAGTCATTGGAAATTAAGGACATTTTATTAAAACGCAACGGTACACTGTTTAGATTAACATTGCAAACCTCTAACTGTGTTTAAAGAACCGAGTAAGCTGAATCGTGTTGGCCTGGTTCAGTTAAACCATATTAGAAGAACAGAGGCCAAATTTGCGTATTGTTTGGTCAAAGTTATGTGATTGTTGTGAGGGTAATGTAGTGCAGTTGTTTTAAATCAATGTAGACTTAAACTGCATTACCATGTAGCAATAATAGAACTCTGAAATTAAACATTAATGCAGAGCTGAAGTTCACTGTGATGGATTACACAACTCAGAAAGGTTTCAAGAGCCTGTTAGTTGGTTTTTACACCCTCCTGAATTGAATAGAAAGAAGCGGATGCTGGGAAAGTAAGAAAAGACACATTCAGTCAGCATTTACAAGAAGAATGACAACTTTATCTTTTGTTGGTTTTGAGCCTTATTCATATTTAAACATAAGTTATTTGTCAAATGATTACTCAACTTAATTCTCATAATTGTTTAAATGATTTATTTCCAGCATCTTAAATATGAGGACGTGTTGATTTTGTTTTTTATGTCATTCATAATCAAAATTATCACAAGTTGTAACCCTTTTTAATGGGCGATTTTGTTGATTTTGTGCCTTTTCATTCTTTTATTGTCCAACATCACAGGAACTCTCTGTTGAGATTAGCTTTCGGCTCACAATAAGGTTAATGTTCATTTGTTTGTGTATAGTGATGTCAGCATTCACATTAGCATAATGATGAATATTCATCTTCATAAAATTCTCTATATTTCCCTGACAGTTTCAATGTCTTGACTCCTAAACTACAGATAAAATAAAGACAAACTGATGTTTTCTAGTTCACATTTTTCTTTAACAGATTTCAGGTTGATAGAGGGAAGATAGTGTTTATTTCTCTGAACCAGGATTTAAAAGAACTCTTGTGATTTTCTAACACACACACTTCCTTTGTCTCTCTGCAGTGACCCTCATCAGCGGAGTCATCATGTTAATCCTGTTTGTCTCTGAGCTGCAGTACTATCTCACTAAAGAGGTGAGTTCATCCACATCACCTGATTCTTTGATATCCTCCTCATGTGGGCAGAATAATAGAGATAAAATCAAAGACTCGCTCAGTGGCAGTTTAACTCATTTGCTACCAAAAAGAAGTTCAGCTTTGATTGCTGCAGCCAGACAAAAATACCTACACAGCCTCATTTATTGATTATACTAATAATTAATCTGTTACAGTGAACTGTTTGAACACTGACATCAACATTGCATTGATTTGACACAACAATCTCAACTCAAGGTCCACTTACTAGCTTGATCACAAGCTTTCAACCATATCCCGCTGACTTCATTTGCAGATGTAGTTTGCTCATTTGTTGCGGAACCTTTTATATCTCTATGTACATAGTTTCTGTGTTTGCTTTTGTTCAGACTCGGAGACGAATGTTTGAAATGATTCATATAATAAAAATCACGTTTGTTTGGAAAGCTGCAGGAGGATTGTGTCGCTTTCCCCCGATATACGTCAGAGCTGGCGAGCAAAGTTAGCAAAACACATAGAGCCACAATGACCACATTTATGGGAAATACATCATGTTCAAATAAACAAGAATTTCCCTTTTTAATGTTCAAAATTTCCTTTTTTTTCAGAGGGCTTTTAGAACTTCTCAAGTTCAACTTTTAGGCAAATTAACGTGTTCTTTTATTAAGCTCAAGATCAAGAATGAACTTTCAAGCTCAACACTGCATTCATTAATTTTTCAAGCAGTGAAAGCCACATAATTAATAAATAATATCAAGCTGCAACAAACAATTATTTTCATCACTGATTAATCTTCAGTTTATTTTCTCCATTAATTAATCATTTAGTCAATGAAATGTAAAATAAAGTCTAAAGAGTCTAAAATGATCAGATATTCAATTTACTGTCATATATGATCAGGAGCAGCTGATTATTAATACTCATTAATCACATTTGAGAAGCTGGAACCAGAGAATGATTGAAACAATTCATCGATTATAAAAGTTGTTGATTATTAAAGTAATTGCCAATTTTCTGTCTATAGATTATGTAATTAATCGACTAATTGTTGCAGCTCTAAATAATCATACAGGCTGCCTGGTTTAATCATGAACCAGCTTTCAGCCCTCACGTGTGTTTCCTGTCAGACCGGTCTGATGAGTCCCATCACTCAAACAATGAAACGGACTTATTTGCTGAAAGCCAGGACACGTAACAGTGAAACACTGGTCCATTGTGTCACATAGTTCTTTATCATGATAGCTGACCTTTTAAACTAGTGACGGTCTAAACATTGAAGCATTTTGTTTGCCCAAATAAAGTAAATCAAGTATAAAAATTCACAAAGTAGATGTTAGTTTATGTATTTTGTTTAATGGAACATAAACATAGTATTAATAGTAAGGAAAGTAGTAGTAGTGTTTTTTCCTGTTTTTTGACAATTGCATTCAGATTTTTTAATTCAGACATTTTAGTTTACGAACTAAATTGCAGAAATTATACAAAAACTACATCAGGCTTCATTTCTGATTGTTTTGGTGCAAAAAACAAACTCTCATTAAAGGGGAGATGCATTGCTCTGTCATATCTCAAATATATTCTGTTATATATTTCATGCATGGTGTTGTTGTGTTTTGATTGAATGACTGAATGAAAATCTGTCTGTGCTGTTTGTTCCCTGCAGGTCCACCCTGAGCTGTATGTCGACACATCGCGAGGAGACAAACTGAAAATCAACATCGACATCATTTTCCCTCACATGCCCTGCGCCTGTAAGTAGCACCGACGTTACCTCGCAGACTGACGAAGCTAACGCGCTAATGATAACACATGTTCATTATAAACAATCCTCCTTTTCTTTTCTCTCTCAGATCTCAGTATAGATGCAATGGACGTGGCCGGTGAGCAGCAGTTGGACGTTGAACACAACCTGTTCAAACAGCGGCTGGACAAAGACCTCAAACCCGTCACCCACGAGGCAGAGAAACATGGTAAACTTTGACTTTATGCTGACCTTTAACCTCCTGACACTGATTGATAGCTTCTGGCAGGCATTCAATTGAAAAAAAAAAATGTGAAGGTTGATGTGGTCAGCTAGCTACAAGTAACCGTGAGTAGAGGAAATATGATCTAGGAAGGCGAGTGAGACATCCATGAAATAAAAACACTGCACAGCATTTTGTAATGTTGCTTAATGCTTGTGAGGTAGCTAGGAGAATGCTGAAAGCTGCATTTTATTTTCAGTGGAGCGTCTGCATCAGGAAGTTTTAGACTGGAAGGTTGAATTAAATCATGTTTGTTTGTATTTTCTTGTCTAGAACTTGGTAAAGCTGACGATGGTGAAGTGTTTGACCCCAGTACTTTGGACCCAAATAGATGTGAGAGCTGCTACGGCGCTGAGACTGATGATCTCAAGTAAGACACACACACACACACACACACACACACACACACACACACACACACACACAGAGCTTATTCTCTCTGTTTGTTTTCCGTATAACCCTATATTTACTTGACTTGCTGTTTGTTTGTGTGTGTGTGTGTGTGTGTGTGTGTGTAGATGCTGTAACACCTGTGACGACGTGCGAGAGGCGTACCGGCGGCGAGGCTGGGCGTTCAAGAGCGCTGACACCATTGAGCAGTGTAAGAGGGAGGGCTTCACACAAAAGATGCAGGAGCAGAAGAACGAAGGCTGCCAGGTTTACGGCTTCCTGGAGGTCAACAAGGTACTTAAGTTCTTACAACGTCTCGATCCCACTCGGGTCTTCGTCAGGTGAAAACGTTTTTCACAGAACAGCCTTGTTTATATCTGGAGGACATTAAAACATTACATTTAAGTCACAAGGTTTTCATATGACATCAGTGGTATGTACTGCCTTTGCCAACATGAGGAACAGGGAGGCAAAATTACATTTGTGTAATTTTATATGGAGATTTTAGTTCATGAAAAACTAATAAACTGCTATAAAAAGTCACAATATTGCAAGAATAAAGTCACTTTACAGGAATTAGTTGTAATATGAAAAGAATGTGATAATCTCATGAGAAAATATTGTAATATTTTGAGAATAATGCAGCCATAATTAACAGTTGTAGCAGTATAGTGTTCAGTGAGTGATCTGCTGGTATCTAAGCTCAGTCTGACAGCTGTTTGTGGCAGAGTCATATCACCAAGCCTGGGAGGTGACACAGCCTGCAGACACAGACCAGAGCTGTATATCAGTCATAAGGGACACTGCACTCCAAACACAAGTCTTAAAAAGAAGAAAAATAGTAACTGTTCAGTGTATGCGGACTGTCAGGAAATGCTAAACAATGTACAGCACTTAAACACTCTTTAAAAATTCTCATTATACTAAGCCTTAATTCATTTTCATGAAAGTTCTTATTGTCTTTTTTTTTCCCGTCAGGAGCTCTAATACTCTGCCGCATTATATCGATGTCAGATTTTTATTTACCCACTCCTACTCTGTGTGTTTTTAGGTGGCTGGAAATTTCCACTTCGCTCCAGGAAAAAGTTTCCAGCAGTCTCACGTCCATGGTAAGACCTGCTGTCCATTCACTCTGCTCATAAACACACACACACACACACACACATAACCATTCAAAGCTTTTTGAACACCTGTGTTAGTTTCCCTTGTGCACATCCAGTGTATGTCCCTCATTAATTGTTTGATTTAATGCCAACATTTACCTGCATGTGTTTAACTCACATAGCCTAAGCTGCTAGCCCTTTGCAAACTACCTTTAAAAAAAGCACCGATTTAGAGAACTGTTCCTATATAAGACTTTGCAATAAAAATATGTAGGTGTTTGCTGGAACTTTATAGTTTAAGATGCACTTCACACATATCAAAACCAATTCAGCAACACACAGTCAGTCACAGTAGTCCAGGGTAGCCATGCTGTATTTCATCGCCTCACTGTATGTCTTTGAGATTCAAATTAAAAAGACTCAAATCTCAACATGAGGTTTCAGCGGCTTATGAAAACTGAGTGGAAAAAGAGAAATATCTAAATATAGAACAGATGACACAAAACTGTTCTTCATTAACAACTGACAAAATGAGTTCTTTCATTGAATGTGATATAAAGCAGCTGGCAGTGGAAATATCTTAATTAGATGCGTGTTACTGAAAAAGAGAAGATTTCAGCTCTCTTCATGTCGACTTTACCATCCAACAATTGTAGGACAAAACACATTAGTTCACTTTTACCATTTTCCCAACTAATATTTCATCTCTAATTCGTGATGAGTGCATAACTTTGCTCCAGAACGTTATAATAAAAGGTGTTCAGAAAGCTTTGACTGGTATGTATGTTTATCTGTCTCATCCTTCCATCCATCATCCTTCTACATTGAACCATACGTCCACAATCATTCATGTATCACAGCTCAGGGCTGCACAGTCACTTCTGATTGCATGTTGTGATTTTGCAGCAACAATTAATATTTGGGAACTAAACATGTTGGCATATTGTCAACATTTAAAATTGTAGTTTAATGATAAAGATGTTAATATAGAATAAAGTATTGTAGTTAAAACTGTGCAGCCCTGCAGTCAGCTGGTCTGTCATACAGTTTCACCCTCTGAGTCATCGATAACCAGCTCTGGTTTAGTCTCAAGTTATCTAAACCAGAACTTCAATATGCTCCACTAATACTGGGTATGCAATACACATGCAACGATCCTCTTTTTTTCTCCTTCTCTTCTCATCTATGTAGCTGCATGTTTTATTAGTGATTCATTGAAAATGAAGTTTGCTGTCTTTCGTTTTTGAGAGACACATAACTTCTCTGTGACTGGGAAGATGCTAAACCAGCCAGTTTCTAGAGTTCAGTGTTTCTGTCAAGAATTGTTTGTTCATCAGAGCGAGAAACTGACAAAAATCTGTGACTCTACACTGACACCAAATAGATGATGCTCTTTTGCAGATGCCGTCTGCTTTGACTGGCAGATTTTTTTTGTTTTTTTTATGACATTTTTGCCTGATGCATTATAAAATGCCTCATCATGTACTGTATCAGTCTACTTCTGAAAAAAGCACCATTTCCTCACCTCTATTTTTTGCTTTTCCTCTGCATTCGTCTACATTTTTATTGTACATTTCTTTTCTTCCTTCGACTGCCGTTGCTGACTTTTGCTCTGCCATCATTGTGTGTCAAGTTCGGTCTTGTCTTCCGGACTAGACTGTCATGCCTGCCAGATAAAAGGTTTCTATCATCTGTACATGAATCAAGAGCAGGAAATCGACAGCAACCAGCCACCACATTTTCAGACAAAAAAGGGGAAACTCAGCACATTTTCTAGGCTTCCTCTTTACTGAGCGGAAAGATAGCTGGCTGCTAAAATAGAGAAAACTCTTCAGGTATGTCCGCATCAATCAGTAATAATGTGCTGTGATGCAAAATTGGCAGGTTAATAAAACAATGAAAAGCAGCTGGAGTTTAAGCTGCGTGCTCCACTGTTGCTGTCAGTTTCCTACCTTGAACACATCAGCATGCTCTGGTCTCCGCCTCTGTGATGTGAAAGAAAAATAATCCGGTTGAATGTATTTAAGATTTGTTTGGTGTAACATGTGAATGTTTAGCAGCAGAAACAAGAGACAAGAATCACTGAGGTTTTGACTGTTGATGAGGCTGTCATGTGAGATTAATCAGCCTCACCCTTAATGTGTCCCAAACCCCCCTTTTTTTAGCCCGGACTTACCTGAAATTAAACACTGCTTCATGTGTCTGGGGCTGCACGATTACTCTGACAGAAGTTATACAGATTTTCTAAATCATAAGAGGCTCAAGCTTTTTTTTTTTTTTTTTTTTTTTTTGTCAGAAATATAATCCTCCTCAATGAGATATTCTGCCGTTACGTAAAATCTTTGGCTTATAAATCAAACTGTATATTGGAGTTGAGCTTTTAATACTTTGATACCGAGCAAATCATGAGCACAAAAGCCTCATTCTCACCCCTAAGGTAAGTCTTAAAAGGCTGTTTCCTTATGCATCGCCATGCATGTCCTCATAGAATTAGATTTGTTAAAAAAAAAAAATATGGAGCATGCAAAATATAAAAAAAACCCCAAAACATTGTGTCAGTGTTGTGCAGCCCCCTCACACACACATACATTAAATGGTTTGTTGTCTACCTGCATCATTATAGTGACTCTTCTCTCTTCTTTCTGCAGTGCACGCTGTGGAAAGTAAGTCCATCTTTCTTTGCAGATTTTTTTTATTTTATAAACATCTTTTGGCAAACTTAACTGAACTCAAGAACAGCCTCATTCCAGTGAACTGACACATGTTTTGATATGTGGGAAAGTACTGCAAGGACACTTCTTTTTTTTTTAATATGAAGTGAAAACATCTTTAAGCTTTAGGCTTTTTTTTGTTGCTTTTTTTACATTGGAAGCAGATGCAGGACTTCATTAAAAAATGTTAAATTTAAGTACAGGATGAAGCCAGTTCACAGTATTTATTAAAATGATTAATAAATCTATTTTTTTTCATTCTCACAAGCAGTCTTCAAATATTAAAGTATCTCAAATACGACTAAATACATAATAATTCTCAACACATTCTATACATTAAACCAGTAAATGTGCCAAAATATGACTATGGTATCAGCATGTGACTGGGCAAAGAATCACAAAGGGCTGAAGAGAGCTGACATGATGCACCGTTATGCAAATGAGCAAATATGGTCACATTAAATCCAAAAATCAGTTAGAAATGTTGAGATTGAAGACCGACTGTTCAGTGAGATCCTCTGCAGACCATCTGATGCAGTCATTCATAGTGGGAACTTATCATGAAGTTGGTGAATACTGACACCAGAACTGTATTTGTGTCTCCGTTTGGAGGCTGGTATGTTCATTATTTCTGGCTAAAGTTTTTTTTCCCAACTAGACTGAAAATTTGCTTTGTGAGCATTAAGAAACTGCTGCTTTGTTGCTGTGTATTTTCAGTACTTTCCAACAGGTTAACAAACAAGCCAATGAGGCTGTTCATTCATTCACTCAACTCCAACCTCTCAGCAGACCTGCGGATGGCCTCTTACATTTATTTAGCCGACACACTTAACTGCAGCTTCTAAAGTTACTTTAGGCATCTTAATCCTGATATAAAATCTGAACATTTTTTGTCATTTGGACAGATTTTTCTTTGTGCAGTTTGCATCTGTAACCAATGACGGATACTGTGTAAAGAAAAAAGAACAAACTGAAGTTACTTAAAGCTGGACTCAAGCCCTTACCAAAAAGGAAAATATTTTTACAGAATCATATGGATAAAGATCTCTCATGCTCATATTTGTGAACAGCTATAGTTATAAGGCCATCAAGGTCAAAGGTCACATCACCCTGAGGAGGAGAGATGTGACACGCAGTTACTAACTCTGAACAACTTGTGTGTGACTGTCGGTATCGGCTTCATTTGCTTCCTTTCATGTATAAACTAATCAGACTTAACTGAATCACCGTCACGAGGGCAGTAATCATTCCCAACCTGATCAATAACTCACTTTTCTGACAGATCTGTAACTTCACACACATATTTCACTCTCTTAACTTCAAAATCAAACACGTGAAGTAATGTGATGTGTTTTGTGTTTGCAGTTCACGACCTGCAGAGTTTTGGCTTGGACAATGTAAGTAACACAACTATTATTATTATTTTTGCATGTTTTGAGTTCTTACTTATTTTCAGAATACAACATTTTGTGACTGATAGGATTAATAAGTACAATAATAAGTAATTAAGTACATCAAGAAGTCTAAGAAGTCTATCATCTGTTGTTCTGCAGATAAACATGACCCATCTGATAAAACACCTGTCGTTCGGTAAAGATTACCCCGGCATCGTGAACCCTCTGGACGGGACAGACGTCACAGCGCCACAAGGTCAGTGACATCACGGTGTTCGTGTTTTCCATATGATGCCGGTAGGAATCACACAATAAATAGTTGTGTAACACTAACATTTAGTATTCAAAAGCCTAAAGCCTGTCTAACAGCAGTTAAGCTTAAATTATACTTTTCATATCTGGGTAGCGTAAATGTTGTGATCTGCTCAGGTATGCAATGCGGCCACCCTGAAATTAAGACATGCACACTGTCTGCGTCCACTTCACACATAAGGAATACACCATAACTCCCCGCTGATATCAGAAATTCTTTCAGAAAACCAGATTTCATTGCAGATTTTTACAGTCTTTATTATGCAGCTGTTGTACATCTGGACTAAACTTTCCTTGTCAAACCCTCAAAATGATTTAACTGCATTTCACACCAATGTACAAAAAGAAAAAAAACATACAGAACAAGAGGCTAGTTTCAGTACCCACGCTAACAGACCAGAATGCAATGCAGCTACATGATAGGGTTTCATTAAGGAGAGGAACTTGCTTTATTTTTATGCCGTCTCTTCCCACCACTATTATTGCACTCCCCTCCTACATGTAAAACCAAAACATCCTTATCTGCACGTGGAATTTTTCCTTCAAAGCAGGACGTCGGCAGCATCAGAAAGTATAACGCATTCACTCTGAAAACCATTTGACAAATCTGAACTTTTTATTGACAAAACTAGACTGCAGGTTGAGAGTGTGACAGCATCGAGCGGACAGAGAATCGTGGTTGCGGTTATCGGAAAAGTCCCGTGGGTGTATAGTTGTGAGGAGGCGGAGGAGGTTGTTCCTCGTCTTCCTCAGCAGCGGATGCCCATACCGATGGCCATGAACGTGCCGAACGTCCCTCCGCTCTGCATCATGGTCTTCCCTACTCCTCCCATTAGCTCCCTGCCGCGCATGCCGATCCTGGAAAGAGAAGGGAATTTTATGATGATGCAAGCTTACTTTCACTGTTATCATGGCACATTCAGATTGTTCATAGACATCCTTTGCTGGCTGTGACTCTATAGCTGACTGTTTGATAACACTATGTGTGATAAATATTAGGTTACAGGAAACAGACATGTGAATCACATCCCTGACCACACAGAGTGACTCAACTCACTGAGCCACTAACAGCTGATAGCTGTTGAGAGGAAGGGCAGGGTCACATTAATCTGCTTTTCAAATGTTTTTACAGTAAAGTCACTGAGAAGAAATGACGTGAAAAGAGAAGTTGTGCTTGGTATCTTGCTGTATTTGGCAGAAAAGGGAGAATAATTAATCCACCAACCCCCAAAATGAGCCGACAGTTCGGAACAATGAGCCTGGTGAAAGTCACAAATGAGTTATTTATAAGGTTGGCAGTGGCTGTCACTATTAGGAATGTAACAATCAGCTTTTAGAGGAATGCTTTTTCATGAGTATAAAAAAGGCGACTCTTCTATTCAGAATGTTTGGGGGCGAGAGTATGGCAGATTAATTGGTCCGCTCGTTAAGTATATCACTGCTGGTGTTAATGAAAAGTAAGTCAACCTATTTGTTTCATTTACCTGAGACAGGAGAAAGTGCCAAACATGGCACCAGCAGCCATTCCTACTGCAAACCCCATCATGAAGCCCATTTTGACCCGGTCAAAACAGCTGGGCTGGGTCTGGCCATAAGGACCTACAGCCACCGGCATCTGGAGAGGAAAGACAGACAGGAGACGGGTTAGATATGAGGTGGAAGGATCTGTAGACTGTTTTCAGTAAGACACACAGTTGGATCTGATAGCAGGAGGAGCAAAACATTGAGCAGGTCTGAAGGTTCCCAAAATCACATCCTGACCCAGTCTATCTTATAACTGGCTCTATTCACAGATATTAGTGCACAGACCCTTGATTTATAATTGTTCATAGCTTCATTACCAGATAACACAAGACAACAACCACCAGAGTAAACAGCTCACAGAGGCAGTAATAAGCTTCAGAAGATCATCATTAGTTGTCAGGTTCAATCCTCAATCCCCTCCAGGGCCCCCAAAGCCCCCTGTTCACTATGTCTATGTCAATGTCAGTGTCAAGGTCTAGCTGTAAGACCTTCATTTTTATAGCAGACATTGTTCCTACATTTGTATTTAATCAAGTTACCACACAGCAAACATGGAGCCATGTAATACTCCAACATAAATACTGTAAACAGATGTTTGCCTTGGAGTCCCCCCAAGCAGGTTAATCCAGTCATGTCCGCCCCACAGTATATATAACATTGAAGACGACATATGCCATCATGTCCCAATTCCATATTACATACTAACAGTCTACAGTGTGTACTTTATATAAGACTTTATACAATACTGTTGTTGCAGATGGTATAAAACAGTTGTGTTGGTTTCTGGTACATTAACAGGATATTATACAATACTTGTACTGTTGGATGTCAAACTATGACTTTAAAATGCCAATTACAACCACCACAACCACACTAAATGTTTACAGTGTGCATATTACATTTCTTCAACGTGTTCATAAAGCGTTAAAAAAATCTGACATTTGTCATGTGTATGTGTGCTAGCCAGTTCTTTACTACACTGAACAATTTGTGTCTCTCTAATCCATTCCTGCTGACCTTTTAACCAGCAGTCAATCCGATGTATTAGCGTCTTTATCTAAATTAAAGACACCTGGTTGTTTAGCTGCTGGTTAAAGTTAATTGTCTCTGTTTAATCATTAACTTGTTGCCAAGTGTGCAGGTTAATCTGCTAGCTAGGCTAACGTTAGCGAGCCCTCTTGTGTTAATAAATGCAGTTTCCAGATTGTTTTAATGAAAGACGAAATAGCAAACAGCTATGGCTTTCTGTTGGCTTCAAACAGTGACCATAAAATAACATTAAATCTGTAAAATAAACTCTTGACCCCTCCGGAGGGTTTGTTGTGCTAGCTTAGCATGCCGACTAGCTAGCTAACGTCACCTGTGGCCTTGACAGATAAACACGGCACGTTTTCATCGACAAATTGTAGTTTTCCCCAAACCATTATTAACAATTAGTCTGAAATCGACCTTACCTTGAACTATGTGTTTAAAATAAAGCTGGTTTTCTGGTTCCTAACTGGAGGTTTATCGTGTTTTGAGGCGCAGCGGCGTTTAAATGTCTTTCTAGCAGAGCTCCATAACCGGACAGAGGAAGGAGAAACTGACAGAGGAAGCGAATAAAGAGGGGAAATAACTCGGAGGAGAGGATGAACAGCGCCGACCCATGGCTCATTTATTACTAGACTTATTTAGATTTGAGTAATTCAGTCGTTTCAAGACCTGTTTTTAAAAGCTGTCTCAGGTTTTCAAAATATAGTCAAACACATAGCACCTCGGATTTTAGACATAAACCATTTTTTACACTCCTGTCAGTTTGTTTCTGTCACCAGCTGAAAATAATCCTCTTCAAATACAAAACTCATTCTTTCTCAACCTCCCAGTATTGGTCACAGTGTGAGAAAGTGTTGGAAAACTTGAATGTATTATCTTTATATTCAGGATGTGTTCAGTATCTACAGAAGAGCAATGCATTCACCCATGAAAAAAGTAATTACCTCATAATTAGGACTTCTGTATCTCATAATTATGATTAACTATCTCATAATTGTAATTATGAGATAAAGCTACCGACTTTTATTATTTTTATTTTTTTATTGGTGATTGCAGTGCACTTTTTTAGGTATCAGATGTATCAGAAAATGTAAGATCAGTCTGACTGGACCTCATATTGTTGTGTTTCTCATGATGTTACTCAAGAGCTTGAGCAATTGCATAACTCCGGCAGGAAATGCTTTTCTGTTTGGCTCATTTTCACTGAGAGAGGAAGGAATTATTAGGTTCATTTAATAATTTTGTGTACTAAAAGTCAATAGGCTCAATACAACATTTAACAATCTAAATATTGAAACACTTTAGGGTCAATAGATTGTCTTTTTCTTTCTTTTACATGTTGAATTGTGTGTCTGCATTCATATTTTAGTTTAACATGGATTTTCTTTTTCTCACCACAGCTTCAATGATGTACCAGTATTTTGTGAAAATTGTTCCCACCATCTACATGAAAACTGATGGAGAGGTGAGTCTAATATTATTCATGTTTGTGTTTCAAATTCACTTCTTTTGTTCATTTTACAAATCAGAAATGTTGAAGTACAAACATTCACGTTAGAAGTGTTGCATTTATTTTCTCATAAAAATCTGTTTCTTTACACCACAACAACCTTTTAGCATCTTTTTACTTCTTAACATGATTTCCAACTATCTTGAACTTTTGACTTTAAAGCTGCATCAGTTAAATCCAGCGTTAGCCTGTGAACGTATGAGCCTAAACAAGAAGATTAATGTTGTCACTTTGTTTTTCGCAGGTGGTAAAATCCAACCAGTTCTCAGTCACCAGGCATGAAAAAGTTGCCAACGGGCTAATAGGAGACCAGGGGCTGCCGGGTGTCTTTGTTTTATATGAGCTGTCACCTATGATGGTTAAATTCACAGAGAAACACAGGTGGGAGACTCTGTTACAGCACACTTCAAACTTTATTGTCCACTTATTTAAATCATCTTTTGGCTTCAGTTAAACTTTAGTTTTGAATATTTGAACCCATTAACCACAAATCTATCACATAATGTCACAGTAATCTGTGGCAGTGAGCGTTTAGTAGCCTTTTTTTTTACACAGTTGTTCACTGCTTCTGTATTTAATCTCCTCAACCCTGCTGGACGTACAGGTGGGTCGGAGCAGGGCATTATGGTTGAAATATTTAACACAACATTAGTGACAGTATTTTTATAACATCAGTATGCGTCACAAAGTGGCAAATGACCTCTGTTCCATTGTTATTCATTACAATAGAAAACTTAAAATTTACGATTCCTAGGGAACCAATTAAAAATATAAAGGGTCGGCAAACAGGATTTTGCTGAACAATAACAGGACGGTCATATAATCACGCTAAAATTCTAGTGAAAATCATCATCCCTCTCTCTCTCTCTCTTTCTCTCTGTTCAGATCGTTCACACACTTCCTAACAGGTGTTTGCGCCATCATCGGCGGTGTATTTACAGGTCAGTCCCTCCGCCGAGCACGTACACGTGTCGATTAATGCAGCATTAAATGAAAATTCAGTCTGACTCTCTGTTTTTTTTTTTTCCTCCCCCGTCTGCTCGACGCCTGCAGTGGCGGGTTTGATCGACTCGCTCATCTACCACTCGGCTCGTGCCATCCAGAAGAAGATAGAGCTAGGCAAGGCCTCTTAACAGCGCCCCCCCTGCTGGCCTCCACGGTGCAACACAGACCAAGACACGGATGACGGAAAGACGAGGGACAGACAGGTAGAGGGTGAAGTTCGGAAACAGAAGCGAGCGAGTTTTCGTCCCCTCCGTCTTTTTTTGTCTGGTGTCAGATCGAGCGAGAGAAATACAGAGAGAGAGGAAGAGAGGTTTTAAGTCAGCCAAGTTTTTTAAGTCCTCTGTCTCTCTTTTTCTTCTGGAAAAGCACTGGAGAGGAACTTCTGGGCCGTTTTTTTGAATTTTCCTCTCCATTGTTAAATTCAACGCCAACAGGAGAATCAAACTTTTTTTTATGATCGAACTCAAGCAGAGAAGAAGGACGCCTCATCGATGCAGACCCAGCCTCCAGATTTCTTCTTCATGGAAAAAGGGAACTCCCTTCCCTCCATCCTGTTTACGTCCTGCTTCAGCGCTGGTCCACACTCGGCTCGCTCTTCGCAAGAGGATCCGCGGTCGAGCCCTTTGTCTAGAGGGGTGAGGAAGAGAGAGCTTGGAGACTTTTTTAAAGGAATATTTCGCCCAAAAAAAATGTTTTGTTTCCTTATCAGTCACTCACCTATTTAACCTGGACTGATGGATGAAAACAAGCTCGCACCTGCATCTCTGTACGCTGAATCACAGAAGACCCAAATGTTTTCTCATGATCACAAGAAAGTGATTTTGTGATCTCAGCATCACAAATGTGTTGTTCTTAATGTCAACAAATCCCAAAAAAAGACCAAAACCAATAATGTACTGATCTACTAAGAATTATTATGTGTGTATCCAAAGCCTGATCTTATCTTATTCCTCTGTGCCATAGAGCTCCATTGTTTTCTAAAAAAAAAAACTATTAAAAACTCATCAATGAGCCACACAGCTGCACTGGGTGACATGTTCCTTCATTACCAGGAACACACACACTGTAGTTTATTTTGGCTCAATCACACACACACACACCTCCCTGCTACCAGAAATACTCACTAGAGCACCGAATTTTAGAGAGAGAGAGACGGGATTTTAATGGGATTTGTGGACAGTAAGAAAAATACAGAATATCACAAGCCTGATAAGTTCTCTCCACATTATGTCAGTTTTTAGACGAGTCAGGGATTTATTTAAACATCAGTGATATTTAATTAAATTCAAATCACAAAGCAAAAGAGCCTCGTTTAAAGATGAGCAGGAATGCTAAACGATTAGCTTGAGATCTTTCATGTTGCTGTTGTGAAACTGGGTCATTGATAAACATATGAGAAACCTTCACTTCTACTATTTAAAGCTTTGCTCTCAATGAATGTGATAAAAATACATCTGGTACTTCAGGCCTCAAGTTGTGAGTAGTTTATAAAAAAAAAAAAGAAACAAAAACATTTTGGGTGACCTGTTCCCTTAAAGACTTTCTGTATAAAAAAAATACTTGAGACAAGCTGATTTTCTTTTGAAAGCTGATAATCGTGTCTCTTGATTTAAAGCCACTATGTGTAGGATTTTTATCTGATCGATAGATTCTGATCGATAAATTCTGTAGGAAGATGAGATAACTGATGGAGGCGGTGCAGTCTACGTTCCTTTCAGCCCGTTCATCTCCGTGTCCTCGGGTCAGGGGTCGGGGTGCGTGTTTGTCTGATCACAGGCATTGATGATACAAGTCTGTCAATACAAACTAATCTGAACTCAATGCAGACTCAACTGGGTAAAAAGTGTCTAACTGGTGATTAACTAAACTCAGCCTGGTGAGTTTTTTTCTTACACATCAGCACTTGGTTGTCACTGATTGGTCGATCTATTTCAGAAGGTTTTCTTTTTTCCCCGACGTTGCTCTGAAATGAATCAGAATCATGAATGAACGTTGTGATCGATCAGTCAGTCACTTGCTGAGTTGAGTCAGACAGATCCTTACACATCTCATCTTGTTATCAGTGTAGTCACTAAATGACGGTTTAAACAATAGTCAGACTCATTAAACACATGATGGCGATGCAGCACCGCTGCTTTATTTTCATGAATCTTGTCATGAACCTCCTCATAAACTCATCATCTTCAGTCACGATCGCTGTGGCAGCAGGTTTCTAGGAGCAGTTAACTTAAAATTCTTCACAATGAATGAATAAATCAATTTAAGACTTGTTATTTCTGTAATTTAATGAGTACCAGTAATAACAATAGGTGTGTCGTTCTCATGCAGCCGGGAGATATTTCTTATGAAAACCTGTTTTCATGCCAATTTTTCCGGCTCTGGCACAGGAAGATAACGTTCCCGTCCTCGATCCGACCTGCAAAAACTCTGATTGGCTCGGTTCTTATGCCAAGTGGGGAAAACAGCCGTCAGCAGACACGACACCGGACATGTTTGAAGCATTAAACTCACGCGCTGATTCAGAGATATGGAACGAGGTTAATGTTTGTCTACCACAGCGTCTATGTCGAAACTACCACGCTCTCAAATCTTACACATAGTGGCTTTAAAAAAGATTTTAGGACTAAATAAACGACAAAAAGTTGAGAATCATGGCGCGGAGGAGGCCCTGCAGTGTGAATGAAGCCAAATTCCTTCAGAGAACAGACAGTTTTCTTCAGCGTTTAAATGGCAGATGAGGGAAAACTTGACGAGCCGCAGCCAAAATCTTGTGGCATGCGGTTCGGTTTCTTTTGTCCCCCCCGAATTTAACTTGAGCTCCGTGGGTGGGACTGAGAATGTAAGAAGGAACCACAGCCAGGAAAAATCACTGCAGCTTCCTGTGATTTCAGTGACACGATTTTCAGACTGCTCGCTGCCTCTCCTCTCTGCTCTGCATCCTTCCTCACCTCTAGATTTAAATCATACAGTCAATAAAAATGAAGAGTTTCTTTCCAAATTAAATCATCGCCACCATGAAATTTCAACTAATTCAGGTCCGTTTGTGGAACGACGCCTGACTCCCACCTGACTTCTCCCTCATCATGATCATGCAGCCAGTTTGGAAATGAACTCTTCATATGATTTTACCTCTTGTTTTTGTTTTGTTTTTGTATTCAGGAGTGTAAATACTGTACAGACACATCCACCACTGCCTCAGACAAGGGAAGAAAACTAAACATTATAGGAACCCCACCAGATAAGAGTGTCGTACTGCACTGTGCCAGTGTTCAAACTCACTCAAGTCCGTTTTTTGTAAATGTAGGGAAAAGGGCTGCTTTTCTTTCTTTTTTTTTATTAACTTTCTGTGGAATATTGTAACACAATCTGCCCTGTTAGACTGCTGTAAAACAATACACTTACTTTTTGTTTTTAAATTTGGTCTGTGAGAGTTGGAAAGGATATTAATACAGCCAGTAGCTTCACATAACGATCCTCCTCCTCCTCCTCCTGTTGAAGCCTTGTGTCTTATTCCCAACCAAAAAACTTCAGTCAGTAAATGACAGAGCTGGCAGGGAGGTGGCAGGAAGCTCCCAGACCACAATAAGACAGTGTGTAAACGTTGGGTCGATTCTGACTTTATTCCTGACTCACATGTCGAGTCACCATATGAGATCCAGATGTTTCTGTCAGTTTGATCCTCTGCTCGGTTATTTTTAGCCGATTTCGACTGTCTGGGTGTTAAACTGACAGAAACACATCCAGTAGGGGTGAGACCGTCGGTTAAAAAGGAACCTTTCTGAAAGGACCACACCGATGGTTTCGCATGTTTTGACCCATGACCTACAAATCGGGCAAAGTTAACGTCACTGATGACCACTTTTATTCCCTTATGTTAAGAAAATCCATCAAACTTTCTCCAGATCGTGATCCAGCAGTCAGTTATCTTTATTTTTTTTGCCAACAGTAAGGTTGTTATGTGGTAACGTCGCAAGCAAAACTCAATTTTGTGGTGCGTTCGAGGAAGAACTTCAAAATCCAAAAAGGCTGCTGCCCGATGAGTCGCTGGACCTCAACTCTGACACAGTTAGTTTAACCTTTCACAACCTCCAGATGCTGATTGCTTCACTCTTGCTCAGAGTCCCACAATGTCATCCTGTTTATGCCAAATGCCACAGGTGCTTTGCTTTTTATTAGTCTGCAGGGAAACAAATAGGGCTGCAAGTTATTTTCAGTATGCATGAATCCATTATTTTTTACCGAGTTAATAATCTGGTCTGTAAAATATCAGATAATATTGGGGGGTAAAAAAGCCTCTCATGAGGTCCCAGAGTCCGAGGTGACAGCTTGAGATGTTTTCTTTTGTCTGACCAACAGTCCAAAACCCAAAAATATTCCATCTACAGTGATTTAAAACAGAGAAAAGCAGCAAATTGTCACATTTTAGAAACTGGAACTAAAGAATTTTGACATTTTTGCTTGATAAATGACAGTTAATTGACAAAATTGTTGTTGAATAATTCAGCTGATGATTACAGCAGTCCTGTGAGGTCTCGGCTGACTTTGCTAACAACCGCAATCACAAATGTCCAAATGACAAAAAGATGTGTCTTAGAAAATGATTGAAACACTGGTTGGTGTTTCTGTTCTGTTTTTTGAGTTTCTGTATGTCTTGTTTTTTTTTTTAACTGTGGCAGAAATCACTGCTTCTTCTGTTTCTGTTTGACCCAGAAAAAAAACTAGAATCATGAAATGTATCACTTCCTGTCCCAGTAACATGACACATATTTAATCAAATATATCACTTCAAGTATACAATCTCAAGACGCTTCAGACAGTCAGACCTTGCAGCACTGGGCCAAACCTCTTATTTTTTTAAATGTTTTTAATAACACTCACCTTCTGTTTGACGCTTCTCCAGATTCACTGAGTTTACAGTAAGATACAGTATGTGGTAACAGATATGGTTAACATCATGATGATCAAAAAAAACAAAAGTTCATCCAGAGTGTGAATGTTTCAGTGTGAATCTGACTGAAGATTGAAGCTCATGTGACTGCGGCAGGTTGCAGCAAATATCGATGAGTATTACGGCTGTAAAGAGACACTTTGATGATCATAAGTATCAAAATTGTCCGATATTTCTTCTCTCTCTGTGTTTTTTTTTTTTTTTTTTTAAATAGCTTCTGAAGTCTGGATGATGCAGTTTGATCATGAAAGTTCCTGATGATTCAGTTGTTGATGGTTGGTCGTTGCACCTTTTAACATCTAAATCAGGGGCAGGGGTTGTGTGTATGTATGTGTATGTGTGTGTATGTATGTGTATGTGTGTGTGTGTGTGTGCGCGAACGTGTTCTGATGCCAGTGTGTATGTGTGAATGAGTGTGAGAGAGAAATGTATTTATATTTTGATTGTCCTCAAACAGTTTTTAAAATGACAGAAAATAAATGTTGAATACACCAGCCTCCACTGTGTGCCTCCTCTCGTGTGTGTGTGTGTGTGTGTGTGTGTGTGTGTGTGTGTAGTATACATTAAAAGAATATGGTTTTAATATTTTTATATCCTTGTCCAAGAATATGGAAGAACTTCTAGAAATTAGCAATCAGAATCAGTGGGCATAAATCTGCTGTCTGTTGACAAGATATGATATTGTCTTATTTTTGCAAAATAAAAGAATAGTTGTCAAAATAAAAGCAGCAGTAAAATGACTTTGACATGTGAAAATCAGCAGAGTTCCCCTTTAAAGGGGACATATGCAGATTTCCAGGTCTATATATTGTGTTCTAGGGCTCTGCTGGAATGTATTTGCATGATTTATAGTTCAGAAAACTGCTTATTTACGTCATACTCGTCTTTTATGCAGCCCCTCGGTTCAGCCTCTGTCTGAAACAGGCTGTTTTAGCTCCTGTCTCTTTAAGACCCACTCTGCTCTGATTGGTTGGCTTCGAGAAGCTTCCATGGGCTCCGTAAACAAACAGCAGTAGTAGGATTTCACTTCTTTTTCTCGTTTACTCGAATTTTCTTAAATACATCTGCACATGTTCGAGATGAAATCAGATCAGAAATATGCGAGTGGACGACGCAACTGACCCGCGGAACAACCGATGCGACAAAGACTATGGAGCAGACCATCTGACATCAGTCCGATGGGGAAGTAGAGGTAACTTAACAGGTAACAGGTTGAAGCAGTAACAAAAAAACTGGATTGATGAAAGTTGCCATGTACTTCCAGTTTCTCTCCTTTTCCCTCATCTCTGTAGACACTTTCATGACAGATTTGTCAAAGCAGGAAAAACACAGGTGTAAATAATAACACTAACGATGGCTCACTTCCATTAATTGTCCCAGTAAGCCATGTCAGTGAGTGAGCACAATACCAGAGCGCTGGAACTGGCTCACCTAAATGCAACACCGCTATCAGCTGTGTTTTTCCACTTTGACAAGTCAGAATGTTTGCTGTGAAAAGTCTCTTTGTGACGTCTTGAGCACACAGTCAGAGGTATTACTAACATCACTGTGGTTCATATCTAAGAATTTCACATTATTTTCATTTTGTAATTATTTATAAACAGTGTTGGAATGTTAGTGAGATTTATTGAATGCGGTCGGTTTTTCAATACGTTTAATGACGCACCACATGACACACGATGAGCCATGACAAGCCTGTTTGCTGAAACAAACTTTGGGACAAAGCATCAGTCCAGTTTCAGTCTTTTTTTTCACCTACAGTTCTGTTCGTCATCTCAGGTGTTGCATCATGTTCTTTATTAATCAGTTTTTCTCTAAATGGAAACCAGAAATGTTTCTGGTGTTTCATCCACAAAATAGTTTATTCTCACAGCACAACAAACCCGTTAACAAAGAAAAAATGTTCATCCCTGCTGAAGTGCCCTTTAGCAAAATGATGGACCCCTGAAGTCAGGTGACCCCCCCGGTGAGACCTTAAACTAACAGAAAACTGTAGTAACTCCTTTTTATTGTGAATGGTGTAATTGTTAAGTTATTCCTGCTGAAAAGGAAGTTTCTCTCTCATATAAATTTCTCTTCAGCAATCTGTCAGCCACTGGATGGCGACCAAGTACTTCAAATTTAGCACTTACCATTGTCCACACACACACACACACACACACACACACACACACACATATAAGAGAACAGAGCATCTGAATGAAATTACAGCCGGCTTGAGTAACTTCCTGTGTGTGTGTGTGTATGTGTGTGTGTGTCAGAGCCACGCAAGACTGAGCAGTCCAGCATTACAGTCCACAGAGAACAGTTCGATACTGGAAATATAATCATCTGTCTGAGGCATAGTGTCCTGTGTGCGTTATTACGTCCACGATCACATCAAAGTCCTCTCCCGCTCTGAAAGCTCTTATACCAGGTCAAGGTTTAAGTTTAAAAAAAAAAAGTTCCTGATGGTTTCTCAACTGTCTAGTCTTGACTCCATGTGCAGACGGGGTCGTGGGAGTTTCGTACGACTGATGTTGATATTTGTAAGATATGCCCCCCCAAAAACCTATGAAGACATTTCAATGAAATCTGGTGGAACATTCAGACGCAGACGGAGGAAAAACTGAAGCGCTTTGGTTCAGATCCAGGAATTGTTCTTGAGGGATTACTTACGGGTTATTGTGAAGCATCCAGTTAAAATATTTCCAAAAATGTTTTCTGCTATTAAAGGATAGGTTCACAATGGTTCAAGTGTGTTTTAAAACAACAGTCAGGTGCCCATATAAACACTGAGGTTATCCTCGCTGTAATCATTCCTCCTGTTCATACCGGCTATTAAAAGATCCCCTTCAAATGTGCTTTCAATGTAAGTGATGAGGGCCAAAATCCACAGTGTGTCCACACAGTAATTTTGTGCAAGAATGCATTCAAAAGTGCATCTGAAGCTTATATGAGGCTTCAGCAGTCTGAGTTAATCATATAAAGTGGATATCTGCCACATTTACAGTCTTTTTAGCATCAAATTCCCTCTTTGTGTTTCCCTGTTGAGCTGCGGTGGAAGTATAGTAACAAAAAGAGGGACTTTGATACTAAAAAGACAAAAAAAACTTGTGTCCCCCATCACTTATATTGTAATTGCATTATGAAGGGATCTTCTAATGGTCAGTATGAACAGGAGGGATGATTACAGCAAGAAAAAATATATTTCAATGTTCATTTGGGCTCCTGACTGTTGTTTTAAGGCAGACTTGAAAAACTGTGAAGCCTTTCTTTAAAAAAAGCTTTCACAATCCTCTAGATGACTGAGTGCAGTCAACAGTGTGAATCACACGCTAAATGTGACAATTTAATGGTTTAGAGTTCAGCTTTAATTTGGCACTTTGCATTCATTTGTAGGGTTCCTAGTGTTTGATAACACCTCTATAAATATAACTGAACAAAAAGACCTCCTACCTGTGTGCACATGCAAATCAAATGTTTTCTGTCCACACATCTTTACCAATTACAAATACATATAGTCCCTAAACGTACATTTCTTCAGAGATCAGACTAAACCACAGTGCCTTGCTTAAGAGCACTTACAGCTGGTGGCAGTGAGGATGTAAAACCAGCTTTAGTTCAGGGATTATTTTAAGAATTACATTGAAATTTTAGGATTCAGCATGTGCTTTTTTAAAAAAAATATAATTTGTATTGTGTTGGACCCTGAACCATAAACCGAATCTATTCTTTGGACTAGCGTGTATGGTTAATGGGTTTTGTAGTCTGGAGTTAGGGTTAGGCTTGAGGTATACGTTTCTATGTTTTTTTCTATGGTTTTTGGTTTAAAATGTGTTTGGTCGAGAGTTAGGGTTAAGATTTAATTTGAGGTTTAGGATTCCGGGTTTATTTAGAGGGTGCAGGATTTAGACTTTGAGGTTACGGTCGGAGTCGAGACTTTAACTTGAGGTTTCAGGTTGAGGAAGAGGTTTGCTTTGCATTCAGTTTAAAGCATGATGTCAAGAGGTGAAACGTCTCACTTCTCATCTCTTTGTCTTCAGTGGTCCGGCCCAGTGACATCAGTGTTTGGGATGTCGAACCGCCGTCTTTGCTACTGAAGCTGGTGGTTACACACACACAAGTCTCTGCAAAGATATAACTATTTGTTATCATGCAGTGTAGGACATCTTATTCAGTAATGCATTTTTGGCCCTGAAGTGGTATAAATTGGGAAACACTGAAGGAAGAAAGATGCAAACTAAGATGCAGAGAAGAAGAGATGGGACGTGGTGATTATTGAAGTGTTGTGTGGATGGTTGATAGCAAAACTACAGCACACACAGAGAGAGAGCTTTGTTAACTAAAGTGGAGGCTTTTAAAGTGTCAGAGCAGCATTGATCTGTATCTGGATGTCTTATCTGCATCGGGGAAAAAAACTTGTTAATGCAGGTGGAAATGTATGCAGAACGCAATGCAACTGGAAGTTTTATCAGATCAGCCCGACTGTATCTGGAGGTGTTCTGGCTTGTGTTGTTATCAAATCTCTGCCAGGTGTAAATGATATCTGTACAGTTTGGCTACATTCCTAAGGGGAACTTAACGAGCTGAAAAGACACCTAACTCCACCTCTTCCTGTCCGTCAATCGCTACAGATGAGCTCCTCGTCTGCAAAGTCCAAATAAGTAGAGCCCACGCTGCTTTCCTTGACCTGAGATGCATTGTGGGTGCTTTCCTCCCAGCGAGGATGCGCAAGAGATGAGATTCAATTAAAGATCTATAGCAGCGTCTGGTCGTCACAGAATAAGATACAAATAGACAATTTAAATCCATTAATTAGCCTCCTGATGGAACAGAATGGATAACAAAAAAGCTGTATGTGTTTAAATAAACTATGGCTTATTTAGTGTGTGATTGTCCTTTTCAGGCTCAATAGTATTATTTACCAGCCACACAGACTCAAGAGGAACTTGTCTATTTGATTGTTTTTTCTCTGAGAAGCTATAAGTGTATAAAACGTCTCTATCAGCTGTCACCAGTCACACACTGAAGCTCTGAGCACATGACAAACCGATGACCGAAGCAATAATTAAAGATCTGCCTGACAAACGTTCATGTAATTAATTTAACAGCCGTACACACACCATAACAGCGGGCTGTCTAACCTTAAAACCGATGTTTTCTTCCTCACTAGTTTCTGTCCACCATCCAGTACTTTGTGCCATAAAAAATCCAGATGTTAGATGTTTAGCTGATTATGCAATCTGAGCTAACAGGGAGCTTTCCTCTCCTTGGGAAATTGAATTTTTTCCACTTATTACATTGCAGTTTAAGAAACCAGAACGGAAAACGGAGCGAAATAACATTAATCTGCTGACTAAACCCTGACTAGTTCATCCCTATTGTCTCCCGCCTGGATGTAAAAACCTTGATTTGATGTGTTTTGACTGGACTCGATAGACTTCTGGATCACGGACGGAAACACTGGAAAAGCATCCTGTGTTTGTTGACTAGTGCATCATCTCCACCTGCGAATGAAATTACCGTTTCTATATCTGATCACAGTGCGGACAGAATGAGAACTCCAAATCTGAAAGGTCACAAGTTGATTAAAGGTATAAGAAACATAATTATGTAACACAAAATGACTTTACTTTTCTGACTTTTTGCCCACCTGCACTTCTAAAGCTCACTAATTAGCATGTTATCATCTCGTTGGCCGGGCACAGTAACATCTTGTAAAGCTGATGTCATCGTGAGGTTGCTAGACTTCAGGAAGTGACTTCTGACAGCCAAGAAATAGTCACGTAATGCCTGTAAACTGCAATATGTCATTAATTATGCATCAGTTCTTTGTAAGGATTAAAATAACAAGCTATAACATGGTAATTTGTGACCGCAGAGGTGCAGGAAGGCAGATTTTTTTTTAAGCTTTGGCCAGAAACAGACTAGCTGTTTCCCTCTGCAAACCTGCTGCTGAACTGTAGCTGCATGTTTAACACACAAACATGAAAGTTGTATTGATCTTCTCATCTGACTTTCTGCAAGAAAGCACAGATGTGTATTTCTAAAAATATCTGTTGCTTTAAGGGGGGCCCCAAGCCAAAAAGGTTGGGAACCACAGATCTAGATCACATATCTGAGATACAGAACACATGTTCTAACTTTCGCTCAGTTCAGCGTGTAGAAGCAGGCTGTCACACGGTACAACTGGACACAAAAAGCATAGAACATCATAGAGCAGCAATAAAACCGAGAACATATTATCATGACAGAAATCTCTCTTTTAATCAAAACACCCACCCACACACACACACACACACCACTTCACTCACGGTCCCACCCTGCAGCAGACACACACACCCTGCTCTGGTTGTGTGAAAGTGTTCACAAACAGTTGACCACTCAAAAACACACACACATAAAAATTTACTATAATTAAAAATAAAATCGTTTTCTGCTGAATTTCTTGGGAACATGCACTAACAAACTCAGACAGAGAGACACAATAAAAACTACACAACAGACTGATGAGCAGGGGGTCAGACCGAGTTTGTATGTGACTTTTTTTTTAACCCCACCTCACACTTTGATAGACATGTGTCGGTTCTAACCGGCTAACATGATGTTAACTAACATGTTGCAAATTTAGCGACTTTCTCACTAGATTTGGCGACTTCTAAGACTTCATACAGACCATTAAAAGATCCACAGGCCTCCTTCTGTGCAAAAATGTGTTTAAAAGTTTATCTGAAGCTAATATGAAGCGTCCAAATGAGTCAAATCAAGTAGATATCTTTCAACGTTACAGTCTTTTTAGTGCCAAAGTCCCTCTTTTTGTTACTATACTTCCACCACAGCTCAACAGGGAAAAACAAAGAGGGAATCTGATGCTAAAAAGACTGTAAATGTGGCAGATATCCACTTGTTATGACTCAAATGCACTGAAATGCATTTTTGCACAAAATGACTGCGTGGATTCTATGATTTTTGGCCTCCATCACTTACATTGAAACCACATCTGAAGGGGAAATTTTAATAGCCGGTATGAACAGGAGGAATGATGACAGCGAGGTAAACCTCTTCCTGTGTTCATATGGGCACCTAACTTATCCTTTAACTGCTCATCATCATCATCATCATCATCATCATTCTTTGGAGGGAGTCCACAGTATTTCTCAGTGAATCAGTGCTAACTAGGCTCTCTGGACTGATTGCGTTCAGTAAGTAGAACAGAGCAGGCATAAATCGAAAACCGCAGATTTTCATGGAGGGGTCTGACAAGGTCAAAACACTGTATTCATTTTTTGGTAGCATTTTGCAAGATTGGAGTCATTTCCCATCATGGAAGCATCCCTCGAGTTTCCAGCATCCAGCAGACTGACGTACTTACTGGCCTCAGTATATAAACAAATCAGATAAGAAAAATGTTACCACTTTTGCTGACACCGACCCTCCCGTTTTGTCTCATTCCCCAGTGCTTTTCTCCATCATCCATCTTCATCGAGCAGCTCAAAGGGAGGATTCGTCTGTGATCTTAAATTTTCATGTTATTGTCTGTATCAGTGACAAAACAGACAAAATTCCTGGAAGCGTTTCTGTTGTGGTGAATGTATTTAGTTTACACAAACAGAAACTTACTGGCCTCACTGCTCGTTAACCAGAGGGTCATACTCAGTTTAAAGTGCAGCTACCTGGCTGAAGGGACAATTCTGGTTACTCACAACTCGAGTCTTATTTTCTTTACTTTAGTTTAGTTTAGCCATTAATCATTTCTGACAGTAATAACATACTCAGTAAGTTAATTAAAACTAAAAAGAAGTGTCTTGGAGAGTTAGGAATGACGGCCAAAACTAAGTAAATTAGATTTATAATCAACCAGAATTGCCCTTTAATTATCTCTTAGAGTAGACATTTTTATTTTCCTCCCTCATTGTCGTGCAAAGCTGTGTGCGGTAAGATGAACACACTGTGTGTCTTTACTTGTTAAAACAACAAATTCAATGACAGTCTTTGCAAATCAGAACAATATCAGATACTATAAACAACAGCTGGACCACAGATCTTGTAAAAAATTGAGTAAAATCAAGAAACTGTCATGTTACACCGCTCATCTGGATCAAATTAAATATAAAAATATTGATTTATGGTGCCTAAAGGAACATTTTATTATACTTAAAAATGGATGTATAATTGATTTTTAATGTATCGCTTTGATATACCCGTTCAACAAAAAAAAAGACCAATGACGAACAATGACCCCTCTGAGGTTTTAAGGCCCAGAATGAACATACTTTCCCTCTATGTCAGCCGTGTGTGTGTGTGTGTCTGCATTTGGCTGTGTGTGTGTGTGTGTGTGTGTGTGTGTGTGTGTGTGTGTGTATGTGCGTATGTGTTGGCGCTGTATTCACACACTCATCCGCCTACTTCCTGTCTCTGAATTATGATGCCATCAGTGTGAGCCCCTGCTCTATCAGCTGGGATCTACCAGCTACGGATGTTAGCTTTGGGATTTATACACACACACACACACACACACACACACACACACTCACACACACACTGGCTTGCTGGTAGAGAAAGGAAAAGGCGTAGTCAGTGGTTCTGCTGACCAGATGTGTTGGTTTGTGAATCAGAACCGAAAGAAGGAGAGCGAGCAGCGCTGGGTTCTTTAAAAAAAAAATGTTCAGCTAATCTCACTCCTTCCCTCCAGTAATCTGTTTCTCCTCATCCTCTCTTCTATCTAAACCCTGGGTGTGTCTCTCCTCGGTGCCTGCTTCAGTAGGCGGTGAATTTCCCAGGAATAAGCACTGATTTGGTGATTTGCAGGTCCCAAAGATGTCTAGACATCAGGCTACATTTAGTTAAAAAGTTATGTTTTTTTTTCTGTTTATCCAGGATACACATAACCGTTGTTTCTACAACATTTAAATGATTATATTTCACTGTGAAGCAGGTCCAAACTACTGATTTAAATATAGGCATTTAAATGCTGTTCAACAACAGTTATTTGTAAGCTAGACATTGAAAAAAAAAAAAAACACTGCAGCCTAATTTACCCCATTTTTGGATCTGAAAATCACCAAGTCAGTGCCTACTGGGAGGTTTTCTTGTTTGAAACCAGTAACATATCATTCTGGTGCACTTGAAGCTTACAGTTAAGCTTTCTAGGAAATTCCCCAAATGTACTATATAAAACAATAGCAGATGAAAAAGGCAGTTTCATGTACTGGTATTGTTACAGCTACATTTTCAAAAGCAGATTGTTCAGTTTTTGTGGGGTTTTTTTGCACTATAACCCACTTATAGCATATTTATAACAAACTTAGAGATTATTGTACAAATACAAGACCAAACATAACGACTGTTGCCACCGACATGCACAGACAGACAGATAGGAGCACATACTGAATAACTGAGGACAACATACTGAATGATGGACACATTATGAATCAACAGATCCAGCAAGAACACAAACTCATAACAGCCACAATCCCAGTTGTAAATTTCACACGTTTAAAATAATATCAGTGTGAATAATGGGCAGTGTTCAGATCAGAATCCTTCAACTCAACACGCTGTAAGATTTTATCTCCTCACTGTGATCACCGACAAAACCAGACTGGAACAGACTTGAGTCCAATCAGTTGTGACACCCGATTCATTATGTGTGTTCCTGTCTTAATGAGACACTTATTGTTGCCTTGTGTTGCAAGTCATTGACTCACATGTGTGCTAATAATGTTTATTGTCACGCAACCTATTTAAATCTATTTCACTACACAGTGACACACTCCCTACTGAACAAAGAACAATCTGACACACTGAACCACCATCGAACCAAACATTCATCTTTTTTACTATGTTATTAGTTTGTTTTTACAAAATTCAGCTTAAAGGCACAAAAGCTCCTTTGAAATCAATCGAGTCTAGTGTTTCAGTCTGTGTGTGTTTGTGTGTATCTTCTCATTAGCTGCCTGCAGCTGAGTTTAACTTTCAAAAAGCCTCTGTTTTACACTGAAAAACACTGCAACTTAAACCTGCATTAATGATTTTTTTTTGGCAATTTGAAGGCACCAGAAACAAATTGTGAACACAAGTTATCACCTTTTGAGTTGTCAAACTTGTAAGCAAACAGTTATTTAGCAGTTACAGAGCAACATTATCATTCATTTGGAGTTTCACCTGATGAATGTTAAGTCCACTGGGTTTTTACCAAACCAGTAAATATCAAACAATGAGCTGAAACTGGCTAGCTTGTCATTTGATGCATTGTTTTTATAAAAAAAATACTTTGAGAAAACATGCAGAAAGCACAAAACACAAATGAAGAAAACATCTTTATCGATTTGACAATTCATGCACAACATTTCAAAAACACAAAGAATACAGAAACCTGCTGCAAATACAGAAAACACAACCAGTACTCTCTCTCTCTCTCTCTCTCTGTTGTACGGAAAGTTTCCAGAGTTGAAACTTTCAGTGTTTGCTGCTTTTTCGACTTGGTGTTCTATAAACAACACGTATAGGAGAAACCTGTTCTGTTATCTGGGTAGAGGATTAGAGAAACCTGATTACTCCATCCAGGTTTTTTTCCTGGAGAGAACTAATTTGTAGGCCATGTATACAACATAACTGGGTTTCTAATCATCTTACACGTGAGCATGTGAGGGACAAAGACTTCAGACAGGAATGTTGACAGCATAGCAGCAGGATGCAGTGACAGACATTTACACATACGTCTGAATAGAAAACGGGGAACAGGGGTGAACTGAAATGATGTTGGACAGGGTGACTGAGTGAAGAACTTCCTGTACTAATTTCCTCTGCCAACCAGATGCAGACAGTTTTAGAAATGACCGTACTTCCCTCTGAGAGAGGACAGCTGAATTTGACTCATCATGTCATCTGAAGCTGGTTCATTTCCTCCTCAGCAAACTGGAAAATATCAAACATTCACCAAAATGCACCAAAAAGAGTAGACAATTATGTTATTCAGATTTTTTCAGGCATTAGTCTGCCTCTGATCCACGGTGACTCACACTGAGGTTGTTCTGTGTTTTATAAGCTCATGGAAAACACTTCCAACAACCATCACAACAGATGAATCAGTAGAAAATTTTTTGAAAAGCGCCTTAATGGACCATACTGGTGGTTTGGCATTGTTTAGCACATTTATCATTAACATGCCATAAGTCTTTAAACTGATTTCCTTCCTTCCTTTCAAAAAGCCATTGCTTAAAGAGGCTCTATCATGAACATTTCTAGGTCTATATTTATATTCTGGGGTTATACTGGAATATATTTGCATGATGTACAGTTCAAATAACTCCTTTTTTTAATCTTATACTGGTCTTTTATGCATCACCTCAGTTCAGCCTCTGTCAGAAACAAGCTGTTTTAGCTTCTGTCTCTTTAAGGCCCCCCTCCTCCCCTGACGAGCCTACTCTTTTCTGATTGGCTAGCTGCCACCCAGCAGACCCCCAGCTGCCCCAGAGGCTACGTAAACAAACAGTAATATTCAGATTTCACCTCTTTTTTTGTTTTTTTTCTCGAAATGGAAACTTCTCAAATACATCCGTACATGTTCGAGCCCAAATCTGATCCGAAATATGTGAGCGGACAACATGACCGACACACGGAACAACCTTATCAGCAACCTTAGTAACAAAGGCTGCGGAGCGGATGGCCGTTTATAGGCATGTGTGAACAATCTGATGTCATGATGAGGAGGAAGTCATTTTGCAAACGAAGCGTTGAGAGAAGGCTGAAGCCCTGCTTTTGACTTTCAGGCAGTATTTTTACATTTGTCCACCTCAGATTTTGGAACTTTGACCATGTTTAACGTAGACATCCAACATCATAACAGTATAAAAACAACAACAGAAAATCTTTAAAAGCATATGTCCCCTTTAAAGTTTGGTATAGTTTAGTTCTTGCTCAAAAAACTTTAAACTTGCCGCCTGCAGCTGATTCATCACACTGAACATTTAATTGGTTTTAGTTACAGTTGTGTGCAAAGACTGTTTTGAAAATGTCTTTAAACTTTAATAGAGGAAATGATCTACTCCTCATTTTTCTGTCTCCTTCCTGTTTGACCACTGAATTGGATTTTCTGACATCCTGCCTCATTAGCAAAACACAGTTGGGAATCCACCTATGAGTTTTCAGGTGTCAGAGGATCCTTGATGCACCAGAGAGAGTTTTTAAAATGGTACATGCTCATTACTACATGATGACATAACTTTGACAAAACAAAGTCAACTGATTTTAAGACCATAGATCACACATCATACTAGAATTAATTGAAGCAATTAGCACTTTTACCGCATTCACTCCCCTTATTGGTACATCCCAGTTACCATACCTTGAATAATACTTCCATCTCCAAGGCACATCTGGTGTTCACTATGACCATCCAATGATGAAATCCTCCATGATGTGGTGTGTGTGTTTTGCGGTTAAAAGTGTAGCAGACCTGTAAAGCTGCAATGCTCATCAACAGAAGACACATTTTGCTGGATAGATGCTATGTTAGCATTAGGCTAAAAGAGCAGCTTGGACCTGTTTATCAAAGGTCACCAACTGTCATTGGGTTTTTACCTCTGGGAACCATGAATGTCTAAACTGTATCAGATTTTATAAGAATCTACATGAAAAGTTGTTGAAATTTTTCCCTCTGAACCAAAGTGGTGGACCAACAGACCAACAGGTTGGTCGCTATCTTTAAAGTTGCATCACTAACATGGCTCAAATCTCATGGTAGCTTTAGGAAACATCTGGCAGTAATATAAATGTGTGTGTTGCAGATAATTGGATAAAAAAAACACTGTTTCGGTCTTTTTTAAATCCTGTTTTTATTTATTGGCTTTTCTATGTCTGGTGTCGTTAATATACATTTAACATACATTTCTCTTTACTGTGCTACTATTTGACTTATGTTTAATTTTGTTGTAGATCAGTGGTTCCCAACCTGGGGGCCATGAGCCTCTGAGGGGTCCCCAGATAAGCCCAAGAGATTGTGAGATGATTACAGGGATAAGAAAGATTTTTCTGAAGCATTCTCTCATTTTTTTTTTTTTTTTTTAAATATTGCATTCGTTGCACTTTTCAGGTACCCAAGAATCATTCAAACTGAAGACATGAGGAGGAAAAAATCAGTCTTTGACCTGCTCACAACTTAAAAACATAAAGATGGTTGCATTGCTCTGTTTTCATGGCTTGCAAGGAACCATTGTTGTAGAAGTTCAGTGCTTGGTCTTCACTTCCCTTCAACTTTTGGGAAGCACCGGTTGCTCTTTTGTTATGTATATATGAAACTGGCTTATTTTTTTGTTACCAGCTAGTTCTCAAATCATGTCTCTGTTTACAGCGTTTCTTCTATTACAGCACAGACTTGAATCTGCCAGACTGTATAAGCAGTATATTAAATTCAGCAGTGTTCAGTCTGACAATAATGGCAGGTTGACATGTCTCTAAAACTCTGGCTGTCCAGTCAACAAGTTACTTGTCAGTCATGTGAGTTTTGTTTACAAGCCCCCATGTGCTTGTAAAATACTTGGTGTGAAAGAGCAAAAAAATAAACACACAGCTCTCAACTCCAACCTGCAGCCCACTGAGTCTGAACTTCATTTCATAATATCACCACAAGCTGTTTTATATTTACAAATGAAGAATTGAGAGTCACTCCTGACTCTTAATTTCCTCCCGCTCATTTCTTGTTTTGTTGTGGAGGAATTGAAGGCAGCAGACAACTCTGCAGTGAGTCAGTCCAGTATCTGCAGCTCTAAGGAGGGAAGTACAGGCTTTTCCAAAACTGTGTGCATCTATTTTGGACTTAAAACAAAACAAAGACAAAATCATTACGCAAAGTTCTTCATTCAGTATCCTTTAAATATAAAGGATTTAGTCTGTACAAATGTCTGTCAGACTGTGGTCAGACTGCTGACCAATCTGTTAAATCAGAGCCTTGTTGCACATTTGGGGGTTTCCAGACAAGTCTCAAGTACATGTCCAAGTCACATTTCCTCTATTTATGAGAAAATTGTACGTCAAATCTTTCAAGTATGCTGTTAAATGACTGAGATTTAGAGATATCACTCCAAAATCCATGCCCAAACCCCTGCACCACCTGATGCCCTGCAGTGGACAATGGCTAAACCTTAGATAGAGCTGTGGGGACATCTCTAATGGAATCAATGCCCTCCAAAAGCCAGGCTCACCAAGTTTAAGCCACCTCTGACCCCGAGAACACAGACTAAATCCACTAGGGCCATCGTCTGCATGGGTCAATGTGGTGTTTATACCTGTAGCCTGAGACCATCCCAACCCTGTTTTTGTTAACTCTCTTTTATTCATCCATCCACCCATCTAGCAGCTTATCCAGGTCCAGCAAGATAGCCCAGACATCCTTCTCCCCACCCCAGTCATGTCAGCTTCTCATTTAATCCCCCTTCAGTGTTCGGGGTCTTGGGCTTGAGAGTGACATGGAATTAAGTTGCTGCAGGTTGGAACGTACAGTATTTTGATAAAGCTTCATTTTCAGGTTCAGCTCCCTCTTCACCCTCATTCGTGAACAAGTTCGGAAGATGCTTGAGCTCCAGACTTGGAGGTGTCGACACTCATACCAGCGGCAAACCATCCCAGTACGTGCTGGAGGCCATTTGAATTACATAGTCCGCCAAAGGCAAAGATGCAATTCTCAACCATACTTGACGCTCTCTCTTGCTGCACCTAGAGATTCAGTCCAACAAAATCAACAGAATTGGTGACAAGAGACATCATTCAGTGAGAATGCACTTGACTTCCTGCTGAATGAATGCGGACACACCTCATTTATACAAGTACCAGATGGCTTGTGGTAACAACTCCGGCATCCCGTATTCTCATAGGAAACCCTGCAAGAAACTCTGAGAGACAAGTCACGAGTCTTCTCCAGGTCCAAAAAATGCAAAACTGGATGGAGAACTTCCACAAACCTTCAACTGATCAACATTTTATCTCCCTCTTTTACCTTGCAACCCTTTCCCCTGCAGGACACTGGACCTTTCACAGTGAACATGTAATATGTGTATAGACGGATCATTTGGGTTATCTTCCAAAAGAACGCCATTCTGTAAAAATATTCCCAGTTACAATGCAATACAGTGGAAAAGGATGGCGTCTCTGGCAGTCCAACAATGTCATAAATTCTTGAAAACTCATCAAAACAATCAAACGGTCAAAAATAGTCACATTTGTTTTCAACAGAACCACTGTTGACCATTACAGGGTCAACAGGCCTGCTAATTTGAAAAGCTATTTTCAGTGTTCAGTGGGAAATATTCAACAAAATAGTTTCTGGTGATGATTTACTTTTCAAATCAAATGATAAGAATTTGTTTTTTCATTTTTTTAAACATACACAGCTGGGATCAGATCAACATAGCTACTGTGGAAAAGTCTTATCAGTATGATCTACGGTATTCTTTACTCTTGTGAAACCGAGTAACCCTGACCGCACCATTAGTCTCCTACATTTATGAATGAATGTTTCCTCTTTCGTCTGCTGACCTTTTACCTCCTTATTCTCTGCAGCTTGTCTGATTATTGTTTTTGGAAGTTTTTATGACGCATTAATGATTATGAGTTTCACTGACAAATACAGAGAAGTGAGTTTAATTACAGTCAAGGGAGCTGTGTGCTTGTGTTTGTGCGTGGTTTGATCACCTCTAAAAAGGGAATTGTCACTGACTGACCTGGCTGGTTTATTAAAGGTTGAGGGAGGAAATAACGCCTGCTCCGAACACTTTGTTTGCTAAGTTACTTCTAGTTACTCAGATTGTTCACGCATGCCCATGTAGCCTTTGTTACTAACGTTGTTACATGGGTTCATGTTGTCCAGATGCATATTTCAGACTGGACAGGGGCTCAAACATGTAAAAATGTGTTTGAGAAGTTTCTATTTTGAGTAAAGAACTAGATAACTACTGTAGTTTGTTTATGTAGCTTTCAGAGCCAGAGGAATCTTCCTGAAGCTGACCAATCAGAACAGAGTAAGCTCATCAGGACCGGAGCCTTAAAGAGACAGGAGCTAAAATGGCCTGTTTCAGACTGAGAGGCTGCATAAAGGACCAGTATCGGATAAATAGGAAGTTTTTTTTTTAACAGAATATCATGCAAAGATATTGAGTAGAGCCCCAGAATATAAATATAGACATGAAAATGTGCGTCATACGTCCCCTTTAAAATGTAAACATTTATTTTGGGACCAGACACTGATTTGCATGACAAACTTTAGGTACAGTATATCTACCCTGAACTGAAGGTGTGTGCAGGGGTGGATGGTACTTACATATATGAGCTGTCTTGATACACTGTAAATGAAAACATATGATCTGTATATTTGTCTCTACATATGTCTTTATGAATGTATGTATCTGTCTGTGTGTTTTGATGCTTGTGGGTGTGTACGAGTATGTATGAATGTGTACTCAATGATCCTGTGTGCATTTTTGTGCGTGTACGTATGTGAGAAACCTCAGCCTGCTGCGCAACAACCACACCAGTCAGCGGGAGCAGGAAGTGTATTTGTGTGCGTCCATGTACGTTTTTTGCCTGTGAACGTGCTAATCTTCATTCTTATGTGTATTCCATATTTGTGTGTGTGTGTGTGTGTGGGAGAGAGAGAGAGAGAAGTTAAAAGCTGGACCTCCCCCTTTTAAATCCCTCCAGCTGCAAAGCTCTAAGCATTTTTTCTCTCCACACATCACTCCACGTGCCGTGTGGACGCCACGTCAGCTGTGTCAGCCTGACTCTGCACAGTGAGACTGTGTGTGTGTGTGTAAAGAGCTCTCTATAAGGCTGTCTCCAGCAGCAGGGAGCAGGCAGAGTCCATATTTCATCATCAGACTCTGGATTTGGAAGCAGATGGGGGTTTAATATTTCTGTAAAGCTGCACTGAAACTCTTCACAGACTGAAAGAGTCACTTCAGCTTCGGGTTCTTTCAGTTCTTCAGTTCACAGCCGTTACAGTAAAAAAACATGGAAATCATTCAAATAAAAACTGTATTCAACAGCTTGCACAATGTTCTCAATGAAAACTGAACACATCGCTCCTGTCATCTCAGTTCTAGAAAGAGAGGTCAGGGTTTCCTGCAGCACTTTATAGCAGGGACGCCTCTCCTGAGACCAAGCCTGCTTAGCTTCAGAAGAAGTATATTCATCACATTTTTGAATATTTATATATTTCATCAAACATAATACTAAGTCTTCAAAGGAAAAAGCAGCGGCAAGTTTATTTATTTAGCACATTTCATACACAAGGAAAATCAAAGTGCTTTACACAATGCAAAAGATATAAGAATAGGAATAAGAACAATAAAAATAATTTTAAAAAACAAGACTAAAAGAGGCAAGTAAGATGAATACAACTGCAAAATACAGAAAATTAGATTAAAAAAAGTAAAGGAACAATGGAAAGGCAGCATGAAGGATGTGAAGCAGCTGCTTCAAAATCTCACACATTTTCCAGAACCTATTCTCCAGGTGTACAGTCAGTGGAGGCTGTGGGCTTTGGGGTCTGTTTCCACATTTCACAGTTTTCCAGGTGTTCTGTGTTGATGTGGTCTGACCCAGTTATCCATCTCCCATACAGTGATCCACTTTTCGGCTTTGCTCCGAGACAGTCCCAACGAGTTGCGCTCTCAGTTTGCCCCATTTGAGTGGGCTAGATCCCAGTTAGAGAGGGGAAAATGACAATATCTTCCAGTTTTAGCTCTCTGTCCCAGCGGCATGCAGCAGACTCCATAGGACACACTGGAATGGTGTCATGGAGCTTACTGTTCTTTTCCAGTGCAAAAATCCTCACTTCCAGCAGACTGATCCTCTGCTGGAGTTTATAAAATCTTTCGTAGTTAATGGAGCACATAGACTGCATTTAAAGATGGACATAGTGAGGTGTGACGTCACTGGTTGGTTTGCATTGGAGCCGGTTTGAAGCCCAGAGTTGCTGCACATGGTCGGCGCCATCTTTTTCCGTTTGGAGCGAGGAATTTCCATATAAGGAGTGCAGCGTGTCGCCTTTCACACTCTGGAAACACGCCCACTACCTTGGACCAATAGCTTACCTGGGCTGATGTTAGCTTCTTTAGCTGAATTATGCTAACATGGCTTGTATCGTAACCAACGTTGTCAACTGCATTCTATGAATTCTGGATGACCGCTAGTGATCCACAAGATGGAAACTCATTAACATATGGCCTCTGGAGCTTCTGGAGCAAACCTCAAGGTCAACTTTATGTTTTGTTTTGGCAATTTGACTCAATTTAACTGTTGCATTTTGTTTAAAATGCAGCTAAATGAAGACAGAAGATCATTCAGAACATTCATCTTTTCATTCATTCGAACATTAAGTTATGTTTTCAATTAGGTATGAAGTCTCTAAAGATCCAGTGGAAACCGCTTATGGTGATCATGGTTACAGTGATCAACCGCTTATATGGATCAAAAAGCTTAAGACAGAATCGTTCCTATACAAATGCTGTTTAAATAATTTATTTGGGGTCTTTTCATACATGACAACACATGGGAAAAAAAATTAAAACTACGGTAATTCTATTTTTTTTTTTAACTTTTCTCCCATGATACATGTATGATATGTACTTAACGGCTGTGGCATCATTATAGCCTCACAGTAACCCGTCTGCTTCCAGCTGGTTACCTGAGGCTGGTGCAACGTGCACATTGAAGTCATGACGGGAAAAAGAAAGTAATTTTCTCTCAATGAAAAACGTCGTCTATAATAATTATACAAATGTCAATTAGATGGTAATCTGTATGAGAAATAAAGAAAAAGAAAAAAATTTGGTTATAATAACCATCCGCTGATAGTGATCAATTCGACCTGGACAGATGTGATCATTATAAACGGTTTCCACTGTATCTCCAAATTTTCAGTGTAGTTTGGACTAGTCGACCTCTCTCTTCCTTATTTCCTGTCATGTCTCTGCTGTTTATTAAAGGCTTAAAATGCACAAAAATACTTCAAATAATAATTTCAGTTCAGTTAAAGTCATTAATGCTGTTTAATATTCTTCTCAATTTAAAGATATCTTGATTATCCCTTTAAATATCTCAAGATATTACAGTCAACAAGCAACTGTAGATATCTGGTTTGGAGTTATGACAAGTCAACACTGAAGTGGAAATATCTTGAAACTGAGTTACAGGTCAAAAGTGCTTTTAAGTTCTTTAAAAAGAAGAGATGAATAATCTCTGGATGGATATCTAGAGAGCAGAGTCAGGTGTTGAGCCTCTGACAAACCCTGACAAATCTTTTTTTTTTTTTTTTGGTTACCAGAGTGTTGAGGCGGCGAGCTGCAGCCAACACATTCCTGCCTGAAATAGAGCGAGTGTAGAATTTCACCCACCTGACCCGCTCAGCTGCATTACACAGATCGTATCCTCAGTGATGACATAGTAGCACATTTATTCTCGGAGTGGACCGCGCGCGCACTCGATCGAGGCAAGCCACGGCTGCATGCGTGAGGGTGGGGCCAGCTGCTGCAGCAGTGCAGCAGCCTGGATCTCTTGGACAAAAGTGCTTTACACTGATGTTAAATGTTAATCCTCAACATTTGACAGCTGTTCATGCTTTTGGCTTTGTGAGTAGGAGCAAAATAGACAAATCCACCAATCATATCTGTAGACATTTGATCATTTGTTGATAAGAGAGTCATTCTTCAAATACTTCTTCCAAGAGGGATTTTTCCAAAGTGCATATAATGTACAGCATGTTGAAATTAAACCGGACAAATATAGAATGACTCTGCAGCCAAAGACAGCTCAGGATCACTGTCACTCTGCAAACACTTTGTCACGTTGCCTGAGAAAAAAAAAAAAAAAAACTCCCGCCAACCAGCTGTCCAAAAAGAGTGTTGCTGCTTTTGATTCCCAGAAGATCACCCAGTGAACCTGAAGAAGGAGGAGAAGGAGGAGGAGGAGGAGAAGGAGGAGGAGGGGGGGGGGGGGGGGTGGCAGGTTCTTGGGTTCAGTCCCTGTCATGGCGAGAGGCAACAACACGGGAATGCATGTGTGTGTGTGTGCCAGCAAGGACCTGCCAAATATGGCGAGGGGAGACGAGTATCCAAACATGACCGACGACTACAGTACGTTCTCCTCATGCTGCCGGATGATGGATAAGCGTATGAGAGTGTGTGTGAGTGCGTCTGTGTGTGTGTTCTGGAAAAAAAGTTGTTCTTTAATCTTAATTGGTATCAGCTGATGCTTTAATCCAAAGACAAAAACTAAGAAAAGCAGACTTACATTCAATTCACATTTATTTAATCAACAGTTCAGATCAGAGGGTCACTCAGGACGCTGAAGTGGCCCTCTAACGTGACATCCGCAGTGAAGAAGCACATATAAATACATCCCGGACAAGTAAAGGGCACTTGTACGATACTGTGATGACAATAATTAATGCAAATTCCAACAATATTTATCAGATTACATTACAGTCATCTGGTAGACTCACATTCCTTTCCCCCATATACACATCAGGAGCATTCGGGGTTCAATGTCTCGCTCAAAAACAACAATTTTCTGCAAAAAAAATGGTCAAACTGGGAAAATTCTCGCCAATTTTTCCAATTACTGCAGTCCACATAAAAATAACCAGATTCAGACCCATATGAAAGAGCCGAAATGAAAAAGATAAACCTCAGTCTCCACATAAGAGTTTTGACTGACTACGTATCACTTTGACCGAGCTTTCTGTCTTCTAACTACACCGCCACATGTTATCTTACATTACAGACGATAAAAGATGCTTTAACTTCTGTTTCACTGTGACTCTAAACAAACCATTTGGCAAAATTACTGTACACTGCAGGACACACTAAGGCTACCTTAAACACCAAAGTCAAAAGAAAACAAAGTTAACAGCTAGCTTACAGCACAGGCTAGGAGTTAGCATGGTATTACCATAATCCCCAGATGAGACATTTCTAAACAGGTTTTTACTCTCCCTGGAACTGATTAGATATCATAGTTATCAGTAACATTGCTTTTTTCTCTCAGCTGGACTTACAATGTTTAAATATTATTGCATCTGATTGCAAATGACGAAATTTGTTGCACATTTTTATATCTTTTTGGGAAAAAAAACTACAAATTCACCCATTTCTGATTGCAAGAATCAATTTAAAAAAAAGTGATTTGGACTGAAAAATTCTTTCCTTTCGGTCCCTTTTCATTACTGTGGACTTTCCTTCATGAAATATCCGTCTTCCTCTTTCTCACAGTCTCTTGTTGACTTTTGGTTTTGAAGAAGAGTAATGGGGAAGCTGTTTTTTGATGCGCTCGACAAATTCAGTAAACAGTCTGGATTAAACAAGGTCGCGTGTCGGTTGAACCCAGACGTAGGAAGCTACAGCAGGACATCATCACGAAACTCAGGGTTTTTGACAGTAAGTGAGCAAATTGATTGACCCTTTACCTACAGCATTTTTTAAGCGGGTGTGTGACAGTGTTTCAAGTCATGTCCTGAAGATTATAAATACGTCTCTTCAAACAGGTATCGTCACAGAAACCCTTACTAAGGAAACCCAACCTAGATGGTAATGCACTGACCAGCTATAGGCCGATATCTGACCTTCCATTCATTAGTAAGATACATGATCACAGACTCTGATGAAAATAAGGTCTCAATTCTTAGCCTCTTAGACCTAAGCGCAGCATTTCATACAGTTGACCGTGATATCCTAATAAATCGTCTTGAAAAGTGGGTTGATCTCTCTGACTGTGTGATAAACTGGTTCAAAACAAACATCAGAGGGAGAAAGTTTTACTTTAATCTTGGAGATCATGTGTCCGAGAAACACGACAACTGCTTTGGGGTTCCTCAGGGGAGCTGCCTTGGCCCATTATTATTCTCATTAAACATGCTGCCACTCGGTGACATCATCAGAGAGCACAATGTATGTTTCCATAGTTACACATGGATCACACACACAACTGTAAATCTCCGCTGAACCAAATGATGCCACAGCTATAAACTCCATTACTACCTGCCTTCTGGCAACAAATACATGGATGAGCAATAGTTTCTTAAAGTTAAACGAGGACAAAACTGAAATCTTACTAAAACAAAAAGAGAAATGCTGTTTAATAAAAACCTTAGAAACATCACACAACAGCTAAAGTATGACCAGTTATAAATCAAACTCAAAAAAAAAAAAAAAAATGCTGAAAAACATGCCTTCATTTCAAGCCGACTTAATTACTGTAATGAAATTTTTACAGGCCTCCTGAAAAAAAAACACTGAGAGACTTCAGCTCATTCAAAACTCTGCAGCTCAGCTATAAACCAGAACCAAGAGGAGAGAACACATCAGTCTGGGTTTAGCTGCTCTACACTATATATTCTATTTTTTAACTTTATTATTATTATTATTCAGTGGGTTCCATCTCATGTTATGTATGTATTCTATTTTCCATCTTACGTTACATTAATCCTTTTTTTAAACATGTTTTTTTGTTCATTTTATGTCTTTTTTCATGTGAAGCACTTTGAGCTGCATTTCCTGTATGAAAGGTGCCATACAAATAAAGTTTATTATTATATATCATTATTATTATTATAATGATTAAAGCATGAAAAATGCTCAGATGAATATAAATATTTAGTTGCAGCATCGAGACTTTGTTTCTACTCTTTCTGCACGAAAACACTTTCTGTCTCTCTGTCTCTTTCTTCTTGTCATCCTAAAAATAAAGTCCTCTGGTAACACCACTCCACCACACTAACCCCGATCTCCCGCCCTGTTTCCACTCCTCCTCCTCCTCCTCCTCCTCCTCCTCCTCCTCTTGCTTCGTTCCTGAAGTTCCTAGAATCTTCCACAGTTCCAGTTTCAGGGAACATTGGGAACGTCAAGAAGCTGCCAGCTCCAAAAACTGTGGTTGGCCTCAGACGACGTCCTGTTCTGTCTCTCCACATGTAGTTCACATGTGAGATTGTCTGCTGCTGAACACTGTATGTCCGTCTGTCTGTCTGATTGGTTCACTGCATGTCTGTCAAGCTACCTTATTGGCTGACAACAGACCTGTCTGTTTCTACAGTGTGTGCACTCAACACCATCAAGGTTCATATCTAAGAAAATACACCTTCAATCAATAGTTTGTACGTCACTTTGGACAAAAGTGTCTGCCAAATGAGCAAATGAAAACTTAAATCCCCAATGTAGATTTCTTATGTGATCTTTCACATTATTTTGATTTTGTATATGTTTGACGAAATATAAGAAAATCCAGGGGAAAATTGGTGCACTCTTTCTATCTGTGTAAGTTTTACACACTGACTTTAAAGCTGCAAATTTTTTTTTAAATCAACAATGGATCAAATTACATTAACTCATATGTAATGTGAAATGTGTGACTCATAGTGACAAACTCACACTAAATGATTGCACAAATCTGCAGCTCTCCAGAGTGTTTTTGCATTTTTTAAGTCATAGTTTTGTTTTTACAGCACATTTACTGTATGATTACTTGTTCCCAGCAGCGACTGTCAGATGCTTCCAGTAATAAAACATAAAAAAATGAAAGAAAGTGGATCATCTAGAACCTCGTCTAGACCCTTGTGACTACGTATTGCTGGCAGGAAGATTCTCACTGTTGTTTGTGTCTATGTGCAGCAGTTCGGAGTATCCAGCCTTCTTGCAGTCTCTGGGTGGGGCCCTGCAGGGGGGCGCGGCCCGACGAGTCCAAAGTTCTGCTGGGGGACTTCAACGCTCACATGGGAGATGACAGAGAAACCCGGAGGGGGGTGATTGGGAGGAACGGCCTGCCTGATCTGAACCACAGTGGTGCATTGTTACTGGACTTCTATGCTGGCCAGGGATCGGCCATAACAAACACCAAGGTTGTTCCTAACACCTTAGGCCAAAGATCAATGATCTGCAGATGGAGTGTGAGGTTGACAGGCAGATCAGTGCAGCATCAGCAGTAACGCAGGCATTGTGCACCGGACTGTTGTGTTCCAACCCTACATATGGTCATGAGCTGTGGTTTTGTGACTGAAAGAATGAGATTGCGGACACAAGTGGCCGAAATTAGTTTCCTCCAGAGAGTGCCTGGGCTCAGCCTTAGAGATTGGGTGAGGAGCTCGGACATCTGGGGAGTACGGAGTAGAGTCGCTGCTCCTTGGCATCGAAAGGAGCCAGGTGTGGTGGTTTGGGCACCTGGTTAGGATGCCTCCCGGACGCCTCCCTCTGGAGGTGTTCTGGGCACATCCAACTGGTAGGAGACCCTGGAGCAGACCCAGAACACGCTGGAGGGATTACATATCTCACCTGGCCTGGGAACACCTTGGGATCCCCCAGGAGGAGCTGGAGGGCCTTGCTGGGGAGAAAGATGTCTGGGTTTCCTTACTCAATCCGACGCCACCGTGTCCCGGTCCCGGATAAGCAGCGGAAAATGGATGGATGGAAGGATCAGATCCCTTATCATTTCAGTTTTTATTGTGCATTAATGAGCCATTTTACTAAATAAATACATAGGGTGAACCTTTGACCTCGAGGAAGTTGCCTGCATTGCCCAGTTGGTCATTCAGCCTCTCGGTCTAGACAAAGACTCACATTAACCGCAGAGATTCCTGCTCCCAAGAGGACTGATTTCAATGACCTAATGATCTCTCCTCCAGCAGCACGCTTAGGACTTAACATTTATAGCTCCATCACTGATAAGTCTCTTGAGGATAGCTCAGTCATCATTCAGCTATGTTGTTTATTCCATTAACACTTTAGTATTTTGGGATGTAATTAACATAACATCCTCTTGAGGCGGCTAGTGGAGCTGTAGTGTCTGTTATTTTTAATCTTGATGTTCATGTGTAAGTTGTATAGCTTCCGACTGCCTCCTGGTCCATCTCTGTAGTTTGTGCTGTTGACTTGGTAGAGCATTTGGTTAACGGCTGACGTACACATTTTCCTGGAAGATGGACCGCTTATAGCTTTAAAGTTCTGGGTAGGACACACACAAACACACACCTCAGGTGCTGGAGAGCCTCTTAAAACCCCAGCTGTGTTATTAGCGAGATGCATGTCAGTGAGGAAACAAACACGCCTCTCCTCATTCCTGAAAACTAAAGATACTGTATGTTTGTCTGACAGCAGGATTGTACGCTGTGATGCATGAATGTTCAGAGCTCTGTGTGTTTGTTTTGATGCATTTTTTTCTCCCCTGTTTACAGTGTTTGAGGATGAGAGAAACCAGAGAGTATGCATGTGTGTACGCATACATTTAAAGAAAAATTCCAGTTTTCTGCAACCAGGGTTATTTTCACAGTTTAGGTGATGATTCATGTCAGTCATGCAAACATTTGGCTTCTTTGTTTAATTCTCAGACCACATAAACTCTTTTTTTTTGATTTTCAACAGAGTTCACATGAAGTAATTAACATACTTCAGCAGTCAGATGGGTTTCTTAAGTAACAGTTAAGTAAGTTTGTCCCAGAAATCTCTGAAAAGTGACGATACAAGTGAACAAAACATCATTACTCCATCTCTAAAGACGTTTATAAAACCACAGTACAAACAGCGGGTCAAAGTCAAACCAGGAAGCAGCTTTACACCATCCACTGGATGTTTTTAAATATTATTTTAGATCCTTTTTGGCATTTTTTGCCGTTATCTGACAGCTGTAAGTGGAGAGAGACAGAAAACATGAAGAGAGAGAGAGAACTGGGAAGAGAGAGGGAGGTAATGTATGACATGCAACAAAGGCCTGCGGCCAGAATAAACCGCAGATGTCACAGTTATGTGGTAATGCATCTTAATCAGTAGGCAACTGGAACAACCCTGTATTACTAAATTACTATTGGATGTCTAAAGTGTACAGCTTTATAATGTAATAGGCTCTAAAGTAAAATGTATTTGTATTTATGTGTTTATTTTACATTTATTTTATACTTTATGTCGCTATGTTATTGTGTACTTCCTTTATTGGTCTGTAATCTGATCTCTTGCTTGCTTTCTATGCTTTTACATGTTATTTTCTATATTTTTCTTACTGTCAACAATTCCCATGTGCAGAGCCAAACAAACAATGAATCAATCTACTTACAATTATTGTGTGTGTGTATCCAAAGTCTGATATATCTGTGGCTCAGGAAGTAGAGCAGGTCGTCCACTAATCGGAAGATCAGTGGTTCGATCCCCGGCTCCTCCAGTCCGCCTGTCGCAGTGTCCTTGGGCAAGATACTGAAACTCAAATTGCTCCTGATGGCTGAGTCATCAGTGTGTGAGTGTGTGTGTGTGTGTGAATGTGCATTAGATTAGATCATGATCCCTTGGCACCTTGCATCAGCGTGTGAATGTTGACAGTGGTTGGAAGTATAATGTAATGCAGTCCATTAATCATATCTTATTCTTCGTCGTAGAGCTCCGTTGTTGGCCAAAAACCATTAAAACACATCAGTGAACCACACGGTTGTACTGGGTGACATGTTCCTTCACCCCGAAGAGTTCTGGCACCTTGTTTAGAAAGAGTAATAACAGTGATTACAGTTACATACTCTAGAGAGTAGTTCTGTGTAAGGCAGACCCACTGCGCCTGCGCAGGAACGTGGTTCCCTTCCCAGCGCTTCACGAGCTGTTGTACTACACATCGCAACCTCTTGACTTTGTACTGGTTATTTTCAATGTACAACGTAGCTCAAAGTCCAGAGGTTGTGATATGTAGCACAACGAGGTAGCAAAGGTCTGTAAACAGAATCGCGTTCCAGTGCATGTTTTATTCATACAGCCCAGAATCACTAATTTGCTTCAAAGGCGCAACATACCACACCGTCTATCCTTAGACCCTCGATCCCTATGTGTTCGTGTTTATGTGCTGTAGATAGCTTACTGGCTAAACGGTTGTTGTATGTGCACAAGTTATTTTAACAGTTTCGAAACAGCTTCAGGTACATTACCGCCACCTTCTGGACTGGAGTAGAGCTGATTTGCATGAAGCCTGAGAGAAGCAAGATGGACTGTGATCATTGTAATGTGGCTAAATGTAAACAAAAGTGTTTTCAAGACACTTGAAATGATGAAATAAGGGAATCACTGAATGTCAACATGAAACTTGAAAAGTCTATCTGTAAGAAACAGGCTTTATAAATAATGATTATCATGTATTAAAAATACACATTTACTATCTTTAAAACAAATGTTGTACTGATGTCTTTTCTAACCGGAGGAAACATTTTTCCCCAACTACAGTACTGACTCATGTGCGAAATAAAGTTTAACAATGAATGACTCCTGAGACAAAATGTTCCCAAACTGAGATGTGCCATGAAATGTGACATTAAAGCATCCTGGAGCTCTTGCCCTAAATAATGTAATAACCAACCGGAAAACCAGACATGTGATGAGACTCTCAGGGACGAAGAAAAAATGTCTCCACAGGGTTGAACGGCTGTTCGATCACACAAAGGAGCATCTGTGACTGTATGTTTAGAGGCCTGCAGGGGATTAACTTCAGCTCAATGGGACAGTGTGTTATGTTTATGTCTGTGTACAATATTGGCTGAGTGACAATAGAAGCAGTGTAACTGAATGACTGTACCGTAAGTGGGACAGGCCGGTGGCTCAGCAGGCTTGGACAACACGCTCGGAGCCGGCGGCAGTTTGAGCCTCGCTGTTGGCTCCTGTCCCGTATCAGCCCCCTTTATTCCCTCAAAAATAAGCGTGAAATGTCATGAAAATAATCTTCAAAAGAAAAAAAAGGTTTGATTATACCACAAATATTAAAAGTTTTATCAGGAGCAAATTTAAATGTCAGAGCAATTTTTCCGGGAAAATTGTGTTATTTATCGTGCTATTCCACACCTCCTTTTTTTTTCTTTTTTTTTTTTTAAAGCTCTGTCTTCCTCTTTGGTGCTGATCCCTGCGGTGTTTCTGCACTGCGCTGTTACATTCGATACCCTTTTCTTTGCCTGTTCATCATCTCTGGTGGCTCACATCACATGCTGTTAAAAACAAGTGTAAAAAGCATCACTTCCTGTAGCCTCACTTGCACTCAAATAACACTTTGCACTTCTGCAGGTCAAAGCAGAATGAACACATTGATGTATAATGAACTGTGTACACTATATATAACCCTTAACACGAGGTCCTAACTGTACTTCTGCTTTACAGAACTGTCGTCTGTATAAACTATACCTTGTAACTCACATACAAAAATGAATGAATAGATATAGCTTGAATAGATAGCTTGAGATTGTATTTGTTGGAACTTTGTTTCCTGATTTGACTTCAATAAAATGGGAGCATGCAGAGTAAAATTAAATTTACCTCGTTAAAGTAATTTTGTTTGCAGTTAGGGCTATTTTTTTCCTACTCTATACTTCTTAAAGGGTCTCAAGCCAATCCTGGCGAGCAAAAGAAGGTCTTTGGGTAAATATCAGAAATGATTCTTTTCCTCTCACCTGGAGGAGTGTGTGGCAGGCTGAGCCCCGGCAGAAGACCAGAGAGAAAGTAAACACACTTGTGCTGCGGCTTACAAGTCATGAGCAGAGCAGCAGTGTGCAAAGCAGTGATACTGAAGAATAAGGACCACATCTAAACATACTTAAGAGACATTTTCAGGCATGTTTACATGTTGCAGCTGAGCAGCTGATGTTAGCGGCGCACTTTTCCCCAGAAATGTTTATTTGGTGGCTCGTTCGACAAGCTAAGGTGCAAGACGAGACGTGTTCGTGTTTGTAAGTTAGATAAGAAGGAGACGCGGCTCTTGCGTTGCGTCGCAGGCTGCTGACCGAAATCAGCCCTGCGTTAAAGAGGGGACTGTGATGATGGGGGCGTGTTTCTTGAAGTTCCATTGAAGCAATGAAATGTAATTGATTAAGTCCAATTTGAGTAACAGATCCATGAATTTGAAGGCTTCTCGGATGGCAAAACACTGCACATACCACTCAGACGGGTAAAATCCTGTCTCTGAGTATTATAAACCGCTGTGATAACTCTGGAAAGTTATCACAGACTGACTCTGCAACTATTTTATCTTTTCGTCCCCACGATTGTAAGGTAAACTGTAGAAAAATAGTGTTGTGAATGTGCACTTGCATGTACGTAACTGGCCAATGCAGTGCTTTGCCGAATGACATCGTGTTGTGTTGCGCCCTAACCCTAACCCTAACCAGGTTTGACTTTTTGCTGGAGTCCTCTGTGTTTGGCTGAGTTAAAGTTCAGCCTTAGACAGTTTGACCGTCTGCCTATGATAGACAGTATCACTACTGTTTTATGCAAATATTGATTAATACAAAGATAGGGGGGTGCCATCAGCAAACCAAGACGTGATTTATACAGTAGGTATGTACGCTGTTGCAGAAAAACATGTACAATTTACAGGAAAACACTGCTATATTGTTTTCACACCCCTCTGCAGACTTGAATGGTGTTTTTGCAAGACAGAGATGTACAACCTGCGGTCTGCATGCAACATGTTCTCTACACTTGCGACACGTAGGGTCTAGGACACTCTATACTTTCTATCATTATGCAAAAAAAGAGGAAGAGAGAATGGTGCGGTTGAGGCAACGGAGGCCCCTTCCTCTTCCTCCCGTTCATCCTGTTGCAGAGTCATGAATGAGTGTTGGTTACTGACAAGCTGAATGGAGAAGTCTTGTGTGTGGGTGTCTCATTCATTCAACACGTGTAAAAACACCTTCAGCAGTTTGTTTCCCTAATGTACATTTAACCCACATGAGGCACATGTCTTTAAGCTCAAGTACAGAGATCTGAAAACTCGATCTGTCACATTGACGAACACAGAGATGAACCCAAATGGATCGAATATCTCTGCTGCCTGAGTGAACCCTGAGGAAATAAAAAACTTTTGAGCTCTGAGTTTTGCTTGCTGATGACCTGTCTGTGGGACCACTGAGGCCAGATGCATCATTAGTAAAACCGTGTACGCACAAAGACAGAAACATGCTTAGGCATTCGTTTTGTCAGACTAATAAAGCCGTACCTAGACCTGTTTCCCATCTCTCCATCCATTTTCTGACAGTCCGGGTCTGAGTCATGGTGGCAGCAGGCTAAGCAAGGTAGCTGTTACATCCTAACCTAAGCTACGTCCTCCAGCTCTCCCTGAGGGATCCAGAGGTGTTCCAACACCAGATGGGATGTGTACCCCTCTTGTTTTGAGTCTACCTGTGATATCGCCCCACTTGTGTGTCCAGGAAGCATCCTGATGTCGGACTACCTCAGATGACTCCTTTCAACTCGCAGGTGCAACGCTTCTTCTTCGAGATCCTCCTACTATCACTAACACCACTTTCAGTTAGCAGACACATGAATGACGTTGGTCTAGTGCGGTTTGTTGGACCCATTCGTATCAGACTGTTGGACACTGATCATACAGCACAGCATTTACACATATTTCACTGCCCAGCCAGGCGTTGCATCTGTCCCTCTGTGTTACTGTCCCTGCAGTGCAGCACAGCAAAGAAACACTGAGAAAACGCATCACTGCAGCTTTCTCTGTGCTGTCCAGTCAGAAGACTTCCTGTCTGAACTGTTCAGACAGACAAGTTCTCTCAGATATTTGTTCTTATAATTCACCATCAAGTTTCCAGGTAATTTGGTCGGTTTGTCTTCCTGTTTCTTCTGTGTTCTGGACCGTCTGATCGTTATCGAGGGACTGACAGTCGATTACACGTCGCCTAGCAACAGCGAGACGCCTCTGACTGTCCAAAAAAAATGCATCAGCGTGATAGATCAGAGCTGCGTGGCGGCTTTGTGTTTGTGCCTTGACTTTTAGGCATCCAGACTGGTCGTGCCGTGATGCCGCCACCACTGCCGTCGTGATTACCATGGTTACAGGTATAGCTGAAAAAGCTGTCTGTATTTACCTGCTCATACACACACACGCACACACACAGTTTCACTCTCTGTCAGTTCACTCTTTGGTCACATAAACCAGACATACAAGGTTCAACTTTACTCTATTTGTGTGTGTGTGTGTGTGTGTGAGTGTGTGTGTGTGTGAATGTGTGTGTGTGTGTGTGTTTTCTTCAGTAAAGCACTTGTCTAACGTTTCTGCAGTTAAAGAGAAGTCAGGAGTTTCAGTAACTCTGATACCAGTAAGTCTGATACTAGGCGAGTGTGTGTGTGTGTGTGTGTGTGTGTGTGTGTGTGTGTGTGTGTGTGTGTGTGTTGAGGGTGGGGGGGGGTCTAGAGGCAGGAGGAAGTGGGATGTGTGTGTGGAGCCAAGTGATAACGTGTGCTTGTGTGTGATCTGATGTTCTATGTTGCATTGTACCATCAGCTTTCTCATCAATGAGCTTATGTCTGGTGTGTGTGTGTGTGCGCGTCGGGAAAGCTGTATGTTGTTGCTGATAGCACTCTGGGGATGAACAGTGTATTTCTGTTTTCCATTGATTGTCAGTCTGGATTCACTTATCTGTCCTGACACAGCAGGCAACTGATTACACACACGCACATACACACACACACACACACACACACACACACACACAAGCAACTGATTTCCTTTCTGTCGAAACACAACGGTGGCACACACAGACAATTAAACTGTTTCCTGCAGCAGGAGGTTAGAAATCAACCAATTAGCCGATATCTGATGATGTCATTATTACAGTAAGACTGTGACAAAAGTTAAACTATCTTTAAAAAAAACAACGGATGTGCTCTCTCATTCTACATGTCAGTTCCCTCCTTATCCAGTTTTCTGCTGCTTTCATATAAGTATAACCTCTTCATTTATGAATACATAAACAAATCAAGCAAAAACATTACAGTTAGTGATGTAGACAAAGTGAAAATAATAATGAAAATGATGGCGGGTTATATGTATGTATGTAAGGTAAGTTTGTGTAAAAGTGTCTAATAAGGAAAGCAGAAGTATCGGTTATTAGAATATGTCTGTAGGTTGAAGAAAATGTAAAGTTGCTTCCACTATTTCACTGCACAATCCTTGTTTTGAGTAAAAATGTATTTAAAAGTTCATGTGAAGATAGTATGAAGCTTCAAGTGGATATACTGTTCAGCTGCAGTAGAAGGATTGTAACAAAAAGAGGGAGTTTGGAACTAAAAAGACTAACTTTGAAAGATATTTACTTCATATGACTAATTTGGGCAGCTGAAGCCTCGTGAAGGCTTCAGATAAACTTTTAAATATATTTTTGCACATAAAGAGAGCTGTAGATTATGTTACCCATCGCTTACATTGAAAGTGCATCATGAAAGGGTCTCTTAATTGTCAGTATGAACAGGAGGGATGATTACAGCAAGAAGGTCAGTGTTCATTTGGGCACCTGACTATTGTTTTAGGACAGACTTGAAAAATTGTAAAGCTATCCTTTAAAGTGTCCTTAAAGGTTCAGTGTGTAAGATTTAGCAGCATTTAACTGGTGAATTTGCAGATTGCAACCAACTGAATACCCCTCCCTCTCCTTCCAAGCATGTAAGGGAACCTACAGTGGCCACAAAACTCACAAAAAAAGCGAAAGGCCCTCTCTAGAACCAGTGTTTGCTTTGTCCTTTCTGGGCTACTGGAGAAACATGGCGGTGCAACATGTTTGGCTCCGTGTCAGGGAACCTGCTCCCAATGTAGATATAAAAGGCTCACTCTAAGGTAATGAAAACACAACACTTCTTATTTTTATGGGATTATTACACTAATTAAATATAATTATGAATATAATATTCCATGTCTGCCAAGTCTGTCCCACTAGATGCCATTAAGTTCTACACACTGGACCTTTAAAATGTGGGAAAAATACAGAAAAGTCATAAAATTTCATTTTGGAAAACAAACGCTTCCCACGTAAAATTATGTCCATTCTTGTATAGACAAAAATGAGAAGCTGTCCGCACACTGAAATTTTTAAGCCCCCAAGAATTTATTATAAGGTTCATCTTCATCAGAGCTTGCAGGTTGAAACGTTTCAATAAATACTTGGGAGCTTGTGAATTCCAGTGTGCGAACAGCCTCTCCTTTTCTTTTGTTGCTGCTTTTTTGTGCTCACTATTCACCTTTTTTTCCCTCTCTTCCATTCTTGTACAGTATAAGAAGGTCACATTCGCTAGAAAGCTGATGTTTGCTGCAGGTCACTGTCTGTGCCTCAGGCTGCTGTCTGGTTTTTAAACTAGAATTATGCATCACAGAGCAGCAGCAGCGGTGCCACCCTAAGAGCCTCTGGTGCAGGAATTGATTAATAATTCATCAGGATTTCACTCAGTGATACCACGACTGCAACACTAGACCGATGTGCCGTAAAATTGTCTTTTGATTGTATTCACATTCTTTAATCTCATTTTATTAGAGATGACTGCAGTAAATAAATGCTTTGCAGTGGAAATCTCTCTAGTAGATGAGTGTTACTGAAAAGGAGAAGATTACTGGGCCTTTTTTTTAACTTCCTTCATTTTTTTTGATTATCAGTTATTTCCACATGCACCGGAACAAACTACTGTAGGTCAAGCTGACCAATAATGGTTCTTGCGGTTTCCCTTTTGTATATCTATAGCTGCTCTTAGCACATGAATCCGGCTATAGACTGTGTTGTCAGACTGTGTGGCCATTATAGAAGAGTGAAAGTTCGCACCTGATGTGAATACACTGTTGACATTTGAAAGAGTTCTCTATTTATAAGATGGAAATCCAACAATACACCAACATCTAACTTTTGTTTCAGATTTTTTTTCTTTTCTTCAGGACATGTGATTTACTGAGCAGATCTGTATGATGTCACAAAAGACTTTTAATTTCCATGTCAAAGTCAACAGGAAGGAAAAACAGGAACCTGAGTGTGTTACTGAAGAGCTCTGCTGACAGAAAGCTGGTTTCCAGTCCTGGAATCAGTTGCATCAGCTGTTTAAATGTTCAAACTTAGCCTTGTTAAAACTTAAGTGTTTACTAAGTGGAGATTTACACATCATTAAATTAAAATGGACTGCACCACACAAACTGGTTCTTACGTAGAGAGTTGTTGTTACTAAATATTTACACCTACTAACCAGCAGGTACAACTGTCACGCAAGCTAGCTGAATGAGCCAGCTGACAAAGCTAACGTTAGCTTGCTAATATTTGTCCCATTTAGACTGCAAAGAGGTAATATATGTAATATGGTCGACATATCCGACCTGACACTTTACATTCCACAGGATAAAAACAATATATCTCAAATTACAAAACTTTATGCCAATAACTAAAATAACTTCTAATAACAAGTTAGACTAAATGACCAAATAACAATTAGCTCAGCGTATCGGTATTTCCTTCTCACTGTAAACTGTTTACTAGCTAAGACATTTCTTATGTTTTAATAGTGCAAACTGCTTCTAGGTTATGTAAATTGCTAGTTTGAAACTAGGATGGAAGGAAGGACTTTAAACTTGGTGATGTATTTCTGAAAAGATGATGCAACCCAGTTCTGCTTCTTAAACCAATGATGACCTGGCAGTACAAACTTTGTTATTTCAGGAAAATTTAAGTACTTTAACTCTTAAAGCACCATCTGCAAGTCCCTCGTTACAAATTTGTAGACAAGCATTTTTTTAAATCAACTTTTTTGCCAAGAATCCAAATTTTCCAGGATGCCAAATCAGTCACACTGAATTTTGAGTTAATTAGGATAAAATGGTGCACCGGACTTGATGGTTTTTAAGAAATACAGAGAGAAGGGTCATGTAGTTACCATAAATAATGTAATATAAAATAAAAATGAATACAATAAGATCAAGAGTTCCCTTTTATGTAAGCAAAGTAAGTTTTGTCAACATTGCGCTAATAAATCATAAAACACAAATATGTGTGTGTGTGTGTGTGTGTGTGTGTGTGTGTGTGTGTGTGTGAAGGAATGTACAGTATATCTGTCTACATATCTGTGATGATTTCCGTTCTCAAATCAGCTGATGGAGATGGAGACTCTCTGTCCTTCAGGGGAAGAAGGTTATGAATGTGCTGCACTGTGAATACATTAAATAATTACAGTAACTGCATTCTTCTCATTTCATTTACAGTACAGTAGAAAGTTGCTTTATGAAAAAAGGAGAAAAAAAGTTTAAAAGATAAGCAATTTTATATTTATACTGTATTTTTCTTATTGACAATGAATTTCATGTGCAGAGCCAAACAAACAATGAATTGATCCCAATAACAAGTATTGTAAGTCTGATATATCTTATTCCTCTGTGCCGTAGGCCTCTCTTGTTGTTGTCCAAAAACTATTAAAAACACATCAATGAACCACACCGCTGCACTGGGTGACATGTTCCTTTGTCACAAAGACTTTGGGCATGTTAGTTTGTTTTGAAATGACTCCAAAGACTAATATCTTCAGGAGATCAGGAGAGTAATTCTGTATAAGGTGGACGCCACTGTGCATGTGCAGGAACACGGTTCTGTTTACAGCTTCACTAGCTTGTGCTACATATCACAACCTCCTGACTTTGTACTGAGGTTTTTTGAGCATCTTCACAATCTGCTGCTATAGATCATCAGCTGATCAGTGATTCAACATCATACCTGCCACCTTGCGTGCCTCGATTTAAAAGAGTTTCCTCACTTGCTGCATTGTCAAGCTGCAGTTAGACTTCTGAATTCTGCCTGGCAAAATTTACTTGCATGGTATGGCCAAGAGGAGGGGTGACAGGAAATGTCATGGGTAGGGTTGTAATCATAAACTGTGGGAGTTAGCATGGCTAGACTGCTAACAGCAACAGTCCACAAAGTTGGTGGGTCAATTTGCGACCGGAAGCAAATGTGTCTCGCCCTGTTCCACATAGGCATAAATGAGAAGCAAATTTTGGTCTGAATGCACCATAACAAGCACACAAACATGGACTAATGGGGATAAGCCATGGGCAGCTCAATCTGAGCAGAGGCCTAATTAGCAAAAATAACTGGAAACACCTGTGTGAGTGAGCAGGGCCTATAACCAACATGTCTTGTAGGACTGACAACTATTTTCCTAGATATTCTGTGTTTAAGAGGACTTTGGGGGCATTTAGTCCTTATAAGGACAAAGTACAGGAACATACACACATGCACAGACAGACACACACACATGCACAGACACACACAGCCCCGGAGAAAGTGCAGCAGGATGCACTTTTACATGTTCCTGGCAAAGCTGTGGTTACTCCCTTTGATGACTACCACCAAGCATGCCGAACCACACACACACATACACACACACCCATACACACACACACACACCACATAAAGGCTGTTCCCAGAAGGAATGCTCCACGGCTGCCTGCCTCTCTTCCTTCTTCTTCTTGCAGCAGCTGACTGAGGTCAGACAAACGCTCGTTTCCATTAGAATCCTTGAAGGAAAAACTCCACCCGAAACCACTTAAACCCTTTAAATACCAGCTGCTGGTGGTCTGCTTTAGATTCTTGGCTCTGTTTGGTGTTTTTGCTGTATTGTTCTTTTTCCTGGCTGTGATGCCAAGTCCAGATATTTTCAGTGTAATGGCACAAAATGTTTCCCTGGTCAGAAACAATAGTCATTGTTAGGTTTACCCGAAGGCTAAAAGGTTCCTTGCTTACAAATTGTGACAAAAAATGAGCCCATGGAACTTATTCACTTTTGTTTCCCACTTATTTCTTGTGCCCCATTGTGGCACTGAAATACAGAAGACAGAAGTCCATTTGTGAAAACAAAGAGGTGAAGTTAAAGGTGCGTTCAATTGAACACTCTTGAAACTTTTCCAGAAACCCAGGAGCCTTTTGAGAACTTACCTTTCACCTGCATTTTTCAACTGGAATAACCAGGATCTGAATGATTTTTTTCAATTTATTCCTGCCCCTTTTTAATTATTTTAATCAACATCTTAGCTTGTAATCAGCTGAAAAGAGCACACTCAACTTTTCTGTGAAAGAAAGGGGAAAGGGAAGAGGATCCAGAACTGAGCCTTGTGGAACCCCATTTTACCGACCGCATAGTTCAGAGACTGATCCACTTCCATGTAACCTGCTAGAAGAACCAATCAGGTAGGATAGGAGAAAAAGCAGATCATGAGACACCAAACCCTTCAAGGATAGCAAGTATATAGACTAGAGGAGAGTATAGTGAGCATACTGAGGCTGCCCTGCAGGTGGTGGGTCACTGTGGCCCTGAAGGTGCATGGCAATGGGGCTGCAAAAATTCGCTTTGGAACTGCTTCTTCACAAATAAATAATCCCTATAAAAATTGTTCAAAGTATGAACTAACAAAAATCCATCCACGTCCATGTATTCGGGCAGATACAGAAATGTTAGACAGATATCTCTTCTTGGGTTTACCAGCTTCATTCATCTGGCCGATACTGGGAAAAGGTAAAGTTGATCTACTAATCGGTATGGCAGACGGCCTAATATATGATTTTGAGATGCTGTAAATTCAATGTGTGAATTACCACTAAACCTATGTCTTATTGGCTAGTAGAAGTTACAACATATATGTTTCGTGCTAGTGGGCCGCCTTGCCATATTTTGTGTTGGCCTCTTGCCGTTGTCAGTTTAGTTATATATGTGTCAGAAAGCCTTTCCAAAGTAAGCATATAACTTTTTCTTTGAGGAAGTAATAAAACAATATAGCCTTGGCTCTTGAGATTCGAATTCAGGTTTTTCAAATTTGGCAGTGCTAGGTTCAGTCCAATCAGGTCTGAAAGGTGTGGGTACAGGCCGGGGTCAGGTCTCACTTTAGGCCCGTGCAGTGAGTAAGAGAATATTGTTTTTCTGTTTTTCTGTTAAACCAAACCTTTAAGTTTACATAGAACAGAGATGATAAAAGGATGGAGGTAACATATGGGACAACATAGAGACAACATGGAATAACATTACAGTTTCTACCATCCAATGTTGTTTGTTGTTGTTTTGTTCTACATCCTGTAGAAATCAAACTGTACCTGTTTATCTGTTATTTTCACTAAGCTTTCCTCTTTGCTGTGGACAGACTGGGGGGTTATCAGGGAGAATCTACCCCACCTGGTCTAACTGCAACTATATCATCTTGTGTTTCTCTCCCTTGGTGTTTGTTTGGTTTGATTACTGCACCATGCAACATCCACACAGCACATTTTCCACTCATTCATGCTTCACGGACACCACTGTTGTTTATTAAAACCATCCGTACATGTTTTCACTTTGATTATATGTTTCTATATTCAGGTCATAATGAACCTTTTTTTTTAAAGTTACAACTCATGTGTTTGGTCTCTTTGTCCTCTCTAGAGCTGGGTTGTAATAGTTGCTCAAAATCAACACCATGATATAGGTAGCACTCTATTCTTTGTTTTTCAGCCATGACGGTAACGGCCCATGTTGTCCTCTTCTGTTTATTGGAAGCAACCTGGAAACATAAAACGCATCACTGCCTGGGTGATTTTTCTGAGGACAAATTTATATACAGCTCCACAACACAACAGCACTAACATTTAGAGAGAAAGGCTGTGTGTGTGTGTGTTTGTAGGTCTGTCATTACAGTTTGGTGAGATCCTGTGGCGATACCGTGAGAGCTGTAATTTCAGTGGAATGAAGGGACGACGAGGACAAGTCTCTCTTTCTCTCTGCGACCTTAGTGACCTGCGATAATGACTGTTGAAGTCCCTCCGTTTCTAATTGTGTCCCATTTCCTCTCCCTTACATGATAAAGAAGGTGTGAAAGTTGTAGGATCCTGAGGAAGTGTGGATATACAGTAATTGATGTCAATGACTGATATATTGGACTAATATTGATCTGATATTAAATTTCAGATAGCTGCAGGTTATGTGATTGTCATTGAAGTCACTGAGGAAATACAATATGCAGCAAAAACAGTAAAAGGCTGATGAACCAGTGAAGATAAAACATTAATATGAATTTACAGCCATGTATAGTATATTCCATATCACTGCTGTATATATTTTTTTAATCACACTGGGACAAAAATCTGTTCACACAGTCACATCTATGGACAAAAAGCCCCCACAAGGTAAACTAGGAAGTTTTAGTGTTAAGACTTTATGTTAGTTTAAGGTTAAGTCAAACTGAAGTAGAACAGAGAAGCGTAGCCTAGCTTGCTAACACTAGCACCGATTCCCAATAGAAGTTGATGTTATTTCAACACCTGCTGAGTCAAAGCAGCTCTCACACATTCAGTGCTGTGTTTATCTTGCATTTTAGAAAAGAGAGAGAGAGGGGGGGGGGGGGGGGGGTTAGCTAGCGTTGGCTGTCTCTCATTCATGGGTCCAGTTGTGTTTTGTGATAAGCAGCAGATAACAATACCAACCATGACGCTTAGTTAACTGCCTGTGTAGCCGTTGGAGGTAAGGATACATTTTTGTGCCTACTCCCACAACACTGCACTAATTACAGTACTGACTGTAGGTGTGTTTCCATCCTCCTGTTTTTATTCACATTTTCAATTAAAAAACCTGAGTGGAAATGCCAAAAATTAAAAAAAAATCTCTAAATATCGTAAAAACATTTTTACATTTGGCTGAGTTGGCATATTGATAAAAGCAAAGTGTGACAAAGTGCAATGGAAACAGATTTAGTGATAAAATTATGACATACATGAAGCATGTGGCTTACATTTAAAGTCCACTGAAAAGACAAAAAAAGCGTAAAATCTGTGTGGACCAATGAGGAAACTGTAATGCTCCTCAAATTAATGAACATGAAACAAACAGAAATGTCATACTTCCATCATCAATTCTGCATTATTTTTCACAGTTTGAGGTTTGACTGTCGCTCTTTTAATTACATCATCTTGTTGCACCATCTTTTCCTGAAATTTAGATGGAAATCTAACTATTTTCAGTGGGGGTACCAAAAAAAAACCCACCAATGATGTGCCCTTGAGAAAAGCCCTTAACCTGCAACTGCTCAGTGGAGATGCTCCGTCTCCCAGATAGGACTGTGGTGGTACTAATTAAAAGGACCCCCATGGACCTCAAGACCAGCAAAACAAACTGTTATCAAGAGAAAACTTTATCTCCAAAATGTCAGTGTTTTAGGAGCTATGATAAACATCCTGGTTTTAATTAGAAGCCAATGTGTCTTTATTATTATTTTGAGGGGGTTTTTTTAAAATTTTTTTTTAGCCTACATGGGTTTAAATGTTGCCTTAATAAATGGCAGAGCATGTTAAATTGTTTTAAAGCATGAAAATATAAAAAAAAATAGAGATGACACGTGTCTGAAATTTTGCTCAGGGCCCCAAAATGCAAGGAATCATACAACAATAGGTTCAGTACTCAAGCCTTATTAAAAAAAGAAGTATTATGGGATTGATGGTGTTCCTCAGATGTTCTCATCAGTTTCCTACTGTGCTTGCATGACATCAGTGGCGAACCGTGACTATTATCCAATCTCCCTCAGTCTTGAGCCCAGGGAGATTGGAGTTTCCCCCAAGACTTTCAAACTCAGAGTCAGGGAAGTTTTCTCTATATGTTGAAAACTTCTTTGGGTCCAGAGGGGAAAGTAACAGGAGCTTTTTGTGGTCCTTGAACCTGTTCCTAAGTTGTGTGAGAATGTTGTCCAGGATCTCACTATGCAGCTGTTGGTACACAGCGCACACATCTCCATGTCTCTGTGCCCTGCAGGAGCCCCAATTTCATGCACAATGTCCTCATAGATGGAGTCAAACCCCCCCTTTCTCCCTCTGTGGTGCTGCAAAAGTCATTAGTGCTGGACAAACAAAACTGTATATCAAACTCCTTATTCTGCAAGTTCCCAAACAGCACATCACAATATGCAAAGACTGAGTTGAATGTGGAGAGTAGAAAGCAGAACTCATGTATACATCTGCGCTATGAACTGCATCTTCAGCGAAGTCATTGTGGTGGTCCACAATAAATTCAATGAGCTCTAGGAGTTCCTCTCTTCGCTCATACACAGCGCAAACCAAACGTGCTGAAAAGTTACACCGTGTTGGAGCCTTGCTCAGGAGTACTTTTCGCTGATTTTGTCAAAAAGGCTGCTAGGCCACTGAAATGAGAGAATGAAAAGCTTGTGGTATTTTTTCTTTAATTTCAGCTTGTACTCCATTCAGACCAGAGGCCGTGACTGCGGCTTTATTGTAACACTGGGCCACTACTTTGGCAGTGTATTCACAGTCCTCTAAGAACTCAAGAACCTGGCCTGCTATTTCCTGTGCACACTTGTTCCCGCTCATGTCATCAAACTTGAAGAACCTGTCCTTCACATCACTGTCAGAAGCATAACGCCATGCATACAACATCTGAACAGCATTACTGATGTCAGTTGTCTCATGGACCATAACGGAAACAAAAGGTGTTTTCCCGCACTTCATCATTCATGGCTTCAGTCATTTAGTCTGCAACTGACTAAATCAGGTTGCTCTGAATTTTTCTCGACGTGCCCATGAATGCAGTAGCGGTATCAAGATGAGAGTGGAGGGGGGGTGTCGTACTCAGACAAAAACTACAGCATCTCCAAGTGTTCCCTTTATTCTCAGAATCTTTTCCTTCATCATGTCCTTTAAGGTCTACTCTGGTGTCCCCAACAGTGTTTAAGATCACCGCAACTTGCAGGTGTGAAGCAGAATTTTGGTGACGGTGGGCTGCCTTCAATAGGTTGGTAAGGCTAACAAATCCACCATTAGCCCAGGTGGATGACTTGTCGGTTGCAAAAAGCAGGAAACTCCAGCAATACAACCTATCAGTTTTCTTACAGCGGGTAGCACTGATAATTGTCGATACTGAAATGCCTTTTGACACTTTTCCCTTTTTCTGTCAATTCCAATGCTGGAATTGACCTTTCATTTTGTATTATTAATTGCTTCTCTGTGAAAACCCGTTTTGAAAAAGGCAATGCTTTCAAGCTAGCCACAACGTTGTTCTTGTCTCCTGTAGCCGTGGACATGGTGAGCTAGCTTCACTGCCTCGTCTATGCTACAAGCAAGATAGCTCTTGCCTTCGGGAAGGCCTAGGGTGATAATTTTCAGTTCCACCCACTATAAATCAACATGTGATTGGTTAATTCACCCGTCACTTTTTAAAAAAACAAACACGGCTATGGCCTTCTGTCCTGGTTATGAAGTCCTAACCAATGAATGAGCCAGCTAACCTTTTCTCTCTTTAGAGACAACAACAACAACAAAAACAAACTGATGGGATAACTATTTTCATGGTTTCAGGACAGTAACCCTTTCATTTCTGAAGCAAACTTGATAAAAAAGTAGGATAAAATTAGGATTAGGAGACAATAATTATTAAATGAAAGAGACTAAATAACATTTAAAATGCTGATATGTTTGGCCTCCTCTGAAGGACCACAAGGCCCTAAGGGGGAACCCTCTGCATGACATGGATGTTTACATTTGACACAGTGGAAATGACAAGTGGGTTGTCTTGCTGTCAACCACCCTGAATTTCATATTGAGTGGTGTGATCTGATTTGTGAAGCAAATTAGTGAACAAAGCAGCTCAGTTCAGATCTGAATTACCCCACAAGATGAAATCCATCAAACAAATCCATGTGATTAGGAAACCAACAGGCAGTTTATAGTATGTTTAAATTATGTCTGTGAAATAAACACAATCGTGAGCATGTTGCATCTAATATTTAGAAACCTTTTGGACCAGAATGGTGGATGACAAATTTCTTAAACAGAGATGATGATAAATACAGATGAATCCCTGTTTGTCTTGTTAGACATAAAGTTACAGAATCAGATTCATTCGCCAAGTAGCGAGTACAAGGAATTCACTTTGGTCCAGATGTCAACAGAAAGTGCAATAAACATGAGCATTAAACAATAAACATAAACACAAACATAACAGGGTAAGAAAGTGAGGGACAGTAATTTACAATGACTCTGCATACTGACTTGAGTGTAAATAAACTATGTGTGTGTATTAACAGGATATATACATTATGTACAGTTAACAATTAAAAAATAAAATCTGTATATATATATATATATATATATATATATATATATATATATATATATATATATACACACACAGTACAGGACAGACAAAGACACAGTATACACAATATGAATTTGAGTGAGATGGGGGTGAAGTGGAGTCGGTGTGTTTACAGTCTTTTACTGTTCTTGTTAAAGATGTCTGTTGCCTGGGGAAAGAAGCCGTGGAGGTGGCGGGTGGTCCTGGTTCTGGGGGTTCTCAGTCTGATTTTCCTCTGAGAGGGAAGTTTTGAACAAGGGCTCGCAGGTGTGAGAAGGATCTGATATGATCTTTCTTACTATCTTTCTGACCCGGGAGTTGTAAATGACTGTGAGGGAGTGTGAGTTCAATGATTTTTTTTCTACACACTGGTCAACACGCTGCAGTCTGTGTGTAGAAACTGAAGAGCCAAACCACACAGTGACGGAGGAGGAGATTGTTGATTCACTGATGCCTGTGCAGAACTGCACCAGCAGCACTTCTGACATCTTGAACTTTTTTAGCTGCCTTAGGAAGTACATGCCAGACCCTCTCGGTGATAGTTGATATGGTCATGTTCCATTTCAGGTCCTGCTGGACGGTGGTTCCCAGGAATTTGTGGGCTTTGCTTACTGTCTTTCTCTGAATGAGCAGTGGAGGAGGAGTCGATGATCATCTCCACAGTTTTCTATATATTTAGCTCTAGGTTGTTCTCTCCATACCATAACACCAAGTATTCAGCCTCTTCCCAGTAAGCAGACCCGTCTCCATTTGTGACGAGGCCGATTAAGGCGGTATCATCGACTTCCTGTTGTTGTTATCAGTTTGGCATCTGAGTGAACCCACTTCTATTAAAGACAATTTTGTTACATCACCTAGAAACCCCCTGTTCATTTATACTGGCACCTTATAAATAAAAGCACCTGTGTCATAACTCAAAGGTCTCAAAGGTAAGCTACGACCACATAAAGCTTTTTTAAAATGCAAAATATAAAAAGAAGATTGATTTCTTTTTTAAATAACTGTGAAGAATTAAATCACAAATCTCTCTACGAAAACTGATCAACCCAGAGGCCACCCGTCAACAGCTGGTGGAACAGAATCAACCCTCAGACCAGAGTTTGAGTACCATCTGCCTCGGTGATGTGCGTGTGTGCTTTGTGTGCGTATAAGCTTATTCAGTAGCTGCTGTTGTCTAATTAAAGTAGACAGACAGGCACAGAGACACACTGCAGGATGAAGAGTCCTAATAAGGAGGAGATCACAGCGGTGGTGGGCACACACACACACACACACACACACACACACACACAAATACACACTGAGCTGTAATCCCATTCCCTAGCTGTCTCTCACCCCTGCAGCTTTGGCTGTGTGTGTGTGTGTGTGTGTGTGTGTGTGTGTGTGTGTGCGCGCTATTAGCTTTCTTATGCCAGTGGGTTCACTGGGACAGTCAACCAGTCAGTCGGTTAGTCGGTCAGTTAGTTAATTAACCTTTAACCTCGTCAGTCAGGAATTTTATCAATTAAATTACAAGACACTTAAGATCCAACAGAATTGTGACATCACAGATTAACAACCTACTTTTGCAATTTACAGTCATCTTTGTTCGTATTTCTGTGAATTACCAGCTCAAACTATGAGGTCACCTCATTCAAGTATATTCAGATTAAAGTCTAAAGCTCCGCAGTCAGATTATGTGTTACTACTTTGGTGAGTCTGAGTGAGTCTGATACTATTGATGAGTACAGGCAGCGGTACCCTGAGCTGAAATGAACGTGGAAATTTGGCAGCAATCAAACCATCCCATTACTCATTTGAAAACATCCGTGCATAACTTACCTCTCACCACGTAGTCAGCAACTTAACAATGATTCAGTCTGTCAACCACGTAGTCAGTGGGTCAAACCAAGCATGTTAAGAGGTTAAAAGGTTAAGAGGTTAAGAGTTTTATCCTGTCACTTTAATGGGAAGCAGTCAACCAGTCAGTTGATCAGCATTTCAACAAGTCAGTGAGTCAGCGACGCATGATGTTTATCTTTCCTCTCTTCTTCTGATAGAAGGATGTTAGTAACACTTTACTGTAACGTTCCCTGTTGAGCATTATTTACACTCAGTGTTGAGTGGATTTAATTAGACGCTAATCATCATCATCCTGGACAGCATTGTTTATCAGAGGAAAGACCTGTGACTCATCTATGTCACAGGTCAATGTTAGAGGACTCGGCTGGTATGTTTTTCTTATTGTCAACAAATCTCTTAAATATAGAAAATCATCAGCCAAATCCTAGAAACCAAAGACAAAACATGTCAGGAGGTAATAAGCAAATAATGTTCCTTAATGATTATGACTTGTCTCCTAATAATGTTCATTTATAAGATCTAATTATTGAGTTCTGAACTTGTTCTGATGGTAACGAGCAATTTTAACTTGACTTAGAAATGAGAAAAATCTATTTACAAGAGGATCAGTTGATCTCAGTCTGGACGGTTACAAAGGTTAAAATCATATTAGAGTTATATAATTCGATCAAGTGAAAAGTTTAGGGTGGGACTGATGTGAAACAATTTGGAAATCCCCGAATTAAACGGTTAGTCAGAAATTAAACCAGTGACTCACTCAACCAGTCAGGAGGTTTAGTATTCAGAGCTGAAACCAGGCCAGTCAGTCAGTCTGCCAGTCGGCCTGTAGGTGGCATATTAACCCACTTATTCACATCCAGCTCAGTGGTCTTTGTGTGTGTGTGTGTGTGTGTCCACTGCTGCTATTACAAAATGTTCTATTCTGCTCTGCTGCTGTGATCCGCCCTACATCAGCTGCTACAGACAGGAACCCCTTCCCCTCAAATCTGGAACCGCAGACTTTTTCAAATTCAGGGCATTTTTTTTTTTTTTCTTTCTATCTTTCTTTTTTTGGTAGGATTATGATACATTCCCCCCCTTCTTCTCCTCCTCCTCCTTTTGTGGAAATATAGAAAGCATTTACACTCAAAAAAAATAGTTTCCATGTGACAGACTCCCAACAAGGCTGTGATTCTTTCCTAAAGTGCAGAGTGCATACAGAAAAACGCATGCATAAATACCAATAGGCTAAACAAGCAGGAGCTGTTTATTTATATGTATGAACACACACTGAGATGTGATGCAGCTCAGTGTAACAGCCTTTTGTTATGCTTAGACCAGCATCATGCATTTTTTTTAACATTCTCAACATAAATTAGCCGTGATTTTTTTTATTTTTTTTTATTGCAAATAGATCTTTAGAATAATAAAGCCACATCAAATTATATAGTATGTGTGTGTGCAGCTGTGTTTGTTAACCATCAGATGACCACCAATCATGTGAAATGTCATATTAAATAGACGTGTGTGTGTGTGTATATTTAAGGAGCGAGATATAAATGAATATGGTGGGTATAAAAGACTGTGAGCTCCCGTTACAAGATTCCTTGGAGCTTGCTGAGAACTCACGTGAACCGGGGCAGGCTAGCACACTGATTGGCCGGTGGGTCCGCACGTGTAGCGGCGAATCCTTGTCCGTTATGTAACGTGTAGTTCACAAGAGGAGCGACATGGGCGGAGGAGGAAAAGGGAGGGCTGCAGTATCTGACTGAGGCTCTGTGGAGTTAATTCATCCCGATGCACAGTCCTTTCACCGACTTACTACAGCATGTGTTTTGTTTGTTTGTTTGTTTATACATTTTTTTTTAAATATAATTGTATCTGTTTTGTTTTCATGTCAACTGCCTATGGATGTGATTTATTTGTTTTCATTTTATTTCAGATTTTTTAATGTTGCACAGGAAAATGTGCAAAAACACAACATTTGCGCATTGGGAAAACATATCAATGACATTTCTTTTAAAAAAAGGGGGACCACAAAATATTGTAAAAAATAAATAAATAAATGAGTGTGCAGCCTATGGCATAAAATTATGATTTCACTGCAAATAAAATGATATGCACATGTAGAGTAGCCTATAACAATAAAAGAAAAGTTTTATAAAGTGTCCTATAGCTTAATTGAAGTCTAGAAAAGCTTCAAGTGTAGCATGGACTGTTTTAAAACTATGTGGCTGAGATGACAGTTTGAGATAGTTTGTGGTTGTTGTAGCAGCAGCAGCAGCAGCAGTAGTAATAGTAGTAGTAGAAGGAGGAGGGGATAGATGGATGGTGAAACACCCCTGCAAGATTTGGATTTGGAGGACAACGTGGCTCTGAAAGCATCCAGCCTGTCTGCCAGCCTGTCTCCCTGTCACATTAGTACAGTTAAAGGTAGAGGGGGGGGGGGTATAAATAAAACTTATATGTATGTTGACATTTTTTACAGCATGTTGGATATGAGCTCTGCTTCCGTGCTGTAAAAAATGTCAACCCGGCTCACTGTACTCACTATACAATCCCCACAAATGACTAATACAATTAAATGTCTCTGCAATGAATCATAACCACAAGGAGGACTGATCCTGAATGCATCGCTTTCTTGATTCTTTATTTCTAAACAGTGCTTAAAAATAACAATTTCAATGGTTTTAAATGGTCCTCGCTCTTCCTACAGCTACATCTGACGCCCCTAGGAGAGATAGACAGGCAGATAGACAGGCAGTAAGACACCCGGCTTCTCCTCACAATCCACGTGTGTTTCTGTCCTAAGTTTTACCCGCCACCATTTTCCTGGAATCCCACCTTGCACAGTATCACTCCGCGGCCGAGACCATATAGACCCCAACTTCAATGCGAAATAAACCATAATTGCCGTTGCCCCAGTTTTTTCCGCGCGGACTCGATCGAAACAATTAGTGACGACGGCCATACGGGCGGTAGGTTCAATCGCAGATAACGAGCGGCTGTCGTTTTTAATGTTTTGGCGCGATTTTGGTTACCGCGGAAGGACCGGGTAGTCGCGGAGATATAAACCCAGTGACCCCGACGGCCACACCTACTCTGTCTGATAGTAACGGGGAGAGAGACAGCTGGAGGTACACACCATGCTGCCCTGCTCTAACTTTAATTTCACACGCAGAAAATTTCACACCAGAAAATAATTCTTGTGTTATATTTATCTCTGTGGACTTAATTGGATATTTCGGACGTTTCCTCGATTTTTTTCTTCATTCTGAATTTCTCTTCCATAAGGACAGCTGAAGGTAAGAGAGTTGCATGAACCGGGGTGACTTTAACAGTTACATATGGAGCATTAGTCATCTAACAGCTGGTTGTTCAAATTGTGCTTTTGTGCATTTGTTTGTCGTGTTCATGCTTTTTCATGTAGCTTAAAGCTTTAAGAATAAAGAAAATGCCGGTTTCACGTGGGGGGGACCCACCTTCCGCAACCCACGCGAGGTTTAAATGACCCTTACAGCGGGGCAACCGTTGGAATTTTTTAAAGGACTTTTCTGAGCTTTTCTGGTGCATTCACTTTGACATTTCACACAGAAATACTAAACCATTGTAGATACATGGCTTGTTGCATGTTGAGTATTTTTAGTGATGCTTTTTTTAAAAATCCGGTTAAATATTTCCACGTGAGTTTTTTTGTAATATACATAAACGGGAGTCTCGTGCAAACGCATGCAGTCAAACCCTAACAGCAGAGGAATTGATCTCCATTCAAAACCTCATTTAGAAATGTGAATATTTTAGACATTTCCGTTAGTCTGCGTTCACGCATGGACCGGGTTAAGTCGCCGGTAGTTTTTAGTGAAAGGCGTGCATT